>NW_024038958.1:0-600000 GCF_016077235.1 Cyprinodon tularosa
AAATAGAAATAAGTCGAAATGCAGCTCATTAGATAAAGACTGAACATTTGAACCAGTGAAAACGGAATAAACTGAAACCTCTGGAAAAAATAGGGGATGTTATTTGTAGTGGATCAATTAGGAGAACATCCTGAGACATAAATCCATGAACAGAAACTCCATATTGGGTGATCTCAGTCTAATACTACGGTTTGTTAAGTCAAATGGTATGCAGTGTATTTTGTGACTCATAAAACTGAACTTTTAGCTGGAATGTGACTACTTTGAGACATTCCCTTTGATAGGAGCAGCTCTGTTCTAACAGGTTACCAAAGCCACATGAGGTGCTTGTTTGTTTTCATCATTAACCAAACTCCAGCCTGAATACAACCATTAGTTTTCTTGATGGGGAGAACTGAATGATTAAATTCCTAGAAAGAAGAGAAAATTAAGTCTTTACTCAAGTAGAAGATCTCTCTACTCAGCGGCGTATTTGCACATTTGTCCACAAATATTATGGTGTTCTTAAACAACCACAAATTTGTTTTCTCTTGTGTTGATGGTGGCTTGTTTGTATGTGTGTCACTGGTGACCCAGACTTACGTAGAGGAATTGCTGCTGTATCCAGAAGGACACTCCTGAATGCAGGTTCCGTTGTGGATGACGTACTCGTGGCAGCTGGCATCCACATCTTTAGATTTCTTGCACTGATAATGGAGGTCCTGCATATCAAGCAGAAGGAGACAAGAAAAAAAAAAGGAATGAGCCCACCTAATCCATATTTATGGTGATAGGAGATTGCTGATAGTGTAAAGACAAAGTCAAAGTGGGTTTGTTAATGTAAGATAGCCACGCTCTGCGTTCCCAAAGCATGACACCTACAGCTCTATGCTTCACGGTATGACCTTCTTTTCTTCAATTGGCGTCTCAACTGTCTGCAACATTTCTAATCACAGTTAACACTTTTGAGTGTTTTCCTGATTGTTGTTATGGTTGGTATGAAAGTATATGCCTGTACAGTTAGCTGCAGGTCCAGTGTTCACATATAGGGGTTTGGAGACTTCTTGAAGAATCTTGTGTCCTGCTTTAAGTTTTGCAGTAAATCTGAGGCCCATCAATTATTCCAAACAGCACGTCAACCAACGGGGGGGATTTCAGCCTTTTCCTTTTTTTTTTTTTTTTTTTTTTAACATGATTTTGCTGTTAAAGGTTAAGTGTAGAAAAGCTTGCCCCTTCATCAAGGTGTCAGCGCTCTGCAGAGAAACCACTTTTCCTTTTATTAAAAATGTATAATTCCTCCTTTACCACTCATCAGCCGTCAAACGCAGACTTTTCCATATGAACCCATGGCCTGTATGTTTCATGTGCCACCCTGCTCCAGAGCACCTCACTGTAATGAATATCTTATGAACAGACTTCTACTGCACTTGATGGCCCACTGCTACTTATTCCCCAGCTTAAAGTTGATGTTTCAGAGCAATGCCTTTACGATTTAAAGACTAATTATCTAGAAACCTTAAGGTATTGGAGCAACAACAAGGTCTGGGTGGGAATGTTAAGGTAAGCACAAAACCAATAACATTGGAGGATTTTAGAGACATCTTTCATTATCAATCAACCTGCTTTCAGAGTAAACTTACTTGGACGGCTGGTTTCCCATGTTGCCGGTTGTTTGGAACATTTTCCACCTTTTTACAGCAGGAAGGCTGATTTAAAACTCCTTTGAGGTCTCTATTAACCCCTTACTGGTCTCATAAGCTGCTACAATCTTCATCTGAAGGTCTCAGAGAGTTCTTCTGTTTCTGTCCTGGTGTTCACTCTCACTTCACACTAAAATAAATGTCAAGGCTTCAAACAGAACGCAGATAAACTACTTTATTATTGCGTGCAGTTGATACGATACGGCTTTCTGCAGAAAATGCAGGGTCGCCAAATTTCAGCACCATCCAGTTACAGTGTGTTTTTTCTATTTATATCTTTTTAATGCTTGACGCACTTATTTTGAAACAAGAGGCCGAATACAACTCAAGCTGCCCCGTTGCATAGGATATCAGTCGACTATTAAATTCTCACCAGTTCAGAAACAAACCAAAAACTGTTGCGTAAAAAAAAAAAAAAGAAGTGTTGAAGAAGGAAGTTAGCGGGCGGTAAAAAAGAGACGGTTTCATAGGTGTGGGACAAGATACAAATCATTTGTAAATTCTGTGGGAAAACAGCAGCTGACTATTAGCAGCTAACGGCGCTAAAGTTAGTATCTGCCTTAGAGATTCAAAACTAAAGGGCTATTTCATATAATTGAACACTTGAAACCTATATAACATTTTTTCTATAAGATTTGTGGAAACTTAAATAATTTTGTCACTATGCAGGATTTAAACTTTACCTTTTAAAGCCAAGTATCATATTTGATCATTAGTGTGATGTTTTTGTTCTTGAAACCCTGACTTACATAATCAAACACATGTAGTGAACAGAAAACATATGAAAGATGATATAGAAATGCGTAATATATCAAAAGTGATGCAAATAAATGATGTAATTTAATGTTTTTACAAAATTTCTATAGTTATTTCATTTGTCACAAAGTTCAATGACAATTCTAATTTTGGAAAATTAGAATCTTCTGTCAATTATTTCCTGGTTCAGGCTTTAAAGGGTTAAAATAGGGTAGGCATTTACAACTTAAAGGTGGGCTAGTCTACCCTGGACCAGGGTATGCCACAATATAAATAATTTTATACACCAGTAGCTCACTCAGGTTACATGCAAAAAGGACTTTAATTTAATTATCCCACTCTGCTGGCTCCATATATCATATTTTTGTGTTTTACATTAGTTTTTTGTTTCTGTTAGTAAACAAAGCACTATTAACACCAAGTGACCGGAGGCAATATTTTGTGTGATGAGTAAAAGAGTGATGGAGTCAAGTGAATCAGCAACTCACTCAGAAAAGAAGAAGTCCAAGATCAAGTGTGACAAAACACAAAAATTAGAAATCTTCTTTTTAATTTCAAGTTGTTTTATATTTTCAGTGATTAACTATTTCCATCAGAGGTCCAACAAATTGAATTCCTCCGACAGGTAAAGAACCAACTTCTGATGAGAGCTAAACACAACTGGACTCAAACATATCATCTTAATAATGTGATTTTGGTTATAGAAATGTACGAACCTGGCAGAAAGAGAAGCTGACGCAGCGCCAGCCTTGGAAGACGTAGTATCCAGGAGGGCATTTGTCCACACACACATTTCCATGCTGGAGGTTCCTGCAGGCCACACAGCTGGTGGCGTTTCCCGGCTCCAAACAGCCCCCCAGGCACTGGTCGTGGCAGCACTGGCCCTTACTGCTGCACGCGCCGTTTTTACAGTTATCGCATGCTGAGGGAAAGAAGACAAGAGGAAGAAGATGGTTAATACTGAGCCGCATAGTAAGACCTACATCATGTTTATTGTAGCTTGGGGAAACTGTTGGAGAAACAGATGCCTGTTTTATACTTGGGTGATTAAAAAAATATCTTAAGCCCACCTCTTAGAAATGCCACAGATCTTTGGCAATGAGCTACAATAAAAGCTCTCATTGACTCATATTCACTCATCTAACTTCATTAACAGAGCTTCCATATCTGAACAGGACTTCAGAAGTAAAACGTTGCTCACTGAACTGTTAAAATGGGAGCTGGCTCAGAGCTCGTCTGCCTGGCTGTGTGTTTCCTTTTACAGCTGCTTTTTGTATCTCTGCTTCTGTCTCCTTGAACCCCAGTCGGCCTCAGCAGATGGCCCCTCACACTGAGCCTGGTTCTGCTGGAGGTTTCTTCCTGTTAAAAGGGAGTTTTTTCTCTCCACTGTCGCTACAAGCATGCTTAGTGTGAGGGATTGCCTTTGAGTCAATGAGTCGATACAATCAACTGGTTTTACTTAGATAGAAAACTTTGAATCAATTTGACTGTATGATCTGGTGAACTGTAAAGTGCCTTGATGACTTGTTTAGTGAATTGGCGCTACATAAATAAACTGAATTGAATTGAATTAAAATCTCCCAGGCATCATATTGGGCCTTATGTTAAATAGTACAGAAGCTCAGTATTCAGAGATAAAAACAAAACAAAACCAACAGAAATGCTGCAGCTATAAACGGCTTGAAAGATTTAACCGCACCAACACTGCTGCCGTTTTGGCTTTCACAGAGAGATTTAGTGACCACAGTTTACATTCGATAGTCAACAGCAGCAGTCTGCTGCAGCGCCATGGAAACAACCTGAATAGCCTGAAAGCCTGAAGATTATGTGTTGCTGGTTAATGTCAGCTTTTATTTCACCAAAGAGAAATTGGTCTGAGAGGCTGATTGTTAAATCATCTGACATAAGTGGTGTATCCTTCGCTTCTGGGAGACCACTCCGCTTTTTCAAATATATGTTTTGATAAAAAAATAAAAATAAAAAAAATGCAAGGTGCATGCAAACAGACCTAATTTGAACAACCTCTCGCAGATAACACTCCAAAAAACTGTGGCGTGCGATTCATATCAGCTTAGTGGGTTGTAGTTTTGGTGGAAATCTCTAAAAGCTTTGCCTGTTCTTTAATAAATAAATAAAATTCCCACCTGAGCTCTAGATCTCTGCAGCATCACCAGCTTTATCATAACCCTCTAGATTGTCTCTCCGAAAATTTTCATATTTGCAGAAGTGCTACTGACCGAAGTTTCCAAAATTCAAGGGGTATGAAAACTTTTGCAAATGGATGTAGATTAGTCAATCTAAGACTGAGAATACAAGGAGGAATATCAAAACAATCATCTACGTATTTGAAAGCAAAACTATTTTAATAAAAACAACAAAAATGGCTGTAGGATGTTTTCCTCCAAAAAAAAAAAAAAAACTATTTTGTTCTGATCTCCAGCTGAGCTTCCTTCGAGGACTGTGTGTTAATCACCGTCTCTCACATGACACCACCAGCCTTGATGTCATGTAGCAACAGAACCAGAGCATGTCAGCAGAAAGCAGAGCTGGGTCAAACAGAAATTAGGCATCGTTTTTTGTTTTTTTTTTAAGACGCTGATACATTTAAACGTTCCCTTTCATAGAGCAATTAAATCTTTTTATAGTTTAAGGAGAATTATAACAGCCGTCATGAAGAAGTGAAAATAGCAGCAGGTGCCACTGTTTGTGAGGACTTCACGTGATCCTTCAGTCCCTAAGATATGGTGAGGACCCCCTCTCTCTGCATTGGAAGGCTGCCCATTGTACTGCCTGCATAAAGAAGCGAGTGGGGCTGTTGCAGGCGGGGTGGGGGAGCAGAGTGGTGGGGTAATAAGGGTAAAGAAGAGCACAGATGAGGAGAGGGAAAATGTGGGAGAAGAAAACCCACCATGTTGAGTCTTTGGGGTAGTTCATGCAGGGGTCGCTCCTCTACTATTCGTTTACTATGAGCTGTAAATCCGACAGAGTGCTTTGCACAGAAAAAAAAAAATAGATATGTATTGCTCCCTCAGCTCCCTCTCTGCCCTCCCCCTCTGTCATCTGTCAGTGGTTTTGTGTGCTTACGTGCTGCAACCACAGTGTCATGTAACAGAGCGGGGAGGGGCCTTCCCCCTTACGGCTCCGGATCCAGGATCCATGCCGGAAATCCACTCCAGCTCCAGATCCACCCTCAGCTTCAGCCAATGTGTTTGCTGGCTGGGGGAGGCAACTGCTCTGTGGCCTCTTCCATGTTGGGGGAAGAGAGCCGCCCAGGTTTAACCCTGGTCCTGCTGGGGCAGACGGGCGGGGGGACAGACGCAGCTAAGGAGCCAAACATGTCAGGAAAGATAAATCCACAGTCGGTGCTTCAGAGGATCAGCAGGAAAGAAAAAAAAAACAACTTCAAGATGCTCTTATATGTAAAACTTAAAACGGTTCAATTCTACTGAAATAAAAGATTCAATTTCATTTTTTTTGCAGGTTTTGTTGCTGGTATTCCTTTTATTTTTACTTAATTATAGAAAATGTCAGAGAGTTGCAGCACGTCAGATGATATGTTTATTCTTTCCATACCAGATTATTATTATTATTCTTTTGTCACATTATTTCAATGGACACAGTTGTTCTTTATAAACCACCAAGTGCTGCAAATTCTGCCAGAGCTCCTAAGACCCTTTTAATATAATTTTATGGATATTTAATAAGGATTATTTTATTTCAACTGATATAAAAGGCAGCACTGATGAAATAACAGATTATTCATATAGATGCCCAAACTTTAAATGTCCTCCTCTTTTCCCTGCAGATTTCAGAGCTTCATTTTTAGATTAAGAAACCTATTTATGAATGATAAAAACAGTCGGTGACTGAAATGGATGCACATCATTGCCACCCTGATCTGTATGTGAATGATCCTGCCACTACTTTTCATTACGATGTCACAACCACTCTTTGTGAATCACTAAAAAACGATCCATCAAGTGTGAACACGTATGGCATTAAAAGTCCATTCAGAATGCGAAAAAACAAAAAACAAACATAATTTTGAAACATGGCCCCTAAACTCTAAGATCCTATAAACTACATCAATTCAGTCCTGTGGAAGCTGCACATAAAAACACACCGATATCCAGATTTAATATTTTAGCAGTGACAGTTATCCCTATTTTGGAATTAGATAAGCATATACATTCACTGTGCTTCAGTTAAACTACCCCTCCCCCCGAAACCACAAAGGCTTCAAAACACCTTCTGGCAATATGATCATATTTGATTAAAGTTCTTGCAGAACTGGTATGAAACAACATGATGTCATGTTTTTATTTAGATGCTAACGTTCTTGCCATTTCATTGGCTAACTTTTTGGGGTTTCAAAAAGAAAGAAAGCTGCATTTCAAATAATGTCAATCCTGATGCATTGGGAAGCTGTTGGTGTTTCTGCTTTAAGGTTATCATAACAAACCGGGCTTAATAATGCCAATACTGCTGCAGGATTATTCCCAATTCTGCTCACGGTTACATCAGGCTACACAAGCCAGCTGCTGTGCCAAACATGCTCCAGTCAGCTCACTCGTTCATTCATCCCCTCCTCCTCTTCCTCACCACCGCCTCACCCTGCACCACTATCTGCTGCTCTATCTCCTTGCCTTTCTAGGCCACGCAGCCCCTCCCACTTTCATTCATACACCGCCTTGTTTGTTTTCATGCAGGCTGGCAGGATAAAGGAGGGAGAGAAGTATGGATGGATAGCTGGACGCAGGGGATATTTCTGTTGTGCCTCAACAACAGGAGGAGGAGGCAGCAGTTGTAGCATCCTGGATAGATTCTCATTTTTTAAGCTAAATACATGCTAAAGCTCAGTGTGTCATTTCATAATATGCTCACCTTTTCCCCTACAAACACACACAGTCTGTTCCAGGAAGGGCTTTGAACGTAAAGTCCGATCAAAGGTGTGCTGTGTTTACCTTTCATTTGACCGTGTTCTCTACCAGAGGAAGGAATGTGGGAGAAGCCAGACAGCCAATCGCACGCTGTTATACACGGCAACACTTCCTGCTCTGAAGGCATAAAACTTCCACATTAATTGGCAACGTCGTCTAAAGGTAAAACTGCCTGAAACAATAACAAACTGCCCCCCCCTTTTCTTATTACCCAAGAGTCGTTTACTCAGGAGAACACATGCATGTACACGTTCATCCAACATTCACCCCAACCCCCTCCTCAATTGCCTTAAAAAAAAAAAAACAAACAAAGAAAACATACACACAGACAGCTGGATTCACCATTTACTATATTTGGCCCCGATGGATTTCGAAAGCTTTGCTGTGAATGCTTGCAGTGATCTGAGGTAAGACATTTGCCCCGAGACAGTTGAGGAGAGACACAGAGGAGTGTAAACAGAAACACACGGATCACCAGGAGGCGGAGAGCGATACCATCAGGAACACCTTTATGATGCAAACATGAATCAACAGATGCACACGCACGCTTAGGCAGAGGACTCTGTGTCACCTTTGATGGGAAACACACCAACACCTGAAGTACATAGATTAGGTCCAATCTAAAGGAATTGGCCAAAGAACATAAACATAACATACAGATGGCTTGCATTTTAAAGAAAAACTTACATTATCTACTTTCTAACAACATAGTGACTTTTTTTTTTTTTTTAGGTCACATCTAGGGCTACGTTCGCACTGCAGCCTAAAGTGACCCAAATCCGATTTTTTTGCCCACATGCGACCTGGATCTGATCTTTTCATGGCTATCTTAACAACACAGATCCAATTTTACCTATCTGAGTCAGGCCACTTGGCTATGTACTCCTGAATGCGATACGAATCTGATCTTTTCAAACGCGACCTGTGTCTGAACGGCTAGGTCGCATTCATCCGACCTGAATGCCATAAGTAACCGACATAGATCGCTATTCTGCTTCTTGCTGCACAGAAGCGGCAAGAAAAAAAAACACCATGGCGGACGATGATGCGAAGAGCAGTATTTATGTTTAACCATTTTGCTAAGATTGAGGTTTTAAGGTTCGGAAAGATCACTAGATGCGCCCTAGCACTACATTCATTTTTACTTCCGTCAACACGAAGCATGCTGGCTTGTGACGTCATTGCGTCCTCTACTCTGCATGCCGGACACTTAAGCTGTATGAATGCAGTTTACACAGCAGATCACATACAAGTCGTATATATTTGGAAATGTGAACGGCAATGCAAAAAGAGGATTTCGCAAAAAAATTGGAATTGAGCATCAAGGCCTGCAGTGTGAACGTAGCCTAGATCTAGTCCTAGATCTATCCATCCAGCCTAATGGAAAATAGCTGCACAGCTTCACCAAAAAAAAAAATAAGCGGCACAATCTATTAAATCGTAAGAGGCACCACAATATTAGTCAGACAAAGGATGACTTACATGCAGTTCTTCAGCAGGATATTATACTTCTACTGTAAGGTATTTAGCTCTGAGGATAGGGAACTTATTTGGCAGTTTGCATGGACTTGCTTTCCTGAACGTTCACACCTGATGTGTATCGTTAGAGGCTAATGTCATTTTCACACCTAAAATTGGTTGACTTTCATCTGCAGTTCTGAAATCATCATGTTGACCTTGATGCTATAAGAAGTGTTGGCAGAAAAAAAAAAGTTTTTTTTTTTATTTTAAAGTAGCTTTAACAGAAAACCAGAACTTCAGAAAACCCAGAATTAGGTCAAATAAAGTATTGGGGCCTGTTAGAAACTTTTTACTCCCCCCATGAATGAATAAAATTATAAACTGAATTTGATACAAATAAAGGGTAGATATACAGATACAAGATACAATTTTCTACTTTCTATATCTTAAACAGAGAAAAGAACAAGTATAAAGATCCTTGAAAGTTGTTTTTCTTTTTTTTCAGTATTGGCGCAGAGGAATGTAAAAAAAACAAGCCGAGGCCAATAAAAAGTCATGTTATTCAAATAAATTCTCTGGAACGGCAGCGCCTTTCTTTAGTAGAGGCATTGCATCACTCCTGATAAAACTGAAAGTTGAATGTTTTTTTTTTTACTTAGCAAGCGTCGGTTATATCCTACAGTAAATCTGACAGTCTGCAATCCTCCTTTACGAGAACTGTGTGACTCACACTGAGGCCCGAATCCCAAACGGCAAACGTTTGGACAGGACGTTTATTCAATTTAAGCCACTCTGACCACGTCGTATGGAGCTGATGACGTGTACGCAGGACAGAATATAGGCTGTGAAGAAAACGGTCATGTTCTGGACACATTCACAGACATGATCATGTGTCTAAGGGAAGGGCAGGACACTCAGGCATGAGGTTTTCTGTTGTTTCAAATCTTGTCACGCCTACTGCCTGAACGGCTTGGGTTTTATTGGTACCGACACCTGAAGTGCTTGAATACAGTGCAGAGCTTGGCCCTTCAACTTCACAAATCAAATCAATAAAAAATAAATAAAAAAGCACAGATTTTTTTTTTTACTCCCTCTTCCCACTCGGCTAAGTATCTGCACACCTGTAACAACATGTCCTGTTGCTCTTCTACATAATACAGAAACATTATGTCCGTCTCTGCATGAACTGGACATGGAGTCAATCTAGAAAGAAACTAAAACCTTCTTCGATTTTATTATCAAAAGCCATTATGCCTTTTTTAATAGGCCATTAAAATAAGTCTGTGCGACATTTGTGGCATTTATGAATTCAACTATCACATCTATCTGTAAAAAATACCTGCCCAGAAAGAAAAACAAAAGAGCACAGATGGATGTGCTAGCACTTTGGTTCTCATTATCAAATCAGTCATTCTATATAATGAGGCTCTGTTAAAATCTATTTAAGTAAGTAATGGTCAATAGCTTTAGGAAAACTTATTATTAACGGTAAAATATTAACTTTTATTTGAATAATAGGGAGCAGCAATGTTTTATCTTCTTATAGCAGCCAAATGAAGTGTGTTTATAGAGCGATAATTCAAAATAGAAACTTCTGGATGCCATTATTTCACCTGGACGAGTATCTTTATTAGAGTTAAAAATGTGACCGGCTCATGGTTTCATGATATTGCTGCTTTAAAAGCCATAGTAATATTTTATCGTCGGTATATGTAATTCAAACTCCAGTAGAGGGGAGGAAAAAAATGTATAAATAAATCATGGAGCGAGCCTTGATACACAAATGCATTTTTTGTGTAAGCCGATCACAAGAGAGTACTCCACGTGGGATGACCCCCAGATCCCACGTCCTCCACAAAATAAAAGAGTGCAGTTTTCTCTGGTTGTATAGAAGGGGGAAGCACCCTGGGTCCCCTCATCTGTTCCTGTGAGCTGACAGTCAGCTGCGAATAATAACCAGAGGAGAGGAAAGACCTTAACCTTTACCTGTGTTTAAAAAATACAAACTAGGTCAGCTATTTGGCGCCAAAACTGTTTTGAAACAAACACTGCGGAGGATCAATGAGAGCAAGCATGTTGGGAAAATAAACAGAGACCAGGGCAGCTAACCTTAATTTGAGTAAAACATTCTTTTTTTCTTGATGTTTTAGTGGAGGTAGGCTTTAGACTTTATACAGATGTTAAGTGAAGTGTTGGGCTAGTGGCTTACAGCAGTGTGCTTGTGCTCTGAGAAGGTTGCAAGTACCCAGTTCGAATCCCACAGACTCCACTCTGGGTTCCTGAGCAAAACCCTTAACCTCAGAATGCTCCCCTGGAGCCGCACGATGGCAGCACACTGCTCCCCAAAGGGGATGGGTTAAATGCAGAGGTAAATTTCTCAATTATTATAATGAATTATTATTATGTTTATTATTATCTGGAAAGCCACCTAAGAGCAAAGATTTCATAGTTTATAGGGGCAGAAGGTTACAATCTCAATCTTTATCATGAAAATATGTAGAAACAATATCAACTTTAAACTGTAAACGTCATATGTACATGAAACAGCCGACTCACACTGCTGTCTCAACACGGTCAGGTGGATGGAGATTTAAATCCCTACAGGAAAGCAGAGAACATTGAAGTTTTTAAAAAACATGCATCTTTTCCGTGTGGCAAATAATTCCTCCTATTTTAACTCTCAGTTAAACATGTTGTCAACTATATATTTTTTTCTCTCAAAAAAGAATGATTTGCTTTATTTGAAAACTTGATTTTGTCTTATTAGGGATATTTATTAACATGTATATAATCCATTTGCATAAAATAACATTAATTATACTTTTTCACCAATTAATTTACTAGCATTATTTTCAATATCTTTGCTGATAAATTGCCTTTGTGTTTGACTGACTCTATACATAAAACATATGATGGTATTATATCTAAAACGAACCGCCTTTCAGATCAACGATACAGAATCTGTAACTAGTCCTTTGGTTACTAAGATGTACCTTTATTCTGACAGCTTAAATAAAAAATCATATGAAAATACTCTAAAATAGTGTTTGCTTTTGGTCAAATATGACCGACATTTAAGATAAACATGGCCTAATAAAGTTATCCCTGCAACCTGCTTTGTGTTCCTGTTCATTGATTTCGCTGTATCAGTCGTCTTCTGTGCCGGCCAGCCCTGTCGGCCCATCCTGTTACCATGGAAATCAAACTAGACATGGACTGTCTGCAGTAATTAGCTGAATGCTCCCCATCAGGCTTTTTTTCCCTCTTTTTTTATTTCTCTACTCCTCATTATTTGTCCTGGATGTTATCGTGCATAAACAAATTTGTTGTTTTAAGCTCCATTCTAGTGAAGGTTAAACCAACATTGGGACTAGTACTAATCTGAGATGAGCTCTGCTGAACCTCTAACGCTTCACCTTGCTTCCTAAATCCCATCGTACAGCATCACCTTTTACTGCAAAATCCTCTCTCAGGTGATGCAGATTTTCTCTCCCATCCGAAACTCGCGGATAGGTCTCACAAGTTTCGCTGACTGGACAGTTCATTGACAGCACAGGAATGATGGAGAGAAGCAGCAGGTAAACATCCATCTGCAGACTGAGGCACCTGCATCGCCGCCTCCATGATTTCTCCACACACAGCAAGGAGGCCATCAATCAAACACACTCACACAAACACAAGAGGAAGCCTTGGTAGGGTTACAAAACTCTGCATCATGTGGAGGTGGCTGTCAGGTCCGGGCGGCCATGATTCATCAGGCCTTGAAGGCATCAAACGGTTTGATTAGGACATAATAAGTCTTACACCTGACTGACAGAACTGGGATTTATAGCGCTGCTGGATCTTCAAATTTAGCCAAGCACCACCATGATTTCACTGAGCTCTTAGCCTGCAACGGTTCCCATCTATTTGTTGTTCACTATCATTAGGCTGCAAACAGGTATTATATATATATATATATATATTTATCTTTTTTTTTTTATTAACTTATTTATTTATTTTTATTTTTTTAAAGGAATGTGAAATAAGACTCCAGAAGCCTGTCCAAATCACTGAAATACCAAAGAAAGCACTTTCTTTTAGGGCTGAAAAAAATTATTTGGATTAATTGGGATTAATTATACATATACATATATAAATATATACATTTTGCATTTAAGATTAAAGAAACTTTTTCATCCATCAATATGCTGTATTCAGAAATCCTAAAGTGGAAAAAATTTAGTTTCACCCGTTTTGATTTCGTATAAAGTCTTCTTTAAGGAACCTTTTACTATTCGATCATTAATAGATTAATAAAAAAAATAAAAAAAATTGACAGATTAATCACTTTGCAAAACAATCGTTAAAAATAACTTCTTGTACTCACCATATCATGAGTTTTAAACGTCTTATTGAATTTTACCTGGCAACAGTACCCAAAAAAAGGGATTTGAGGCCAGATTATATTCTCAGATTATATTCCCCCCCGGATGATCTTGCAGAGAGGGACATGTTGTTATAGATCCCCTTTTCCTTACTCCTTCTGTCCCCCACTCTGTCCTTCCTGGCTGTCTAACATTTCAGGCACCTTAAGTTCACTCTGTTCTGAGGACTCAGGAATACCAGACTGGCTGTTAATGCAGTGCTATTTAGATTAACCTATAAAAGGACATGCTGCAGCTTCTCTTGACATTAGAGCTTAAATACCAAGCCACATAGGCTATTTAATGATGGAATAGAAATAGGACAGGAAATAATTTAATAGCTTGTTTAAAAATTTGTCAGATAAAGGCAAAAAACAAACAAACATGGAGGCTGAGTAGAAAATGTGAAAAGACAGAAAACATTTGGGAAAATATGAGTAAAGGTGTCATGGTTTTAAATCACAGAAAAGTACCTTATTAAATATAACCCAGTAAAAATATCAGATATAGATTATATAGATCACATGTTATGTGAACAAGAAATTGCTATTCAACCTTCAATTGTGTATTTTTATAAGAGAGAAAAGAAAGGGATAAGTTTACATTTCTAATTTTAATGTGGAACTCAAAATTTAGTTTGGATTAATAATAAATTGATCTGTTTTCATTCCAATAGAAATATGAAAAATATTAGCCAACAGACTGTCAACATTTGTTAAAAAATGTTCAGATAAGAAAACAGAAAACACTCTTTGGTGTGGGAAGGTACAAAATCAGCTTGTTTTGTCAGCTAGACCTGGGCAATTAATTGTATTTGCAACTTAATTGCAATTTATGAAAATACAATTTTCAAATTGCAAATGCGCTCTATTCTGGTCACGTCACATTTCACAAGACTACAAGACTAAAGTTTTCTTACTCCTGCCCTTTAATTAGTGGTAATATGTTTAAAGTAGGTTTAATTCAAAGAAAAAGGAAAGAAACTTAATACTAGCGTGCACATTTATGCGAGCAGAAGTGAACAACAACAGACTCTGGATTAACAAGCTTTTAAGGGAAAGAAAAAAACTGAAACCCAGGGTCAAAACTCTACATGGCTGTGGTTGGTGCAAAGGAAAATCTAAATCGCAATATTTTGATTTTTGGCAAAATTGTTCAGCCTTATTTTCAGGTCCAGGTTTCCTGCAGATACATACCTCTGATAGTGACTAGGCTATAAATTAATACATTTTTTTTTTCAGCAGAAGAAAGTTAATGGAAAACTTAAATCTTGGTATAGAAACATGTTTGGCAATAAAACAAGTTGCTGGACTAGAAATAAGGTACTATTGTGAAATATTTGCCACAATAGCATTGCAATATCTGTTTACCTCAATTCAGTTTCTTCTAAATATTTATTAATATTTGGCAGTGTAGCTATTATCATCCATTTATTAACTGATTAATAGCTGGTTATAGCAAACTATAGGTAAAATATATCATGCTTATTGTAAATTAATTAACATACAGTATTAGCTGGCTGATACCAAACATTGCTATAATAAAGGCATTTTTACAGTGGAAACTGATAGTCAATACCATGTTTGTTTTTCAAACCAGGAAATAATAAAAGATAGGATATATGCTTTAAAAAAAAAAAAACAGCCCAGGTATTTTTCTGCTGCGTTTTTGCAGGCTGGCCAGCCGTAGTATGCAGCGGGGCACAGGGTGTAAGGCCTGGGTGGGACGGCTGCAGTGCAGATGCTAGCTGTCCTATTTCATATTCAAAGCGCAGCACAGAGCACAGCTACAGTACACAAGCAGCCATACAGGGATACTGGCGTGCAGAGACACACAGCCAGAGAAGGATGAGGCTGCTGATAGAAGAGAGGGTAGAAATCAGAAGGTGGTGAGAGAGAATTGAAACTTTTTGGTTCCAGGTGACAAAATCCATTAATAAATCAGTTGATGGCTTATCAAGCAGGGTTATAGAGGGCATTAGTTATCAGCAAACTTCTTTAGATTGAGATTTTTGCTAAAATGCTACTATGGGATTTCTAGAAAACTCTTAGATGAGTTTTGAGCATTTTTATAACTGTTCATATACCCAATTACCTTTGTTTTTCCTGCAGCTGCTAGATCTACAGGTGTAAATATTTTCCTTAAACAGTTTTAAAAACTATTCTCTGCAACTAATGTGATTGGGTTTGTCTGACCAGATGGGCGGCAGACAGGTGCGCATCTCTCAGAAACGACTTAATTCTAAGCTATGATCCGAGCCTGTTTGACGGCCAACGGCATGCAGCTATCAATCATTCCACCACCTCTGGAGTTATTTCTGGAAACAAGAGGTGTAAACCAAAAAAGCCATGAAGAAAAAAACCCCACAAGAATATAGCATGGCAGAAACGGCAACATCACCAGGCATGCAGAAACCGTATGCAAGCCCCAGGTGTTACATTGCTCTGTATTTACCACAACCAACATGTCAGAGAGTAAAGATGATAGCACAGCATCTGCATGCGAATGTAGCCCTTAAACACGCCCCTGTTGTAATGCTAATGCAGCGTTCGCCACTTTAAAACCTCCCCTAATTAAAATCTTAGTTCCAATAACTGGCAGACTAAAGAGATTTGCTGTAAGCACTCACTATTAGCCGACGAGCACAAGATAAGAGATTATGCCCATGTGTGGATATGTGTTCCAGCTGTGAGCGTATGGGATGAGATGAGGTGGAATTCTGCACAAGATTTTACGTCTCCTTGAAAATAATAAGATAGAAAAACTGCAAAGACTAGAGAGAGAGGCCACGTCGGTCATGGCCATGATGAGAGGGGAGGAACAGGGGCGAGGACTAATGCGGTACGTGACAGTCAATTGAACGCAGTGATACATGCCGGGAAGAAGTGAGCAGTGCATGGGTGGGGGTGCAGGGATGATGGCTGAAGAAATGCAAAGGAGGCACTAAACAGAGCTAATAAGGCCCAGCTTCTCTGTTTTGCTTAGCCTCACACATGGAAGGATCAAATAGAGAAGCCACCAAATTATCACCTATTTATGCTGCTTGCACCCTCTCCCTTCTCTTCCATTGAGCTCTTTCCACAGAAGTGGCTTCCAGAGAGCTCCTCACACCGTTTTTCTTTCCGCTGGAAACGTTACAAAGTGTGAGACTGCGAGGAAGAACTGCCTTTTTCCCTGGAAAGGCCCTAAGGAGGAAAGAGGAAACAATTCCTGTGCACATGAACAGCCCTCTCTGTTGTGTCCGATTGATGTCCAAATGGAAATGATTCCAATTGTTCCAAACTCTCCAGTGCAGACAAAGGACCAACACCAAGTGCTATCTATGATCCAAATTGTATTTCATACACATTCATATTGGAAACCTGACAGAATGCAGAGCTTTGAACCGATGTAAGTAATGCAGTAAGTAAAAACTTACTTGTAGCTCATCAGAGAGAGAAACTTGTGAGTTAATGATGCACTAATTTTAATTTTGTTCAGCATCCAATGTTACTCTTACAGTAAAATGATGTCACTTGTGAGGACACACCAACAGAATAATTATTGGTAGTTTTTCTGCCTTCTAATCAGGCTCCTACAAATTCGCCTTTAAAAAAAAAAACGCAACTCTTTCCAGACTTAAAGTATTAAACAAACATCCCAGTGGCCTCATGGCAGATGTGTCTATAGCGGTCATTCCATTGCGACATAGAGGGAGGGATGGATGGACAGATGGCTGGATGAAGAAATCAAACATTTTTCTTCTGAGCTTGGAAAAAAAATACTGGAGGGGCACATTTTTAGGAAACCATAAAATGTGTAACTGTTGCTGAGAAGGAGATATTTTCTTAGACACATGTTTTTTTTTTACCCCTTAGCGATGATCCAACCACTCTGTTAGCTACAGAATGTAGGCTACTAAAGATGTGCATCAGAAGAGGGCAATAAGAGCAAACAGATAGTCCAACTACTCCAGATTGTTATCAATGTGCAGAAAGGCAAGAAATATAATTCAAATATTGACCCTATACTGTCTTTTGATATCACTATGTTGTAAAAAAAAATATCGTGAGACAACGGCTGAAAATGCAGGTCTTCAAAATAGATCAGCCTCTTGTTTTCCAAACCACCCTGTTCATGTTAAATATATCCAAGGATTTTGTTTTTCTTTTTAGAAAAACAAACGATAAATTCTCCTCTGTTGGAACAGAACATCATGCTGGCAGCTTCTTTAAATTATGTGTAAGACTCAGATTTCCTTTTTTTTTTTATTGTAAATCTGTAATTAATTTGATTTGTGCAATCCAACAATTTGGCAGGAGCATAAAGAGCCAATAAGCTCGTTTAGTTCCCATCAATGGCGGCGCATTCTTACGTTCGACTTCTCCCTGCGTCCGAAGCAGTGGGCCAAACAAAGTCAGGGCTGCCAACTCATTTTGAAAACATTCACAGACTGTTACAGCTGCAGGTTTGGCAAGACATGATCAAAGAGGAGAGGGTAGAAAAGATCCTGGTTCCTCAGCCAAATGCGGCTCAGTGACAGGTTCAGGCACATGGCGTCCCTTTAGGGGCCTGCCTGGAAAACAAACGTAGGGTGAGGGATTTGCACAGCAGGTGACGATTGGGAGAGAATGGTACACCCACAAATGAGTATCCGCCAGTTTCATGGCCACTGTGTGTGTGTGTGTGTGTGTGTGTGTGTTTGCACATGCATAATACATGTACATTTGAGTGTAGGACAAAAGAATAAGAAATAAGTGGTGCACATACATTAAAGTGGAATGAAAGCATCGAGGGACTAAAGGAAGAACTGTCTTTTCTTTGGGATGCAGGTGTTGTCAACAGAGACCCACTAACAGGCAGTAGGATCAAGTTCTGGAGAAAAGTTCTTTGTTGGACCTTAACGGTTCCTCATTTTAAACTGCTGATGAAACAGGGATGAAAGAGGACGGGGTAAGGAGAATAAAGAATAAATGTTGATTTCAGAGCAAAGCACTGGTTCAGCACTATACTGCTAATGAACCGCCAAGTGTACCCTTACAGACAAATGGAATATAAACAATCTAAGGTTGGATTTACAGTATATTATTGCCACACGACACTATAATATTCTGATTTAACATTCTGCTATATCTTTATCAATTGTGCATTGCTGTTCATGGTGTCATAAAATGAAATTGATGGTTGGATTATGGAGAATCTAAGCTTTCTAAAGTTGTATAACATGTATATATTGGTAAAGGTGTAACAACTGGTATTTTCAAGCGTACTGTTGTGTTTAATTTAAAAGGCTAACTAATAGCTAAAAGCAAAAAACTGGCCACACAATTCTTATTGGAGCATCTCCATCATAAACAGGGTCTTGGCAGCGAACAGCTTGCTATAACGCACCTTTCTCTAGGGCAATGATAGGAGCTAGCATTCCTCACATAACCGAAAGAGAACATGATGACAGCACTTTTCTACAAATTTGAAGGCAGAACTTGAGATTTTCCACCAAAAGTTCAGGGCCTCATAGATATTTGAACATTAAACCATAAAAACAAACAAGCAAAGGTGTTTTTCAGGCCAAATGGCACCAAGAATCCAGGTACAGTTGCGTACAGATGTTGCACTGCTTAGCAACTTTATTGGGATCCCCACAATATTAGGACGGGTGTTTTGTCTGGATATTCAACGAAGTGGACAGTGAACGCGAACACTTTATGATTGAGTTCATATTGAACTTGCTAACATTTAGATTTCTTTTGCTTATTAAATTACAGATAAAAAAAAAAATGGGAACAAATTACTGTGTCTTCCTATTATAGATCATGTCTCTACCCCAGTCGTCTGAAAATGGCACCATAACCCTGTAACAGATGTACGTTAGCCTTGCTGAGGTAAACAGTCCTTTGTGCATCTAGATAATAAGATTGTAAACATTCAAATGAGGACTAAATTGAATCACTGTTAAAACAGAAAGAGTCCGGGAGTGGTGAATGGAAGGGCAGCTATAGGAAAGCAGTAAAGCGGTCCCCTGCAAATTGATGCCATAAGCAGCTGATGGGGCTGTTGATGTCAATGGTTAAAACACGGTATGGGTAAATAATGACACTCCTGGTAATTGCTTAAACTTGATTACATTAAATACAAGCAATATGAGAAACTAACATCTGGTAGTGACAATAATCGAAAACAGGGTAAATTTAATGTATAAAATAAAAACTCTTCACTGTAAAAGCATCAGAGAGATGCATCAAGTAATTGAATATCCAACTTTTTTGTCATTAATTGTATCGTAATATACAATGGTTACTCTAAGAGAAACACACTTCAGAAAGGATGCTGCTGAAGAAGACTATATGTTTTCAGCTTTTTTTAATCCAGTATAAATCAGAGGAAGAGCAGTAAGAATGTAAGAATCTACTTTAAAGAAGAAAGGAAGACATGTTTGTGCATCATTTAGACTTCATGAGAGAGAACAAGACTTACAAAGTTCAGCCAAGATGATTTGCTTTATTCTTTTGAGCTTTGAGCTTCTGGTAGTAATAAAAAATGCAGAATTTGGACATGTTAGCAGTTTGGAAATGTCAGGGGTGCATTGGATCTACATTTTCTCGAATACACAATGAGACAGCTGTTTTAGAATTGATAACTATCATCATTTCTACTCGAAGCTGCTAAAGATCTCAGCTCTGTGATAATTTTGGTTTTCAGAAAGACATCCCCAGTGTGATATTTTTCCTCCGCTAGTGATATAGTTATTGACTACTAACAGCAGAGGGGCAAGGAAAGTATTTCAAAACTGCTCTTACATTTTCTCGTATTTCTGCTCTTTAAGTGTAATTAGGATCGTTTAAAATCCCAACTAGGCATCACACACCACAGTTAGCTTTTTTGTCTGACTCTAGAGTCCTTTTTTGCCTCAAAGAGGCAAAGTACCACCATTTATAATACAATTGCTACAGACAAAAAAAGCTTTAAAGAAATAATTTACGCTTTATCAAATGCAAGGACTCCAAAACTCTTTACGCTACAATATGGACACATTCACACTCTGATGATGCTAAAGTAAAATGTAGCCAGAGGTACCCTGGGGCAGATTGACAGAAACGAGGCCGTCATACACCAGGATCTCTGACAGAAGGAAATATCTGCACCAGATTCACGTTCAACGTTCTGTTGGTAAAAGAAAGAGCCAACTTGTAACTGACACAGCTGGATTCCTGCCACACTTCTGCAGCAACAATGTTCATGCTGCAAAAACCTCTTTGAGTAAACTAAAAGATAAAATAAAAAGATAGTCATTTAGATTAATTGAGATGTCCGTTCCGTAAAAGTTTAAAAAACAACCCACTGGACTTGGTTTCCAAGATTTGAAGACGTTTTGCTTCCCCTCCAGGAGCTTTCTCAATTCAAATGTCTGGATCCGCAGTGAGTTTGAGTCTTTATAGCGACAAGGCCTTGTATTGCTTGGAAACATGCAAATGGAAACCGACGAGTGGGTCGTTTAGTTCCATTGTTAGCCTGTAATATCTGAAACCTGAGATGTTCATTGCTTCTTAATGGCAGCCCATAACTTTTTGCATTTAACCCATCTCCTTGGGGACCAGTGGGCTACCAGTGGGCTACCAGTGGGCTACCATTGTGCGGCTCCTGGGGAGCAGTATGGGGTTAAGGGTCTTGCTCAGGGACCCAGAGTGTCAGTCCATGGGAGTGGGGCTTGAACTCAGAAACTCTGGATTCTAAGCGAAATGTCGCAACCACTAGGCCACCACACCCCATATGATGTAGAACACAACATAGCAAATATCAAGATTTGCCAAGAAAAATAATCAAATATGAATAAAAGTAATATTTGAATATACATTTATTTCATTTGCAAAAGTAAATGTAGTAGCAAGTAAAATCTATTTGTATTTTTTTTTTAAATCTCTGTCATTGTGAAACTGAATTTCTCTAACTGAGACGTCAACACATCTATGATGAAATATCCTAATCCTTGGTTAAAATTAGTCAGATCCGATCAAATTTAACTGGTTACTTTCACTCTTTATCTTAGGAGTTGTATTATTTTTCTTTTCATTTTATATTTTGATAAAGTCAAAGCTTAGGTCATATTTCTTTTTACCCAATTTTGTAATATAGCTTCCCCTTCTCTCTTTCATTTTGCCCTCTGTGTGCTGCTTCTTTCCAATGATAAGCTGCTGGAATTTGAATTTCACTGCAGGAGTGATCCCAAGGGATAAATAAGTCTAAGAAACACAGATATTCACCCTTCAACCTTTCATCAATCTATTAATTATCCACACCAATTATTGATATTAGACAGAGGGATGAGCCGCTCCTTCCATGTTCCAAGGAGAGCCAGTGAGAATGTTCAGTAAAACAAATTTCATTCAGATCTTCTTCTGCATGCTTTAATTATTATGTGAGTGACCAGAAACTAGCTTCGTCATTCCACATATTGAGATAACGACTCTTTAATCATTTGATTGTTTTTTTTGCTGTTTTAATACCTTTAGGAGATCTGAAAAGTTGATTAAAAAAATCCACCAGGAAATGTTTTCCTTAGTGTCATATTTCTAAGGTGATCACATGAAGAGGAAGCAGTACCTCCATAATGGTTTGTGTTGTGGGTTAGCCGGCTGGAAGTGATGTGCATTCGTAACGTCCACCACACCTCCCTCATGATTGACAGAACTATACTTGATTGCATGCATGGCGTCCGCAGGCACAAAAAAAAAATACCGTTACTCTGGATAATCTCATTAGCCTTAATTCATTTTAAACTCCTCAGCTGTTGGCACAGAATGCACAGGACAGTCTAAAAGAGGAAAACTGACAGCATGTGATGGCAAGATTCCTCATGCTAAGAGCCACTATCCACTGTGTTAACATCACACAAGAAGTCAGAGGACCTTGGGCTCTACTGACTGCAAACACACACAAAACAGGTGGACAGCAAGAGTCACCTGTTTGCTATGAGGAACAAACATATCGTGCAGTGCAGCAGATCCAGCCAAGTTAAGAGCAGAACTACAGAGCGGGACCTTATTTTAGGTTCAACAATGCCATCACAAGACCCGGAGCAGCAGACACCATGGATGTTGGGGGGGAAACAGCCGAGGCATGCCAAACATCCACAGGGTTGGACACCATTCTGCCTGCTGATACACAACCAAACGCATGCAATCATAGGAGTCTAACTCATTAGATCATGGATTATTTTAAGCACTAGCTAAAGGTCCAGATTAAAGGTTTTTTTTTCCAATATATATAAAGGGTGTTTTTATATTTGTCTAACCATTACATAGCACCAAATCATTTCACCTAATGCATTACATTGCAACTTATTTAAGAGTAAATTTTAATCCACTTCTTGATGGAAAGTTAAAGGGGTTAATTGCAAATTGATTAACATAACTTCCAATGAATAATTCTGGCCAAGTTATCATAATCGATCCAAAATGTCCTTGAACTAGTGCTGGGATAACACAATAACATGTTGCTAATGTCATTAATGCAATTAAAGGAATATATTGTGCTTGTTGTACAAACCGAAGAATTGGATGATACGTTTATAAACACAGGAACCTAATCGAGTTAATAAATGCAATATTTTTTCTTAAACTATTGATGGGTGCCATTCCTTTTCAGTGTCAAAGAGAAAGTATCGCTAATTACAGCAAACCAGAAAGAGCCACAGGTGAGAGGAATCTACACTCTTTTTCTATCAGGTCATTTCAATTTGTTCTCTGTTTAACCTAAATATGACTTTTTTTTCTTTTCTGTTTTTTGCCACCTTCAGCAATCTAAAATAATTCAGCATTCATTTGAGAGATGAAATAAAATTCATTTTAACATACGTTTCCCTATCTCTAGCAAAAATCAAAGAAACAAAAATAAAAGAGCATATCATTTCATTTTTGGGAAGACAAAGTGCGTTTGCGATTAGATGTTAAGATGTTTTCAGTTGAGATGCAGAATTCTAAAATAGCAATATTACCTTTTTAAAATTATTAATTGCTATAAGCTAGTTGCAGAATCAAACACTGATCCAATAACTCCCTTTGTATGTCATTTTAATGCTGATGGTATTGCATCAATCACCTATTGGGGATGATTTTGAAATTCAATTAAAAAATTTACTGAAAGTACAAGATAAAATACCAAAAATAGGTTACACATCACAAATGGAGGTCTGTTCACTGGTTAAAATAAAAGCTAGTAGATTCTCTTAAATCTAAGAGATTTTGTTTCATAAAATGCAATGAATTCTGACATCTGACAAAGATGGCCTAAATAAAATACAAAAAATAAGTTTTCAATAGATGAATTGATGTATTAAGACATAAAAACGTTCAGAACCATTGAAGACTTCAAAATTAGTTAATTCGCACCACCATTTTGGTTTCTCTTGGGTCTATTAATTTAAATCATTATTGGAATTTTTTTTTTTATTACAGTTTTCTTTATATTAAAATTTATTTTGATGGTTTGTAACATTTCAACATTATTTTCTTATACATTTAATTTTTCTTTGGTTTTATGTGATATTGCTTTAGATACTTCCAGACCTGCTACTAACCTCAAGGTTGTTCACTAGTAGTAGGTTAGTGGCGTCCATATTTAATTACTACAGAAGAAATGGACTTATGATCTTCAAGTTAAGCTTCTGCCAACAACATCAAGTGTGGATAAAGAGGATATGATCAATAATACAGGGAGTAACTGTGATCTGCTCCAATCACAGGCGCACACACTGTCAAAGCAGCCATCTTTGGTAACTGGAGCCAGGGCCGTCAAGTTTGGTCTATCATTTTGAGGCCCAGAAATTCCTGCATGTCTGCATACCACAGCCTGCAAAGAAGGGGGGAGTGAGAGAAGGAGACCAGGAGAGCACAAAGGAAAAAAACAGAGGAGAAGAGAAGAAAAGGGGAAAAGGGAGGACCTTTTGCATTAGGAGGAGCAGTAAGGGCAGAGGAAAAGGAGACGGGGGAAAACCATTTTTCCTCATTTTCATTATCACGTTTTAGAGAAAACTGAGGGGTTTCTAGGCTCTTGACTGCCGTATCAAACATGTTATGTTTGTAAAACTCTTAACTCAGAAATACAAACACATTTTATTACTTTATCTGAGACAATCTGTATAACTGCATATGATCAATGGGTGTCTTTACTGAGCATTTAACTCTGGCATTAACAGGGAATGCATTCAGGCAACAGCAGCGGATTTACTGGAGCATTTTTATATGGCCTGCACATATATTATTACACTTCCAGCTTCCAGAGGGACGGTGCATATGGACGCTGAGGGACTTTATAGGTTAAACACATTCACATGAATGCTTTACTCCATAGGATCTTGATGGCATAATCAGAAGGTACAGAATAAAACAGATGAAGGAAAAAGGTCAGGAAGCTATGATCCAACATGGATGGAATGAGAAAACAGACAGATTCCTCCTTTAACTTAGTGTTGTAGTTCACTACATAAACCAAACCTTGTAACTGTAATCTATCTTTATCAGATCATAACATCAACTCAAACACTGCTGGCACCTTCTTACACATTTATGAATGTTGCAAGTTATCGCTCTTTTTTTCCCTTTAGTTACCTTTATCAGATTTTAACCCCTGAAGATTTGAAAGATTTATGTTCATAAACAGTGCTCCTGAGTAACCGTGCAAGTCTCAACAGAAACGTAACAGGTTGGAGGAAAGTACCGCTTTCCTGCAAAGTGAAACTATGCCAGCCTGTTTACATGTGTCACCAGCTACTTAGTCTGCTTATGAGTCAGTGTGTTTACGAACGTGTGCACAGGTGTGTGAAAAAGCATTTGACCTCCTACAGATTTCATCTACTTTTGCATTTTGTTGTTATACTTCAATCTTTCAAATTAAGCATATTCTGATTTCAGAGAACTGTGTGAAAAAGTAATTGCTTCCATATGCAATAACTAACTGTACCCCCTTAATCATCGAATGCTTCCAATAACTTTGAGCATTTGACAAGGCTGTGCAGAACTTTATAACCTCCTTTCTCTGCTAAAATTTACTTTTCAACAGAAACAGTTATTTTTTTTAGGCCACAGCTCAAAATCCAGTCCTTGAGAGCCAGTGTTGGTACCACATTGCTCAGGGCCCTTCCCCCGCTGATGTCACAATATGGCAACACCAGCCAGACAAACTGTACTGCAACCCTTCATAAAAATCAAATATTTTCTGTAGACTCAACATTATAACCTATATTTGAAATGATTTTACATTTCGTTGGTGACCCTAAAGAAGCTGAAAGTAGAAAACAATCAATCTCAGTCTTTAAAACAGTCCTGCTTTCCAAGACAGACTGACCTCTGAGAAGACTTTGTGTTACCTTTTTAAGGTGACACAAAGTCTCAGTACTTCTTTGTATCAAGAGCTGAGGGCAAGGTAGGACAATTTGAAAAATCTTTTTAAAAAATAACTTTCGTTGAGATTTTAGATAAAGAAAAAAATAAATTATTCCACTTCAAGAAAATGGATGTTTGTTGCTAACACAAAAAAGTGTAGCTTAATATGGCTAACTGACCATGTTAGCCATTGAGCAAAGCTAACCACAGCGCCACCCAGCCCTCCCCTTTTATACCATGGCATTGCAGCTACTTAGTTCACCATAAAAATATTTTTTTAGGTAAAACTTCAGTCATTGAAAACGCTGTCAATTACACTACTAAAACAAACAAAATTCGCCATCAGAGCCAGCGGTCTTTCACACACGACTATGCCGAGAGAGGGCTGCTGCAGAAGGGCTGCGGTTAGCCTTGGCTGCCGTTAGCCTCGGAGGTCCACTGGTTGCTGCAGTCCTCTAAACTTCAGAATTTTTGTTTTTAATTACGCATTAAATCGGTAAATGGACCATATAATGATGCTTTAAAGTATAATATTCTTGCCTCAAATGCTCTTGTACTTTTATTGAACAACAGCAACAGAAAAGAGAACTTAACTTTCAATGGAGTGCTCCATTGAAAGCTGCTGCTGCCGCAGTGCATGCTGGGACAGCTGTCAATCTCAAGAACGGACAAGTCTTCTCTGATGCATACTATAAATAGGGAGGGGCGAGAACAACATACGGGGACTTGGTCCGTTCTCGGTCTGCTGTTCTTGATAATTGGAACAACACTAGGGCTGAGGCTGGTGACGTTTCACGAGTACACGAGCACATGAGAACGCAGGAATAACCATGGCCGAGAAATGGCCATAGTGTAACATCACTAGCATGAGCAGGGCATGAGTAGATGTGGTAACTTCACCATAGACCTGAATCTTGGATGTATTCAAATCATAAAAGTCAGTTGTTCTTGCTCTGTCATCATTTTTTTGTTCTTGTTTTGGTCCGGACCAAAGGCAAATTTGTTTTTCTTTTTTTTTTGGTCAGGTTTGATTCAAATTGTGGTTTTTGAGTGGACTATTACTGTCAGCAAAGCCGAGCGTGTCACGATTTTTGCTTTCATTGGTCAGAAATACGGCAGGATATACGACGGAAAAGGAAAATAGAGGTAAAATACTTCAACAGTCCTTTGGAAGTGGAAAGAATCCATCTTAAAAAGTGGGTCTGGGGCCAGTTGTTTTCACCAGACCAGAATTTGCTGATCTATTTTCCCACCTGCACCTGGACCAAGGGGAGATAGGACCTCTGGTCCATTTGAAGTCTACCACATTTGGCAGGTGGGAATACACCCTGTGTCCAACACAACAGAACCA
The DNA here is from genome assembly GCF_016077235.1 of Cyprinodon tularosa. Classification (NCBI taxonomy): domain Eukaryota; kingdom Metazoa; phylum Chordata; class Actinopteri; order Cyprinodontiformes; family Cyprinodontidae; genus Cyprinodon; species Cyprinodon tularosa. The sequence goes on from NW_024038958.1 coordinate 26,950, forward strand.
ATGAATTATTTCCTCATCATGCAGTCAGGTTTCCCAAAGCCTAGCCAACAACCTAATTATTTGTTTCAGAGATAGGTATGTCTAAAGGAGGCCTGCCCAAAGTCACCCCATTCTGATGATTGCAGTTCAGCAAGGACCTGTTAATCAGCTATCAATGGAAATCAGCTTTGTTGAAGCAGGAAAACCTGAAGGACAACAACCCTTGAGGACAGACTTTGGGCAGGCCTGGTCTAAAGGTTGCAGGACACCAGCCCTAAATCCCAGAATTTGATAATGCAACTTAATCAGAAGTGAGAAAACTGCTTTCATTCTAGTTGACTGGAATCCAAGAATGCCTTCCAAACAAATATGGTAAATCATTGAAATACATGATTTCTCAAAGTGAGTGTTAGTTTTTCCACTGTAAGCCCTAGGTTGGTTTGGAGGTTTTTTCTTTATTTATTTACTCTGGTTGTCTTTGATATTAAACATTGTACCATGAGCCTCTATAGTGAATTCATGCCTTTGAGTCCTACCCTGCCCTACTCACATTTTTCAAACTGTCTTTACATCCCTCTAATCATGAAATTGGTCAGCTCTAACTTAAACTAGGCGTGTTTTTTTTATCCCAGATTCACAGAAAGTTCTTTCCTAGCATTGGGCTTACCTGATGTCAGGTGTCATAAGTATCAACATAAATAGAAAAGGTTTCTCTGAACTGCACTATTACAGCCTTCAGCTAGAGCTTTATGGTGCTCTCCACCAATCAACATCAAAGCGCCATCTAACTGAAAATTATGCCCCTTTCTGAAAGACACAACACATTCTCGGTAAGCCACGACTTTGCGGAGGATACCAAAGATATTTTTGCCTTTGGGGAGACTTTTTGAATATTTCAGGGGAAAAAAAGCAGTTTCTCGAATGTGAAGGACCTAATATTGTGAAAGGTCTGGGTGAAACTACTGGGAAATACTTGGCTTTTGAATGCAGGTCATGGAACAATGAATGACTTCAGTCAGGCATATTTACTGAAACCAACCTTGTCTGCTAATCGCTTTTGAGGGAACGCAGTTTTCAATCAAACAAAACATTCATCTACCCTCAACTCCCTGCCCAATAAAATGTAAAAAAAAAAAAAAAGTGGAGACAAGCCATAGTTATCACCACAAAGTCATAAAGTTCCCAGGATTTCACTGATCACAACTTTCTTCTAAATACTTACCAGCAGCTGTGGTGAAAATCTATGTTAAGCTGTTAACATGTGCTTCAGAGGTCATATACACATGGCCATGAACAGATCTCCACTAAGGCAGTAGCTTTAGCACAATTTAATGACAAACATAAAATCATTTTATTCATTCACATCTTTAAAGAAATTATGTATACAAGCACCAAATTAGAGATGTCCCGATCCAGGTTTTTGCACTTCCGATCCGATACCGATATTGTTTTTGGACTTCCGATCCGATACCGATACTGGCCGATACCAGCCTATCCGAGCATGTATTTAAGTTTAAGTTAAAGTATTTAGCCTTAGTTGTAAGACTCATGTTGAAAAGGGTTTTAGTACTCTTGATAACATCTAGCCAGCTGAATTAGGTGAGACTGAATAAAACACAATGCTTGGTAACAACAAATTTACCTGTTTATTAAGAGATAAACACAAACTGGACAAAATTATGAATAGCAATCTGAAATTGCACAGTGAACAGTAAAACCGTAAACAGTTAAAGGTGCAAGTATTACTGTAAGTTTTAATAAAAATGCAAAACAGGGAAACACTGGTGCAAAATAGATGAATGGATCGTTTCAATCGGCGAAACTGGAAAATACGGACCGGATTTTTTTTTTAAAAACTGGATCGGCGGTCTGGATCGGCATTTTACATGCTTTGCCGATACGCATTTTTTTGCCAATATTGGCGTCCCGATCCGATACGTGGATCGGATCGGGACAAGCCTACACCAAATATAAAACTTTTTAAATATATTACACATTTCCACATCTAGCTACCTTCCAAAATTCACCCAAAGTCTTAGTGAGTGCCTTCAAGAAATGTCTTTACACAACACCCTTTAAACTTTTTTAGATTCATGCATGTAAGGCTCAGTTGAGACACATAAGCTACGTTCCTATTACAAAAGACACTTTTGCAGTGGTGGCGTTTCCATTAAATAAGAAATGTAATTAACAGCACATAAAAAAGCATGAAGCTTAAAATATGTAAAACTGCGGTTGTTTATCAGGCGACTTGTGTGATGCAAAGCAAGTGTTTTTATTGGAGTTTCAGATCAAAAAACTGTTTATTTAAAAAAAAATGCAGTGTTCTTTCTTAAAACTGGTGAGTTTCTGTCAAGAAAATCAGTTTTCATAATTGCAATTTGCAAAATTTAATGTAAAATAGAAATGTAGGTTAGAGTCATGGGTTTAGAGTAGGGGATCCCATACTATCACTTTACTTGGATTTAGTTTTACACACACACATATATATATATACACACACACACACATACACACATATATATATATATATACATATATATATATATATATATATATATATATATATATATATATATATATATATATATATATACATATATATATATATATATATTATCTTGTGTAGTTGGATGTAACTGTAACTGGAGCATGTACCAAAAGTAATTTCCCTCTGGGATTATTAAAGTGTTTCTGATTCTGACTAGGGGCTGGGAAAGCTCCATCTTACTTTTCTTTCATTTCTGTTTTTATCTATAAATACAAGCCTCACTCATATTCTCTCCCCAGGGCTCAGTCATGACTTTGTCAGTGGGAAGTAGTTTGGACAAAGCCAGGAAGTAATGAGGAAGTCTTTACAGAGAGCTCAGGATGTGACCATGAAGTGCCGGTCAACACGCTTGCCGACTAAATTGCATAAAGAAAAAAAATATATATATATTTTATGCTGCACACACTAAGAACACAGATTTACTTTTACCCATGAAATTGCCTTTTTCAACAAACTTCTTCGTGATCATCAATTTAAAATATTTTAAGTATTGATACAAGATAAAATGTTAGTAGTATTTCAGACAAAGGGATCTTTGTTTCTCATTCATTCCCTCTTTGGCTCACGAAGAGAACCAAGATGTGAGGAACAAGGTGTCCACAGTAGAGGGCTAACGTTGTGTCTGGAGAGCCATTTCACTATTTATTTTATTGCTTAGAAGAGATCTCTTTTCAGCTGTCAGTTTTCCAACAAAGGCCATCAGATTATAATACTGAAAACATAAAATGGTATCTAACAGTTTGGGCATGAGGACAGTTCCTACATCATCCTTTTTTTCATTCACTAACCCCACGTCAGTTATTAGTTTTTCATCTGAAAAATGCTCCAGTTCCTGTTGAGGTCTCAGCACATGTTTCAGTTTACAATACATAAACAGAAACAAAGGCTTTTTCTGTCATGTAGCCACAATTCAATGCTTTTTATATAGATTTTGTATGTGCTTTTTACAGCTGGGTGTGGAGAAGATGCAGCAGAGATGGGCTGCTCCCCTCTGAATCATGGTAAGGACACTCATACAGTTGTCACCAGTGACAGTTCATAAAAGTTAATTTGGATTTCTTAATGATGCAAGCTTCACTAGAAAGAAAACACAAGGGCATGATTAATACCTCGCCTCCTACAGCGGTCTCTTTGTGTTCTTCCTTCCTCTTTTCTTCCATTCAGCTTTCGCTTCCTCCTTTCACCCCTCATCTCTTTTACGATGTTCCTGCTGACTGAAACGGCTGTGATTGGGAGCATGTGTGCGTGGATGCTGATGTAACACAAGCAACCGCGGGAAAAAAGCTCCGACTATTGCTATCCGAGGGAATCAAAGAGGAGCTTGGCTGTGTCTATAAGCAATAAACGAGAGAACGATGAGAACAAAATGTGTTGGGTTCTTTGTTCTTGACGTGAAAGTGGCTCAGTGACAAGTTCACAAAAATAAGCTTCAGCAAATTTAATATTTCTTATCTTTGGAAGAGAATAGTTTTAAATCTACATGAAACTGAAATGTATTTTGATTCCTGATGTTAAAAGAACTTATTTTTACTGATTAGTGTGAATGTAGGAAAATAAGTAAGCTACAAATGAACCCTAAAATAGATTAGATTCTGTTTATGACTTAAGATCTTAACTTTACAACAGGGCTCTCACTTTGAGGCAGCAAAGAACAGCAGATAACAAGATCTTATCCCTTTTTCAATCAAAAAGATCGCTGTTCAAATGGCCGAAGAACTGCAATTTAAAGAACGATTCAGGTTATTAGTTCATTAAAGGTTAGGAAAACTTTCTATGGAAGTAAACCCTTATGAAATCAATAACTTCTCTAAAAAGGTCACTTAAACAAGTTTAACCTAAAGCAACAATGTGTAAGCTTTTACACAAGAATTAGGCAAGTTAGAGCTAGACTTAATTATTTTTTTCAGGTCAACATGCACCTGGCACTTATCAAAACTTCTTGCGGGTTTCCCTTCTCAAAAACGCAATATATCTTTAAAAAGATCAGAGCCATTAATTTTATCTGTAACACAAGTGTAAATAGTACTTATCTAGACTATAACCGCTGAAAAAAAAGAGGAAAAAAAATACTTTCAGTGAGTAGTGATTATGTAAACCACCATGAACTGTCTTGCTACTGTAATACAAATAAACCTGCCTTGCCTTGAAGACTTCATTCAACCATCATCGTCCATTTATCTAAAGCCAGATCATGAAAGTAACGAGTTCAGGCAGGAAACCCAGACATCCTTCGCCACTCAACTCCAGGACGTTACCACTCCAGGGTGCACATATTTTCTCCAACAGAGATCTGGGTTTAGTTACAGCAGGAGATTCTTAGTAGAAAAACTCCAAAGGGTGGTGGCCACAAGGTATGCCAAAACCTTCTTGGTTAACCTTTCAACTATGAGGAGCAGAGGCTCTTCTCTAACATCTTTCCATTTTCTCTAAGAGCTGATCTGACACGTTTTTAGAATCCCTTCTTTTCCATCATATTTTGTAACTCATGACCAATACCAAGAGACGGGGGAACCAAGTAAAATGCTTCTCTACACGTACTGACAGAAACACGTAATTTTATGAAACACGTAATTAGACAGCAATTACAATGATGTAACTTCAGTACCTTTAATGATAAAACAAAGCAAAGTCTTTTAAGTCGTTTAAGCCTACTATACTAAATGGTTATTTTAACGTCTACAGAAGCTGTAGGATTAAATGTGCAGAGGAGTGAGTGTGGACCAATCAGAAACACCTTTAAAGCCCAATTAAGAAGCAGGGCCAGGCGAGTGTTTGTTTTTGGTTGTGGGCGACGAGCAAACAGGACGCCTCGTTGAGCCCTACCATCCTAAAAACAATCCTTTTCTTTCTTTCACTCTTCAGTCGCCTCCAACTTGGCTGCTCGCCATACTGGCAAAAAGTTTGCGTATATGTGTGTGTCTTTTTTTTGTGTGCGAGTGTGTACCTGGGATCTGCACTTGAAATGCCCCGCCATGTTTGTTTTGCTCTGTTTATTTTGCAAAGCCCGACCCTCTCCGTCCCCTACGGGCCTCCTCATCTTATCCGCACCGAGGGGTTCAGAGGTTGATAGCATGAGAAATGAAAAACTGATGGAAACATCTCTAATGAAAGTTTCCACGAGCGAAACTCTTGGATCCCAGCTGAGACAACATGTGACGGCAGATTTAGATATGCTTTTGTTGTTTTACAAAGAGTCAACATAAAAAAAAGGTGTTTTTTTTGTTGTTTTTGCTTTCTTTCTTTCTGCATAGTAACTTTTCAAATCTCAAGTACAGGATTTCACCCTCTTGTCTTCAGATTGTGTATTTCTTAGGCTGTGTTGGACAGATTTGTTGTGTTACTGTTGCTGGGACACAATCCTGGCAAATACCGTAGACTTACACAAATAGTAGGACAAAGTTAGTAACTAGTGCTGCTGGGTCCCTTTAATGGCCATTACCTCTCATCAAACTGCATGAGGTACATTAAGAGGCAGACCTATTTTATAATGTTTGCAGCCATTTGTTCATCATCTGTCAAAGGCTAACAATTGTGCTTCCATAGAAACTCAGCATAGAGTTGTATACTTCACGCTCCGTAAAATACAGCTACATTTTCACCTTCATTTCTCTTTTCGTTTTCTGCTATATACTCTTGAAAACTTTTTAATAAGTCATCTTTTAATAACATGTTATTTTACTTTCTTTAAAGGTTACAAATCCAAACATTCCTAGTTCACTCTGCTACATCCATATTTTAGGTGTTGCATAATTGTGTTTACTTGACGATGGAGATAGGCAACAGGAGTGAAGCCTGAACTAAAAAAAGAGGTACTTTAGGGACTTGTTAGGAACGGCGGGAGTGAAAACGTTCCCATTTGTTGTGTACTGGGGCTTTTGTTAGTTTGCAGAGGGTTTACATGTAGAAAAACAATGACAAAGGTAAAACCCAACCATCACTGTTTTGGTCAAACGTCCTCTGAGGTTTTCTAAATCCTCAGAGTTAGAAAACCTATGAATACTTTTCAGACTTCTTTAGACTGCACAATAATCCTGCAGAGACCCAATGAGAGCCTAGCTTCAGCTGGAAGGCTGCTGCCACTCATTGCACATACTAGAAAAATATGTTTTTATTTAGCACAGCTTATTAGGAATCTTTAAACATCAGGATAAAACTCTCTGGTTTCATATTCTTATTTCTGGTCTCTTCTGTTAGACTGATCAATGCTGGTGAGTAACCCCTCACTTTCCCCCATTATCTATTTTATCAGATGGTAGCGTTGTTATTCGTTTGTGTAGCGTTTATATGATGTTTGTGTGACAGTGTCGGACATCTTGCTTGCTTGTGGGAGAAAATTCTTTAAAAATCCTATGCTGTGATTTTCATTTTGTCTCTCATTGATGAGATGTACCTGTAATGAAAATTACAGACCTCTGTCATCTTTCCAAGTAGGAGAGCGTGCACTAATAGTGGCTGCCTAAATACTTTTTTGCACTGATGTAAGTTTCTTCTCAGTTATTGGTAAAGAACTTTGTTCACAATTGTCTTCACTTTGGTCTTCCACTTAATCACCAACCAGGACAGCTTTGGATCACAGAGAAACAGCCTGGAGTCCTCTGATGCTTTGGTTAAATCATCATTCCTCTACCACAGCGACGATATGCTGTGCTTCTTGTTTGCAAAATATACCACTGTGTAAAAAGCATATTTAGCTCATCAAAAATGTTAAGTAATTGTAAAGTAACTTTTGCATTTTTTTTTTCATAAATGACCTCATAAATACCACTGGTGGTTTCTCTCTGCTCTGTAATAATGTACAACAGCTGTTGAGACATATGGATAATAGCATCAAATAATTAGCTTATTTCCTATTTTATTTGTAACAGTGAGGTTTTTTTAAGCACTGGTATTCCTTTGATCATCAGTTTCTGACACTGTTCTTACAGCCTCTACAAATATGACCAAATATCTTAAATCAAAATGTGTCCCTACTTTTAGTCATGACTCTGTGACCCATTATAGGCCCATGTTGGCAGAATCACATGGACCTTCCACTAAAGCCTGGTCACTACAGCAGGCTGCTGTCCAACTTAAATTCACCTCTGGTCGAAAGGATCACAGAGTACTGTCTGATGACGCATGAAGTCCTGTTTAGGTCTACCGTGATCTGAGAGGAGTAGCGTGAGTGAATGTGTCAGCCTCAGCGAGGGTACGGGCAGTTCATTAGTTATCTCCCCTCTCACACTTCTGTCATCGGGGTTCGAAGCGAACACCCTATTTGCTGGAAAACAGCTACAGCGCATAACAAAGCACGTAGGCAAAGGCAAAGTGAACTTTAGCCTGAAAAGCTTTTGTCCTCCACGTTATGTGCGTATGTTTATGTGTGCATGGGTTGTGCAAGCAGAGTACTGGCTGCTGTATGAGACTGAAAGCAGCAGAAATGCACGTTGTTTGCTCCCATTCAGGCTTTTTGTCTTTGTGTAATCTATTTCTGCAATCTACCACTATTTCATTTATAAATTTTCTTAAATTAAAAACTGGTAAGTTCTTTATTTTTTAAGACTTCTTCAAAGGAGAAATTTTAATCCACCCTTCATTTCTTTAAAAACTGCATTCAAAGACAGATTTCTTATCGGTATCTAAGGTGCACAAATAACCTCTTTGGGTAACTAGTTCATTACCAGAGTTTTAGGATCTCTTTATGCCTTGATAATTATTAGGAAAAGGGGCTAAGAAACATAAAAGTTCCTAAACGAATAACAATATCCTGAATTTGGTGAGGGGAATGAAAAACCTACAAAACTAAACACAATGAGCAGATAAATGACACAAATATAAGATGGGCTGTCTATTTCACAGTAATGCAGATTTAAATAAATGACATTTATTGAGCATACGATAAAAGCATAACATTGAACCACAACATTATCTCTCAAGTGCTAACATTCTCAATTACAACAAAAAATAATCTGCAGATTATTATATTGATGCATTTATCTGTAAGGTTTACAGACATGCAGTTTTTTTTTTTACATCAGCAAGTTGTTTCGAAATGAACTGGAAAAAAAAAAAAGTTTGCAAATTATGTGGCCCAGATATTCCGATATGGATTGGTATAGATAAAGGCTCCGCATTCTTCTACTCTCTCTTTATACTTTACCTGCTTTTATTGGATCTATTACCTTTGTGCCCCCATGTGTTTTTCTCCCTTTTCCCATAAAAAAAAAACTCCCTTTTCCCATAAAAAAAAAACATTCCTACAAACTCAGAACTCCTACATTTGTGATTTTCCTCAACTAATTTCCCACAAGTTATCTCCCATTTCTGTTTTATTGTTCAAATACTCCTTACCCTAATCTTCAGCACAAATGGACAGAGATACAAATTGATGCTTTCTGCTCCACTCTCACCACATGGTTTATATCAATGTGCATGATTAACTAAATCAAGCTCAATTACAATATAATCAGGACTTAAATGACTTACACAAAACTGGATCTAAATCTTGGCTATCGGACTGAACCATTGATTAAAGTTGCTGTAGACAGGTGGTAAACAACCTTACCTTTAACAAAAGTATTTAGCATTATTCAGACTCTGAGAGCAACACAGAGAGGGCGGTCTTTAAATGGATAAACCCATGGAATCACAGGAGTAGGAAAATGAGGAAGTTCTGTACCAGGCAGCATGAATGAGTTTAAAGAAACCAGTTTAGGTCTAGAGCAATAGGTTCTGTCGAGAAAGATTTGAATCTTTTTTTTAATATGTAATAAGATGGAAAAATGGCTGCTTTCCTTGAAAAGACGCCTCTATAATTGGATCACCACATCTGAAAGGTGACGTGAACTAAACTGTTGATACAAAGCATAAAACGCATACATAAGCTGGTATATACAGATATACAAACATGACAAAACAGTGCTAGGAGAGGAGTTATTGTAAACACACACACATGCAACCACACACACAGATGTGCATATTCACACACATTTGTATAGTGGTTTTCCTGTACATAAGTAGCACTGTAGGATCAGAGGAGCACCTGCCCTCCCCCTCCCTCCGGCTTTCACCTAAGTGGAACCTTGTAAAAACACAAAAACACCACAGTTTCCACTCACATATAAACTTTAATGTTGCTTCTAACCTTTCTACACCAGGCACCCACATCTGAGCACATGTTAGTTTGTGACTGATTGTGCAGGGGTACATAAAGCCAGAGGATGGAGCTGCATCAACAACAAAAAAAATCTAACTTGAAGAGAAACTGAAAATGTATTAGTGGTAGCAGATATTTGCAGTGTGAAATGTCTTTTTTTTCGATGTAAAACAAATATGCGTGTTGTTTTTTATGTAGGGCTTCAGCTCTCTCTTCTATAGGCCCATATCCGTACATACAGCAGAAATAACACTAACTCACACACTCCTCTCGCTGCAGTGCAGCCAGCACTGCGTCACATTCTAGAAACGGCTTGAGCTCTGGCACTCGGCTCTTGACCTAACAGCGTAACTATGGCATTACGCAGAGCGTGGCGTCATAACTGCTCCACTGGGCCTATCCGAAGCAAAAGGAGACGGCAAAACACTCGTAAATATGGCCTCTGACGCACAGCGTGCAGCCGCCCCTGTTTATCAGTCAACATTCTTCCTCACTCCAGCTCTGAATAAGTCCAAATATAAAAACAGTATTATCACTATATAGTTAGATTGAGTCCTGGTAAAAAGGGAGGAGTCTTGAGCTGAATAGCAAAGCCTTTTAAGTAATAAATATTCATCCCTTAAGAAACATCTTTAATGAATGAATGCAGAGAAAAATGCCGTTGCAGAACGGTACGTTTCACAGGAACAAATCAGAGGCTCATTTATGGATTTTGTTGCACCTATAGAACTTTCAACTGGAAAATGGTATGTTATTATTTACTGAAAATATTTTTGATATCATAGGGATGCATCCATGCAGGGCACTGCAAAAGTATTCACACCTAAATGTAAACCTCTTGCAGCTTGAAAATGGTTTTCTTCCACTTAAGGCTCCAATACATTTCTTTCATTTTCCAATGCACGTTAAAGCAATGTTGGGTTTTTTCAACTGTTGTTTTCCTTCTTCGCAGTAAGTTTGTTGTTCTAATATGAGAACAATATCATCAAAATGTTTTCTCATTATTGAATGATTTGTATCAAAATATGGAACAGTCATAGGGTGTGAATACTTTTACGAGGAACCTTAGATTTGTTCTCCTGTAATGAGCTTCCATGTCAAGCTGAGGAAAAGTGTCCCCACAGCATGATTCCACCACTACCATATGTCAACAGGACGAGGTATGTAGTGCCAAAAGCTCAATACTGGTGTCAACCGACAGGACTAAAATACTGTTTTCTATGTTAGCTGGGCCTCTTTCTTTTCCCACTGCAGAAGAGCTGTGTTTATACCTGATTACAAACAAGATAAGTCTCATTACAATTTAGGTGAGTTATAGCTTAAAGTTGAATATAAATGCACGTTAAAGCAATGTTGGTTTTTTTCAACTGTTGTTTTCCTTCTTCGCAGTAAGTTTGTTGGTCTAATATGAGAACAATATCATCAAAATGTTTTCTCATTATTGAATGATTTGTATCAAAATATGGAACAGTCATAGGGTGTGAATACTTGTACGAGGCACCGTAGATTTGTCCTTTTATGCATTTGTTCACAAAGAAGTAACAGAAAAAAAAGGATCTGTTTCCTGTGCAAAATTTCCAACATCAAATGCTGACAAATCGAGGAGCCAACAGTCAATGCAGAATGTAAACATGGAAATATGAATATGTTTCCATTTGAACAGTTTTCTCTCTGAGTAAAAAGATTTTTTAAAAAGTTAAACAAGCTGTAATTACCTTAAAAAACTAATGTATATAATATATATATATATTTTCACCTGACAGTATGAGGAATAAAGGCTAATAATAATAATTTAACTTTACCAATCTCACATTGGAGAAATGTATTGCTGCATTTAACCCAGCCCCTTGGGGAGCAGTGGGCTGCCATTGTGTGGCGCCGGGAGCAGTGCGGGGTCTTGCTCATGGACCCAGAGTGGAGGATGTGGGGATTGAACTGGGTACTTGCAACCTTTTCAGAGCACAAGGGCACTGCTCTAATCGCTAGGCCAACACTTCCCCCGTAAGAGAGGGGGGAGAGAGATGCTGCAAATGATCACAGGTCGGATTCAAACCCGGGTCGGCGATGTGGAGGACTAATGCCTAAATAGACAGTGGGAAATAAACTTGTGCAGGAGATCCACAACTAACCAATCACAGAGCTGGTTTTTACAGAGAAGAACAAATAAAAGCCATCCCCATAACTGTTCTCTCATTCAAACCTTCCACTTGCTATAACACCCCAATTCAACAGTTCATTTGACTCCGTCCACCTGCCGTCCCTTAACTAAAGCCACACATATCCTGCCAGTGGATGCTAATGCAAGGCCAAGGTCCGACCGTAACTCTTGGCTTCCACATTTACAAATGTCATTAAACATATCACTGAGGATGAAACATCAGTCGATTTCTGAGCAGGTATTCTTTTCCTTAGTATGGCACTCTGAATCACATGGTACCAGCAGTGGAGACGTTTCTGCCCATTTTCCATGTTGTTCTTTTTTCCTAAGCAGCCAGCTATCAGACTGGTTCATGACTAATAAGATGCAGTAAAGGAGTATGAAGGTGGGAAAATGTGAACTAGCACTTACTTTTCTGACAATGGCTCTGCGACCAGCATCTCCCCCTGAAGTTGCCGTTGATGGTGGTCTGAGTGCATTTGGGCTGGCCCTGCGCTATGCCAGGACACACGTCTCCGCACTCTCGCTCGTTCTTATTGGCCACGATGAAGTTGTCCTCCACAGAGTCCAGGATCATGGACCAGTCCAGAGTGGCCAGGTAGCACAGGTCCGGATTCTTCTCTATTCTCACGGCGCCTCGTGTGATATTCATGAGGCTGTGCAAGCCCACCTCCTTCAGCTGCAGCATCTCATAAATCACCAGGGCATAGTTGAAGAAGAGGTTGTTGCCGCGGATCACTGTCAGGTTTGGGAAGAGGTTGCTGAGGGTCTCCAGGCCGTAGACCCTAAATAACAGTACGTAGTCGGTGACCACACGCAACTTTGGGAAGCTGAGGCCCTTGAAGTCCTCTGCCTTGGCCCCGAACATGAGAAGGATCTTCAGGTGGCCCTCGATGATGGTGCAGTTCTCCAGCGAGCGGAGGTTGTTCACGTTGTTCCGGATGTTCTTGCTCGGACAAACTAGAAGGAGAGGAAAAATGAAAGCCGTCAGTATAGTCATCATTTTCTGAACATGCTTAATGGCTTTTCATTGGCACACAACAAATGATTAATGAATAAAAAAATGATCCAAAGCATTTCAAGAAAATAATTTACCAGTCATTTTAATCATAGCCATTCAATGGTTCAACAAAAAATAATATTAAAACTCAGGGATTCCCAAGATTAAATTTCTCAGTTCTATGTAGGCATAATTACAGGACCAAACAATCTAAAAAACCTGCAGAGTGGATGGACAGTTTTATTCAAAGGATGCAGACAGTTAGACAGATAAATGAAGCCAAAGAAGACACAGTGACTTTTAGTTCTCAGTCACTTTAATTTGTCTAGCCTGTGCTTCTAACTTGGACAACGACAAGTTTTTAGTTCGTCCAAAGACCTACTTTCCATTTAGGAAAATTATAGACAGATTTCCAGCTGAGAAGTATGCTAAACAATAACAGCCTTGATTTAAAGCTGCAGCAACTAAATATATGCATTAGTTTTTCTGCTGGTTTCATCTAAGCCAACTGATTTGCTTTCATCATCTTTGTCTCACCCAAGCAAACCGATACGGTCTCTTCTTTCCCCAGAGAGGAAGTGGCTTTACCTCTTAAACACTGGAACACACGTAGAGCTCATGCATTTGGACTGGGAAATGCATGAGCACACGTTCACACAGTTTGCATTTGAGTGGAATTAACTGGCAGACAGTTACTTAAAATAATGGAGAGAGAGAGAAAGTACAAACCAAAGCTGTTTTTTTTGCTCATTGCTGCAACATTTTAGAGCAACGAGGGAAGAGATTGTTGTTTAGGGAAAATGTAAGGAAGCAAAACTGATTTTCTTCTGCAAAACCTAATGTAAAAAAAAAAAAAAAAAAAGTTTGGATGAGACAGAAAACACTAAACAAAAAAAAACATTTTGTGTCAAAAATTGTTCTCTGCTGTTTAGCTTTCGCATCTATTTAAGCAAACTATAAAACGGGTATAGAGTGTTTCTCTGTATTGTCCCGATGAAATAAACAAAATCGACAAAATAACCAAACCACAAATGTTTTAAAATATTTCTATACTATAGAAATGTAACAATTTCTGTTACATGCATTTGTGAAAATTGTAATTTAACACGACTACAGCTAAATAATGATGCATATCAAACAACAAAGTCAGCTTCTGACTGAAGTTGATGCATTTTAAGACTGATAAATGTTAGGAACCCTCCCTGCAAATAACACCAACACCTTCTTCAGTAAAATACAAAGAAATCCATAAATGTCCAGTTTAGAAAGTGTTTTTACTGCCTCTGATCATTCTGAGGTTGAAGCTAGTTTTTCTCTTCCTCATTCTGTAGATGATTAGCCAGACAAACACACTAATCCAGGTACAAAACTCTAACCAGAGAGGGGTCAGTGTAAGGCTTTAACTACTTCCTGTAATGGAAAGAAGCCAATAATGCCAGCAATTTTTATTACAGCTGGATGTTAGCAACAGTGGTCAGTCAATGCTCTGCTTAGACTAGAAAAAAACTTTGTTTTTTTATAACTTTTTCTGTTAGTTAAACTTCTTTAAAAACAAGGCTTACAGGTATTTTTATCTCCCTGAGCTTTAAATTCATGGTCACCATGATCTACATCAGGTGTAGGAAATAAAGAGATTAGAGGTAACATATGACTGGCCCGATACATTAGCGGAAAGCAAAGTTTAAATGCAAAGTAGCTGAAATACCAGAGCCTAGCCTAGATAAACACAGTATGACTGGGTGATATTATGAAGCTATAAATTTAATGGCTTTAGAGGTGAAACAAGCTTGAGGAGCTGTCAAATAGCTCTGGTGTAAATGTTGTTAAATATCCAATCCCAAAGATGCACAGCACATAAAAACTGGACAGTTTCCCAAACTGTGGCTCCGAGGACTTCAAAACTAGAGGTGTAAATTGGTCAAAATCAGAATTTTTTATGATCTAAGCTCCATGACACGTACATATGGAATATATACGGAATTCAGGACCATTAAGGCCAAAATATTGTTTGGAATATCTGCTGTAGAAATTATTGTAAAATAATTCAGCCCTGAATCTGGATGTTCCACAAATTACGATACAAAACGACTTTTTGTGACAATAAAAGGATCACTACCTCTGGCTCTTGGTGGACTGAAAATCTTTCTTTGTACTATTTATAAAACCCAAGTTCTGAATAACAGATGTAGATGATTAAAAACTGATTTTTATAACCGATACATAAAGTTTTAACGACCAAAAAAGCTGTGATTTATGTTTTTGCTTTTCTGGACTGAAGTATGTTTCTGAAAAAGTTCTCACAAAACACGACGTTATACATAAATTTTTAAAGTTTACAGGATGTTTTAGAAATTTTGGATTTTCTGAAATTTCAAAAATGAAATAAAATCTGGAAACTTAAAGAACTCTCAACTAGGGGTGAAACAATCAATCAGATAAATTGTGATCAATCGATTATTGAAATGATCCTCAACTAAATAATTGATGAATCATCAACTGGAGTATAGAGACTGTGATCCATGCCTTTATCTAAAAGAGTGATCCACCCAGAGCCATAACTATAGCAAAACTGTAAATATATTATATTATATATATGAATATTTTTGAGTTTAAGACTTTTCCATCTGTCAATGTGCTTTATCCAGAACTCCTCAAGTGGAAAACTTTTAGTTTCACCTGGTTTAACTCTAAAAAATCTTAAGCATCCTCCATCGTTAGTTGCAGCCCTATTCTCGATTCAAATTTTTCCATACTTAAGTGCTTGAAAATCATAAAAGGAAAATGAAGACGGTTTTATGACTGTGCATAAAGAAAGCAAGTCAATTTGTATCTGGAAAAAAGATCTAATTTGTGCATCAGGATGAAATAAATGTTAAGGTTGACGAGGCTGCTTTTGATAATAAATAACTTTCATAATGGGATTAAAAATTGATCATGGTTTAATCTACGTTTAGCAGAGAAATGTACAGAGGAAAAGCGCTGGACTCACTGTCTAGAAGTCGCTACAGGCGTCAAAATTAGAGATAAGCCCTAAAAACAGTTCTGCTGTTTTTTTTTTGCCTGTGATCAATAAACTACGCTGATGATATTATGGGGTTCAGCCCTAGTATATAAATGCACCTCTATCTTTAATACCATGGCTAAACACATGTTCCATTTGATCAAACCTGGAATATGATCTGTTATTATAATCTATATAGGCTGCCCTGCAGCTTCTCATTCTTTTCTCCTAAGCTTATGACTAAGCAATGAAGATACTTTCATTCTAAAATAAAGGGATATTTGCTCAAGCTTAACTCAACTCCAGAGAGAGATGAAATAAAACATCACAATTTACATTGTACAGCAGTATAGAATGGCTAGGAAATGAAATGATGATTAATAGAGAAGTAAACATGCCTACTGTGCTTCATAAACAAGTCATTTTGTGGATGATAAAGATTATTCCTAGTGATGAAAACATACTTTTTTTAGACTTTAGACAGATTTTATTTGTCATTTTGTTTACACAAGTGTAAAACAAAAAGATATTATGTTTGGAAACAGGTCACTTGACAAATTCATCTTTTAAAAGTGCAGCCATGCTAAAAATTATTATAAATTTACAGTTCTATTTTTTTTATATATTTATATATATATATATATAAATGACGATAAAATAATATAAACATATGTAGAATAATATTATTATATAATATTATTATAATAATATAATGATATATATACTGCATATATATTTTTTTTTAATCAAAACATGCAAACCATCCTAAGCTTCACAGTAATTCCTTTCAGTAACTATCAATTTGAAAAGGTGAGAAGGTGCACAACCGGGTTAGATTCAATGATTTTATTCAAACCTGATCAACTCTGATCAACTTCCCACGCAGCCAATAGGGCAAAAGCCTGTTTACTCATTTCTGCTGATAAGCGTCTCATTGAGATAATATTTGGCAAAGCAAGCGTGGCTCACACTAACGGACTTGCACGGACCACGCCCTCCTTCATGGGATACAAACTCTATCAGAAACCAAAACACAGAAACACACTTCCACTGCGTGGCAATCGCCATTATTACCGGTGATAACAGCAACCTTACACCACCTTCCACCCCTCCTGTCTTATCTGTTGGACACATCAAACAAGCTGCAGGCCTCCCACTCACTATCCTCTAGCCGGCATTAACTGGATACCCATTGTGAAACTCCGACAAAACAAGGGGTTACGCAACAGCCAAGAGGGGCCAGGGCGCAAGAGAAGCCCCCCTCAAGACGCACCTAGCAGACACAAACATAACCTTTCAAGGATTGCTGCTTTGTGCAGGGCGGGTCGGCGTATGTCAGGTCTCCAGTTGGAGGGCACGTTGACACAAAGCTATGTAGCGAGCCATGGGGGGAGGTAACAGACAGCTCGGTCAAAACGTAAAATGGAGTCTAGTTGTTGACTGACAGGTGCAAAAAAAAAAAAAAAAAGGGTGGGGGGGTTAAGGAGGCAAGATAAAGGGGGGAAGGGGTAGGAACCCTGCGTCTTTTCAAATAATGAGGCATCTCCTCCCTCTGCTCTTTAGTCTGTCAGCTAGAACACAGGAGAAACAGCAGGAGAGGAGGGGAAAGCTTGGGTCAGTGAGGAGGCATGGGGGTGTGGGGCTGGGGCAAAAAAAAAAAAAAAAAAAGAGTAGAATGATGAAGGGGGCAGGGGGAGAAAGTGTAACTTAAGCCCATGAGGAACGTAGAGTGACGTAACAGACCTTCAGAGCGGTTGGTGATCACATGCATGAATGGAGAGTCGCCATGGACCACAGGGACATGACATGCAACAGTCTGAGAGGGTGAAGGGCAGATAAAACAGAGGGAAAACGGATCTGAACCGACAACCTGCACCAGAACATGTCAAGACATCCGTAAGGGACACAAACAGCAGAAATAAAGGACTGCAGCCGGCTGCTTAAGCACTTACTGTAAAAATAACCTCCATCATATTTTTATATTTACTTGAATGGAAAACAGAGGACAGCGAGTGTGATCCCTGCAGCCCACCCTGTCACTTTAGACCACCCGGAAGCAGACAGCTCGATGTTCTCACGGGATGTACAGGATCTCCTAATTACAATAACAACCCAATCAGCCACTAATGAGCTCGGGTGGGTGGCTGGGCTGGCTGGAACTTACTGCACCCCACTGTAGACCTTTTGAAAAGTGGGCCATCGGCCCGCCTGCTCTGTCTGTTTGACACTTAATTTGGCATCAGGAATGAGAAAGAGGAGGAGGAAGAGTACAGGGGTTTGAAATGAGCAGAAAAAAAGGCTCCACTATGAAAACTTCAGTGATACAGTAAATGCAATACAATTACTGGACTCTCTATACAGTTCCACTCAGCAACACTCTCTCCGACAATCCCTCTGACCAGCACTCCACACACAAGTTTTTGATTTTGCAGTAAAAAATTATATTTAAAAAAAAGATAAATACTGGTATCCTTTTCAAATATTTCTCGGCTCATGTTCTGTTTAAAACGTTTTTAAAAAGATCTAACCGGAACAGGAAAGAACAAACTCCTCCTACCCTCTGCTTTTACAGCTTTCATATAGTGCAAAAGTTGAATATCCACTGTCCACTTACGTCTTAAGGTGTGATAGTGAAAAATAATCATCTTTGATTAAATTTTAAAATGATTTAAAGATATAGATAACATCTGAAATTTAATGAAGATAATTGATCATGTAGATTAGCTGTTCCCAAAGGCTGAATTAATGATCAGCCCAAAAGTAACCAGTAAAATACCAAATATAGTACTTTAAGCAGGTATAATTCTACATTTAAACTACAGTCACATTCAAATTGTTGGTTTATTAGAGGTTTATTAATTATTTACAATTATAATGGAAGCGAGAGGCAGTGTGTGCAAACTAGCCAAGCATAAATTTAACAGAAAAGACACAGCAACATTTTTGCTAGTTT
Organism: Cyprinodon tularosa; assembly: GCF_016077235.1. Lineage (NCBI taxonomy): Eukaryota > Metazoa > Chordata > Actinopteri > Cyprinodontiformes > Cyprinodontidae > Cyprinodon > Cyprinodon tularosa. Next base: position 45,727 of record NW_024038958.1, read on the forward strand.
TTTTTTTTATTATTGGTTGGAAACTGTAAAATCCAATCTTTTTTCCCATGAGTGAACATAACATTTGCACCAGGTGCTGCTGAAAATACTCCATGCCATTCATTCAGGCTGATAGAGAGAGCAGTTTTCTCAGCAGAGAACAGGAAGACTCAACATCTTGCAGGAAAGTGGCTCTGTGTTTTTCCTTTAAGGCTCTAAAGCAGCCCTTTAAAAATTTTGGCATCCTTTTTTGCATCCTTTTCTGAACAAAACCTAAACCAGATTGAAAGAAGATGAAGACAAATAGAGTCATGTACTTTAACTGTGGCATTATGATCTTAAAACACTCATTGAGCATTCCTCCGCAGAATGAATGAGTGAATTTCCCAGCATGAAAAAAGCGACAAAAAAAGTCACAACTGTTGCAAGTGAGGTAATCCCCTCATCAGCTGACCCATCTCCTCTGTTCTGGGACCATTCACAGCTGCAACCTCAGTCATAGTAAAGCTACAGTTTCAGACAGATCCCTCTCTTATTTTTAGAACTGTATTCCGTGCAGAGAATTTAATATGCACTGACTAATGATAGCTGGCTGGCAGAGAAGAAGTATATTAGTTTAGGAAGGAGCAGGAGAGCGCGCCCTTTACGGCGCATAGAGCAGCTCGACTCTGTTGCACATTAGCTCAGCGTGAAATCAAACCTGTCCTGCCTTGGACCAGGTGGTGGCTAACTATGGACTGTGAGAAGTTCGCTCTCTCCCTTACAGCCACCTCCTCTCCCGATGAGGTGATCTGCCGATTATAGATTTGTCAACAGTTTGGTTGCTGAACCAACTCAGATAGGGAGGATGTGTAGCTGCGGTGCCAGGCAGACTTCTGCAGGAAAAATGCATTTGTTAATGTGAATGTGGAAAGTTCTGAGAAGTGAAACCAGCCTGCTTGTTCGCCCGCTGCCAATCTTTGGTTTCTGTAGCGAGGAAGAAAAAAAGAAAAAAGAAAAACGACACTAAGAGGCTGCATGAGAGGCATTTTTAGTAACAAGTGCCAGCATGTACCTTCCAAAACAAAGAAAGATGAGGATATGAGCCAGGAAAAGACACAGAAAGGGGGGGTTCTGAATTTGTATGAGCTCGCAGCAGACTGGTAGTTGAAAATTATGGAAATGTTCTAAGAAGTTTTGGTATCAAAATTTCTCAAAAATTTCCATCAAACTGCTCTTATGCTTTAAACCCCCTCTGCTCCATGCAGGGAGATTCCTCTAAGCTGTGCATAACTCAGCCCCTTCACCACCTGCTGCCGCTCAGTGTTAAGTCACCTGGCTACTTTTCCACACTTTTCTAGCTATAAACAAAAGAAAGAGACAAGCGCTGAGTCGAGTGTGGTGAAGACATCAGATTGTGGAGGAGACGAGCACGTTGGTCTTAGCACCTGTTTCTCCATTGCCTCAGCCTCCCATTGAGGAGCATGGCAAACGAAGATGGCCTGGCCTATTTATATACAACACCGGGTCCAGTTAGAGGTGTGGCAAAGAGCCAGCAGGCGGCAGATTGGAGCAGCTAGGAAAGAGCAGCACGCAAACCCCGTCTGTGCCCATCAGGTGGCTCACCGAGTAAGAAAAGGAACCTAAATCAGATCAATCTGGCGACTTTGGCTCGCCTCTCTCCTCTTACCTTCTGGCATCGGTGGGGGGGAGGGGGGTGATGCAGACACGAGGGCAATGAGATGAAATATAAACAGGAGTAAAAGATATGAAGGGGAAGTCAAAAGATCTTGTATCACTGCTGCTCGTTTATAAAAACAATGACGCACCCGAACTCTTGTTTCAACAAAACGAGCTCGACCTTGGACCCGAGACCTTAAGGTGCTTGTGTGTGTGTAGGGAGGGGGGTGCATTTGGATAAACGACAGGTGTGTAAGGAAGTGAGAAAAGAGAAACCAAAAGAAACTCCAGTTTTTAGGGCTATTGTCCTCCATGTTGGGCTCAGTGGTTTTCAACTTGTGGGTAGAGATGGAGAGAAAAATATGAATTAGGAGACCATAAAATAAGAACACTGTTCTGTACGGGCCACAAGTGGAAAGCATATTGTACCAATGTACTTCTCCATTCCTAAAGAAGCCTATTCAATATTTAAATGTAATCTTTAAGGTCCTTTATTCATGGAACATTTTCTGAAAACCCAGTCTGATCTCTGTTTATCTTGGCTACTTTCACCATTTTCACCTTTTTTTCCCCCTTTACTCTGAACATCAGAATAACAAGTTAAAATGGGTTTAGTGAAAGGCATTGTGGAGGATGGAGTTGATGCCATGATCAGCAGATACCGATTTAAAGAAGAACCAAAAGAAAAGAACACTTTCTTTAAGGTCAGCTGGATAAACATGACTTCTATCATGTAAAATAAATAAAAAGCTCTTGTAAATTCAAGCACCACCTTGGAAAACCAGGTGGTACTCAAGAGTTGGTGGGAGGCTGGAAAACAGCAGCAGGTAATCAACAGCAGGCCCAGTAGCTCTTCAGATAAGAAGCAAGCAGACCCAACCACAGACACAATGTGAGTAATCCAAAAGGCATCTGAAGTTCCTTTTAATCTTTGGACGGCAGTGAATGGAGCGCAGTGCGGTGAGCGGAGGCCTGTGAGTAAAGAGGCTGGGACTACGTTACCCCACTTGACTCGCCGCCACACAGCAGCAGCTGCAGGGACTGGCTCCCACCAACGCTCTGACCCACAAACCAGAGCTACACACAAGTCTGGAGGAGCTACGCCTGCTCTGCTAAACCTGCTTCTTCCCGTCCGTCCGTCCTTCCTTCCTCTCTGCCTGTTTGTCTGCTTCTGGAGTTAAAATAAAAACCCTCTGAGCTATACCAAAAGGGTAACCTAATATTTCCGGACTTCTTTTCCCACTAAGAAGGCTTTTTTTTGTTCCATTGTGTGAGTGAGATCATTTCATGCATGACAAATCCTATAGGTTTTATTAAATATTGCTGCTAAAAGAAGCCAGAATTAACAGACGGAGAGACAGAAATTAGTAAATTCAAGCTTGCATTTGTCTGCATGTATATCCTGCAGGAACAACTCCATATGTGTGTGGAAAACATTAAAACTATTGGGAGATGTGGAGGGATGGAAAATTTAGGAAGAAAAAAATTAGGCCGAATTTCGAAGGAGAAAGTTAAGAAAGACGGAGTAAACAGCATGACGGAAGCTGAGGGGATGGAGAGCAGAGGGTCAGGTCGGTTTAATGGCCCGTTTGTCTGCACCGTCAGACCACCAGTTTTCACTGGCTGCTGCCGGAAAACTACATACACCAGCTCTGCCTCTCTCCCTCCCTTTACCTTTTCCACTGCTCAGGCCTGTGTGTAGGATTTCAACAGGCCATTTACCAACCCACAGGCATGTCGGTAATCTGCATCCTTTACGTACAAACCATGCATATCAACAAGAAGCATCAGTGGAGCTTTAAACAACAAACAAACATGTTATAAAATACAAATAAAGTAAGACACTGGAAAATACCCAAAGGCTTGGACAGATGACCGACACTGTGTTAACATGTAAACATGCACCCACCAGCGGCCAATAAACTCCCCAAGTGTTACATCTGACAGACGGGTCCCTGGGGTGGAGGGCCTTCTGCCACAGTGCTATTGTAAAACGACTTTCATTTATTATGCTGCCATTTAACAGCAAGGCATGATTCAATCTGGGATCCATTTAACTATAATAGAATTAAGAACACTTGATGAAGGCTTATAAACTGGCTGCAGGAGCCTTGGCTCAATGTCCTCTTCACAATGACTCCCCATCATGCCCCTTTATTTCATGTTGTGTATTCAATTGTCTGCTTTCCTCTTTTTCACTTAACAAGTGTGCCACATAATTGTTGAACACATGAGACACCATATATTGATCTATTAAACTAGAGAGTGCATTGTAGTAATGATCCCCTATGGGGTTCCTTACAGTAGCAACAAAGGTTCCACACCCTCAGACCAATACTTTGGTGAAGTACGTTTTGATTCAGGCTTTCTAGCTACACACTACCTCATCTGATCAAGCTTTAGCCGAAGCCACAGTTTGTAGAGATCCCAAAGGATCATATAGGTTGCATCTTAAATGTATCAGTCAGGAAGAGTGTGTTAAATCCCTGAAGCATTCAAAGTAATTTAAACAAAAGGGTGTTCTGCACGAACAATGTGCACCTTAAAGGAGGAAACATGCCCCGGTAAAACAAGGTGGAGTCAGTGTCATGCTCTGGGGCAATGTTGTGCCAGTTTACCTTTATAAAGGTTTGGTTTTCTTTATTGAAACTGAATTAGGTTATTGTGCAGTGTGGTATCTGGACTAAGGCTCTGTGTGAATGACCCGATTCTTATCTTTTCAACTAAAAAACAAAATTTAGATTTCACTCACTTCCGTATATGGTACTAAATTACACATAAGATTAAATTTGTTGTTTTTTTTATTGCTGTTGACGATTCTCTGTCATCCAGGTCATATTCATTCCAAAAAAAGTAAAACAAAAGCAAACAAAAAAAAACAATGCACTTTGTTTTCCAAGTTTGAAGATGTTTCGTTTCCCATCCAGGAGGTTTTTTCAATTCAAAATGTCTGGATTAGCATTGATTTCAAAGCTTTATAGAGTAGCCCAACAAAGCCTTGTTATGGTTTAGAAAACATGCAAATGGAACCTAAAGAACAGGTCCACCCCTTAGTAATGGGGACTTGAGGTTGATGTTGGCCTGCAATACCAGATACTGATCTATGCCTCTGAAAAGGGGCTGTCGTTAGGGTCATTGTTGGTCTGGCTGACCAGGCGAGATGTTTTAGTCCCCTGCATAGCGCTGGGGGTTGAGATGATAGCAGGAAGGAATCAACTCTAATGCTGCGTTGTAGGTTTTTGAGAGCTGGAACCTGAGACCACCCCCGCCGTTTAAGGCTGTTGTTTCTCCCTTAACATAAATGGCTTCCTTCACAGTCCTTCCAAACTACCTGTCTTCTTTGTCCAAAATGTGAATATTCTAATACTCAAAAGAATGTCCTTGGTCCTTAAGGTGTAGATGGACAGCCAAGTCTCGTCTGGAGGAGGTAGACCTTCTGTGTAGAGCCATGCGTTGTTTTTTTTCCATTTGCTTTAAAGAACATTACATTGGTATCCCTTTTTTAAACAGTGGACGGCTACATTCTCCCTCTGCAAGTGAGGGTATGGGATAAATGTCACATCAAGACTGAAACAAGTTGGAGCCAACCCTCCCTTAGCGTTTGTCCAAAATTCTTTGACACAATTCACGTGATCCCTATCACTCTAACAAGCTCTGACCTTCCTGTCTGCATTATTCTTACATTCCCTCACTGAGACTTTGGTCTTTGCTGATCATTTTCAAAACGCATCCATTGCAGCTGTTTAGCAGAAGAGGCCACAGCTTCTGCCGAATGTTATCAGTTTTACAGCCAGATTCAGGAGTAACAAACTATACTGTTCCTGCATGCTGACATGCTTTTAAACAGCACCACCTTGTAGTGCTCACACAGCTTTATTTAGAGGATTGTAAGTAGTTTTTCACACTTAACGAATCAGCAAAAGCATTTTAGTTAAAACTACATTGGCTTCCATGTAACATTTATAAAGAGTCCAACTGTCCTTATGTGATTTGAATTGATTTACATGCTTTCCTAATAAATAATACAATAAACAACCCCTCCTATTTGCTCTATGCAGTTTACAGACTTGTTATTCACTTGTGCCTAAACACATTTGTTAAAGTCTTGTTGAACCGAAAAACTTTGAGGAACCCTTATCGGTAAATTTAGCTTATTCAGCAATAGTCCAACAAGATTGTAGAGAAAGCATTTGTGTACATTTGCTCCAACACCATTATGCTTTGGTCTAAACCATCCTACATTTAAAATAATATGGCAAAAAATGTAATTTCAAAACAAAAGAAAAAAACAACTAAATGGAAACACTGCAGGTTTGAAAAAAAAAAACACTTTTGATAGAAAGTTTTTACACTTCCATCAATCAGGTGGTTCTTTTCATCATATAGAAATTCTTATATTTTGCAAAACTGCAATGGAAACAATTTTTTTGCAACTGGACCTTACTGCCTTATAAAATAAGAAGGCTGAAAGTAGTTGAAGGAGGATGACCCCCCCCCCACTAGAGCCGTGGCTGAAATATGGATATATGTCATGTGTTTACCGCGTGGACAAACGCATTCTCGTGCAATTTGAATTGTGTTTGCTATTTAATTGAAATATCAGCATTGTTATACACGACATTTTAAATTAGCAGAATATCTATATAGTTTTTTATATTTAATAGAACCACAGCTAATACTAATAGTAATAATAGCTAATACAGCTAACACTGGCAGTATATTTAGGTATTAATGTTCTGCTGGAAGGTGAACTTCCTCCCCAGGCTCAATTCTAGTTTTACTTCAAGGACTGACCTGTGTTTAGCTCCATCCGTTATTCCAATAACTGTGGCCTGTTTCACTAAGCCTGCAGAAGAAGAGCCCCCCCCACATCATGTTGCTAACTCTTCCATGCTTCAAAATGGGATGAAATATACCATACGGATTACAACTAAAACTATATCATAAATGGATTACTGTATAAATAACAAGACGAAGGCCAGAATGTGTATAAAGTAAGTATAGAAATTTTCATGTAATCAACAGGAAGACTTCAGATTGGTTTGCAGGGCTCATACTAATTGGCTAAAGGTCCAATATGGCTCCAGTTGGTAAAATTGACTTTTCTAATCAAGCAACAAGAAGAAAATTCATTTCAGATTAGGATTTGTTTATAGCAAATGTCGATCTCACACTAAAAACTAGGAGTCGCCTAATAGGGGATGTTAGCCTACTGTCAGCACAGCTCCTGTCACCATAGTAATCTGTCTCCGGCTGGTCTACCAGGACAACAACAGAGCCCTGTCAAACATAATCAGAGACGGCCATGTGACCAGGGGCTGTTGTTCAGGATGTGCAGGTGGATGTGTTCAGCATCACTTAGGCCCAACTCGAGGGGATGGGCTCAATAAGACAGGATGAAGAAAAAAAAAAAACACAGGCAGGAGAGGGAGAGGGGTGGGGAGTGGAATGGAAAACGTTTAACAGGTTTGAACGAAGGAGGTTTTCCCACACCATAAAGGCCAGATTAGCAGGTGTGCACTGGTGTGTGTGTGTGTAAGGACGAGTCTGCGTCTGCAGAATTCGCGCATCTGCTGTGTGAAAGGAAAACATAGCAGCCGATGGCGCTGAACTCGTTTACCCCTGAACGCAACAGCACAGGGAGGGAGAAGGATACACAAAGAGATGGAGCTCCAGCTTAGAAGGGACAGAAAAACAAGAAAACACTTGAGGCGTGGACCCAGGAGGGATGCAGGGAGTAACAGGCTGTTGAGGAACAACAACTAAAATCAGTAAAATTTTGCTTCGTATATAAAAAGATGTTTTTATTTAAAAACACCAATAAATGACAATGTTACTACTGGTGCAAAATAAAGGGTTGTGGTACCTTTTGGTAGCTGAAAACGGCACACACCCTGAAAGTTCACTTATTGTTAATAGTTAAGACTGGCCTATGCAGAGATGGATGCAGTAAGGGTTTTTTTAAGGTAATACCACCATGCACCAAGCTACAATATTTAGCATTTTACTGTAAAGGCAGCAAAGTGTCTCTAAGCCACATACCGGGAAATATTTACAATTTTTCACTGAAAGAGTTTTAATTCGCACCTTAATTGAAACGTCAAAGAAGAAACATTGATTTCTGAGCATAGTTCAAATTAGATCTAAGTAGCAATATTCACATTTCTTCTCTCCCGAATAGCTATATTTTATAAAAACAAATATTGTTGTTTAAACAAGAAAATTCATACAAAACAAGTGTAAAACAAATACATACATTTCTAATTAATTTTTAAAGGGACACAGCTCAAGTTTCCATAATTTGCAGGGGATTTTCCCTCTTTAGCAATAACCATGGAATTAATTTAGCTCCAATACTGTTGCAAACAACTATTTTTTTTTTACAATTTGAATTGGAAATAAAATCAGAAAAATTAGTAACCTTGGGATTTTAATATATTTTGTTTCTTACTCCTTTTCCCTTTTTCTGAAACTAAAAAAACTAAATGTTTAAAAACTGTAAATCATATCAAAGTCTCTGCATCAAACTGATTATATTAATACTTTTTTTGCACCATGTTTTTTCTCCCAATGTTTACAATTTGATCACTTCTGCACTTTAAGAAATGGAAATGTCATGAGACATTATTTCCTTTGTAGATGAAGCCGAGGATATGATCTGAAAAAATGCGTTTTGAAAACAATATAATTAGTAAAACTCAGTCTAAAAAGACACTAAATAGAAAGTTTTCAAAATTAACGTGATGTGATCACTAATGCTTTTGGACAGCCAAAAAGTAATGTAATAAATAAACATACTATAGAGTAAGTAGCTTTAACATTTGTCTATCTAATACATAAAATACAAAATATTTCAGTAAACCATAAAAAGCCTAATTAACTTCCTACATGTCACATTAATTTAAAAAGCATTCAAATCAATAATAATAATTTCTGTTTAAAGACATAAATTAATTCAAAAATTAAAATAATAACTTCATTTTATATGTCCAAGTAAAAAAACCTTAGAGTGAAGTGATGATTGCACTGTTACTTTTTGGTCAGACTGAAATGTTTAGTAACCTCTGCTATGGAGGGGTTAAATAGAGGAAAGTGAATCCCCAACTTTAACATTTGGGCACACTCGTTAAAAAATTTAAAGCAACATAGCCGTTAGTGGAAATGGTCCACCTTTTTATTTTAATCATTAAAGTAAATTATCATCTTAAAAGTTTTTTTAACAGCCCACTCTTTCCATCCTCATTAGAAGTATGACTGTGTGTGCAGGTAATCAGCTGCAGAGAGCCTCAGTAGGCGCTCTGTCAAATGGTCACTTCTCAGTCATATGACTGTCCCTGAAATAAATGTTACCCGTCCGGTTTAGTCCGACGGCCTCTCGAGCCCACCATACACCACACATGCACTCGGTGCCCTCTCACCCTCCAACACATGACACCGATACAAAGAAGGCATCTGTCCTTTGCACAGAGCTTCGCACACGAGCTGGTATGTTAAAAATGTGGAAATCCTCTCAAATTTAACCCAGCAGGGAGAAGCAGTAAGATAAACATTGTTGATTTTTATTTTTGTGTGTAATGTATAAATTCCTACAGAAAAAAAAAAACATATTTTCTTTAAATGACAAAGTGTTATACCTTCTTTGATTGAACAAAGGGTTTTATTTTAGGAATACACCTCATATGCACATGTGTTTAGTGAGCAGTGAGGAAAAACGACCCTGAAACAGAGTTAAGGATCAGTTTCAGACAAAGACAGACACGCTGACTTCTTAAAGAAAGAGCCTCAAATTCCTGAAAGGTTTTACAAGCACTGACCACCAGGGTCTGACAGCAAAATCTCATACAGGACAAGTATTTTCACTAATTTGGACAAGTATGACAAACACATTTCTCATGTGAAACTGTCTCGTCTCTAAAGACAAGCCAAAGTTTTTGTTGTTAGTTGAGATTTTAAAAGATCAAATGCTCAAGTAGGCTATGACTTTATGGGCAAATTTTCTAATGTTTGGTTTAATCAAGGATCCTGGAATAAAAAAAAAAAGAATGAAATGCAGAAAGAACGGTAGTGAAGTGAGTGCAAGGAAGGATAAAGTAGGAAGGATGGAACAGGACACATGGAGGAAAAGGAGGAATAAGATAGGTGAGGGAGGTTAGGGAAAACAAAGGGTGAAAAAGAAGGTTGGTGGGAAACATGAGAATGAAATAAACCAGGAAGGAAGGGCAGAATTATTTAATCATTCCCAAACAAGGAAAGATTTAAGGAAGAAAATAAAAATAAAAAAACTCTGGGAATACCCATATTTTTACATCCTTGTCAGATCTAAAAAAACACTTAGATCAAATCCCTGACTTTATCAGACTGCCTAGAAGTTATTCTAAAATTAATAATATAAAATAATAATAATGTTGATTCTGTCGGTTTGCACTGATTTATCTATACAGCACAAAGGTCTATCTCCATATGGATATTACAAGTCAGATGGAAGACAATAACCAACCCCTATAGTCTCCCTGCATTGATGGGTGACCTCTGATTGAAGCCCATTTTGCAAATAACTCAAATAATCTCTCTCTATTGCTGTTCTTTTAATTTAAGCCTTTTTTCAGAGGCTGGGAAGCCTCCTGCAGCTTGAAACCATAGACTCATTTTTATTGCACTGGCAATCATTTGAAGTTTAACTTTAGATGCAAATATTATTAATCCAAAGCAAAGAAATAAAAAAGTTTAGAATCTGATTTATTCGCCAAGCCTTTCCAAACAAATCGGTAAATAAAGATGACTTTGTTTTATATTCAGCGGAGTGTATGGTTTTATTATTCTATTTCTCAAAAATTACGAATCAATCTATATTTTACCAGTGAGTGTTTTTTCTACATTAAATGAAAGAAATAAACACACATTACAGACAATAAAGGGTTTTCAGGTAAATATAGTTAAACTATGAAGCTATGGTCTCCTACTAAAAGGTTAGACTGATCTGATGGTAAAACCATCAGCAATGTCCATATGAGTCAGGTCATTTCCATATAAGAGTACGCAATCAAAAACAACCTAAACCTATATTATTGAGAGCAGTTTTAGATAAACAGTTGCAGTCCTCAATCAAAAAAGGGCAATCAAAGGAGGCACCATCGGAAGAAAATAAAATAATTGTCGCAACAAATGCAGAACATTGAGGCTACCTCAGAGGTGAGAGCAGTGGTTCTGTGTACAGTTTTAATAGTTTTCATAAGAAAACAAAAGCTGCATCGGACCCCTAAGTTTCAAAAACATCACCATTACCCTCCAGGTAAGGCTGGCACTAACAATTATTTAGCAAATCGCCAAATCTGTTGATTATTTTTTCGATTAATCAATTAATAAAGCTTAATTAAAGAAGACTTTGGCTGTCCGACTTGAAAGGCAAAATTAGACCAAGTGGAATAGATTTTCCATATGAGGAAATTCTGGATAGTGCATATTGATAGACGGAAAATATTTCTTTATCTTAAATGCAAAATTTTTTTTTCTATATATATATATATATATATATATATATATATATATATATATATATATATATATATATAATTTTGGTAGAATTACTGCTCTAAGTGGGTCCCCTTGTCAGCTAAAAGAATAATTTACAATCTCTATACTCCAGTTAATCAATTATTAAATTAGCTGACGATTATTTCAATAATCGATTAATCCAATTAATCTAACTATTTCAGCCCTATCTCCAAATAAGCTCTTTAAATAATAAGTATTTTAAACAATGTAGGACTGGAAAAATTCTATTCAATTAATCAATTCATGAAAAGCAGACTAAGAAATGCCACTAGCTAAAAGATGAAGAAACTTGGAGCAGAAATTAACCTAAATAAACGATCAACTATTTTAATTTGCAACTGAAAATATTCCTTGTCTATAAATATGCTCCATCCAGAACCTCAGCATTAGCTTACCTTTTAATTTTGTATTAAAAAAATATATAAATAGTTTGTTATTTTTTAATAGGGATGCACTGATCACTTCTGATACTTGAAGATACTGTTTGCTTTAATGTCATCATTACTACTGTTGATTTTTTTTAAAGAGGCCGTCATAAATTTCTCTGTAGAAGTAAGTATATGCACGAATGTACACATGTATCCCAAAAGGCAACTTGAGCCTAGAACAAGGTCAGGAAAGGAAGTCATAAAAACAGAACAAATTCCATCCTGAAAACACGTATGCAGCTGCAGGGGTTCGAACTGACTGTAACTTAATAAATCAATGTCAAAAGCCCATAAGAGGGTAAGCCTTTCTAATGTTCAAGAGATTTTTAACCCAACCTACTGTATTGTTGTGCAATAAATTTTCTATAATTTAAAAACTTGGATGGTTGGTTTCTTTTTAGAATGGGCAATAAAAAAATCTTTAAAAACATTTTATTATTGAGGAATGATAAGCTACTAAGAGCATCACTTTGATCATCGATCAATAGATTAAACAAATATTAATAGCTAAAGCTCTAAAACAAGGTTTTTCTCCCTTAAATCTAATCATTTGTTCTTATTAAAATGAATTTCATTGAACATTAATGGTACTAAAACAAGCTTCAGTAATATTCTAAATATAAAGTTTACTTTCCCCCCTTAGTCCTACAGTAGAAGATATAGAATGTAAGGTTTAACTCAGACTGTTATACAGCTAATGGAAACATTGTTCTAATATTTTCTGTGATTTTCTGTGTTTGAAGACGTTTCGCTTCTCATCAAAGAAGCTTTTTCAATTCAAATCAATCTAAAATTCAAAATTTTGGCCTACTATATAAAGGTTCGAACTCAACGCTAACTGACATTTTCAATTGAAAAAGCTTCCTGGATGGGAAGCGGAATGTCTTTAAACTTGGAAACAAAGTCCAGCGGATTGTTTTTTAACTTTTTTGGAATGGTCGGTCAATTCAATTGAGGGAATGATGTTAACAATACAGAAAGAACTGCCAGTATATAAAAAGATCCCATATGAAATCATTTTTTAAACATTTTATTAAGCTTATAGCTTCTTTTAGGCAACTTTCCTTAACCCTTTATAGGGCACTCAGTGAAATCCTTTAAAAATCAACATTTCAAGCCAGTAGTGTTATTGGAATCCAGGACAAGACCTTAATACCTTTGTAACATTAAAAAAATATGGATATTTTGATGGCAAAAATTAATGTAAATGTAATAACAGGAAACGCCAACCTGCCCGAATATTTTAAGAAAAATAACAAAAGTGCTTCTATAAGAAATTTATTTTTGGTCCAACATAACCTTAGAGGCATTAATGCTGATACTGGCACTTACATTATTTAGTGTACAAACCTAAATATAATTGTTACCTAGGCTTATTAACTTTTTAACTTTACTTTTTAACTTTTTAGATTTTTTTTCTTGGCTTTTTTTTGTTTCCAAATTAATTTGCAGTAGGTAATATATAATTAAAGGGCTCATCTAATTGGTCGAATACCAAAATAAGATGTACAGCCATGTAGCAGTATCTATGCTGAATGGCTGGATATAGATCTTGTGCTTCTAGACCTCACTGAGGGACGGGGTGGTATTCATTTGTAAGGGGTATGCAAGTGATCTAAAATGGTAACTTGCCCTATAAAGGGTTAATTATTTCTAAATAAGGCTTAATAAAAGGCAAAATTAAGTTGCTGTAGCTGTAGATCCTGATCACCTTTATGTTTATTTTTCTTATTATAAAACCATTTAGAAGTAAGCAAATATTGATTAAACTAGACCTCAGAACTAAATTAAAATAATACCACTTCCTTATATCAATAGGCTCTCTGAATGATTGCAGGGAAGTGCGTCACTATTGTGTAACCAATCATCTACATGTAAAATTCAGCTTAAAACGTATCTTATAACAAACAACAGAAGACTGTGTTGCAAGAAGCAGGTCAGCAGTTGTAACAGCTAGAGTTACGATTTTTCCACCTACTTCACAAACAGTATAAATCATTTTCAATAAACCTGTTAAATAAAATGTGATTTAAAATGATATATTTCTAACTTATGCTTCTTTTTAATTGTTCAATTATGTCATCAGAGAGGACTTACTTATTTTCTCTCACACAAATACATTTTCGGTTTAATCTAAAACCTTTTACATCTAAATCTGCATGGAGTAGAAATGATCTAAGGTTTAAAAGTAACACTTTACCTCACTAGTCACAAATTCAGTTAACTGTGAGAAGGATTCAAATGGGCCAATGTTAGAAATTAAGCAACAGAAAACTGATATTTTATATATTTTAATCCAGAACGACAAAGATAATTTAAACATGATGCTTTAAAGTAACAGTTCAATTTGAACTTAAACTAGAACTGAATCAAATAATTTATTTATTACAAAATATGTTTCCAAATCACAGGGGCAATTAATGTTTGCTCCAATGAACGTCCTTCATTTATAGATTAGCTTCTTTAGCTGTACTTTATGTTCACCAAGTACTGAAGCTGTAAGAGGGCAGGCCTTTTCTCTTGAATAAAAATATTCAGATCAGTAATGAAAACAGTGCATTCCTTTTCTTTAATTAGACTTTAAATACAAGCGTACATTTCTATAAGGAATATTTGCTGATTTTGGTTATTGCAGAAACAAAATCAAAACAAAATTGCAATTGCTGGCTGATACCATACTTTCTTTATAAATTATTAGACATCTGTCCAAATTAAATATGCCAGGCCTTTACTGACCTCCCATTTTTGCCCCTATACATAAAAGGATCAAAATGTAATGAGCTGATTTTATGGAGAATCTCATTTTGAATCTTAAAAGAAAACAGCATAACTAGTAGATAAACCTTTCAATTAAAGAAAGCAAACATCCCTGACTGGTGTGTTTAAAGACGTAAAACAGTGAATTCTGAGCTTTTGATGCATTTCCTGAACAATAGACATTCCTTTTTCTGTGTCATACCCACCAATCACTGACTAGAGCCAATCAATGGAGGCTCAGCCAGTTACAAGCTCTGGCTGATTAGCTGTTACATCACTACATTTTTTTTTTCTTTCCTTTCTAATAGTTTCATTTTAACCAGGGTTCATAATTCATACAGTTTTTCAGCACAAATATTTATGTTCTGCTCTGATTCTATGATATTTCTTGCAACTTTTAAAGATTTTGTCCTGTGAAAAGCATTTAACTGGAGAACAAAAGGAGGCATTTCTATTTTACTTTTTACCATCAAAACACTAGGATCTGGTTCTAGACTTTCACAGCTATCACAAGTTCAAGAATAATCCGCTTTCACATCCTTTTAAATAAATGAATGGGTTCGGGGCAGTGCAAGCTACTCTGCTTCACATCATGTTATCGTTTACCTCAGTTACTGTCATTCTCTTCTAAAACCATTTATCTCTTTGATGAAATGGATTTATGAAGGCTTAAATAGTGCCCACATGGGACGCAATAGATGCCAATACTAAATAAGAGCCCACTTTTGAAACTAAATGCAGTATACATGTAGTTCTCATGGCTGGCCACCTCATCTGGACCTGCACAAAACTTACACTGTGCAGAAGTGGGCCAGTCAGAAGCTGAGAGATGAGATCCTGCAGAAAGCACACAAAGAGGGCAGGGTGCACAGCCCTGCTTACACACACACACACACATACACACCTACATGGTGGGCCACTTCAAAGGCATTCCACAACATGCACAGCATTGTCGGAAAATGCCAATGAGCACTTCAGTGAAGAGTGCCTGTGAATCCAAACAGACAAACGGAGGTCGGCTCTGATACTCCTGGTCTTTAGATTTGCACCATTTCTCCTGAATAAAGAATGCCTGCTCTGGACATTTTTATTCACAGTATCAGCAGGGAAGATTCGTCGACCAGAATGCCTTAAATGTACTAACAAAAGCATATACAGTGGTGAGGGAGAGCTGAACTCATAGGCTTGAAAGGACTAAGAACAGAGAAGACACCAAGTTGCACAACATGTTTTTCAGAAGTTAGACAAACAGATAACTTAGCAGTTGCTTCAGAAAACTAGTCACTGATAAGTGCGACTTTGATAGCCGTTCACACTGACCAAGAAGCTGTTCTAGAAGTGCACTCAGAACTTTACAACCGCTGTCCAGCATATCAAATCACCCCTGTGTGTGGATTCAGAATGAAATACTTTATGCACTTTTCTTGTCGTCTCCACCCCCTTTCTCTGGTGCATACATCTTGAGACCCAAATATGGGCACTTCCACGGTACTCGTCAACAGCCAATGAGACATAACCCACTCCCTGAGAGACGCAGAGCAGGAAGAAAAAAAACTGAAAAAAGGGGGAAAAAAAAAAAGGCTGTCTCACAAGACCCCCCTTCAAGGGCCTCTTCTGCCTGCACACATGACCCATGAAAAGTAAGTCATATCACTTCCTCTCAACCAGCCCACTAAGTCACTCTACTAATACAACCACCCCCTTCCATACCTATACTAAAGAGGCAATCAGCTTAAAATGAGTGGCTTCTTCAAGGCTATTTGTCATGTAGGATCATTGCAAACTACCTGCTCACCCGCTCTGGAACGAGCTCCTGTTCTGAGAAGCTGCAAATCTCCCAAGGAGACAGGATGTAGGGCAAAGGTTAAACCCTTGACAAACAAGGAAAATGTTTAATATTAATCTCAGAACAGCCGCTGGAGCTGAAGACGTTTTTGTTTGAAATTTACACATAAAACCGAGAAAGCAAAACATTTGCATGTGATCGAATGATTTACGTATGGAGTAGAGAAAAAAAAAGCAGCAGTTTTTCCAGGTTGTACCGGCTCTAATTTTCCAGCCTTCTGCGTCGGATCTCAGCAGTGTACAACAAATGCTTAAAGGAAAACAAACAAACAAAAAAAAAGTGTACAAATGATCCCTCTACTGATGCTCCTAAAACAAGGTCATTAAAGGGATAGTTCGGTATTTTTGACATGAATCTGTATGGCATCCCGATCACCAGCGGCATGCAATCACACTGACTTACCCCTGGCAGCGTCCTGTGAGCAGAGTTATCGTCCAGTTTTGGTCAAGCCGAAAGTAGTCCTGCAGGTTTTTAGGAACAGCGAAATAAAACTTTTCTCTTCCCAAAACATTATGTGTCCAAAAGAGTGATATTTTCGCATCCCAAAAACATTGTAGTGGAAAAAGTCACACGTCGTTATCAATTGGTCCTATTTTCTCTCTGTTCGTATCAGTGCGCGCCGTCATTCAGACAGCGAGCCCAACAACAGCCATGTCTCCTCCGCCGCGGAGGAAGGAGACATGGCTGTTGTTGGGCTCGCTGTCTGAATGACGGCGCGCACTGATACGAACAGAGAGAAAATAGGACCAATTGATAACGACGTGTGACTTTTTCCACTACAATGTTTTTGGGATGCGAAAATATCACTCTTTTGAACACATAATGTTTTGGGAAGAGAAAAGTTTTATTTCGCTGTTCCTAAAAACCTGCAGGACTACTTTCGGCTTGACCAAAACTGGACGATAACTCTGCTCACAGGACGCTGCCAGGGGTAAGTCAGTGTGATTGCATGCCGCTGGTGATCGGGATGCCATACAGATTCATGTCAAAAATACCGAACTATCCCTTTAAACGATCTGAAATGGGTATTATCTACTGCTCAATCAATCTCTTTGACAACAGTTATAAGAGCTGCTTCATTTACGCTCTGTTAGCTAATTTCAGTAAAACATCAGCTCATTAATATAAAAAAAAATACATAATAGGCTACAAACATCCCCCAGAGAGGAAGATGCCCTTCATTCACACCGACAGAGTAAAATTCCCCACCTATAAAGAGATTCTTAGTGTCAGTGGATAACTTGTTTACATCCAAGCTGCAGCAAAGCTGCATGTGTACATTTATGGAAAGGTCAGTTGTCATAAAAAACAGCAGTGCATGTATAACAGAACTACTCATAATCAAATCATAGCATCTTAGCAATCGAAAACCAGTGAATTCCTTTATCTACTGCTTAAATTTCAGAAAGGTAAAGCTAATGTTGGATTACTATGATCTAAAACAATGCAATATTATGGTATTAACAGCATCTGTTGACCTGAAATCCTCTCTCTTCACTTTTATCATCACTCTCATAAGCTAAAGCATCTTGGTTAGTTCAAGTAAAAAAAAAAAAAGGTGTGACTAAAGAGGAAAGAAGCCCAAAAGAATAAAAAAGAAATTAAACTTTGTTCCAGATTTTAACAATGTTGCATCATCTCCGTTGTACGAGCAACTTTCTGATCTATTCTGTGGACAATTTAACTTCTATTAAGTGTGTTAGATAGTCTTACCATACTGTATGGTGGGACTATCTAAATATCTTGTCATATTTAGGACTTTTTGGGGCTCTGAAATGCACAAAAACAACCTGTTTCCACACCAAAATAATATATATGAAGCATGAAAACTTAAATGAAATCCATTTATAAAGAATCAAATGAAGAAATGTTTATATTTTGATGTCTTTTTAGCAGATCTTACAAATGTATTTGTAAATGTAAGCTATAGTTGGTCTAGTCCTGCATACAGATCGAATGATGTCTGAAAGGGGTCTGCGTTTACCCTTATTGCTAAATGTTATTCGCTTTAACATAATCTCCATTTACCTGTTCAGTTTATTTCGACTGGAAGAATTATGAACATTTTGGAGTATTCTAACCAGATTAGGGTGAAAACAAGGAGGCCTTCCCACTCCAATTAAAGTGGATACAAACCCTACTTATTAAGGAGGATTGTCACTCTGAAAAAAACATTTTAACCCTACTTTGACGGTTTTGTTTTTGGTAAAAATGATATTAAATATAGTCAATTAAGCATGATGTATGTAATTTCTCATTAGTAACAAACCAATTTGCTAAATTGTTATGATTTTAAATCAAAATATGCCAAAGGGATGAGCTTCTTTCAAATTACAACAACTCTTAAGATTTTAACTTTTGACTAGTAACTGTTTGATTTTGGGGTCAGTCAGTCTTTACATTTAAGCTGAGCTGTTAGGAATGAATTATGTGGCAAAATGTTCTGCCATAGTTGGGTCGCCATGAGAGGCCTCTGGTCACAGGGCTGCTAATCAATCCTGCTGTTCCCAGTTTGTGCCGCAGACCACCACGGTCCAGCAGCAGCGGCTAATAATCCCACCCTGGGATCGAAGATACGAGCCCAGGCCGCCGAAAAACATCCGGACCGGACCTGCTCGGAGGGCAGAGGGAGCATAAACAGTCCTCCACAACACAGAGATGATCAATTATTGTTATGCAGCAGCCGAAATTAGCGAGCTGCAACAATCAAGAGACACGGGAGGGTCTGTGCATGCGCGAGACTGTTTACGAGGGTCTCGTGACAAGAAAAGGAAAAACAAAAATATATTAATACTATTTGGGTTAATTTATTTCTAAATAATCAAACTGCTTGGTTTCTTTCAGACGTAAGAATAAAAACAAACAAACATTAAAATGATAAAATAAAAAAATACTTACTTTCACCGTTTATGAGCCCACACTTGCATATAATACAGGTACAGAGGATCAAAAACAGCGTTTGTGCTCGCAGCTTTGGCGTCAACCACCTCATCTTGACTGAAGTAGTTCTCCCTCTGAAGATTCCAGGAACTCCAGTCCTCAGGGGGGGAAATGTGTGTCCGGGATATCAGCTAGAAGTGAGTTTTCTTATACAGCCAAGTTTTTTTTTCTTTTCTTTTTCTAGACCCGGTTTAAAAAAAATAAAAATTAAATAAATTGTGCAACGAAGCCACTAAATGACGTGATCTTGGGTTCTGGCAGCACATGTGCGAGTGAAAATCATTTTCCATAAGTGAAGGCGACAGTCCCCGTTCATCTGATTGCTGTTGATAATCCAATAAATGTGGAAGAAATGTGGAATTATAATCCCTTTAGTTCGGAGGTCCCTTCAGTAAGGCCCGCTGTCATGCATTTATCGGGGGGGGGGGGGGTTGTTTTCCTGTTAAAGTTTAAAAAGTCGAGTACTCCTCAGAATCAGTGCTTCTGCGTTTTAAGACCGATGGAGGTACATCCCAGGAAACTCTTAGCAGGAAAAAAAAAAACGTGCAGTTTTCCTCCTTGTCTCCTAAACACTGCGACCTTCCTCTGAACTCCTTCACCCTCGCGCCGCAAACGGATCAACACCCATAAAAAAAAAAAATAAATAAAAAAAAAAGAGCCAACGGGAGAAAACCGAGCGGGCGAGGCTCTGGCTTCTTTATCAGACAACCAAGCTCCTCAGCAAACCGTTTATTTCTTCTTCTTCTTCTTTATTTCTTCTTCTTCTTCTTTGGTTAACGTTGGCTGATGGGAGTTCAGGAGAGCTAGCGTTAGCTGGCTAATCCAAAACAAACGAGGTTGGTTTCAGCGTCGGCGATACAGTTGGAGATCCTTTCTTTAAAGACAAAAAAAAAATAAAACAAGCGAACAAACACATTAAGTTAGAGTTTCGTCTCAGAGAGTCCACGCGAGGAGGGAGCGAAAACGAGTAAAAAGAGTGAAAAAAGATGGGGACAAGTGGTTAAAAAAAAAAAAACTTGCATTCCCGTCGCATCTAGAGCTCGCTCTCTCCCTCAGGTTCCCGTCTCTCTTTCTGCGAGCCTCTCTCCACCAGTAAACAAGTCCTGCCAGTCACCTCAGCTGGGCCACGCACGGTCTGCGGGAAAACACGGAGCGCCTAGTCCGCCTCCATAATCCTCGGGCTGGGGCTGGATCCGGAAAACACCGGAGCGACTGTCTGTCCGCCACCACCGAGGAGCTCTGGCTGCCATTAGAACAACACCGGGCATAAATGTTCCTTTAAGTAAAATCTTAATGCATATTTAAAATCCCTCTAACTGTTAAAAGCAATTAGAAAAAAATTAACTTTTAATAGATCTATTAATGCTCATCTAGACAGTTTATAAAGAATAAACTGTCATATAAAACAATTTAATTAAGTATCTAAAGCACCCACTACTACTAATTATAATGATAATAACAATGTATTATTATTATTATTATTAATAATATTATGAACTCTCCAAGACAGACAGGTCCATTTTATCCCATGCAGAGTTCCCAAAATCTGTATTTAAGTAAAAGTAGCACCATTTCATCATAAATTTACTGAAGTATAAATAAAAAGTAGCCTTTAAAGAAATTACCTAAGTAACAGTAAAGAAGTGTTTCATAAAAAGGCTACTCGAGTACTGAGTAAGTGCTACCCATGATCATAAAGGTCGATTTTATATTTGCAAAATGAATTTAAAATTTAACAAAATATTAAGCGATATGCAAATTATGGTGTTTCAAAGAATAAGATAAAAACAAGCATATAACATATAGAAATGACACAATAAAAATATAGTTAGAATGAATATTATTCAAAATATGTTTTGTTTTTTTAGTTATAAAACTTTTAATTTCAATAGTTACAGTATGAAAGAATAGGTTCAATCCTGGTATACTTCTGTTTTCACTCCAAATGGAGACTCAGAAGATAAAAAATAACATTAAACAAATAAACTTTGAGTATAAAAAAAGAAGAATGTCTCTCTCAGTCTTGCATATCTGTTTAAAACTAGCTTGTTTTAATTGAGTAAAGTTACTCACAATGGATGGAGCACCCAGAAATTTTACTCAAGTAGGAGTAGTGATATTTGATCATACTTTTATCAAGGAAAAATAAAAATAAAAGTTCAAACTCTAAAAAGTGTACTTAAGTAAATGTAACTACTCACCTCTGATCCCATAAATACATATAGACTGCTGCATGGTGTGATTCAGATCAGCCTAATTTATTCTGATAAAAGTTAGTTTTAGTCAAGCATGTCAGAAGCTTTAACTGTTCAGCCCATAATCATTTAGTTGAAATTACTTCCTGCTTATCATTGCTCTAAAAATGCTTTACCTTTAAATATGATTTCTCATCTTTGACCCAATTGTAAAAGTTATTTAGTCTCTTGGCTCATATACACTTAAAATATTTTTCTTTTAATTAAAAGAGTTTATTTTAGTAATAGACAGATATCTATTACATCAGTTTTATAACAGATATCTATAATAAAACACTGCTGAAGGGGTGTCAGTTTATAACAAAAATCAGTTATCAGTTTTTATTTACATTCTAATAACGAAGAACATGTCAACTGTTCATTTTTTGAAATACTCTGTGGAAATATTCAACCCACTTTCCTAATTTCGGACTATTTTTTTGTTGTTTTCCGTCTGTATTTTGATGATGAGCACAGAAGACCTCCTTGCCGTCATACCAATCTTTTGCTCCCTTTGAACATTTTCTATCATTTTCAGGACTGAGTCGCTTCAGAACAATGATGTTATTTCCTGCCAGAGAGACACATGCTGGTAAAAATGAAAAAGTTACTTTTACCACAAAGCTGGCATGGGTGTGAATATTTTTCAAAGCCATATTTTTTGGTTTAGATTTTCCTGCTTTCGAAACAGCTTATGTAGCAATCTGCATCAACTAGAGGAAGATTTATATCAATGCTGATAATAAGGGTAGTAACACAATAACAAAGTATTATGAGGAAGTTTTGCTTCTCGAATGTTTATTTATTCTCATATTGTCTCAATGTTAGAAAGTTTGAGTCAAGTTTTTTTTCTATTTAATTCAAGTTTTTCATGAAATAAATATTATAGTGTGGTTGGTGTTGTGTATTTTTGTTCATTTGAGGCAAGATTTAAATCATAAAGATTTAAACACCCATTATTTAATCCTAAAAAGCGGTAAATCTTTCTCAAAAACAAGATTGCCACTTCAAACCAATAAGAATAAGCTTCAAACAGTTGAAAGATAAAAAAAAAAAGTTACTCTATACTCTTAAATCTAATTGACTGAAAATAATGGATAAAAATATATCCAGCAAGAGTTTTTATGTTTTTGAAAGCCACTAATAGGGGTTAAACATATAGTTTTATATTAAACAAGTGATCTTAATCTTTCTTCGTTCTGTTGCTGTATGCAGCATGATCAGGTGTCATGAAAGGGAATACAGGGAGATATATTTTGCATATTGCCTTGAAGTGAGTTACATTTTAAATGATCAGAGTATAAAATGGAGTCTAACTTACTCTTCACCAGTGCAGATAAATGGGCTTTGACCAAAGGATGCTGTTTCTTGATATGCAGTTGAGACCAGATCTACACATATCTGCAGAAATTATAAAAGCTTTTATTGCCATTACATATCATATGTGCACATGCTTCTCACTGTGGCAGTTAACGAAACAACTTGTTTTAGGGAAGTAGGGAGAAACCTTTCTTTTTTGCAAAATGTCACAACAAGAGAGACAGAAGCAAGTTTTAATTTTTACTTGAACTGAAAAAATGCCTTTTATAGAAGTGCAACCTCCTGCAGAGCACCCAGGAACCTTCTCTCTATTTATTTATTTCTTGTTCCTATAAAGACGATTTTCATGGTCAAACCCTTCAATGTCAGTTTAGTTAGATCGCAGGACTTGCCTCCAACTTTTTAAAACTGTAATCTGTCTTTTTGATGTCACATTTTTAAAATGTCTCCTTCCTTATTTTGAGCCCTTTAGCTTGTGTTAGCAAAAAAAAAAAAAACTTACATCAACATCCACACTTTCAGAATCAGAGGTTGTTATTGTTCCTCAAGGGCAGAACAAAATTTTTAGCAGCTCAAAACCATGTAAAACAAAACAGTGCTGGCCAATAGTGCCATAAGAAGAAAATAAATATTCTAAAAAATGTAGAAAAGGACTGTGCAGTTACAGAATAAACATATATACACAAGAATATTTACACATATTTGCATCTTTGAGATGCAAATACGATTTCCTTCCTTAACAGGATGAAGGCTGATGTTCCTGCAGCATTTATACTTACATATTATCTTCTGTCTGAGTGAATGAAAAACTTTTAGGCATTAGGATATTATTCCTGATGATGAGCCAGACATGTGGAAGTTCTCTCCTTAATATTTTGGCTCTTATCTTTGATTTTTCCTTCATGTCACACAGAGAAAGGAAACAGTGAGTTTTGGGCTTCCATTTTACTCAGAACTTCTAGATAAGTCTATTAGAATCTTTTTAAAATCAATGAAATTCAGATCAAATTATAATAATTAAAAAAAAAAATCTCTGATTATTCTGTTATTTTAGAAATGTGGGTTATTCTAAGTGGCCTGAAACAGAAAAGAAATCAGATATAATCTGAGACACTGAGAGAGGAGACAGTGCTTTTTTTCTGCTATGTTAATAGGCATAGCTGTATGTCATTTATAAATAAATATCTGGTTTCATCTCTATATCTAAAGCACGTGTTGGTGGATGGAGAACCAAACCGTTTTTACTTAAAACATTAACTGTTTTAAGTTTTGTGAAGCAAAGTCTCCATCCTTTCAGTGTCAGTTGTTTCTCATACATTCAGGTTTCTAAATTTTTTTTAACTGTCGTTTCAGTTTCTGTTTTAGCTGTTTTTTAAAGGGTATAATAATAATAAAAAAATACTAACAGATCTGTTAGTATCAAAGATTCAGTAAAAGACAAAGGATATGACCCTAAATGGAGAAGCAGCATTCAGTTCCTATGCTCCACTTATCTGGAACAAACTTCCAGAAAACTGTAAAAGTGCGGAAAGCCTGAGTTCCTTTAAATCAAGACTAAAAACACATTTGTTTAGGTTTGCCTTCGACTATTCTAGTTAAACAGTTCAACAAAAACATGTTTTCTTTAATCCAACTGTTTTTAATATTTTTGTTTCTGCATTTTTTATTTTATTTTATTTATTTTTTATTTTTCCTACTTGCTTTGATTCTGTTTTATCTTCCTGTATTTTAATCATGTAAAGCACTTTGCATTGTCTTTGTACTGAATTGTGCTATACAAATAAATTTGCCTTGCCTTGTCTTGCCTAAATGGGTTTATTAATTTTTTAATCAGCATACCTGAGGTTCCAGGACTTTCTTCATAATACAGTTCATCTGGTTTTCTATACTTAGAGGAAAGTTATGTTAACAATGAGATTCTTTAGGGGGATTTAAAAACTATGCCCATGAAAAGTGAGAAGACTGGATATCTGAAAGCCATGACAGAAAATCTGTGAGCAGAAGGATCATAGTCTTTTTCCTGATAGTTAGGTAGGTTTTAGAATATCAGATGATTAGTGAGCCAACTTGTTTCAGAGTCATACTGAAGTGTAAACACTGCATACTTCCTCAGCCCTGCAACCAACATGTAAAATACCCGTCTTCAGTCAGGAAGGCACACAACGTTCTTTCAGCTTTGCATAACAAATATTCCCAAAATGAAACATGTCCTATTGATGGATTAAAACTTTAAGCAAAACCTGGGAATTTCCTTTCCTCCCACTGCAGTTGTGACACCTGAGCTGTTGTCTCAGAATTGAAAAATAAATAGATTATCTACCACTCAAGGGTGCAGTTTGCTCGCCTGGAGTGGATGCAGGTTGCTCTGCAGGGCAACAGGAGCTTGCAAAGCAGGCTTGTTGTTAATCTGAGGAATGTTGTTGCCCAGAGAACAGAGTAAATGAGTTCTTAGTGAGATTAAATGTCAGGTCTGAAGGACTAAGGGTTGTGGAATCTGGTAAAAACAGATCTCTTTGTTGCAGTCATGCTGTCTGACGCCTATGGGTGGCGTGCACATACCTCTCCCTCCTTACACTTTTCCCACTCTGAGGTGCAGAATATCACTATGATCTTCTTTGTTCTGTGGGAGTAGAGGAGGTCAGACAAAGAGCCTTTTATCCCACTTACCTACCTAGAGCGCTGCTGCATGTGTAAATAGATGCACCACTACAGTTCCACTCCTGGTCAGTTGCACTACAGCTTCGGTTCAGTAGGTGGCACTAAAAATAAAATCCAATTCACTCATTCCAAATGTCAAACAGGGACAAAGGGATACAATGTTGAGGGTAAATAGGATTAAATACCACCAAAGAGGCAGCCGAGGGGAGCTTTGCGCCCTGTCAAATGAACATAATGTGATTTTATCAGCATTGTGTGGCTGTAGGGGTTCTTAAGCTTGGAAATGGGGAATCTAAAATCTTTAGGGTGTTTGAAATTCTTGCAGTTTCTCCAGAGAGATCACCTCTAACAACAAAGAAAATATTCCTTACATAAATATTATTTCCAATCAGTAAATAAAGGTGGGGCAATAGTGGTTAAAGTCAGAGCGACATGAAAAACACAAAGTCATTTAACAAGCATCAGTCTTTTAACAATACTGTATTCCAGCTTTTAAACCCTTCATTATGTAAGGGCACAGAATGAATTTCTCCAAACAAGTCGTATTATTATTCAGTAGTCCAATGGTCTTAGAGGGCTGGAAATTACTAAACATCTCAGAGGATGAATCTTTATTTTCTTTCATGTCATTGGGTGGTTTTAAATAATTATTGGATGCATTGTTTTCAGTGGTAGCAGGATTCCTTGATTTCTCAGGTGTGGAATAGAATTAAAATAGCCCAATTGTTCAATTTGTCTCATTCATGATGAAGATTAAATTGTTAATCCAAACAGCAAGGTTTGAAAAACACAGTTCAACAAAGTAAATAAATTGTAATAATTCTCTAAATGTTCAATGAATCCCTATTATCGTATTTGTTAGAATCTGTGAACCTCAACTCTACACAAGAATAAAAGCTTTTCTTCCATTTAATCCAAACTTTTGCACCTCTTACAGTCACACATTTCCCTCCTTAGCTGCTGCAGGTAAACAGAAAGATTAAGACATTTCAAGGGAAGGAGCATCTTTCCTTTATCCAAGTGGAAACCTGGGTAATTAGCTGCCAGGGGAACACAGGAGGCTGCATTCTGTCGGTCTTTGTGTGTGATTGGTTTGCGTCCAACAAGGAGAGGGTCACGGGTTTAGAGAGACAAAACATGTTGGGATTACCCTCTCCTGCCCACTCCCTGTGTTGTTGATTCACTCCTTTGTGCTCTCTGTTCCTGCACTTCAAACCCTCCTGTTTACAGTTTGGACAAAAAAACGAAAAATTCTCATGTCTACAACCGAATCACAACCAGTATCAAGGTCAACCAATTTTATTGTCCTTAATTAATCTACATGTATTAAAATGTTTTAGAAGAACAGTGCCAACTACTCGTCTATAAAACTCATACATTTATTTTTATTGCAACCTCCAAAACTTCCACAGGTTGTTTTTTTCCATGTTCAGAAATTAGATATTCAGGCAAAAGTATTTATATCCCTTGATTTTTTCCAAAGTTTTTTGTGTTACAACCATTTTCTTTAATTTTATTGATTATGTTTGATTATAAAATACTGCACTAATTGGAAAGTGGAAGGATGTTTTGAACAAAATCGATTATAATCATGTTTTTTTTTTTTTTTTTCACCAACATGCAGAATCAAACGGAGAACCAGTGAATTTTAACATTTTATTTATGAAAAGTAAACAAAAATCTGGAAGCGGAGACTGCAGGAAGTCAGCTCTAACCTTCTGGTTAGTCTGAGGGGAGAAGGCAGACTGATCAGGAACAAGTTTGTTGATGAGGACTTATAACTAATTGAAATGGCTTATTTGAGAAAGGAAGTGGAAGTAGCATGGATCTGAGAGGAGTTTGATTCAGGGGGCTTTGCAGAGTGCACCCCAGAGGTCCAGGAGATTGAGAGTTAGATCTGAGAGCGTTGGTACTACACGAGACGTGTTAGAGATCAGGCAGGCAGGTGATGTAGACTGAGAACTGCTGCACACAGATAAGACCTTTTCCATTAAGACTGGAGATGGACTGAGGTTCACTGTTTGTCTGGAACAATAACAGAGTCCCCATTTAAAAGAGATTACGAGGAAGACTTCTCTACAAGAAAGATAAGATATTCCTGGTTAAGGTTTTTGGCTGGAATACCATCAGGGGTAATCATCCAGCGAATGGAAATGATCCTTCATCCTCATATACATGTTAGACATCTTGATGGAGAATGATCTCTGGGGAGGGGCTGGGCATAGAGCTTGGAATCCTCCGGTTTTGAGTTCGAGCCCCACTCCCAGACTGGCTCTCTGAGCATGACCCTTAACCCCACATTGCTCCCCGGGCATCACACGATGATAGCCCACTGCTCCCCAAGAGGATGGGTTAAATGCAGAGATAAATTTCTCCAATGTGAGATCAATAAAATTTGATTATTATTAAATGTTCTCAGTGGGGCAGCAACATTGGTCAGCCCAGCAACCAGCAAAAATCCTCTCTGTGACAGGAAGCTCACTCACACCAGTAAGACAGCAAAATCCTAGAGACCCTAAAAATAATTAGAGTATAAAATGCTATAAAGCCTAAAAACTTTGTCGTGCATGGTCAAGGTTGTGTGGAGGTTCTTAGAGGACCCAAATGCAGAGACGGATGCTGAGGTGGATTGTTGTAGATTTAATGCAGGTTCAAAGGCAACAAAAGCAAAGTCCAAAACCAAAACACAGGAAACATCAGGGAAAACACACACTGGGAGCAAAGAAATGACAAGGAACCAGCACTGAAGAACTGCACAGGGAGAGTATATATGAGAGACAGAACAAAGACTGGAGTAATCAGTTGATAGGGAGCAGGTGTGGATAGAAGTGACTAGAAGGAAACTAGGGGAAAGGAGACAGGCACAAGGGGACAACAGAGAGTAACTCGAGATTGCTTAATTGAAACACAAAATGGAGAGGGGAGTGTTGGCCTAGTGGTTGGAGCAGTTTGCTTGTGCTCTAAGTAGGTTGCAATACCCAGTTTGATCCCCACAGCCTCCATTCTGGGTTCCTGAGCAAAACCCTTAGCCCCACACAGTGGCAGTCCACTGCTCCCCAAGGGGATGGGTTAAATGCAGAGAGTGAATTTCCCCATTGAGGGACGACTGTTTGCCTTGCTCCCACTGAATGCACACTCTGGCATATCTAACCTCACCTATCCCTCCACCAACTCTTACAATCGACTTTGTCATTATGATGAAAAGCTTCCAATCAATATAAATCTTCTGCAATGTTTCAGTGCAGAAATAGGAAGGATGTTCAGATTTAGACAGATACTTTTCTGTCACATATAACCTTTACTATAGTCTAAAATATTCAGTTGTAGTCTGAGCCTTATACCGATCCTAAATTACAATTTAATTAATTTCAGTTTATTTATATAGCACCAATTCACAACATATGTCATCTTAAGGCATCTTACAGAGACAATTGCACATGACAGGCACTGATTACATGTTAAGTGTAATTTGAAGTCAATAGGTCCATTTAGTTGACTCATATGTGGAAAACTATATTTTAATGTAGATGGAAGGATGCTCAGATAGATGGACCAGCGGATGGATGAATGGATGGTCCTCTGCTCTGCCTAGGTTTAAACTTTGAAAAGCACTGTAAAATCAAATACATTCTTTTGTATTCATTATTTTCTTCAATACTTTATATAGGGCTCGTTTTGCATTGTGCATGTACACGTTCTGTAACATTTTAATAAGAGGTAAAAATACTTTTTTAAGCTTCTGCTTTTATCAATGCAATTATTAGTCTTGTTTAATAGTAGCAGAACTTAAATAATTCAATTTTGAGTTATTCTGTGCATTAAATCTATAATTGACACATACACCTTTGACAAGGTCATATACTTGTAGCATGTGGTCCTAATTAAGAAAAATACTCCTCATTATATATTGTGTTTAAGCCCTGAAGCATCTTCTTCAGATCTTCATGTCTCTTCAATGCTTCATTCCACCGCTGGTCTTGATGATGACATTTTTTCCGAAGAACAGTTTAAGTATCAAATTAGAAGAGGTTCTTTGTGATCAAACATAACTGAAAAAGCTTTGAGTCTGATCATTTCTAGCAGATATGACAATTACATTATTTTATGTCATTCTGAGAAAGCAGATTCTCCCTAATGTCTGAAAATTACATGTTGAGGACATTGTAGTAAAGGCTTTACATCCTGTTTGGGAGAGCCTCATGTCTTGTATAACATCCTGAGCATTAAAAGTGCAAATTTAACCTTGCTATGTCCTTCTTCATCTTGTGTGTTGAAAGGGATGTTGGTTTAGCCCACCTGTGACAACCTAATCTAAAACTACCAGGATCCCCTTCGAGTCCTCTCCTCCCTGTTCTGTCTTAAGTATAACACAATCCTCTGTACTTCTGTCCTCTTCAATTTCAGTTCACGTGTGAAACAAAATATTCCCTTTTCTCACACCCGACGTGCTGAACCCGGCCCCTGGAGTCAGAGCCCAGGGCTACGGGACCTGATTTATCCCAGATAAGAAGCTGGGAAGGGAGACCTCTCCATCCGAAAACGCTTCCTGAGAGGATGTGTCACTGACAGCTTCATCCACATATTGTAGAGCAGCAGCAGAAAGCAATACATCCAGCAGCAGAAGCTCCTTAGATACAAGGTCAGGTCGGAGTCATGAGCCTCGGGTCGCGCAGATTAAGGGGAAAAAGACTTTAGGAAGATGGAGTAGACTTCACTATATCAGGAGATGATTCCCCCTGTTTCCTCTCAACTCATGACTGATCAGACGCTGCTCTGTTGTTTCCTTTCCCATGTGAATGGAAGGCACATGTGCAATTATGCATGCAAAGATATTATGGTGGAAATTTAGGTTTAGGTGAAGACCTTGTAGATGGTAAAAAATATATTTAAGTAAAGCTGCCATGCTTCTCAGTCTCTGAAGGTTTTTTTTTTTTTGAGCTACAACGAGTAGTTGATATCTTACTAACAGAAGACAGCACAGCAGACAGCAAAGCTAAATGGTGATGAAAGCATATACCCGTTCATAACCCAGATTCCTACTACTACTCTTCATTCTGAGAGCTCTTTATAGATTTTGAATCTGTATTTAAAAAA
Source organism: Cyprinodon tularosa (assembly GCF_016077235.1). Taxonomy (NCBI): domain Eukaryota; kingdom Metazoa; phylum Chordata; class Actinopteri; order Cyprinodontiformes; family Cyprinodontidae; genus Cyprinodon; species Cyprinodon tularosa. The sequence goes on from NW_024038958.1 coordinate 76,194, forward strand.
AGACTGTTGCAGACCTCTCTGGGAGACTCCTCCCCTCTCCAATGTTATAGGCTTACTATTTTCTATACAGTCTTAAACACAAGAGCAACATAAACTATAATGTTATCACACTGCTGCTCTTTATTTCATATCATGGTATTTGAGGTTTATCATGAACCATTTAAGGAGATTTTAGTATGCAGGTGAACATTTTTTGGTCTCTATAACAAGGTGGGGTGCCACCAGAGGGGTACCTTATGTCAACTGTTTCATATGTCTAACAGCAAAGGTGTTCTGCATGATGTGCAGAAAATGATGTGGAAGAGAAAAAGAACCAGCATGCAGCATGTAACAACGAAGGATATTAAAAGTAGTTGGCAACCAGAAAACTCAGAGAAACAACAAAGAACTGGGCAGAGTGTAGGTTGAGGATCTGACAGAAAACTACAAGAACCAAGAGCAGGGAGGATGATTACTGAACAAGAGACTGATTGATTGTGTCAAAGCAGCTGAGAGTGAAAAAAGCTAAAAGTGGCCTAGGCTGGCTTCACACTGGCTTAAAACAAAATGAGCATATACCTAAGGACATTTAAGCCAATGTGAAAGTGTGTCAGTGGTAATCATGATAGGTGCTGCAGGATGCTTCCTCTGCATAGTTCATTTAGCATAGCGACCTCCAAATATACCTATCTGGCACATAGGAGTTCCCAGAATCCTTTTGGGCACAGACAAACATTAATTTAGGTGTACCCTGTGTGACACATGCAAATGAACACGTCTCCATATAGTTGGGTTAAGAATGGAGCGCTTGTTACACCTGTGTAACCTTTGTTTTTTGGTAGTGATTTTTCAGAAGGCTTTCGTCCAGGTTTTGACTCACATCATCCATGCCCACATCTATTTGCAATGGAATGGAGGATGTGGAAGTTTGTGTAAGTGAAGGGCTAAATGATTTTGCAGAAAGTCAAAACTAAGGAATCCAGAGGCAGAATCAGTCAGTCAAAACACAGCAGGGTTCGTGAAAGAACTTTCATGTTTGGCTCAAATAATCTGGCACTGATGGCTGGAAACAGGCAGTATAAATAGGAGCTGGAACAGGTGGATCAGATGAGGGCAGATGAAAACTGGGCGGAGCTAAGCAGGTGGAAGGAATAAACTAATAATCTAGATCATGACAATTTGGTGCTTTATAGATAAACAGTTTTATGAAGACTTTGGGAGGACTGGGGCGGAGCTAATAGGTGGCCAGTGGTTACCATGGCTCCCCATGGCCAATAAATTACCACCCCTACAAGGTGATTTGTCATTCCCATTTGGACGTAGTTTATCACCTCTGGAACAAGCAGTTGTCCTCTAATTTGACATTTTTACAATATTAGCCATAAACTGACAAAAGACATAACAAAAATAACGTAACTAACATTTAAAATGAAAAATACCAAATTCATGCATTTTTCCAGACTAGTTTTTGAGTATTTTGTGGAGAACTTCTGTTGTATGTATCTCCAAGTCACCTCAGTCTTCTATGTAAATAAAGAACAATCCGTTCAATGTGGATATTATGCAGAACCATAACTGCTTAATCAAGACAGCACAGCCTAATGATTACATGTGTGTAAATAAAGAGCTTTATGAAAATCTAATCGGTCTTTAGTGACTTATCGGATGTTATGCTCATCCATTTTCCTACAGTAGGATTAGTATAAATTGACCCTGAACTTGTTTTTTTGATTTATCGCTCATTAGTCTCTATCCCCTTTGAAAGAACAGGGACAGGAACTGGAAGAGGAAGAATCCCTTTTTGGAAGCACAGGAAGGGGAATTGGAAGAGAAAAGATGGCCTTGACTCCATTTGGACGCACAGGAACTTTAATAGTTCGGTCAACGGAGCATATCACAGGAACAGAAACCTAGAGACATAGAGCAAATGAATGGGCTATGCATACAGACTGTGTCCCATGATGTTCTTCCTCTGGCATGAGAGCTGCTGTGACCTGAGAGACAGATATCCACAAATAGCAACACCTTGGTCCAGAAATAGATTAAAAACACAGAAATCTGAACAAAAAATGAATCCATTTTGATTTAATGCGATGGTTAAATAGACAAATACAGCGCTTAGAAATGTGTCTCTATGATGGATTTTAAATTACATATGCTGTATTTGGTCTTTCAAACCTAGCTGGTCAAGTCTGGCTTAGTCTGACTCAGTTACTATGACAACTGAGCCAGTGAACAAAGTCGGATCAGAACCAGGTTTAGGCTGATTCAAATTAGAGCAAACCGGTAAAGACACTTACAGGAGTTGTTAACGGTTTGCTCTAAGTGAAATTTCCCTATTAGGTAGGGCTGTTGAGCACTGTCTGTAGACCAAAACATGATGTGTGTCAAGCAATGCCTCTCTGCACTCCACAGGCAGGTCTAGTAGAGAAGTAAGTCACTCATAACTGTTTTTGCTGTGGGCAGGGAGAAGCTAAGCCATGACTGGGAGCTTCTGGCATAGACATACATTCAAAGGTGACGGAATTGGAGCTAGCAACAGGACGTAGGAGCTACAATAGTGTCTTTTTACTTATATCCAGCACTAGAGGGTACTTTAAGAGACAGTATTCTGACAACCATATGTCCCACATTCACCTTGCCTAAAGCCAATAAATCACGTATGTCCAACGTCGTTCTCAAGGTCTGCTGTCCAGAGTTTTAATGTTTCTTAGCTTCAGCATGTCAGGGTTTGGTTGTGGTTTGTGAACCCAAATGCAGAGGCAGGGAGGCATAGATGAGTTCCGTGTTGATTTAATTAAAGGTAAACAGACAGCTGAGGCAGGAATCCAAATATCCAAAAATCAAACATGAAAAAAGTCCAACAAAATAGAAACCATGGAGACATGAGGGGGAAACAATCAAGATGAGGAAGACACAGTGAGACGGAGTTGGAGTAAGTTAGACGAGGAACCAGCACTGAGGAACTGCACAAGGAGTGTATTTATGGGAGACTGAACAAAGAGAGGACTAACGAGCAGATTGGGAGCAGGTGTCAACAGAGCAGACTGGAAAGCAGATAGGGAAAAAGGAGAACACAAGAGGGCAGCAGAGGGTAACAAAAAAACCCTGAAAACCTAAAATATAACCAGAAAACACAACAAAATAAGAAATAAATCAATAAAACTTGAAAACATGGAGCAAAGCAAAACTGAATACTCAAAAGAAAACATAACAGAACCAAGACTGTGACACAGCACAGCTGATTCTGATGATTGTAGTTCGGCAAAATCAAAAAAGTTTAACGGCTAAAAATGGAAATCAATTGTGCTGAAGCAGGGAAACCTGTAGGACAGGGGCCACTGAGGACTGACTTTGGACATGCCTGCAATAGATGCATAGCCTCAGATACAGATATGCTTGGAACCAACGAAATGCATTGACATGTATACGTCAACCAGAAGCAGCAGGTTCAGGCAAAACAAACATGGTTGCTCAATTGGATGTGCCTGGAAACGCTACTATTTGGTCCGTTTCAGCGGATTCCACTGTTATTGTCTTGTTTCTTTTATTTGTTGTCATGGGTGAAAAGACATGATAAATCTCATCCAAGGTGTATCAAGAAAACATTGTTGCAATTTTCATGGATGAATCCCATACAAATGGTAAATAATTATAAAACACACATATGCGCACATGTGATACATCACAGCTGCATCTCTGGGAATATGCTGGTGAAGCTTTTCAGTCATCCAGGTCATAGTCATTCAAAAAAACTAAAAAAAAATACAATACACTGAACTTTATTTCAAAATTTGAAAATGTTCCGCTTCCCATCCAGGAAGTGTTTTCAATTCAAACTGGACATTTTGAATTCAAAAATAAAAAAAAAAAAATGTAAAAAAATAAAATAAAAGAAATGCTAAGTTATAGTAAAACAGCCTCCCATAGATTCCGTTTATACAGTTTATCTGCAAAAAATGTATATTCCTGCATGCAGGAATACGTATAAAGTAGGAGAAGACGGAACATAAGGAAGGGGTTAATAAACCACCTGGATATACAAAGCCTCATCTTTAGTTCAGGGTCCAACCAAAAATAACTCGATTTTTGAGAGCAGGTTTGTATCCAAGTAGTCTTGTTTTAGATCTTCCTTGGTGGTGGAGATAACAAGGGGAAATAAGTGCATCCAGGAATCTACTTTGGCTTCTTTGGAACTTTAGGAATGGGAGGCCATCCTCATCCCCAGGGAAAAGGGAGTTGCAGGATCTTGAAGAAACTGGTTGGCTTTGACCCATCTTTGTGAGCAGGCACAGGTACCTGAAGAGGTGGATTACCCTAGAAAATGTTGAGAAGAGCAGGACCTAGAACCTTGAGGAAAGGAGCTTGAAGAGGTGGGTCTGCTGTGACTCCTTTGGGCTGCAAAGGAACAGGGTAAGGCTTCAGAACAAAACTAATGTAGCATAACCACTGTGGTCATTTGACAGTCACATATGGAGCCCATTATTCAGCCCATTTATTACCCACTAAGGTCTGCCTGTTGCTTGTTGCTGGGGATGGGACACATTGCTCAGTGTGGAGACTAGACGGAGGTTTCTTAGAGTTTGACGAGAAGCATGATTTAAGAGGTTAAAGGTCAAGCAACCATTATTCACTCATTGGTGATATATTTGGAAACACACAGAGATAGAAGAGAAAGTGGAAAAGCATGGGGATTTATTGTTTAAAAATGACTCTACTAATAGTAGCAGAAGATGAAATAGCACTTACCCAGGTGATTTGACTGCTGGGCTTCACAGTACTGGACTCTCTGGTGCACTAATATAAGAATGCATGTCACATCTTATATGTGCAGCAAAGTTTTATGCCAGATTTGATTTATAGCAAACAAAAATGTGCATTCCCATAGTAAACCTTTGTCAAAAGAGTAGTTTTCCAGCCACCTCACACAGAGCAACCGAAGCCAAATAGGAGAAAGGGGAAAACACTTAATGACTTCCTGAGAGCGAAGCAGGGTTATGGGATAAATGCAGCAGCATTGTATTATTGTTTACATAGGAAACAGACCTAACTGCACACCACCCATCCTGGACGCTGCAAACGCCACATCCAAGGTGAGAACTGTTTCTTCTCAGAGGATCAAAGACGGATTGTGATTTTCGTGGCTGCATCAATTACAGGGGAGCGGAGGAATAACTGCTACTCTTGATGGTAACTTGGCCCCAGGTCTGCAGAGCTATTTCCTTCTCCTTACACAGAATTACAAATAACAAGGCAGACAACTGCCAAAATACTTGATTAGTTTCTTCCACAATGTTCCCTTTACTCTTGTTATCGACCATGTGGATGCAGAGCTAAGTAGGAGCTGTTTGTCACTTGTTTGGCATTAAAGTTCTAGGTGGGTGCTGCTATTTGTGTGTGGCCTGTTCTTTTCCCCTCAAGGCTGTAACCATTTGCTCTTCTCACATCCTATTTCTAGCTACAGCCCCAGGGCATTGCACTTCAACATCCTGCAGCTCAGACCTGAATGACCATAGAGCTGCCCTCTGACCTCCAGGGGCCCCACTCCCTGCACACTGAGAATGGAAAGAGGAACTGAGGGGCTGTGTTGTGTCTTAGAACTTCCCATAAATGACGCTAATAAAAACAGTGTTTGTTTATGTTCTCACATGGAGAGGGATGAGGAAATCGAGGTTCAGGGGAAGTGGGATGGGTGTAAAAGTTCATTGAGGGGTTCACAATCTGTGGCTTTAGAGATATACAGGCTGCATGCATTGAAGTGTAATGTCATTTATATTTATTGCAGTACCAGTGTGTGATTCTGTATGTGTGGGGGCCATTTTTCCAATTTCACGTTTAGGGCTAAGTCAATTGGGTTAGGGTTAGGGTGAGATATGCATTGGTAATGGTTAGGTTTAGGGTTAGTTTTAGGGTTAGGGCATAGAAAAGGTTGAAAATGACTGAAAATCAATGGAATTCAATGGGAGTCAACACATGGTCCTCACTACGTATAGCGTAACAAGTAAATGGGTGTGTGTTTGTGTGTGTGTGGTGATGGAATTTCTAAGAGGGGCCATCTCTGAGAGTACGGTCTGCTCTCTTTAAATAAGCTCCCAGTTTAGAAAACACAGGGAAAAAATAACCCAATTTTGGACATAAATATTCAGAAAGTGCAAAAAATAACCAGCCTCATGGAGGATGCAGGAAAGGATTAGACAGGTGGAGAGTGGGAACATGTCGTTCCGATATCAGGTTGACATTTTGGTGAGTTTCTTTAATGACTGATGTGTTTGGTGAGCTTCAGTTTGAACAGCAGCAGTTGGATTTTGTGGGGTTTAAAATAATCCTAATAGTTTCCAAAACACATTATTTGTGATTTTTTCTAATCTGTGCACCAATTGCTTTTAATGTGTGACAAATCCAGGTCGATGTTTAATCATAATTAAACACCTTCAATCACATAAATTGGAATTTTAAATGATGCATGATTGAGCTGTTAATTATTCAAAGTTATATGTAAACTGGAATATAGTTATATATGTATATATACATATATATATTTGTCACAGCTCCTATTTTTGCCATGCGGTCATGCACAGATCGAATTTAATCTACATCTTCTAAAACCCGTTACATATATCTATATATCTATATATATATATATATATATCTATATATATATATATATATATATATATATATATATATATATATATATATATATATATATATATATATATATATATATATATATATATCTATATATATATATATATATATATATATATATATGCAACCCGGATTCCAAAAAAGTTGGGACACTAAACAAATTGTGAATAAAAACTGAATGCAATGATGTGATGGCAAATGTCTATATTTTATTCGTTATAGAACATAGATGACAGCTCAAACGTTTAATCTGAGTAAATGTAACATTTTAAAGGAAAATTATGTTGATTCAAAATTTCACAGTGTCTACAGATCCCAAAAAAGTTGGGACAAGTAGCAATAAGTGGCTGGGAAAAGGATATTGAGCATATAACGAACAGCTGGAAGACCAACTAACACTAACTAGGTCAATTGACAACAGGATTGGGTATAAAAAGAGCCTCTCAGAGTGTCAGTGTCTCTCTGAAGCCAAGATGGTAAAAGGATCACCTATTCCACCATTGTTGCGCAGAAAGATAGTGCAGCAAAAACCCAGTGTAAAATAGCAAAGACTTTTAAATTATCATCTTTATCAACATCATCAAAAGATTCAGAGAATCTGGAACAATCGCTGTGGGTAAGGGTCAAGGAAGTAAAACTTTACTGGATGCTCGTGATCTCCGGGCCCTTAAACGTCACTGCACCTCAAACAGGATTGCTACTGTCAAGGAAATAACAGAATGGGCTCAGGAATACTTCCAGAAAGCATTGTCAGTGAACACAATCCACCGTGCCTTCCGCCGTTACCAGCTGAAACTCTACAGTGCAAAGAGGAAGCCATTTCTAAGCAAGCTCCACAAGCTCAGCCGTTTGCACTGGCCCAGGGATCATTTAAAATGGGGGATGCCACACAGTGGCAAAAATGGCCTTGTCGCAACTTTATTGGAATTTGTTGACGCCATGAAATTTGGAAATAACATATTTTTCCCCTAAAATGATACATTCTCTCAGTTTAAACTTTTGATCTGTGATTTGTGTTCTATTCTGAATAAAATATTTGTTTTTGACACCTCCACATAATTGCATTCAGTTTTTATTCGCAATTTGTTTATTGTCCCAACTTTTTTGGAATCCGTTTTGTGTGTATATATATATATATATATATATATATATATATATATATATATATATATATATATATATATATACTGTACTGTATATATAGCATTATATAGAGAACGTCGCCATGCACCCTGCATTCTTTTCTCTGATGTTCCTTTGCTAAAGTGCTTTATTAGATTGCAGCAGATGATTTCAAATATGACCAAAGACTTGCTAATTAACTATGACCATAAAATTAACAAAATAACATTGTTTTCTATTTGTCGATTAAGGCCCTCCATGCCTGCAAAACCAAAACCTTTGAATACATTTATGCACAACAGGCTGAGAATTTGTTATCTGTACTGAAGATCAGGGTGGTACTTTTTCAAATGTTTTAGTCAGTATAATTAAGTCAGTAAAGACGTCAATCAGTTGAAGAGATTTTTTTTATCTGCCTAGGTCTGATATAAAAAACATTTTTGTTTGTCTATGAAATGTAAAAATGATAAAGGTAAAAGGAGAATCAACATGTTTTTTGAACAGTTTTCCATCTGTTCTCTTTCTGCCTGAATCTTTTCTCAGTTATATGGATCTCTTGTGTTTTGAGGTCTCCCACTGATAAGTTCTGTTTCCTCTGCTTGAGGCTGAGCTGTTATCAATAGCCCTCCATGTGTTCTTCCTTTCTCTTTCACAGGTGCAACATCAGGCCTTTACTCCACTGTCTGTCACAGGCAGGTGAACCTGTCTTTAATATGGATCCAGAATTTTGCAGACCACACCACGGTGGTGGGTCTCACCAGAGAAGACAATGACCTCGCCTACAGAGAGGAGGTGGAGCAGCTGGTGGGCTGTTGCAGAGATAACAGCCTGATCCTGAACGTGGGGAAGATGAAAGAGATCATCATTGACCTCAAGAAGAACCGTCCTAACCATGCTCCATTGCTCATCAACAGCTCAGCTGTAGTAGTGGTCAACAGCACCAAATTCCTGGGGGTGCACATCACAGACAACCTCAACTGGACAGTAAACACCACCTCACTGGTCAAAAGGGCACAAAAACACTTGTACTTCCTGCGAAGGGTGAGGATAGCCCACCTGCCACCACCCATCCTCACCACCTTCTACAGAAGCGTTCTGACCACCTGTCTCACTGTGTGGTGTGGAGGCTGCAGTGCCTCAGACTGGAAGAAAGTGAGGAGAGTGGTGAGAAAAGCAAAGAGGATCATCTCAGTGCTGCAGGTTCCAAGCCCATAATATCATAAATTACCCGTCACACCCCCAACATGGACTGTTCTCCCTGCTGCCCTCTAGGAAGAGACTTCACAGCATTTGATGCAGGTCCAGCTGAACTGCAAAAAATAAAAAATAAAACTCAAAATCAAGTCACAGACTCTGCATTACACTAATAATACCAAACCAAAATACTGCATATTTGCACTACATATATTAATGCTCTGAACATCCATATCAATGCGTTTCTTTGCACAATGTTTTTTTTCTCCCACACTGTTTTTTGATCACTGCTGCACTTTAATGAATAGAAATGTTAATTTCACTGCTGAGCTGCTGCTCATTCAATTTCGTTTTGCACAAACAGTGAATGACAGTAAATTTTGTACAGCTGCAAATTACTATAAAAGTTGTCAGATTAGTTGCTAGCATTAGCAAGTGGTCAGATCATGATCACGGCTGACTGGCAAACCAATAGAAATGTTATCATACCAGAGAAGGTGTCTTGGTTGATGTTTGCTCAGCTAAAACAATCCTACTCCTCATGTGGCGCATTGATCAATGCAGAAAAACAAGGGATGAAGGCAAGAGCTGCATGCTGAGGCAAACAGGAACAGATGAGAGAAGAAAGCAGCAGTGTTTGAGGTTAGGCTGACACTTAAAATGTTTACACCTGCTGTGCCGAAAAAACCTTAGGAAAAGTAGTACTAATACATACATTTGAATTCTAACAGAGTTTGGTACAGGATAGTCTAATTTGTAGCCGAGTGTTTACGATTCTTTTAGAAAGTTTTAGAGCTTTTTCAAATATTCCACATTTTGATTGACCATCACAAAATATGTTTATTTGTTTTCACATGCCTGGATCCGAAAACTTTTTTGAAAATATTTAACAACAGTGGCAAATTATTTGACCTTTTCTTTTTTCTGCTTTGTCCTTCTTTCTAATGTTGCACTGGGTAACTCCCAAATAGCTTTACTGGATATTTCTACCTTTTTTTGCACAGCCAGTGAATGAATGAAGGATCCATCCATCCATTTTCTGTCACGGTTATCCCAAGCAGGGTCGGAGTTAATTGATAGCATCAAAGAAATTGATCAACTTCATTCCATTTCACCTTCTGATGATCTTTATAAAAAGAGAACCCTTCTTCAAAGTCAACTTGATGTAGTCACCAACATTAAGGCTATTGACCTCCATCTCAGATCCCGTGCAACATACTATGAATATGGTGACCGAGCCAACAAGCTTCTGTCACACCAATTAAAGCAATCAGCAACAGCTGGATTTATAACAGCAATTGAAGGTGAACATGGACATGTACATACTGATCAGAAATAAATAAATTTGAAATTTAAATTATATTATGAAAACCTATACACCTCAGAAACCAATGATCTAGCACAGATTGAGGATTTTTTCAGTGAACTACCATTACCAACTGTAACTGACATATCACTACTGGAAATAAACAATGCCATCAAAAAGATGAGGTCCCGCAAGAGTCCTGGACCAGATGGCTATCCAATAGAATTTTTTAAAACATTTGCCCTCAAACTAGTCCCTCTGATGCTAAAAGTTTTTAGAGAAATAATGGTCAAGCAAGCTCTCCCCACAACAATGACACAAGCCTCAATCTCCCTATTATTGAAAAAATCTAAAGATCCACTGCATTGTGATTTATATCGGCCTATCAGTCTCCTCAATTGTGACTATAAAATATTAGCAAAGGTGCTAGCAGGGAGACTGGAGACTGTTCTTCCAAAATTGGTACACCCGGACCAAACTGGGTTTGTGGTGGGAAGGCAAATATCAACTAATCTTCGACGGGTATTCAATATTATCTATCAGCGTAATGAATCCATTCCAGAAGTAGCGATTTCCATAGATGCGCAAAAAGCATTTGATAGGGTTGAGTATAGTTTTTTATTCGCCACTTTAAAAAAGATGGGATTTGGTCCTAATTTTTGCTCTTGGATCAATATTTTATATGCGGCACCCCAGGCTTCTATAAGAACAAACAGGATTGTGTCTGACTTCTTTCCCCTTTCGCGTGGGACAAGGCAAGGTTGTCCATTGAGCCCAATTTTGTTTGATATTTCCATTGAACCTCTGGCAATAATGCTAAGGGAGTCTGGGCAGTTGGCAGGTATTCAGAGAGGTGGACAAATTCATAAATTAGCCTTATACGCTGATGATCTCCTCCTCTTTTTGTCCGATCCACTTACTACTATTCCTGTTGCGCTAGAACTTATACACAAATTTGGTCAAGTATCGGGATATAAATTGAACATGACTAAAAGTGTGCTGTTCCCGATAAATAAAAGAGCTCAACAATTAGATTACCAGGTTTTCCCCTTTACAATTAACAAAAGTGACTTTAATTACCTAGGTGTATCTGTTACCTACAATTATAATTTATTATATGTAACGAATTTCACAAAAGCTTTGGAAAAAGCCAGACAAGACATGGGTAAATGGTCAAAACTTCCCCTATCTCTGGCAGGAAGAATCAATTCCATTAAAATGATAATCATGCCTAGACTTCTATATCTGTTCCAAACAATACCCGTTTTCATTCCTAAAGCCTTCTTTAAAGAACTAAATAAGTCTATGTCCATGTTCATCTGGAATAAAAACATTCCTCGGATCAGAAAAGAATTTCTAGAAAGACGGAAGGAGGAAGGGGGGCTTTCTCTGCCTAATTTCCTATATTTTTATTGGGCAACAAACATCCACAAACTTCTCTTTTGGGCCGCATATGGATTGGGTGCTGAATCCCCATCTTGGGTGCAGCTGGAACAGCACTCTTGTAACCCAGTCTCACTGTCATCCCTCTTATGTAGTCCACTTCCATTGGGTAAACACTTGCTAACTAACAATGCTATTGTCCAGGGTGCACTAAAAATATGGTGCCAATTTAGAACTCATTTTAAATTTAAACAACCTTTAATCTCAGCTCCTATTCAGCAAAATAAACACTTTAAACCATCACTAATTGACCCCTCTTATCAACAATGGCATAGAAGAGGACTAAGATGTGTCAAAGATTTTTTCCAAAATAATGTATTTATATCTTTTGAACAATTAATGACTGACTTTGACATCCCACAAACAGACTTTTTCAAATATCTCCAATTACGTAGCTTTGTTAAGAAGTTCTTTTCATTAACCATGCCTTCAAAATCATGGCTTGATGAATGCTTCGACCTAGATCCCTCTGAGAAAGGTCTAATATCAGTTATTTACAACAAAATACAATGTGAAGCTTCCCCATCTCTTGTCCATCTAAAAACGCAATGGGAAGAAGAACTTGGTGAACAACTAACTGAAACTACCTGGCAAAAAGCTGTTTCGAAAATTCATTCTACATCTATCTGTGTCAGGCATGGTTTACTACAGTTTAAGGTATTGCACAGGTTACATATGTCACCAAGTAAAATAGCCAGACTTTACACTGAAGCAGATCCCTCCTGTAGACGCTGTGGGCATAATTCAGCCAATCTTAGCCATATGCTTTGGCACTGCCCCCAGCTAAATGAATTCTGGGAGAAAATCTTTAAGGTCTTTTCACATGTATGTAAAAGAATTATTTTGCCGAACTCGAGTTCTGTTTTGTTTGGAATTGTTCCTCCAAGTGTGCCCATGACCCCTCATCAGGCAGACGCTATAGCCTTCATGACATTGCTTGCAAGACGCATAATACTGTTTGGGTGGAAAAATGCAACTGCACCATCTTTTAAACGGTGGGTCGAGGATGTTATGTCTCATTTAAAACTTGAACATTTTCGGCATACTGTGAATGGATAAGAGCAAAAGTACTACAAGATTTGGCAACCTTTTCTTCTCTATTTTAGATTCGGTCTGTAATTATTTTGTTGTTACTTATTCATACTGTCATTCCAGCAACCAGTATTGATATACTAATGCATATTTTTATGATTAACAGCTTTCTTTTAGTTTGAACCACTTCAGAACATGGGTAATTTTGTATCTATCTTCCACTTTTCTTGTGTTTGTATGTATTGTATGTTTTGAAAAAAAACCCTTCTGAAAACCCAATAAAAAGAATTTAATAATAATAATCCCAAGCAGGGTCGCGATGAGTGCTGGTGCCTATCTCCAGCTGTCTACGGGCGAGAGGCGGGGTACACCCTGGGCAGGTCGCCAGTCCATCGAAGGGCAACATGGAGACAAACAGGACAAACAACCATTCACGCATGCACTTACACCTAAGGAGAATCTAGAGAAGCCAATTATGGTAAATGGTAAATGGCATGTACTTATATAGCGCCTTTATTCAAGTTAGGAGACTTGACCAAAGCGCTTTACACTACATTCATTCACCCATTCACACACACACTCACACACTGAGTGTGTGAGTGTGTGTGTGAAATAAAATAAAAAATTAACCTAACAGTCATGTTTTTGGACTGTGGGATGAAGCCGGAGTACTCGGAGAGAACCCACACATGCTCAGGGAGAACATGCAAACTCCATGCAGAAAGACCCCGGGCTCGGAATCAAACCTAGATCTTCTTGCTGCAAGTGCGACCCACTGCCCTACCAAGCAGCCCATTTATTCATTAATGAATGAATGAATAAATAAACATTTAAATTACAGTTTTATAGCAGAAACCTGCTTTACTTTTGTTCAAACATTTGCCTCTGTTCATTGGCTCCATGATGCTGTCTGCTTTCTAATATTTTTAACCTCTAAGGCCAGAACTGGTGATATTAAATCAACAAAGGCAAACCGACACTAATTAGCTGATTCCTTTAGGGTGTGATGGAACTTGCATTTAGGAGTATTATTGTAAAGAAGCTGAATGCAAACATCCATCTATTTTCCGCCACGCTTATCCAAAGCGGGGTTGCACGGAGTGCTGGTGCCTATCTCCAGCAGTCAACATGGGCGGGAGGCGGGGTACACCCTGGACAGGTCACCAGTATGCAAAACATTATTCATCTAAATTACAATCAGGAATAATTTTTTAGTCAATCAGATCATTTGATTTGAAATATGATGCAGTTTGAGATCAAATGTGGAGGAATGAATACTATTAAGAAATCCACCTTTTCAAATTTAAGTTTTTCCCTCATATAATTTTTGCTGTTGTGTGTTTCAGTATAAAACAGAGTTATGAATATTAAAATAAATGTATTAATGTAGAGCTGTCAGTCTAAAATATAAACAATAGGAGATTATTAGAGGGTGCAAACCAAAGCCATCAAGAATAAAAAAAAAAATGTGTTTCTGTTGTGAAGATCCACAACATGAATAAAAAAAAAATAACACAACAATAACAATAATGAAAACAAATATAATGGCTCAAAATTCTACAGAAGACAAATAAAATAAATATGGATTTTTGTCAAATTTCTTTGGTTTCCCACAGAAAAAAAGGTATGTTTTTTGGGATGAACTGTCCAAAAATCTGTACTCAGTAAGTTTTTAAATCTGCTGAATTTTTCTAAAATGTTGCACATTTTGTTCCTCCAGATCGTCACACACCATCTGGCTGGCCTTGACATATGCTGCTGAGTTTCACTCCAACCACCATGTGGTCTTAAAGACTTTCATAGATCACAACTTTATAGCCCAGTGCCTCTGGTGGTGGAGAACTGTGTTACAATAACAAATACTGAAACAAACAAACCACCCAAAAAAAAAAAAAAAAAAAATCCCACATGCCCTTCAGGACAGGGAAAAAATACTTTGAAATATGTGGGTCTGGAATGCCGCCCTGATCTGTTATCCTGTTGTGTGGAGGAGGTTCCTGCACCTGCTGTTGTGATGAGAGCAGAAGAACACCAGACTGTAGGAGATACACCCAGTTCCAAGATGTATTAAACAACATAAAATACTTGTTTTCCAGTCCTGCTCCTTACATACATCCCACCATAAGATGCTCCATTCCCAGCTTCCTCTCTGTGCTCTCTGCTCAGGCTTTGAAAGATATTCCCCTCAAGGCCGCCTCTCTGTCTGCACAGTGCTTCCAAGCCCAGGGCTTAAACTACACAGAAAGAAAAAAATGCACTGCATCCACCACACCTGCAAGTTTCTTCAAAATATTTTTCCCCTTCTATTTTCAAGTGAACTAAAGAGAGGAATACACTGTAATGAAAGTACAGTCTGTGTAAAGCAATTCCCAGAGAAGGGCAGTTGCATGTCATTTGTTTAAGGATTTTACTTCCGAGGATTTTTTTAGCTTTGAACCATGAAGCGATTTATGATGCCATTTTATATCGTATAAAAGTATAAAAACCATCGTAATGAATAGACATAATTACAACCACCTGTTAGAAGAACTTATATTGTCCTTATGTACATTTATAGTTCACCATCACAACTGATAGTTAGTGTAAACAATTCATGCCATTTTTTTATGGATAGAATTTCCTTCTTTCATCTGCGGAATATTGCAAAAAATTAGAAATCTCCTGTCCAGGGGTGATGCTGAGAAACTAGTCCATGCATTTGTTACACAAGGCTGGACTATTGTAAGTCTTTACTATCAGGAAGTCCACAAACTGTAGTTAAAAGCCTTCAGCTGATCCAAAATGCTGCAGCCAGAGTTCTGATGAAAATTAAAAAAGAGAGATCATATCTTTCCTATCCTAGCTTCTCTTCATTGGCTTCCTGTTAAATCCAGAATAGAATTTAAAATCCTCCTTCTCACATTTAAAGCCTTAGATGGCCAAGCTCCATCTGATATCAGAGATATGATTGTTCCTTATGTTCCTAATAGAGCACTTCTTCTTAATAGAGCAATCTGCAGGTTAACTAGTGGTTCCTAGAATTTCTAAAAGTAGAATGGGAGGCAGATCTTTTAGTTATCAGGCTCCTCTCCTGTGGAACCAACTACCAGTTTTAGTCCGTGAGGCAGACACTGTCTACTTTTAAGGGTAGGCTTAAAATCTTCCTTTTTGATAAAGCTTATAGTTAGAGTGGCTCAGGTTATCCTGAGCTATCTCTAAAGTTATGCTGCTATAGGCTTAGACTGCTGGAGGACATAGGGAGCCCTATTTCATCATTCTGCTTCATTCTATGACTATTCTCCCATTATGCAGTATTTGTTAGTTCAATCTCTAACATTATGCTCTCTGCTGTTTCTCATACTGTAGTAGCTTTATGTGGTCTGTCCCTGTTTGGCTGTGACATCATCCTGGAGAGAAATATTTGCTGTGATGCTTCCATTACCAACTTCGTTTTTGGATGTTGGAGATCGGCCTGTTTTTCCAGTGTTGCCCTGTTTCTCTGACTTTGACTGGCTGGATGTGCTCTCTTCATCCTCTGACATGGGAGCTGCCTCAGAGCTCGTCTGCCTGGCTGTGTGTTTCCTGGACGGGGCCACCTTTTACAGCTGCTTTTTGCATCTCTGCTTCTGTCTCCTTGAACCCCAGTCGGCCTTGGCAGATGGCCGCTCACACTGAGCCTAGTTCTGCTGGAGGTTTCTTCCTGTTAAAGGGGAGTGTTTCCTCTCCACTGTCGCTTCAAGCGTGCTTAGTGTGAGGAATTGCATTCGAATCAATGAGTCGATGCAATCAACTGGTTTTCCTGAGATAGAAAACTTTGAATCAATTTAATTGTATGATCTGGTGAACTGTGAAGTGCCTTGAGATGACACACTGTCCAAACTGATTGTACTTTATTCAGTTATTTCTACCTTTATTGTACACTAACAGCTGTGAAAACAAATTACCCAGAGATCACACTACAGAATATAAATTATTTTTAAAAAGCTGTTTCTTTTTTCGTGGGCTCTTCACACCTGCTGTTCCTAAAATAGAAAATGTTTTGATGTTTTACGTTGCCACACCTTTAATCCTTACAGTCCTATACAAACCTACAAGATGTGCCGAAAGCTTTAAAGTCACCAACTCAAGTCCTCCCATTGTTCTTCCTAATAAAGGATTAAATACATTTATTAAAAAAAAGATTCTACATTTTCCAGGGCTAGATTTCACCACTGCAATAAAATAAATGTTTTTTTTTCTTTTACTCTTACTTGCAACAGTTGTAAAGAGGGTCATCATTAGTTTGCTTCTTTAGATCAAAATCGAGGTAGCAAGTTTCCATTTTGTTGATACCTGTGCTACAAGCAGGAAATCATGTATAGTTCCTAACTCTGATCCTTAAATCTGCTGTCTCATGTTTGACCAGCTTGTTCTCCCAGCATCAAGCCTCAAAGCTTCCAGTAATTCTGCCTCTGCCGTCAGTACCGCCTGCTGGGAGGTTCTGAAGTACTGAAAGGTGAAAGAGCAAAGAACCTCAAAATAAGCCTCTCAGCAGCAACAGCACTACCTGTGCTCGCTACATCAAAAGGCTGAACAGAAAGCAGCAGGAAGGTTTTACAGACCTGAGCTTGCTGAATAAGTAGACTGAAAAGCTCAGCACATAAACCCACATATTGATATGAAAGGGGGTAACCAGTAGCCGAAGGAAAGGAAATGAGGCTCACTCAGTTATTTGGGAAAAATGAGCAAAAGCATTCATACAGATCTTGATCAGATGACACAATATGAAGCAGCACATTAAGTGGAAGGAAAATGCTGTATGAAAAGAAAAACAAAAAAGGTTGGTGTGTTTTAATTGTTTGAACATGTCTAGATAATATTCAGTGTAGCCGTAGTCCTTTAGAATCTTCTAAATGTTCATAGCGTTGACCTGTTTGCAGTTCAATCTCAGTTTAAATGCCAGGTAGCATCATCCTAAACGAATGGCAACATGGCACAGTGGAAAATCCAACAGAATGGCTGACTATCCACCTAAAATGACAGGCCTGTTAGGAGAGAATTGATCAGAGATGAAAGCCAAAGGGCCCCATGGTAACTCTGGAGGAGCAGCACAGATGCACAGTCCAGGTGGACTTTTGTTAGTGCATTTATAAATCAAGCTTATTTCAAAAAGTGGGAAGAACAAAGTCATATTTGAAAGAAAAGTTGGTATTTTCACAAACCTTCATGCAGGAGACATAAATATGTGGGAGTTTTAGGCATCTCACATTACTCTGAACATATATTCCCCCATGATGAAACATAGTGGTGGCAGCTTCATGCTGTGGGGATGCTTTTCCCTCATTGAGAAAACAATGCTAGTACCAGATGATGGAAAGATGCATAAATTTAAGACAACAATTGGAGGTAACCTGTAAGAGGCTGGGAAGGAGGTTCACATTCAGCAGAAAAATAAGCATTAGATGGAACTAGAGCTGTGATGGCATGGCCTAGTCAAAGTTCAGATCTAACTACAATTGAGCGTTTGTTTTAAGCATTGAAACTTGGTATTTTAGTCCACCCTGACTGATCTTGAACTATTACTTAGAATCTATCATATAAAAGAGATAACAAACAATAAACACTGAATAAATCAAAATACCTTCACAGGAGAAAATATATGTGGGTGAACATAAAGAAACTTTACTTTTATGTTTAATATGATTTCATAGGATCCTAAATACAGTGAGGGTTTACCTGGTAGAGCTGCACAGTACAAATCCCATCTCTTTGTGGAACCTTCCTAGTGTGCCTGCTGCCAGATTTTTAAAAAGGAAGGTTGTCAGCTCCAAACAGCACAGAAGTTGGGAGCAGGAATTTTCCAAATGTCTTGTTCATGAACCATTTAAGCCTTTTGGAATAACCAACCCCTAATGAAAAACAACCAAACCATAACCCCCGTCCACAAAACAATAACCTTTGGTACATATGCAGTCAGAGTTTGCCCTTGGCAAACCGTTCAATCAAACCCTAAAGCAAATTTCTAGATGGGATAGAGCGTCGATTTTCGTCACTAATTAGAAAAACACTTATAAATCTGCCCCTGTCCCGTGGCGGCTAAATTTTTTAAGTTTGCTAACATCCGAACGCTTTCATTGTTGTATGTAAATGTGTTGGTGCGGCATAAACCATAAAACATGTGCTGAAGCTGATGCTGTGCGCACTTTTTTTTTCAAAGCTGAAGGTATAAAAGTTTGGAGGGCTGGGTTTTTTAAAAAGGTTTTAAAAAGGAAAACTTCCTACAAAGTTGGCGATCCTCTTAGACTTATGGCCGTCAAAACCCCGCCCAAATCCAATGGTTTTCGGGTCGGGTTTACGTGTAGCACTTCGTGGGACATCTTCTTTCGGGGTTTCCAAACAGTTCCATTGTCCTTCTCCACTGGGCTCTACGGTTGGACTGTGGAATACTCCCAGGAGCGAGGAAAATTTCCAGCCACCCATGGCTTTTGATGAGAGGAGCGCAGCCTACTCCAGTTTCCCCCCCGGCTGTGAAATTTTCCCCCCTAGCTCCTAAGGAGCCCACCCCATTTCCCTTTTACTTATCTAATCTGTTTTGGTAACAAAAGCTCATGCCATAGGTGGCTTGGAATGTTTGACACCTGTGCATCGGAAATTTTTTTTGAACACCTCCTTCCAACAATTATGGTACAGATAAAGTTACGCAAAATAGTGTATTGTTTGTTTTGAGCCTATTTTTGAAAGAGCCCCAAAATACAGCATCTATGGCAACAACCCAACCACACAGACCGAGAGATGCAGACATTCTGTCACCGCGATGCAGCTGAGGGGAAACCTAACGGCAAATTGACACCTGTGCAGAAGAGTAGTTAGGAGGTTGAAATCAGCAGGGGTGCAGCAAAGATCACACACAGACCTCGCTGTTCAAGTTGCTTTAAAACCTTAAATCTTAAATTATATAAAATTCTGCAACTTCAAATATGTGTTTTTTTTCTATATTTGATTTTAAAAATACAGATAAAACTGAAAAAGGCATCAAATGAATGAAACTGACCAAATGTACAGAAGTAGAACCAAAAAGCAACGCTACGCCTCTAATTACAAGTTTAAAAAGCGCATCACTCTATACTTCAATTTTCCACTGAAGCTTTTTCAAAATGATCCCAGAGGGAAGGAGTAAAGAAGAGAAATAGCCTTTCGTCTTTTATAAAGGTTAATAGAAAAAAGAACAAAATAAATCTGAATAAAAACAAAATCGCTTTCATCTCTGTGGGGAACCTAAATCCTCAGTGCTGCTGCTGCCAGATTTTAAATTAAAAAGGTGGAGCGTTGTGATGCTCAAACAGCACAGTAATGTGCCGTGAGCAGACGGATGCTCGCTCATGCCTGAACATTGTTCATGAACCTTTTTGCCTTTTGGATGAACCAAACTAATGAAAAACATCATATCAAACACATAGACCCACAGTAACAATAACTAATGGGAATCCTTTGGTACTATGTGGCTGATTAGACCTTAGGCACCTGTTCAATCAAAACCCTAAAAGCAAATGTATAAAGGATAGAGTTTGCAGTCAGAGTTTTTTCATATTGCTCATAAAAATTAGAAAAACAAACTTATAATTATCTGCACTCTGTCAGTACTCTAAATTAATAATTAAGTATTGTCTTAAAATTATACCTGAATCATTAAATATTTGTTTTAAGCTAAACTCAGGTGTGATGGTGCCGGATAAAAAACAAAATAAAACATGGTGGTGTAGCATGATGCTGTGGGACTTTTTTTCTTCAAAGCTGGTTAGAGGTGATAAAAAGGTTGATGGATTTAGAGGCGCAAACCGCTAGGTTTTGCTAATCAGTAAAACACATGGACTTTCACTTTCAAACAGGACAAACAGCTTCAGCTACAACAGAATTGTACAAATCTAAATCCTTTTATATGATTAAATGGCCTAGTCAAAGCCCAGCTCTAAATCCAAATGGTAATTATCTGGGGTCGGGTTATTGGTGTAGCAGCTTCAGTAGGGACATCTTCTTTCAAAAGGGTAATGTAAATGGGGCTATAGTCCCTCCAGTGTGTCCTGGGTCTCCCTCTGGGCCTCCTCCCGGTTGGACATGCCTGGAACACCTCACCAGGGAAGCGTCCAGGAGGCATACTAACCAGATGCCCGAGCCACCTCAACTGGCTCCTCTTGATGTGGAGGAGCAGCAGCTCTACTCCGAGTCCTCCCCGGATGACTGATCTCCTCACCCTATCTCTAAGGGAGGCCGAGCCCCACTATGGAAATAGCTACTTTCAGCCTTTTGTATCTAGGATCTCGTTCTTTCGGTCATGACCCAAAGCTCATGCCCATAGATGAGGGTAGGAACGTAGATCGACCTGTAAATCAGGAGCTTTGTCTTTTGACTCAGCTTTCTCCTCATCACAACAGATACATACAGATACACGCTTCACAGCAGACGCTGCACCGATCCGCCTATTGATCTCCTGCTCCATCTTCCCCTCATTTGTGAACAAGACCCCAAGATACTTAAACTCCTCCGCCAGGGGCAGTACATCCCCCCCCAACCCGGAGAAGGCACTCTACCCTTCAAGACCATGGTCTGGGATTTGGAGGCACCGAGTCCAAGTTATGTTAGGAAAAAAAAAAAAAGAGTGGTGTAGAATTCAGGTGTTCTGACCTTTAGGAGTGACAAAACAATGCAAGTCACACTTGCATTAATTATAAAAAAATGTAAGGAACCCTGGTATTTTTATTCATATGTTAATTGATACTAAACAGAAGATCTAGAAGTGATTTTCCTGTTCTAACTTTATTTTACATATTGGTTCTTACTTCATATCCATATTTCATGGTTCCCACTCAGAAAGGGTCTTTAAAATTTCCAGCCAATTAATCTTGTTCAGGTGAATCAACACCAGTTTCAGGAAAGCAGGAAGGAACATATTCAGGTTTCTTGAGTGAGAACCCTTTACGACCCTCACGGTGGTATTTTCTCACTACAAAGAACTCACAGTTATCGCTACATCTCAGACTCGGGAGGCTACTTTGGAAACTAAAAGTCTCCTCCAGCTTAATGGGATAATAAAACCATAATGGACCTAAGAAACCACACCAGGAATGAAGTCATGTTGGTACTGCTGCCTCAGAGAGCAGATCACAGAGCCGGAGCATTAAGGAGGCACAAGCAGCTGTGATTAAACCAAGGGATGATGATGATCCTCTGCTTTGACACGGCCTCATTTGGTCTCGTGGTTGCCTGCATACCTTGGCTTCCAGCGGGCAAAATACCCCTAGGGTTCCTAAAATACACAGCAGGCTTATCCAGTCAGTGAGCAGCAACGAGGCCAGGCTGCAAGCCTGAACAAGCTGGTCAGCAGAGCAATACTCAAGTAGCAGTAAGGTGGGGAGGTATGTCAGCTGCAGCTTATTTTGCTAAAAAAAAAATGTAAAGTTTATTTAGTAACGGTATAGTTCTATTAAAAACGGATATAGAAGAAATATAAATTAGCGAATACTTTAATGCATTTGGACTATCTCATTTGCTGCAACCTGTTGTCTTTATTTAGCCAATCCTGAATCTTAAGAGCACTTCTAAAAGAGCATTGGAGTTAATTTGGGAATCAAGGCTGATAAGGCCACTGAGGTCACCAAGGTTGAGTTGAGGTATGCTGAGAATAAAGATGTTGACGAATCACAATGTCATGACTGACACCTAGTGGCCACACACAGTCACTGCATGTCAGTAAGTCAGGTTCTAATGAGGTAAAACTATTACCGTATTAAGGCTCATTTCAATTATCTACCATTTATTAGTGTTACTACTAGCTACAAAAATTACATTTCCTATCACAGGAAAATATTTTTTTAAACAGAAATAGTGTGTCTATGCAATGTCCCCATTAATCATTAGTGTCTCATTTTGCTCATTGAATTTGAGTCAAGCAGTCAAAAGGTCATAACCCAGCCTTAAAGGTACACAGTGCCGTATCCTGGCATTTCAGTTTAAGGTTAAGTGGAAGGAAAAGGTATTCCAAAGAATAAAAAAGGTGCACAAGAAAACTGGATAGCAAGATTCCTGAGAAAAATGTAGAGCAAACCATATTTAGGATTTTCCTTGTTAAGCCACTTCTGAACTCACCATTTAACTTTAGCTGAAAATGAAAATGCTGGACCATTGTTGGAAGAATGAAGGACAGAATCCACATTGTTTAGAGTCCAATGTAAAGCTTCCAAAAGTCCCACATGAATTGGGTGCCATGTATTTGTGTTTTCCCGCTTTATTTGATCAGAATCTACAGCTTTTCCTCCCAAACCTCCATCTTTCTAGAGACGCACATTAGTTACAGGGCGAGTAAAACCAACCTAAACTTCCGAGGCCCCTCCCCTAAACTCCAAAAAGTTATTCAAAGGTTGTACTTTCTGAACTGATCCTATACAATTACAACATCAAACCAAAGAAACATCTGGGCACAGATGTGTGTGCATGACATCAAATCTTTAATTTTAAAAACTTCCTTGATCGTTGCTAACCAGGCACAATCAGAAAACATGAACAATGCACTGGATTGACGTTGGTTTAAATAATGGAGGTGAAAACATTAAACAGCACAGAAAGTCTTTGATTTTTTTTCCACCATTAGTGTATTCTAAAACAAACCATTATGAACTGCAGCAGTTATAGATTTGAACCAAGTCAAAAGCTGGAAGTCTTTAGATTCGTCTGATTACAAATACCCTAGCCTGCATCATCCCCCCCACTGTTAATAAGGCAGTAAATGTTTAAATGAGGGATCAGAGATTTCTATAAACAAAAAAGTGTTTTAACTTCATGTAATTTAATGATGCAAGATTAGGGTCCAACGGCTCCGACCTCGAGCGGGCGCCGCGTGGATTAATCCAACACAGCTGAGAGCAGACAGCTGATGGCTGCTCCTGCACCTTCGGACATTTCAGTCAGTTTAACTGGCCTGTTCCGTTCCGCTCACAGCTGATCTGAAGCCCAGCAGGTAAAACGGAGGATTGGAGCCAGGCTGTGTCATCATCTGAGTCTGGGGAAGATTCTGATGAAGAGGATCATGCTTATAAAAGTGAAGGAGACCAGGATGAGCATCAGCCACAGCAGCCAGTTCACAGACTTCTTGGAGTGCTGCTCCAGCCGCTCAGACTCCGTCTTCAGCTTTTCAAAGTTAAGGTCAGCTTGACGCATAGATTGGCTCAAGGTCTGGAAAGATAAAAAACATAATTTGCATTAAATCCAAGTTAGAGAGAGTTTCTAGGATGTTTTTGTTAAAAGAGTAAGAACAGGTGAAACATAAAGGTGAATTCTGCTTCCAAAGAAGAGACATTTTGTACGTTTTTACTGAAAAATATCTTTACAATATCATTTTTATTTGAACCTTTACCCCTAAAACATTGTTTGATGCGCAGACCAGACGCCTCAGTAGTTCCCTGTGATTTATCTATAAGCCTGTAGACCAGACATCCCCAAAGTCGGTCCTGGAGGGCTGCTGTCCTGCAGGTTTTGGAGGTTTCTCTGCATTAGCACAGCTGATTTTGACGACAGCAGTTCAGCAAAAGCCTGTCAATCACCTATTAATGTCAATCAGCCGTGCTGGAGCAGGGACACCTCTAAAACCAGCAGGACAGCGGCCCTCGAGCAACGACTGCAGACTATTTTCCCTGAATTTACTTCAGAGGTTCCTGCGCTGTTCAGCAGACATGACGTCAAGGATGTCCATGTTAAATGGGTTAGATCTAAAAAACAATTGAGGTTTTATATTCAAAATGAATTTTGTGGATAGACACCAATAACTCCACATAAGATGAAAAAAGTAAAACAAAAAAATTGCAGTTCTGTGTTTTGGCCACAGGTGGCAGTATCATTAGAAAAAGCCATCATGCCTTTTTAACCCTTTCAGAGTGTATGTAGGTGTATTGGCTGAAGGCGTCTCCAGCAAGGTTTAAAAGGTTGTGTAATTTTCATTAGATTGTATTTATATTTGGATTTTCACTTCTGATTTTCAACTCTATTTTAGTTTTTTAGTTTTTTGTAACATCTGTTAGCTAGTTTAGTTTTTATTTTTAAGGTTTAGTTTCAGTGTAGTCCTTTTTTAGCTTCAGTTTTAGTTTAGTCATACATATTGGGGGCAGGACTACTGGTGGTAGGAGAAAAAAAAAAGCAAAACAGAAACCTGAGACTTAAACTCATACTAATGCATTATCATAAAGATATAAAACAAAAACTAGACATTTCCTCTAAATCTTTTTTTTCCCCCCCTTCTAGTTTTTATCTCAATAAAATTTTTTTTCCCTAAATCTAATTTTCGTTATTTCGTTTGTTTAAGTTAATGATAATATTTCTGGTTTCCAGTCTTCTTTTTCTCACCTCTTCTAACAGATGCAGATATTTTGACCCAACTGTCCAACATCAGCTGCACCCAGGGAATCGTCTTTTTAACAACTGTGGGATCAGTTAGCTGGACCTTTATCAAATTAGCTCAGTCACAAAAAAAATACAGGCATGTTTTGCAAAAATTTAGATTTAATTTTGCTCTACTGCAAACCCTGAATTAGATAATATTTAGTTCTGATGTATTTAGGCAGCAGAACGCTGTAGCTACCTGATTGTCCTGTTTGATGATGTTTTGAGCTGCCAGAGTGTTGTTCTTCAGATTCCTGGCTAGGTTGAGCATGTCCTCTGCCAGTTTCTCCTGCAGGTTGTGATGGTGTTGCAGGACGGCGTCCAGCTCGGCTGCCGACTGGCGCTCATCCAGAGGAAGGCCTCTGCGTGATTTTTAAAGAGTTGAGATGAGTCAAGAGAATCGTTGGGACATTTGTTTTGTCAAACAATGATGTTACCTTCTATTTCTTAGGTCTCCATCCGTCGTACCTGAAAACATTGACACCTTCTTAGAACATCCATTATGTAAACATGATAAAAACTTCTTAAAAGGTCTGAAAATTTAAGAGGTCTCTTACCTTTAGCAGACAACCGCTGCAGAGTGAAAACATAATAACACGATTTTAAACATATTACAGCTCTTTTAAATATATTTGTTTTCATAAAAGTTATATCAGAAAGTCAACTATTTGTCATCTCACCGTGCCGAGCAGCTCGTCTCTCATCTCCCCTGTACATCTGGCCTTCGACTGAATGTGAACTGTTTTAGTGGCTGGCATCCTCTCATTGGCTATCGTAGGCGTACGACCTGGAGCAAGGAACTGATTGGCTAAAGCCTTTTCTGTTGGTGACGGCTAAGAAAGAGCAGCGGAGACAAGAGAAACACAACATTATCAGAATGACATAAAAAAAGCTTCTTTAGGTTGGAATCATAGAGTTATCCTTAAAGGAATAGTACACCCAAAACATGATTAGCCTTCATTTTCTACTCACCTCCATGCTGAACAACACTCTGGAGTACTTTTTTGATATCTCAAATGCATCTGGAGATCTGGGAGGCTTCTTGCTGTCTGCTGACATTCAAATAATGGAGGTCCATGGCGCCCGAGACAGAAAGGTCCATAAAAGTCCACAAAAACGTGTCAATATTCCTCCATACTGCTCGTCCAATGTAATCCAAGTGTCCTGAGTGGGTAGCATCCAGAATTTACTCGAAACGAAGTCATTTAGAATGTTTTTAGAGCATAAACAGTAGTGTATAGGATTTCCTAATAGCGCCCCCATGCGCGCTCACGATTCTACGGAAGCCGGCAGACCAAACCAGCGCATTCAGCTCGGCAAAGAACTCATGCTCTTCCTCAACACTGAAGTCCTCAGACATTTTTCTTTCGTTGTTTCTTTCTTTGCACAGGTAAACAGCACATTTCTTCTTCTACGCTTGCATTATCGGCAGACCAGACGCTGAATGCGCACTTTCTTCCGGTTTGGTCTGCCGGCTTCCGTAGAATCGTGAGCGCGCATGGGGGCGCTATTAGGAAATCCTATACACTACTGTTTATGCTCTAAAAACATTCTAAATGACTTCGTTTCGAGTAAATTCTGGATGCTACCCACTCAGGACACTTGGATTACATTGGACGAGCAGTATGGAGGAATATTGACACGTTTTTGTGGACTTTTATGGACCTTTCTGTCTCGGGCGCCATGGACCTCCATTATTTGAATGTCAGCAGACAGCAAGAAGCCTCCCAGATCTCCAGATGCATTTGAGATATCAAAAAAGTACTCCAGAGTGTTGTTCAGCATGGAGGTGAGTAGAAAATGAAGGCTAATCATGTTTTGGGTGTACTATTCCTTTAACTCTGAGTTTTTGGACAAATAACCATATTTTTTTGCCTGATTTAGTGATAAATACAAAAGAAAGCTCATTATAGTGGGGCATGTTAAAATTAAAAAAGTTAAACAAGGTTCTAATGGATCCTAGTGATGTATTTGAAACATTAGGAAAGAAGAAAGTCCTTGCTAAATGTAGTGATTTTTCACATAATTTACATTGTTATGGTGATAACAGCTGGTTTTCGTTATTTAAAAAGTCAAATTGATCCATTTTGTAAAACTAAAATCAGGTGTTACAGAGACAGAGATATGAAGACCAAAAGAATTCAGGGACACCTTAATTCTTATGATCTCAATTCAGACAAAATACAACTATAAAAGATATTTACTTAACGCTAAAGCAACCCAATCCAACCCAAGTGCTGCAGATAAACTAGTCAAAGTGTGCTTTGTTTCAGGACAGGAATATTGTAATTCTTCAATATGAGAAAGTCAGAAAAATGCTGCAGTCTGAGTGTAAATGAAAAATAAAAGCAGAAATCCTATTTTCCAACTCTGGCTTCTAGTCACTTGCCCCCTTTTAAAATATATTTCACTTTTAAAAGCTTTAAAGTGATCAAGCAGTCCACTGACTTTAATAAGGGAAGTTTTATATGTCAAGTTAAACTGGAAAGCATTACCTCATAATGTCACGATTGGACTGTATGGAGTAAATGAGTCCAGTTTGAATTATTAGATGTAGAATGAATGAAGTGAAAGGTCTCAAATCTTACCAGCTTCTCTGCTTTCAGAAGTCCTTTTAGAAAATCGACTTTTCTTGTATATTCTGTCAGGACCTCTTGTGTTGGTTTGCTGCAAGAAGACAACTACTGATGGATCAAAATGGTACTGTAACATGAATGTGTTCACAGTGACAGAGCTCTGGCTGCCAAAATAGATAGAAAATATGTCATCAAGTTCTAAGTTTCCAACTGAATATAAAAAAAAATAAATAAATGGCTGAGATAAAAATCAAGCGTGGTCTAACCTTGGGTTTTTCCTCAGAGCCACCAACATGTCTTCCAGAGCTGCAACATACTACAAAAAAAACAAAATAATAGAAAATGCAGAAACTTAATTTGAATGTTTACCAATTACAGCTTGTCAAGCTTTATTTTTAATTTTTTTTCAAGCAATGATAAACACGAAAAGCAAAATTAATGGGGTTGTGGTTGAAATACCGGCTGCGAATAGAATAAAAGATACAGTTTGCTTCTTGTTATTGAGTGACCTTAGTTTTTCTTGAGCAGTATACACCACACAGCAGTCTAAGTTAAATCTCCTCGACATGCTGTGTACTGCTGGTCAGCTGGCTGAAAGATTGTTGCTTTAAAAAAAAATAATAATAATTGTTGTTTTAAAAAAATACATGCTAAAAACAAAGTACAGTGTTTTGCAGCCTAATATAAACTAATGTTAACTATTAATAAGGTATTATTCAATCACTGTGGATCACTATGAGTCAAACAACAGCATTAAGGCTAATACACTAGCAGTAATCTATGCTCTTATGAGCAGGGGTCGCCATGGCAACTCATTGGAAATGGCTTACAGGTCTGACAGATGCTCGATCTGATAATGGGGGTTAGATATTGGCTCAAATATTGACAAATTAGCTAGATGGTATTTCTGATCAGGTCATTTCTTTTTATTTATTAATATCATACAAAGATATATATCAATCTATTGTGATCAAGAGTTTATTATTTTGGAAGATGAGAACTTTAAACAGAAAATGATACCTTTAAAGGGTATTAAAATTGACTTTTTTAAACGAAAGTATCAGTAAAACTAACCACCCGTTAATAATTGTCGAATCTAGATGTCATTCGTTTAAAAATACAAGAAGTGCAAAAAAGGATTAAAGCTTATTCCCCAAAAGCTGCTTTCTGACGACGTGGCTAACAGAGCAGCTACCGATGACGGTGCATTACAGTTCAAACGTAACTGCTTTTTGTAACAACAGGTCACCTTCTCCAATCTCCATTCCGCTTCCCCTCGTTTTTCCGACGCCATGGATTCACAGCGGGACAACAATCTGATAAAATTAATCTCCAGTCTGGATGACGCCATGTTGGAAGTGAACACTGTCGCAGCCGTATGACGAATGGTGACTAGATGATGGCTGGCTGATGACGTCTTCACCAGTCTCTTGTTTTCTTTTTTTCTCGCCCCACTTATAATACGGAATGGGATTAGGGCCAATGGGGGAAAAAAATAGTTAACTGATTTTTTTATTTTATTTTCTCAGAATTCTGACTTTATTTTTAGAATTCGGACTGAATTCTGACAGCTAACAAACATGTTAGCATCAAGCTGTAGCCATGTCTGTTTTAGAGATTAAACTAGCTCTCTTGTTTTATTCACCTTCTGCTCTTCCATTAATTAAATAGCATCACGTGGGGACCCCTCGGGCACGTAAAACAATTGCCTAATTCTGTCATTTTCCACCAATGTATCACTGGCCCAACAAACATCTGTCAAAACATATTTGTAAGTGAAGCTGAGTTCTCCCACATCTCTTCCTTCATGGTGCCCATCTAGATAAGATCCAAAAATCTGAGATTAAAGTCAGAATTCTGAGAAGAAAGTCAGAATTCTAAAAAAAAAAGCAGAATTCTGAGATTAAAGTCAGAATTCTGAGAAAAAAGGCAGAATTCTGAGATTAAAGTCAGAATTCTGAGAAAAAAGGCAGAATTCTGAGATTAAAGTCAGAATTCTGAGAAGAAAGGCAGAATTCTGAGATTAAAGGCAGAATTCTGAGATTAAAGTCAGAATTCTGACTTTTTTACTATATTAAACTGAAATATTTAAAAATCAGTTAACCTTTTTTTATTTTTTGAGTGGCCTTAATCCTCCTCCATAATACGAGAAAGCAATACATCTTGTTTAACCATAGCCTGAAGAGTTAAAGGGAATGCTTTTAAGATCTGCTTATATTTACTGTCGGTACAATAGATTTAATAATTTTCACAGAATTTTTCAAAATATAACAGTCCATAAAATGAGAAACAGCCAAGATTCCTTTTTATTCCAATCGTCAACAATTATAGATATTTATATCACTCAGGATGTACCTATTGTTCCAGTTATGAGGAACCTGTTTATGAAAGTCAGACCTACTTTTTGGAACACTAAATTGGGTATATATGACCAAATTGAAAGATTATTTAATATAGATTTCAGCCATGTAAGTTTCAATATATCATTCTTCACCTTCTTTATCTACCTTCTTTATAAGTTTTAATCGTGTCATTTTTGCTTGTGTACTGATTTTTATTTTTCCAGATGAAGTTAAAATTGAGTTTATAAATACCCTTTATCATCTCTTTTGATAGAAGTGTGAAAGCAGAGTAAATCAATAAAGATAAGATTCTGCCAAAAAGAGAAATGTTTCTATGTAACCATTGATTAAGAACTGATTTACATTTTTAAATACTGTTATTGGAGGATGTCATGTCTCTTCCAATAAAAACTCCAAAGTATCTCACCTCTTTTTTAATATTAATGTTAAATAGTGATTTTCATGGACAGCTTCCAGGAAAAAAGTTCCATATTTGTCTAAATGTACCTGAAGAGCAGAAGCCTTTAAAAATAATTTGATACAATGGAGTACACAAAAAAAAAGGGGGGGGGGGGGGGGGTTTATTTATTTTTGGAAGCATGCATAGCCTAATTAATATAGTCTATTAGATGCATGACTATTACATGTCAGGTACACCGGTCATTGACCTTGACCAAGGCACCTTACAGTAGAACTGCAGTCAGTCCCTGGACTAGCCTGGCTCTCACTGCCCCTACAGAGTTAGGGACACATACAAGTAAGAAAAATGCTCGTAAGCCCACTTCCCACCAAATGTTGAAAGGGCAAGATTACTGTTAATATATTGTAGATAATTTACATATTCAATAATAAAATTTCACAGGTGATGCTATGAAGGGATGGTCATTAAAAGGGGGTATGATTTTTAAGATTTTTTTTTAGAAAATGGGGATGCCATCCCCCCTCATCGAGTACTGGCTAAAGGAATGTGTTCTTCATTTTTTAAAAAGAAGGGTTTTACAATCAGCCAATTGACTAATTATGTTTTGTCCAATAGCTCAATTCCACATATAAAACAGTTTTTAATTTATATTGATAGCATCTCTGCAGCCATTGTGACTAATAAGGGTGAACATCCAAAGCCCTGATGAATGCCTCTATTAATTTTAAACCTATTACATGTACTGTGACTTAATATTACAGAGCTGTTTTGACGAAGCATTTTAATTAAGGTTCCTGATTTTTTCCCCCCAAATCCAAGAGTTTTAGTTTTAAAGATAAATGGGTAATCAACAGAATCGAATGCCTTGTAGAAATCTAAAACCTGTCTAATCAGGAAAAAAACAAACCTGATTGAGTTTCACCAAGTCTGGCTGCAATATAAAAAATTGTTTATTATCAGTATTCAACAGTGATGGGTCTTAAATTGTCTAAAAATCATTTTTTTTATTCCTGGTTTGGTGATGAGAACAATCAATTTTTGCTTCATAGTTGTCTCAGATCTTTCTTAATCAATGCATTCTAATAAAGCATTAAATAATAATTTTCTTATATAGATCCTAACAAAGTGGTAAAAATTAACAGTAAGGCCATCCGATCCGGGGAATTCATCTTACACAATTGTCTTTATAGCAGTATCTATCTCTTCAATTTTAAGTTAGGCATTGCGGATAGTTTTAAAGGCTGAGTCAATTGAGAAATCAAAGAGGATATTTGTTAAAAAGATGATCACAATATACTTCAGAATAATTAGCTGAATAAAGTTTAGAATAACAGGTAGAAACTTAATTCTCTAACAATTTATGATCATTACATTCTTTTCCATTTATAACACCTGAAATGTAATTATTAGTCTGTCTATTTCGGTCTTATTTAAAGAAATACAAGTTATTTCTCTTGCCTCTATCCATTTTGTATGATATCTTTATTTGATTTATTCAAATAAAGCTGATCTTACTTCATTTGGAATTCCATAAGCTTATTTTTTTTTTTCTTCAGGACCTAAAGTAGGTTTAATGCAACTTTGATGAGTTGCTTAAATAACTTCAATTACATTAAACGTCTGTGAAATCAACCATCATCGGACATGCTCTGTGCAGTTCTCGGATTTCCATAGACATACAAATGAGTAGATCCCGCATTGACTGTCGCGGTGCAGAAATTAAGGGTGCCATCTTGGGGAGGTCGACCTGCTACCCAGAAGGATGTCTCTGACTCTTAACACCAGGGCTCGAGGGATATTCCCGTATTTATTTATGTTAGCTACGTGTGTGTTTGTCCATCTGTAGGACCTCATCACCAAAAAATATCCCTCCTAAATGTATAACTCTAATTCTGATGACAAGTAATAACTATTAAGTAGTTCTTAATTTCAGATATAAATAGTGCACTTATAGTCACACCTACTTATAGATGCTGTTATTACAGATAATGCTCTGTTTCCTAACCGTCCAAGCTGTTACCTCATTTAAAGTAACTGTTTAAAAAACAATCACTGAACTTGACGGATTTGATTAAATGTGTCTTGGATACGCTCCATTTCCAGTAGATTAAAATATCTTGTTTGTAACCAAAAGTGCTTATATCCAACCAAAGCACGTATCCCAATGCATTTATTTTATAGATCTGTGTTGTTTTTTTGTATTACAGCCTATTGATCCTCCACTGTACCAAAGTGCACTCTCTGCACCATCGTATAGGCACACTTCCTGTTAAAAATGACCATAAACCCTCTATGGTTTTAAATATGATAAATCAGAACATTTCTTTTTCTAAGGGTTAAACCTGTAATTACACACATGTTCAGTGAATTATAAGAAGGTAAATACTCTATGTATCAATGGATGTACATATCTAGGTATTAACTTCTATGAAAGACATGTCAATTTGAGCTAAAATGGTCAAATTCTTATCTAAACTTTCTCTGAATGATTACACAATCTGAAATACTGATGCGCAAAATTAAATTAAAACTAACAAAGCAACAGCTACATATAAATAATTCAACAGGGTTAGTTTCCCTCTTCAACTACAGGTCATTGAACACAGCCTCTTAGAGCTGTTGCTGTTCATGAGCACTGCATACAATGGTATCAGTGTCTTATTTAGAAATGTTGGCACAGTACAGCATGCAGCAGACCAGCATCCTGGACTGGGTCCAGTAATATGTGTGCTTCCAAATAAACCAGCGGTGTCCAAAGGGGGACATTTCTGCCCTCAGAGGGATTGTGAATTAAATTCTGTTTGCCAGCTTATGCAATTAATGCAGGTAAACATTTTAAAATGTTAATTTGTGAAAAAAAAAAAAGGGATTAGTCCAGAGGGGTTGTCATTTATCAGTCTTTTTTGGCACAAAATCAGATCTTGGTCCTTAGACCAATTACTGATCTTGCTGCAGAAGACACAAAACTAGAAAAATTATCAACACAGAGAAAGAAAACTAACCCTTATTTTAACCTGGATGCTCCTTAACAAAGGGAACTGACACAAATGATTAAAAACTGCAGTCAACCTGTAAGGCTAAATGACATATATCCTGAAGTGCAAAACAGACCCACAGCATGATACAGCCACCCTTATACTTCAACTAGATTTCTTTTCTCAGGACTGCAAGGTCACAATTAGACACTGTTATCTTAAACTAATACATTAGTCTTGCATTGCATCTTGCTAACAAAGATAATGCTTTTTCAAATATAAATTTGGCTTTTAGTAGCTTTTACAATGATGGCTTCCTCTCTGAGTGGCCTTTCAGGAAATATATATTTTTTTGTTGTTTTTAATCTTGGACTTGTATTCACATTTAACATCAGTTAGACTTCTTGCATCTGGTCCAAATTCCTTTCTCATATCCTGATGGATCTCTTTTGAACTTACCGTAGAGTCACACACACAAAAAAAAAACAGATGGAGATGTTACCTTAAAAACACATCCTTAGCTTCGCCTCCTGTCAGTGTGAATTAGTTATATGAAACCTTGTCTTTATCATCTCAGTTTTCTAAAATAGTTTTAAGGCATAAAAATAGTATCGGTAACCCTGACCTAAAACTGGAAGGGTTTAGTTAGATTTAATAGCATAAGAAAAAAAAGAAAGAAATGAGGGTTTGGTCTTTTATATGATGTAAGTAAACATCTAGTTTGAGATGTTGTATATCTCCCTCAGTGGCTCTCTATGTTCAACAAAATACCAAGAATCAAGCACCACAGCAGCTGCTCTAAGCATCATGTCATGTATTTCATGTTAATACTAAAAACCATTACAGCTCTTTGACATTCGGTCCAAAAACACATCCTCCACTACATGTCACACAAAGGAACATATTCCTCATTAACCAGACACACTAGCAAACATCATTCAGCGCTCACAGAGAAAAATTTGTATTTATTTCTATCAGCCTCGACGGGAGCTGCTCTCTTCGCCGGGACTGTCCACGTCTGAGCGAAGTGGCGTTCCTTGAATGAAGGACGTGACTCAGAGACTTCAGAGAAGCTGTGGCATGGCATCGTGGTCAGGCTTGTGTTCTTCTCTTTCTTTCTTTCTTTTCTATGGGGAGAAAGTGGCTTGTGCTGCTTCCGTTTCACTTCGCAAAACTGAAAGCAATGACTTCCTATCTGGTGATGTTTTGTGCGACAGATAAAACTGGTGAGGTCCTTGTTCTGAACGCGTTTTGTTCCACATCAGTACAGTACACGCAGAACGTCAACAGAGGTCCACTGAGCAGGTATTATGGTGTGAAAAATGGGTTATCAAAATCAAGGCACCAGCTAGCAATTGTGAACAATAGGAGAAAAGGGAAAAGTGTGACTAGAACTGCAATGTTTTACTTTTACTTGCCCAAATGATAAAAACCAAACCATGAGGCAGCAGAAGATGCAGCCTGTAGTCAAACTGTACTCAACAACAGTAACCGCAGTATATTAAAAATGATAGAAAAGGTGCTTGGCAACCAATTGTCCAGTTATTTCTCCCTACAAACAGGACAAAACAAAACTTTTGACACATTTCAGGCACCTTAATCAGTTTCTGTTGTAACATTCTCTCAGCAATTCAAACATATAGGTCATTCCTGCAGCCGTTCTTCTCCTCCATGTCCATCCGAGGGTTCTTGGCAGCTCAGATGTCGTCGTCAACGTAGGGTATGTCAGGGTCAGAAAAGCGTCTGTGACCCTTGGGGGCTGCTATATTTTTTTGCTGGAGCGTAGCCGTGGCGATGGAGGATGAAGAGGAGGAAGCGGAGGGAGGACAGGAGGAGAAATGCAGCAACAAGCCACACTCAGGGTTATCGAGGTACAAAGACTGGATGCTGTCTTTACGACGGCCGGGCTGCTCCCGTTTATGGATGAGATGCGTAAGTGCCCGATTTCCAGGAAGGGGGAAGGTCTGTGAAGAACCGGTGGCTGGTTGCTGGGGGAGGACACCTGGAGGCAGCTTCACGGTGTCTGGGATGACAGGGTTGCGGCGCTGCAGGGGATGCCTGAAGGAGGAGTTAGAGGTTTGAGACGCCGTGGAGGCGCAGCTGGACAGAGAGGAGCTGGAGCTGGCAGGGGTCAGGTTAGCCAGAGGTGGTCGTCCACTGGCGATTCTAGGTCGCTGGGCCAGATCTGAAGGTTTTGCAGGAAAAACTGGCCTGTGTCTTCTCAGCTGGACGCCACACTGTCCTGGAATAGAGAGAAGGATGAGAAATTATCCAGAAGTTAGGAGATCACATGACTGATTCGACGTTTCCCACAATGGATTCAGGAAGGTGAATAAAAATAAAGGGAAGATCATGCAACCATGTTATGTAAGATGAAATACAGTCATTTGAAAAAAAAAAAAAACAGGACATGCTGTGACAGACTGTGCAGCTTGACATACTTGGAGAGGAATACATTTAATTAATAAGAAATTCATAGCATATACATAAACAACAAACCCTGAAAGACAACAAGAACAAAAAGTGAAAAAAAATAAAATTATTTTTTGGTGAGATTTAGTGGACACCAAAACAGTGGACAGATTTAGTGCAAATCAAACAGCATTCAAGGTAAAATATATCAGGTTAACTGTGAAACATGGAGGTGGAAGGGTCATGGTTTGAGTACAGTGTGTTGCCCATGATGTATCCCAATGTGCTTGAGGAAAAAGAAAATAAATAGAACATGAACACATTGTACTGTCTGATAATTAAAGAAATGGAAAGTCCTGGGCGGAGTCAGAGCCCAGATCTTGCAGTAACGTGGCTTCAAACGGGTAGAACATGCAAGAAACCCTCGTATGTCTCACAGCTGAAAGTGATGAATGGGGAACAACTTCCTCTGACAACTTCAGAAACGGTAGATGGCAACAGTAAGCTTCATGGGAGATATTCCAGCCAAAACCGCTGTCTATTAGGGACTTCTGTTAGAAAAACATTCATGTTCCAAATTGCTACTTCACGTTTTTCCGTAAAAGTTTAAAAAACAATCCACTGGACTTGGTTTCCAAGGTTTGAAGACGTTTCACTTCCGCTCCAGGAGCGAACATGACAGGAAGCTTCCTGGAGGGGAAATCGAAACGTCTTCAATCCTTGGAAACCAAGTCAAGCGGATTGCTTTTTTAAACTTTTACGGAATGACTAGTACCTGGATGACTGAGAATCTTCATCAGCATACTTCATGTTTAAACGGTTGTTCCGTTACCTTTAGGTAATGAGATGTCTGGATTAAAAACTAAATATCTAATGGGAATCCACATTTTTCACATGACTGTATATCCAGGAAATAACATTTCCAAGTATTTTCTTTGATATCGTGCCCAAATGTGTGGACGGCGTCTGGACGACGTTTGAGCATGCATCTGTGCCATGCGTGAATTTACATGCAAACAAACACACAAACACGGTTGCTGTTCCTCCAACCTGCTTTGTTTACAGAGCAGACATCAGCGCCCCGTCACCATCACTGGTCCAGACCTGCACCACAAAAGACAGGAAGGGCCCAACCCAGCGGCCCCGGGGTCTGGTCAGAAACCCACAGGTGTGTGAGAGGAACAGGTAGAAGGCAGGAAACGCCACACTGTACCTTAATACTGACCTTCTGGCTCAGAGCCGTGGGCAGACAAGCGCTGCTGCTGTTCATCCAGAAGACTCTCAGAGCTCAGGGAAGCTTCGGAGTCCAGGTTCTCCTGGTCTGAACCGGGCTGCTCCATCTCTGGCAGCCGACAAGCCAGTTCGTCTCTGAGAATCAACAGAGGAATGGTTACAAACGACCAGTTGATGTAACCGTTGACAAAATGGGTGAGCAAACATCCTTACTTTTCTTGTTTGATGGATTTGATGCGATCCAAAAGATTATTCTCTGTCTCAGTATCCGAGTCCAGCGACTCGTTCTCAGGGACGGCGCTGAGATCAGAACTGGCCTTCTCTCGCATCTGCACAAGACACAGCAGCCAGACCCATAACCTACCAGCTCAGCCAGTATGTTAAACCAGTTATTACAGAATGGAGCAAAAATGGTTAGTGAGGTCAAAAGAAAAGCCAAGTGATGTCACCTGTGGACTTCATGCATTTACACACACAGTCTTACAGCACGTTTGTGAGTAACGGTGAAAAAATGATCTCCAGTGCCAAACGTTTTGATACTGCTTGAAGCTTTTCCCATGATATCAGGTAACAACAACCCCTAAATGTAATGGGATCTTACTGGGATTCAATGTAACAGATCAACAAAGAGTTGGACGGCTTTTTTTTTAAATTAAAGAGAAAGACTGCTTCTTCTAATACCATAAAATACCTTAAATGCCTCCCACTGCAGTTACAGCTGCAAGCCTTTCAGAGTACACACCTCCATGCTCTTGGGTTATTGTCCTGCTAAGAGGTGGTACTCCCTCCTAGTTTCTCTGCAGCCTCTAACAGGTTCTGCAGTTTAAGCTCAGTTAATTTTTTCATCAAATCTCATCAGCACCAGAGCATCTTTTTCCACATGCTGAGTTTTCTACACGGCTTGTTACAAAATGCAAAAAGCTGTTGATCTGAATAGCTCCTTCAGACTGACTGAATCTCAGCTGCTCCCCAGTTCAGGAGGCCAAGTCCCAGAAGGTTTGCAATAGTGCCAACATATTCTCCGCCTCTATTGCTGTGTTTCACGGTCTTTGTGATCCTGTTTGGCAACTATTTATCTCCAACAAACCTCGGAGGCCTTTGCAAGATAGCAGGATTTCTACTGAGAACACAAACTAGATGGGAGTTAGCAGGTCAGCTAGGAAAAAGTTCAAGCAGTAATCAACACGAGGCTCCGTATTCACATAAGAAAACTGTTGTATTAAAACCATATAGCCTTTAAAGTCCCAATTCTGGTAGATCCCTGTTTAACAAAGGGAGATTAAAGAATCCCATGGTACCCTAAAAACAATAAATCCCTTAACATCACCAGAAGGACAAATAAGAAACCAAGAAGAACATGCAAACAACTCCCAGTTAGTACGAACCAATGAACTGCATTAAGGCAAAACAGCAGAGAAACCATTAAAAAAAAATTACAAATAAAAGGAAAGAACAAAAGACTAAGCACCTGTATCTAACATGCCATGCATAGGTGCTTAAACATGGCGCACTGCTCCACACTACATCTACGTACTCTAGATCTAGGATGATACATACCACCACTCCTTTGTAAGGAGCTGGGAACCTGAGAGGTAAATGCCGGCAGGGCTACAGAGAGACAAGGAACATTAACCGTGTTACCCATGTAAAACCTGACAGAGGTCATGTGCAGTGGGATTAACTGATGGAATAATGAATATGGTTCATGAATATCAGTGAGTTCCGTAAAACAGATGCATGTTCTCCGCTTTTGGTGAAAAGTGATCCTGCACTCATGGAATGAAGGGATCTGACCCCAAGACCTGCTGTTATAGATCATTTTGATACTCATGGAGCTTTGAATGGAACGTTCAGAGGGTGAAGCCTCATGTTTTTAAAAGTCAAGAACTAAATTTGACTTAATGCTGATATCTTAATACATTCAATGCTTTTTCAGCAGGAGCTTTAAGCTGGAACCACTGAGGATGATATGTAATTACATGAGTAGGTTGTTAGATTTCAAGCGGTCACATCTATGAAGAAAAATTAAACCACAGTCAGTATCTTTTAAGTTTACTGGGTCAGACTCGGGCTGCTCAGTTACTCTTAGACCTACCAGTCTACAAACTCATTGTGCATCTTGTGGGAATCATAAAACCTCTAAACATAAACATTTTCTTTAAATAAGGCATCAACCTGCTGTTTAAAGACTGGAACTCACTTCAGATTGAACTACAGCAGGCTCTTTTGGGCCAGCTGTATTTTACCTGATCTGATGGCATTGTGATTTATTTTATTTTGGATCTTAATGATGAAATATGCATGTATGAAACTAAAAGCCTAAAAAATGAGGGATACATATGAGTTTTGACAAAATGTAGCAGACTGCAAGATGTGGGATTAAAGCCTGCATTAAAAGCAGCAGTGCTGATCAGAGAGATGGAGATATATATATTTCTTTCTAATCTTCACTCACTGTGTTCTTTCGCTTTAGTTTAAGTTGATTAACAGCCAGAGCCTCGGCGTACTCCAGCTGCTCTATCTCCTCCATCTTCTCATTGTAGCGCCGGATCTGCTCAATGATCAGCATCTCCACACACCTGCATGCAAACCAGGAGCAGAGAGTGAGCTCAGATCAGACAGAAAAAAATAAATTATGAGTATATGTATTTTATTTCTGATTTACGTCGTGGTCTTTGCAACGTCCTTCATGCTGAGCAGCGGGTCAGCTGTGTTGGGACACCGCAGGATACACGGAGCAAACACAATGGCTAACGAGTTGGGGGACATGCGATTGTGAGCCTCTTCCTTAGAGACCCTGCAGGAAAACCATCAGAGAAAAGTCTAATTTCTCTACTGTTAGGACCAATAACATTTCAGGCTTTAAATGTACAACTTAACTTCCTTTTTTTAAATATGTGTACCTACTTCTTTGCATGTGCAACTTGAAACACACCAGGAGGAGAATATCTACCTGACAAGATGGAAAATGAGCCGCTCTAATGTGCTGAAGTTTGCTGTGGGGAGCTCCTCCAGAACTTTGTAAATGGCTTGGAGCTGCTCCTGCTTCTCTGGCAGTTCTAATACGGTGAAAGTTCAGAGGTATGGAAGATCAATATTAAATCAAATGCTGTGAAAACATATCTAAATCTGTTTAGTCCAGTTTGAGTTGGCCTTGACTCGTGTTCCACTCACCCACTGCATGCAGGAAGTCATTGTAATGAGTGAAGGTCATGAGTGGGTCAGGCAGCTCCCTTAACCACTGCTTCACCAGGCCTGTCACTGTATGGATGGGATGCTCCTCAAGGTTTACCAGGTGAGGCTCTAAAGAGCAGCAACACAAAGTTTAGGACTTCCTTTCCTTTTCCTTTCATGTCTAATTGAAGAACCCAACTAAGAGAGGATCTAACCTGTGTCTAGCCGCTGGTGCAGCTCTTTCATGCGGTTGGCGGAGCCTGATTTGCGGTAGATTCCCTCTGTGTAGAGGCCGTGCATCTCAACATGCTCCAGCATCATCTCCAGCACCATTGGCACAGGGTTCTTATCGCTCACCAGGTGGCAAACACGCACCCCGAAGTGGCGCCCGCTGACCTCCTCATCGCTCTGAGCATCAGTAAGAGCAATAATTTCCATCTTTATTCAACTACACACCAGCATTGCTTTACAAAACACATTTATTAGCAATGAGTGAACTCCAACATACCTTTCTGGCACAGAAACTGGAGCAGCTGATGTTTATTTTAGCAAGGCACTTCTTGTGGCATATCATTTTACAATCTGTAAAAATAGGCGGTTTATTAAACCGATTCACTTTGATACAGGGTAAAGATCAAACATGGCCGCATTTGGGTTTTTACTCACTGCTGCACATGTAGGCTTTCTCCATGCCCCAGATGTAAGAGCTGCACGTGTCGCATGACTGTACGATGCTGACCTGATAGTTAACGAAACCATGGTCCAGCAGGATCTCCATCTAAAGAAAAAACAACAACAAAAAATAAATAAAAGAGGGAATACTTAAAAACTAACATACCTACAGCAGGAGAGGGGAAAAAAAGAAAGAAAAATACAATTTGCATGCTTACGCTTTTATCTTTCTTCCTCCTTTTCTTTCTGGTTTTGGTGGGCTGGAAGAGAGTCGCAGCTGTTAGAACAATGTTTTGGTTCCAGATTCAGATCAATCATTGTCCTGAATTAGTCTCACCTTGACGGGCTCGGCTTCCTCCTTCTTCACCTCACCTCTGATAAACCCATCCAGCACCGACTGGAACAGGTTGACCACTAACTGAACGTCCTCCTGCTGTTTGTCTGTGGCCAGGA
Source organism: Cyprinodon tularosa (assembly GCF_016077235.1). Lineage (NCBI taxonomy): Eukaryota > Metazoa > Chordata > Actinopteri > Cyprinodontiformes > Cyprinodontidae > Cyprinodon > Cyprinodon tularosa. The sequence continues at coordinate 117,557 of NW_024038958.1, forward strand.
CAGTCACTTTGTTCTTGAAGCCGGACATTAGTGCTTTGTAGCCGATGGTAGGGTTCTGTGGGGCACCAGTAGAGGTTAGGGGGACTGTTTAACAATGATGAACATTCTTATTAAGTACATTTCGAATCTCCTTACCGGGACAGAATACATGGATTTTATATGCTCTCTAAACTGCATGGTGGCAGTGATAAAGATAGACTCTGTAGGTGACAGAGACTTGCCTCTGGAGCGGAAATCATTCACCTTAGAAAGGAGAAAAAGAGAAAAAAAGTACACTCCATAAAAGTTCTTGTTTTTGTAAATGTAATAAAACAAATCCGGTAAAGAGTCAACATTTCTCAGTTTTCCACTCACCTGGTTGCCCAGAAACTCGTCGAGGTGCCGCAGCTCATTGGCATTTGTTATCACTCTGTCCAGAGACGCGTCCCACTGCTCCGACACTCGGGTAGCACGGCTGATCTTTATCGTAGGGTTCCTGCGCACTGACAGGCCGGGAGGAGGCGCTGTAGGGATGAAAGGTTTGTTTTTATTAAACCCAAAGATGTATCAAATCTGTCTGCCTGGGCTGAGACCAAACGGATCAATAAACATCTTTTAAAGGGAATCAGCTCTCTTAAATGTGGGGAATTGTCGACATGGTATATTCTACCTTCACCAGCTGTAGACTTGTCGATAAGACTCTGAGCAAACGTCAGGTCTCCATTGTCTGGAGTCTGGGCCTCTTTGGTCCTTTTCTTTAAAATCTTGCTGAAAAAGCCAACTGACCTGTGGAGCAGGAAAAACGTAAAAAACCATAACCTCCAGAGTAAAAAGAAAAGATTCACAAACAGGTCTATCTAGATAGAAATGGTTGACAGGATCATATCTCAAACCCAGAAAACGTCAGGAATGTTTAATCTTTGGCTTTTCCTGTTACACACTGGATTTAGATGTTTACCTGTCTGGTGTGGTGGCATTGGTTTGCATGGAGTCTGGCTGTCCAGTACCCTCTTGCTGTCTCTTTCTGAATGAGCTTGACCTTGAGCTGTCACCATGACCTTCAACTGACGGAGTTATCTGCAGGTTAATGAAAACAGTGTAGACTTTAAAAACAAATCATGGTGACGTGTCAAAAACAAAACCCACATATTCCTCAGTAAAACTAAACGAGCCACATACACATACTTTGGTTTGAAAAGTGCTTGAGAAATTACAGAATAAAAAGTGGGAAATTGATTTTTGAATCAATTTGACTGTATGATCTGGTTGAACTGTAATATGCCTTGAGATGACTTATGTTGTGAATTGGCGCTATATAAATAAACTGATTTGAATTGAATTTTCCAGCTTTTTTGGATTCTAGATTTAGAAATAAATTCATCTCTATTTGCAAAGCTCAATTTTGGAATATCTGTACTGAGTTATTCTGCGTATAACGGATTCTTTATATCAGAGTACATCAAAATTGGTAAGGACACTGCAGGTATGCTTCACCGGTCGCCATAATAAGTGCTATCTGAATAGTGCTTGCAGGAAGAAGCTTGGACCAGAAAGCTTCCTATTGCCAATTCAGTTAGCATATATTGTCCCAATATAGCTTATTCAATTCTGATATGATAGCGATATCGCAGCTTTGAGAATTGACTGATACCATTATGATCCAATACAATACAGGCAAAAATCAGGTATTAGAAAAGGCTTCAAGTGGTATTACAGAGAGCATGGTGCTTGTATTTCAGGGTAGCAGGTCGATACGTTCAAATTTGTCCCAGCTATGCTATGCCGGTGTGTAGCCACGTCACTGCGGCAGCAGGTCTGATTATTTGCATATTAAGGGGAGGTCATCTACCCCAAGAAAAATACATCACTTCTTCATATCTACCGTGTGACACATGTAAATGTACAAATCTTTATGTTTTGGGTTTTTAGAATGGGAAGCTTCCTTACTGCTGGCCCCACAAAGGTGAAGGATAGGATGTGATTCATTTATTTTGTTTGGACAAATTAGGAATTTGCTACCATAAACCCGAAAGGGGGGGAAATGGGAAGCAGGTTGTGAAAAGGATAAATGATAACGACACCATCTAAACAGAAATCAGTCGAGGAAACCTTTTATTTCACGTTTCCTTTTCTGTCTTTATATTTCTTGTTCGATCATCTTGTAAAGGTGTGAATAATGAAAATAGAATTCTGGGCAGGTTACAGTACCTCTCTGAGCGCCCAGGGGTCTCTGACAGAGATCGCCCAGGCTCCTTCAGAACTTGGAGACAAACTGTCGACGGATGATTGGGACGTTTCCCTCCTGCAGGGAGAGAATGCATACATATGAATGGAAGACAAAGCAGAGCAGGTTTAACAGATTAACGGGTTAGGATAGTAATAGAAGGTTGTAACAGCAGACTCACAGCGAGGGTTTCTTTACATTCTCCTTTTGGCTGTGAGGTGGAGACCTCGTGCACTCAGAGCTCTCCCCATTGCTCCTCCAGTCCTTCCATTTCTCTGGCTTCTCCTTCATTGCTCCAGAGCGGCGCTGCAGATTCACAGCCCCGATGGCTTCCCCTGAGCCGTTATCCTGCGCAGAGTCCACGGGCTGCAGAGGTAAGCTGGATGGACGAACCGGACCTGCAGAGGGAGGAGAGGATTTTCCCTCCTTCTTTCCTCCTTTCTCCTCCCTCGTCTTCCACTCCACAAAGGTGTACTGGTCCAGCTCCTTGCTGTCCGAACGCTCCTTTAGCTTGGATGTCTCCTGGTTTTGGCTCTTTGGGGGGGATGTTTGATCTTGGTTGGTGGCTGATGATAAAGAAGAGGCAAGGCGTTGAGATTCTCTCTGACTGTGCTCCAGGCCTCTTCGTCTCCTCTGCTCTCTCTTCTCCAGGCTCCTGGATGAAGGGACCTTGGTAACGAGGCCAGCATGTCGCCTCTTCAGTCCAGCATGTGGAGACGTAGAGGTGTTTTTGGACTTTTCGTCCTCCTGAGGTGGAGATATGGCTGTAAGTGTGTTTGGTGTGACCTCATCTGAGGGCAGACCAGGTTCCTCCTCCTCCTTATCTAGCTGGGGTCCAGCCTCAGCCTCTGTACCACTAGGCTTCATATCCTCTTCTTCATCATACACCTCTTCGTCTTTCCCCTGCTCCTCCTCTGGGGCACTTTCATCCAGCATCTCCTCAGTGACCAGCTCAATATCTGGGTCCTCACGTGTCTGAGGCTCTCCTGCCTGTCTTTGCTCCTCTTCCTCCATTTGTTCCAGGGCTTTTCTTGCTGCCTCCTCCTCTGCCTTTCTCTGCACCTCTTCTTCTATCCTCAGTCTGTCTTCTTCTGCTTTTCTCATAGCCTCCTCCTCTTCCCTCTTCTGCCTCTCTTCTTCTGCTCTTTTCCTAGCCTCCTCTTCCTGCTCTTTCTTTTTCTTCTCCTCGCGGATGGATTGACACCTGAAATAAGCAGAAATGCTAATTAAAAAAAAAAGTCTCACCATAAATTTGTCTTGAGAAGAAAAAAACAAAAGAGATCTCAACAACAAAGATTAAAGAGTGGTACAGAAGAAAGGAAGGAAGGAAGTACAGCTGGAAGGAAAGAAAAGAAGGATTCTTGGAAGTAAGTAAGGAAAAATACAAGGAGAACAAGAAAAAAGAAAGTAATGTCTATGTAGAATGTGAGGAGGGTAGGAAAAATGGAATATGTGGAGAAAATGTAGAGAGAGAAGGAAAGGAAAAAGAATGAAAGAAAGGAGAGATAAATAATGAAGGGACAGATAGAGAAAGCAGTGAAGTGAGGAAGGAAGGAAGGAAGGAAGGAAGGAAGGAAGGAAGGAAGGAAGGAAGGAAGGAAGGAAGGAAGGAAGGAAGGAAGGAAGGAAGGAAGGAAGGAAGGAAGGAAGGAAGGAAGGAAGGAAGGAAGGAAGGAAGGAAGGAAGGAAGGAAGGAAGGAAGGAAGGAAGGAAACTATAAAACTAGATTTGTTTCAGTACCTAACCACAGCTGGAAAACACTCAAATAAAATGGGGTACTCCCCAACCCTTTTGGCAGACTGTAGGAACCCTGTGAACATCGTGACTTTTGCTGAGTGGTTTTACCTCCTGCGTGCCGAGTGTCCTCTGACCAGAGCTTGTATTTTTGTTGCTCCCTGCCTTTGTCGGTGGAACTCGGATCTTTGTTGGTGCCCTCTCCACACCGCTTGGATCACAGTAGCTGCGCGTCGCCGTTGCTCCTCTCTGCAGTACCTACGCCATGAAACCTAGCAAACCAGGACAAGAGACTTCTTATTTAACCATAAAAAAAAAACAAAAAAACAAAAACAAAAAAAAAACAAGCAAAACATTGTAAGAGCTGATAGGCTGAGAAAACAGTGCGTCTGGTTTACCTGGATCACGACGGCTGCTCTTTTCATTTCTATAAACTCCTGCCTCTGCAGGCGAGCTCGGAACCAGCGCTGAAGGAAGATGATCTTCTGCATCACTTCTTTGTGCAGCGTGTCCTGGAGCTGCTGTCGCTCCAGCTCCTTCAGGAATACCTTCAGACAAGACAAAAAGCAAAATGAAAATGATTGGGTTACAAAGTGTAAGACAATCTTCAAGCCTTAACATTTAGGAAAAGAAATTAGAATGGACATATAAAATAATATATAAATAGTCAGAATATTTTATATGAACAATCACAAATTGGTTTGGATAAAACACACTCATTAAATATAAACATAACAGATCTAGGTTTAATTCAGGAAAATCACTTTAAAAGCGCAGGCCTCCGCCTAGTCGCTCGTTTCATCCAACATATTGTGATTTCTCCCCCAAGTTCATACCTGTATTCATGGAATGTTTCAAATAGACCTGGATGCTGATGGTGATTCCAGATCATCACCAAAATGTGATCATTTGTTACCAGTCATAATGCGCACCTTCTTCGAAAATTTTAGCAAAATCCGTCCTTAACTTTATCAGTTGCTTTGAAAACAGGGAGACAGACAAACCACCGGGATGAAAAAATGACCTGCTTGGCAAAGGTAATAACTACTGACAGCTCCCTGGTGGGATATGTTATTATTTGAAGTCATTAAAGCCAAAAGTCTACATTTCAAAGACTTTATGTTTAAAAGTGTTCAACTGAGCAGGAAACCCTCAAAGTAGCAGAGCTTATCAGGAAATATGAACCGTTACAAATGATTATTATGGCTGTGCAGCTCGACATTAGCTAGAAGAAATCATGCTATTGAAATCTCAGAGTTGGTAAAGACCTCAGTCAACCAAATACATGCTCTGAAACTGCAAAAATACTACAATAATCACTACTGTTCCCTTTAAATGAAACGCGTTTGCTACCTTGGTCTTGCCGATCTGGTAAGTTGTCGGGTCCAGACCCATTTTCTTCCCCAGCAGCTCTGTGATGTCTTCTTTGGAGGCAGAGGAGTTCTTCGGTAGCAGAACCCTATACTGTCCAACGAACTCCTGAAAGAACCAGAGGAGAGGGTGAGAGGTATGAGATGAGTAAGAGAAGATCCTAATGCTAAATATTTCAGAACACATCAGTTTTTTTTCGCACAGCATTAGGATACCTTGAATATTTTTACAACTATGCCAGCCTAACATTTAGGGTAAATGTTGGTATTTAAGAAGAGGAATATATCTGCTTACCTGGAAGGTATACTTGGCCGGGTACCCTGACCTCCTAATGCGAACAGTTTCCAGCATTCCTGTGTAATGCAGCTGCTGAAGCACCAATGCCTCATCCAGATGCATCTCCTTCTGCTCGTGTGCACAAATGTTGACATCACAAGCATTGGTTGGAGGTAGCTCAGCCCTTCAGGAACTAATTCTTACTTGTTTGTGGCCTACCTTCTCTGCATTGGAGCGGATGCAGCGGATGAAGAAAGGCTCGGCCTTGTTCAGAGTTTGTAAGAGTTTGTTCAGGGAGTTCTGAAGGAAAAAAAAAAAAAAGACAAGAAGTTTGCTCTAGTGTTAGCAAGACACAGGTATGCATGGCACCCGCCGCAGAAGCTCAGATTACCTGGAACTGGGCACTGATGCTGGGCGGCTTCTTCTTCTTATGCAGGTGGAGCAGGGACTTTGTGGTTCGGTCATGCAGCGTTAGACTCACAATGAACTTTAGAGAGCGCGAATCCAACAAACTCTACAGAATGAGAAAACATATGATAAGCATTCTGATCGCCAAAGCACTAACTCTAACTTTTAAACTTTTGGCTTTACCTTGGGGATGGCCTGCTTCTGCTTGACATTCTTGTTTTTCCTGACAACAGAGGAGATGCAGAGTGAGTAAAAAAAGGTTGAGACTTTAAGAAGGAACAGGCAAGCAGATGGTGGTTAGTAAGGCCGGGTGACTTCTTCATGCATTCAGTGAGAGCTGAAATGAAGGCTTAGACCTAGATTGGATGAATGACAGAGATGTTTGACAGCGACAGTGAAATAACGTCGAAGAGGATGAAGAAGCTTGCTGCAAGAGATGAAATATGACTTATCAGCCCACACAGACAGACATGCTCTCCTGGTTTCATTATATACACTCATCTAAATTTACAGGGTTTTTCACACTCTCTGAGCTTCTTGATATATTCTCACGTTTGTTAGGAATAATATACGACAGACCAACACACCAGGGGGCCTCATGAGGAGGACAGAGAAGGAAAGATTGGTCTGAAACATTTTTATAAATAGATAGCTAAAATGTTTGCCATGTATTTGCATTCATTTCCCTTTCATCTGATAAACTACCAGCTACTTAGCTTTTCCTCAAAAAATCTGTAGCTGAAGGAATCTGAGAGGGATACATGGTAGATAGAACTTAAGTTGTTCAGTCGAACAGTTTTTTAAAGGGCAGCAAAAACAAAGACAACAGCAATCCCATTTAAGCTTTGCAATAACCTGTGTAGGCGACAAGACGAATAACATCCTCAATTGGGGAAGACGACTTGAATTAAACTGAACTTAGTTTTAAATGCATCTTATTTTAACACTGAAATATAAGCACCATTAGCAGGAAACTAGAAGTTGACCTGGCAAGAAGCAATATCTTAATTCATGTGTGTTGGACAGAGACACATCTATAAGGTGAAGGACATCTGCCCTCGCATTTTCTTTTTATTAGAACAACCTAGTCAAAGTCCAGACATCAGAGATACACTGAATCCAAACCGACTATGATGGTAAAAAAAAAAACCCAAAAAAAAAAAAAAAATCAATAATAGTTTCAAATTCCCTCCTGGTCTGGTTCGACCTTTTTCCCTGCATTCTAAACTACTTTGTGCTGTGAGTTGCAGATGCATAAAGTTTAATTATTGCCAGCTACAGCCAAACCTTTGTTGAGCTTCATGCTGCAGTGAAACTAATCACTGCATCTCAATCCTAAAGAAATACAACTGTTCAAACTCTCAGACTCTAATAAAAGCTAAATCTCTGATAAGGAGGCAGGATTGGGTTTCAGGAGACCCTTCATGCTGGAGCTGCTGATATCAGAATGGGAGCATGTTCTGTCTGAGCCAACTGAGACCAGAATGATCTGGAGAAGAGCCACGCCAGCTCTGTCTGCAGACTCACTGAAGGACGTGACGTGGGAAGCGGAGGCGACCCCAGGATTGCAACAGCTTGCGAGGGTCCTCTCCGTCCAGCTGCAAGTTCTTTATGGAGCTGATGATCTCTGAATGCATTTCTCTGATTGCACACCAGAGATACACATAAGAAAAAAAAGCAGAAAAGAGGGAGAAGACAGAAGAGTAACGGGGAGGGGAAAGATGGAGAGAGACAAAATATAAGGAAGGGACAGTCGGAACACCTCTGTTAGGACACCTCCAATTGAAAAAATACCAAAATGGTCACCCAAGACAAAAACAAAATAAAAACAACCAAAAAACAAAACACACGGTGAGAACCACAGCTGAGGGTCAGGATCACAGAGAAACACACAGGTTTCACATACTGCTCATGTGTGAAGCAAAATATGTTTCTCCTGTCGATCATGAAACCACAAGACACACCAGACCACCCAACCATGCTGTCACATCCTTTATAAGAACAGAGACCCACACACAAACAGAAATAGAAATGGAGGTATTTAGAGGATGTATTCACACATAAGTACAAATATACACGGACAAACATATCTGTAGGCACTCCTGCTAAAAATGTGCAAAAAGTTTTAAAATAGCTCGTCCTTTGTTGCACAATCTCATCTTGAAATCCAACCTTTAAATTAAGCACATTTACTCAGTGAACAAAACAATCTGATGTAACAGGCCTTTTAAAATAAAGACACCTGAGGGATTATCTGGACTTCAATCTGAGGAACGCTCTATAACTTTATTGTTTCTTAGGGGTAAAGAAAAAAAGAAGCAGAAATAAAATGTTCACAAACCTAGAATAAGATGCTGCACAAAAATGGTTCACAAGAGACAATTTAACGGTCTTCTGTGGAGAAAAGGATAACCAGGAGTCAGGAGGATCTAGAGAGGTTGTGTATAGAGGAGTGACCCCTCTATGAATATCCCCATCTCGTTATATAAGACATTTAATAAAAAGAAAAAAAGTTGATCAGTATACTGGCTGCAAGGAGAGCTACATCTGCTCATTTACCCCATTTATGCATAAATGTACTCAAATTAAATGTTGGATCAAGCTAGTACACTAGGTGATTAAACCACTTTAAGGCCTTTTTGCACATTAAGCATCTCTGTCACTGTGGTTGTTAACATGCAGAGCTGAGCTGGTGATGATTGGACTTGTTTGCTTGTCTGTTTGTTTCCATGCTGCTGCTGGGTTGTTGTTACAGGTGAGGTAGCACTCCTTTAACTGGGGCTGGTGAGGTTAATACAGAGACTTTTCCTTTGCCCCAAAGACAGTCCATGCAGTGCCTCTCTTAATCTGACCATGAAAACAGAGGTCAGGCAGGGAAGGAAGGAAACAGTCCTTCATGTTTAATTCTTCCTAAATTTAATAGATCTGCGTCAAGTGAGCAAAACTGCTCAAAACTAAAGTTTGTGGTTTGATTTTCCTCTGAGGAAGCTCTCACGGTTGAGTTTGTGTATTTGTCTGGTACTCTGGATGGCTTTAAAGAACTGTGTGTGTTTAAGGCCTCACATCTAATGGACCTAATCTAAGTGGATACTTGGTGAAAGCCTGCACAAACACTTTACTGTGCTCTGTGCCAGAGTACTAAAGGATCAATTGATAGATTGGAGAAGGAAGAGACGTACATTAAAAGGAAGAGTGAAAATAAGAGGAATATTGTTTTTCAAATTCTGTTATACAATAGAAGTGAACTTCCTTAATCTGTAGAGTTTCATATTTGATGAAAAAGATGTTGAAATAAATAACCCTGCAATGTCTTCTAAAACCGAAGTAGGCTTGAGAAGATTGAGTGAGAGCAAAACCAGAAGTCAAAACAAACCCAAACAACCTTATTCCTTCCTGCTTGGCCTCCTGTCTTCATTATTTTTCTGCTTTCCATAAAATTCACTTACTTCTTATTCTCATAGCTAGCAAAGATGTCTTCAAAGGCCTCTAGAGGGCGCTCCTCTGAGTGATCAAAGTAGAAATCGAGCATAGAAGCTCGTCTGTGGAGGGAAGAGGAAGAGGAGAGAACCGCACACACCGGGGTCACCAAGAGGTGGGGGGAATGGGTGACTGAGATGAGGTGAAGCAAGATTCGAAGAACTTTTCCAAATATCCATCATCTCACTCAGCACAACGGGTTTAAAGTGGAAGCCCATCAAACAACACGGTAAACATTTCCATGTAGCGTGAGAAGGGAATATTGTGCTGATTTTACATGAAACAAAAGGTATCAACCACAAAGGGGGTAAAACCACCATGTTAGTGGGTCCCACTAAAAACACATACGCAGAAAAACCAAAAACACAGTCAACAGCTTTTCAACAATCAATGCACATTACTTACTTGTACATCCTTTCAATGGAGGTATTTGAACGCTGAAGTTCTCCTAAAGGAGTTCTGGATGCTGGACGGATAACACCTACAGAAGCCGATCAAATACCAGGAAATAATAATTAATTAAAAATCAGAAATGGGTGTCACTGGAGAATTGTTTTCTGCTGTCCATCTCCTTCAGTTTAACACATCTATTTCTCTTCTTACATCAATGAACTACTTATATATGATTGAACATAAGCAGAGGATTTAGAAACAAAGACAATCCCAGACGTTTGTGGCCACTATCATGTTTCCCGCTGCCCCTAGAGATAATTACAGAGCACAACATCTGCTGGAGCTGCAGCGTGAACACAGCTGCATGACGTTACCTTTCCATCTTTCTACACATGAAAAAAAAAAGATATCTTTAAAGTGATAGTTTTAAGAAGGGTGGATGAGGTGAGGTTCTGTCTTATTGGAGTTAGTTTGTAGAAAAGTGATGAAAGTTCCAGAGTAGTGGCGGACCAACAGCTCAGGAGGACTCACATTATTTTGAGGAATGGGGAAGAAGTTACCTCTGTCCCCCCAAAGCTAGTTACCTTCTTTGACTGAAATGATATAACTTATTCTCTTACAAGTCCCTAAGCCCTTCTACAGTAAATGAATTGTTGGGTCATTGGTGGGAGGCGGGACAAATTCTGCTTCAGCAAAGCATCCCCAAACAATGACAGTAGCATAGGTACTTTTCCTGGTGTATTAGTTTATGCAGAACTAAATCAAACTTTAATAGGTCTTGGTCTTTGTGTGTCATTCAATATGCGTTTTATTTTTTTCCCTACAGAGCAAAAGTTTTCTTCTTGCACACTTTAAGTTTGTAAATTCTCTGATTGTAAAGGCACACATTTTCATATATCGACAGTGTCAGGAAAATGCTGTGCTCCTGGAGATATTCCCATTATTTTTGCCTTCTGCAGTAAGAACTTGGGACACTGCAAAAACTATCTGAAAATAAGTGTATTCAGCTTAATTCAAGAAAAAATGCTGTTATTTCAAGAAAAAAATTTCCTACTTAGATTGAATTCTTTTGCAGTGGATTTTTAATTTTTAAGGTCCTGATGTGATTACGACGCATGTAATTTAAATAATTATGGGCTGGAGTGTCTTAATCTATTACTGACTAGAACTAGCATTTTTATACTATTTTTACTAAATGAATTGAGAAAAGTCTTTCTTCAGTATTTATTTTTTTAATCAATAATACTTGGCTATTTCAGTAAATGATAATAAATATCCAAATGTGTTGGGTTCCTGTGGTTGGGAGGCTTAATTTACACTTTTCTAACTCCTTTCCACAGTTTTGTAACATTATCAAATACCTTAATTCTATACTTTTCCAAGACATAATCTTTTTGAAATTATCCTGGTAAACTCACAATCATAAAAAACAAACAAACAGATCTATCCCTTTTAATAATACCTGCTGTCTTTGCAGCCCATGACCTTCCCGCCTCGTTGAAAGCAGCGAGGCCTCTGATGGTGGCTCTCAGGATGCCCCACCGAAACATGGCCACCGGGTCCATGCCAATGAGCTGCCGCACGAAAGCTCTGTCGCTGCTTCGCAACAACGCCACGATGTCTGGACGCATGTGGTCTGTGTTTTTCTCCCGGAAGTCCTGAAGAAGTCACAGATATCAGGACCGTAGCAAACAGAAAATCTTACATTTAAACAAAGTGTCTAACCATCATACCTTGATGTGATATTTGACTCTCCCTGCAAAGTGCTGAATGACGAATGCGGGCTCCATGACTGGTGTGGGTATGAAGTACTTGTTTCCATGGTGCTGCTGCTTGAATTTGGCCAACAGGGTCTTATCTGTTGCATGTGGAAAGCTGTAGGGAGCAGGGAGGAGAGAAGAGGCAGGGAAAGGAGGATTTAACCACTGGATGGCATCTTCAGCTTTGGTGACATATATGTGGTGCAGCTGTTCTTACTTGCTCTCCTCATCTAGCAGGTACAGCAGGCCGGTGGGTTTCTTGCTGATGAGATGGATGCAGCCTACATTGTCTGTGTAGTCAATGTTGTGCCAGGTGATTCCCTCTGACTGGTACTCCTCCTGCATGAGTCCATTTCAATCCACAAGTTTGTGTCATTTTTAATTGTGACCTAAAAATACTAACTAAGCACACATTTTATTAGATTTTCTGTTTTTTGTTGTATGTGTCTATTGAGCTCAATTTCACTTATTGATAATATATGATATAAGAATACCTCAATAATATGAAAACCTGCTTCATTGCAATTGATGCATAAAATAGATAAAATTGGAAGGTTTTGATGAGTCAGTTTATCAAATGAAAAGTTAAAATCTCAATGAATTGCCTGTTTTTCAGACAATGGTTGTTAAAAAAAATTTAACTACTCACCTGCTCCAGATTAAAAATGTGATTGTTAAAGTAATACTGCAGCTGCTCGTTTGCATAGTTGATGCAGAACTGTTCAAAGCTGTTGGTTTCAAAGTCCTCAAAGCCAAAAATGTCCAGGACACCAATGGACAAGATCTGGCAGACAAAATTCAGGTATGGATTAGTCACACGCAGCTGGACGTTAAACTGATTTTACTGAAATTATTGTGTGTGGAGGTTTCTTACGGGGACAGATTCCTCCATGTCCTTCTTGTTGAGCAGAGCGTGGTTGATGCGCAGCACGATCCAGTCGAACAATGCACCGTACAGAGACTTGGCCATGGAGTCCCTAGCTGTGATTGCCTGAAAGGAGAAACCGTAGCTTCAGGGTTTTTGAGTTGAGAGGTTGGCATTAGGTGTCTCGGTGGGTGAGAGGAGGATGCAGACAGTTAGTAGAAACGTTTTTTGGGGATTGAAGTCTACCTCGGAGTGGCTGTAGGGGAGGATCAACTTGTCGTTGACGGTCACCGTTTTCCTCTTTGTCAGCGCCTCGACCAGCAGTTCCTCTTTGACCTGAAGCAAAGACACGCTTTGTTTAAAGGTGAAATCTCCAACAGAGATCATAAACCCGATCATATAAATATAAGGCTGAAGATACCTTTATCAACCCCCCCATTTTTTTTTATATACACACCACATGCAGTAAGTATATTGTATCTAGCTGACAAGTGTAACTGAACAAAAAGCAATGGATGTCCCAATACATAGTGTATAGTTTGTCAAAATATAATGAAATATAATTGTTTTACCGCAGAACTTAACAACATAAACTCAAAGTGTTTGGTCTGAGTTTTCTGTTATTTTGATAACTTTAAGCAGCTCTTTCAATAAGTTTATGAATCATAGCTATAAATGGATGTGTGTGCTCCGTTATTCCAGATTTCAATTCGTTTTTCCTTGTTTTCAACCAACTCAAGCAGTCTAAATATGAACAGGGTTCTTTTTGTCACACATAAAACACATTTGTGTGTAAATGTGCTCATGCTTAAAGGTATAGTGGAGGATGCTCCATTTCTGTGTGGATTATCAAAATAAGTGGTCCTCCTAATTGTCAATCATTCTGGTGATAAATGTAACTTTTGAACAGAGCGTGCACAAGGAGAAATTGGGTGGTGCATGCTCTCGCCCATATTTAATTCCTCTCGGGAGCGGGTTGAGGTGTGCCTTTGTTTTTAAGTCGAGAGGGCGGGACTTTTCAAAAATTCTCCACTATACTTTTAAATGTGCTAGAGACTTAGGTGACAAAATGAGACTAAAACCCCCCAGGTTACCTTCAGCAAGTCAGAGAGGGTAGCCAGGACTTCAGGTGGGCCGACATCCAACCCTTCATCCCGACCCGATGACTTCCTTCTGTACGTGACATTGCCAAGATACAGGATGGCCGAAAGCACGGAAAAGATCCTGAAACACAATTGTAATATAGAATGAAAACTGCTAGTCATATGACAGATGTTGCTGCAGTGCTTCAATCTACTCATCTGATTGAAGTCAGTGAATGGAGGCATTGTGTGGGATTATAACAACACACTGCCCCCATTTAACTGCTGCTTTTGGCTGTCCACTTGTAGCAGATGACGTCCTTCACAAGAAGGTTTTTCAGATTGCTGATCATGTGACCCATTTAAAAAAAGAGGAGAAAGGAAATTCTACACTCCAAAGGAAAGAGTAAAAAAATCAAGGAACCCTCTTACAAAAATGAATATTTTTTTGATAAATTTAGATGTTGGTACTAATTTTTGACATGAAGAGAGATTCAGCTCTTTGCAAAAATTATAAATACAATGAATCAATAAGAATTTAAATCAAGTATTTTTTCTGGATGGATGATAGAAAGAATTATGCGTGGATAGATAACTGAGTGCATAAATTTAGGAAAAACATAGATGGAGGGAAAACAGAAGTGGAAAAATTGACAGAAAGGAGGATTCTTCTTGAGGACAAATGGATTGGGAACAATCTGGGAATAAAACATTTACCATGCTCTCTTTTTTCCCCCCACTCTACTCCAGACCAAAGAATAACTCAAACCTAACCCCAAACCATTCCAGACCGTAGGAGCCCTACACACTTCAATGCTCCACTCACTGTTTCTTTGTGGCCGGAAGAAAGCCAACCATCTGCATCGCCTGCTGCAGCCTCTCAAAATCATGACGCAGATCTTCCTCATCTTCTATCTTAAAATTTTCCTGCAAAGAAATAAAACAAAACCAGTTGGTTAGGAGGAACAAAAAAAAAATAGTGACATCACAAAACCTCAAATGGCAAACCTGGTAAATAAAAGGACCCGTGAACAAAGGGCTGAGGAAACAGGGGAAACACTAAAGAGGCCTTATTAACATGCAAAGCACATGTGTGGAGCGAGCTCGGAGGGTACACAGCAGCTTATTCACACGCTTGGCAGCTTTCATCAGAAACAGATCCAATCTAAGTCCATTTTGGAATACTAATTGCAAATTTCGTCAGTGTGTAGCTAATTTAAAGCAAATGTTACTGGCTTAAACATGTGAAAAATACAGCGGGGTATTAAGGCCAGGCTAGAGGTTTTATTTTATAATAAGAAAATAAAGTCATAATATTATGAGAATAGTCATAATATTATGAGAATAAAGTCGCAACATTATCACAATAAAGTCATAATATTAGTAGAAGTCGCAACATTATTAGAATAAAGTCATAATATTATGAGAATAAAGTCGAAACATTAGATGAATGAAGTTATAATATTATGAGAATAAAGTTGCAACATTATCACAATAAAGTCAGAATATTACTAGAACTCACAACATTATTAGAATAAAGTCATAATACTATGAGAATAAATTTACAAATTATCAGAATAAAGTAACATGACGAGAATAAAGTCGCAACATTAAAAGAATAAAGTTGCAAATTTACGAGAATAAAGTCCTAATATTATGAAATCAAAATTGGATTTCATGATACAAGAAACACTATCTTCCCTAAAACGAGGAAATTTCACTCAACTTGTTAAGTTATACATTGGCATGGGTTTCACAAATACGGAAATATTAAATCTTTTAACACATCAGCATCAAATTATTATCAGTGTTTCTATGACAAAGTGGACTCAGGTTGCTGTTTGGTGGTGCTGGTTGGCCATCATGTGCTGGCTGGAGCTTGAAGCTTTCTTTCTGAAAAAGGTTGTGGTATGAAGACTTCATTCTCATATTTTTTTTTTTAACTTAATTTTTGTAATATTACAACTTTACTCTCCTAATGTCGCAACTTTATTCTCCCAATGTCGCAACTTTATTCTAAAAATATTATGACTTTATCTTCATAATAGTATGACTTTATCTTAATTTGTTTTTTAAATGTTATAAAAAAAATAAACTATCTCTAACCTGGCCCTAATACTGTTGTAGGAAAACTGTTAAAGTACGTACAACATTTTGTACCTGCTTGAGGTAGAAGTACTCTTCAGGGGGCAGTAATTTAAACTCCCGTCTCTCCTCCTCTGAAGCACCTAGTAGCAGGTAGTAAAACACATGGTAGTTCCTGGAAAAACAGAACAAAAGCAAAAAAACCACCTTTATTAAATTCTATATTTTGAAAGCCTCAACTGGTATAAGAAAAGATTAATGTAAAAAAAGCTACACAAATGTGGCAGGAAAACATTATGATGATGAATAAATAATTGCTGAGATTTTCAATTCTGCCGTTATCATGTGATTAGTAGAAGCTTCATGTTTATGACTGCACACAGAGATGGTTATGGCAATAAACCAAAATCCAAACAAATCATAAACTGAAGGCAATACCAGCGTCTTGATGAAATTCATATCAGTTTTCCACGCATGCAATCAACCAAGAGGTAAACAGGTGACATAAGCTTTGTTGTAAAAGCAAACGGTATTAATGAATTTCCACGATTATAATAAAAAAAAAAAACATTCACATCATACAGTAGTCTCTACCTCTCTGACTAGACAGCTAGGAGGAGATTAGCTGTACGGTGAGCAGACTGTGAGTAGGCACAGGGTTACGCAGAGCGACCTGTCAGAGGAGGGTGAACAGATTTTCCAAAACTAGCTGGAGAAAATCTAGACAGGAAGCCTATAAATGAGTAATACCTGCCTACTCAAAAGAAAGTACTGTTATTTTCTATGAGGCATCCTCCAGCTAAGCTGAAAAAAATTGGTTTACAGCATAAGTCAAACCATTAGAATAAGGCGGGGACGTTAAGTCACAGGAAATAATAAAAGCTTGTAAAGTCTTACTATAACAATGAAATTGTCTTAAAATCTGGATTTTTTTTCCCATTTCAGGTGTGTTTTCTACTAAGGTTTAATTAAAAAAATCCCAATAACACACTCAAATAGTTGTCCCAGCAGCAAAGCGTAACACAAATGAAAAAATAGAGATAAAGGTAAAAAATATTTTATATTCTATAAAAAAAAAAAAATTTAACTGAAGACTTTTGCTGAAGACTTTACAAAATCCTGTAAAGTAAGCAGCTGTTAAAAATCTATTTCACAATTTTCCTATGTAAAATATTTCAGCTAATAAATTGTGGATTTTTAAATAACAACCAGAGTGGCCTAGATCAAATGCATATCTTTTATCCCACAATTTAGGAATATTGTGGCTTTTTTTTTTTTTTTTTTTTACCAGGAATAAGCAACAATCCTTGAATGGTAATTCAACCCAACAATAGATCAAAAAGGTCCAATTTGGAAAAAGGCCCAAAAGTGAAAAACAAAAAAAATGAATAAATTTTAAAAATGAACCTAAACTTAATCAGTGATTGTAAAAGGAAATTCTAAAAAAAAAAAAAAAAATATTTAAACAAATTTGTGGCAAGGCAAACGAAGGATAAAGCGTTTATTTAAATGTAACTGAATGTAAAATTTCCCTGTGACGGACTGGCCATAGACTGCTACAGATAGGCACAAAACCCCCATGATGGACAGACCGATGTAAGATCAATAGCTGTTGTCAACCAGAACATGATTTTAATCTTTTTAAACATAACTTCCTTATGCACATTTATTTGTTCCGCATCTATCCAGATCAGGAAAATTATCAAATGAATTCTCACACTTTTCCAGGACTTCTCAAGGCTAAAAAATCTGGCTCCATTTCCCACTCACCCTGACCCAGACTGAATAGCTGTGTATTAGTCACACAGATAGCAATAGACAAGTAGGCACGTGTGAATAAGAGCAGCTTGGATGGTATGCAGAGTGACATAACGAGTGCGGTCAGTATGTCACCACCCGGGAACAGATAACTTTCACACAGATTTGATGAAAGCAAAAAATCTGCTCATACTGCATTTAAAGACGGACATTTAACATCCTACTGTGGAGATACAGCCTTCGCCTCACACTTGGTAGAAACATCCACGTACTTAAAAATAAATGAATAAATCACACTTTAAATTTTAGTCAATTTATCCAGAGGATAAATTCATCATATTTTAGGGAATTCTTACTCTTATCTACAGCTTAACCTTCAGTTTCTTTGAAATAACATTCTTTTGTTTTTTGGGTGTTTTTGGTGAATAAGCTAAAACATTTTCTCATTTTTTGGTGAGAGGTGACGCTACTGCAATAACTAATACATTTACTTCAAGGCTTTTCTCTTGCAAGTCTTCTGTATGTCAAATATGTTAAGTTGGTGGATGCTGGAGAAAAGGAGTGTGGGTGTGTAAGTGTTCCAGCAGATGACTAGACTCCATCGGAACTTCATATTTAACCATCAGGGTCTGCTGAGTGGGAAAGAATAAAAATAAAAAACCTCATCTCATGTTTATCCAGACGGCCTGATGAACATTCAGCATTAAGGGTGAAGGGTCGAGACCACCCCAGTTCATTCCATACCTCTCGTTCTTTTCTCTTGAGACCAGACGAGACTTTTCCAGGAGGTACTTCTCCACCACGGCCCTGTGAGAAAGTGTGAAGAAGAGGCAATATAAAAAAGGAGAATTACTAACTGAAGAATGAAGACATTTTAGTT
Organism: Cyprinodon tularosa; assembly: GCF_016077235.1. Taxonomy (NCBI): domain Eukaryota; kingdom Metazoa; phylum Chordata; class Actinopteri; order Cyprinodontiformes; family Cyprinodontidae; genus Cyprinodon; species Cyprinodon tularosa. Next base: position 135,849 of record NW_024038958.1, read on the forward strand.
TGCTGTGTGTCAAAGTCAAAGTCAGCTCGTAATAATAAAGATGATTTGAACAATAAGAGCACAAAGAAACCGCTACATGCACTCCGAAGCTCATTATAAACTATAAAGAAGCATACACCAAAACATTAAAATTCCACACGCATGCAGTCAAGAGGGTTGTAGATTTAAAAGTGGTGGTATTTAACAAACCGACCGACCCGAGGCCATAAAGCCTAAATCAGATTTTATATGTCTAACTTGTTTTCTCTATAGCCAAGTAAAAACAACACTGACGCCAGGCCTCGTGACACACCAAGAATAGAGCCCTACTGTGAGAAACTTGGTCGTGTCCTTCTACCAAAAATGCAACCTTAAATACAGACAACACGAAAAAGTCTTCACATACTGATAGTTTATAAACACTGCTATGTTGGCGTGTGATGTGTTGCAAGTTTCTCGACTCCAGACAAAACAGCAGGATTCCGTTCAGCGTCGAGTATCACAAGTTAAAATTACAGAGATAACATTTCAAACGTTTGAGAAAGCATTCCCAGATAGGAATTCAGATTAAGCCGCACATATAAATACATCTGAAGCCAGTTAGAGCATAAGATGTCGAAAGTCACTTATCCAGAACATTTAATGCATAAAAAAGACATTTCAATGAAAATTTTTATTATTAATTTAAATAGATTATAAAGGTCCTAAAACTTGCTGTATAAATAGAACCTGAAGGAAAATCCTGAACCTTAATGTAAAATGTAATGTAAGCAGCTTCAAAACTTCAACATATTTCCATGGTAAAACATTTACAAACTTTTTCGCCATAAAACACAAACGTTGATGCATCTTTTTTGCGACACACCAACACCAAGAAGTGCATGATTGTGAAGTGGTTTTCAAAGAACTATATACTGTGAAATGCATTTACATTTAGGTCCCCCGCCAACATGGTTCACAGTGTGTGATAGCTCTATTTTTCCATCACAATTGGTGCTATAAAAATACAGATCAAGAGCTGAGCTGAGGATCTCTGCAGCTCCTCCAGAGTTAAACAAGAGTCTTTTTACTGATTAATGTTTACATTGTCTGGCTCTGCAGTTTAGGTGGACGGTGAAGTCCTGTTTTAACCTTCTACATTCATTCATCCCTGACTAGTCATAGCTTTTAGCAAGCTGTTTGTTCACTAATGTTCTCTATAAAAAGATCTGCCCCTGTCCCCCACATCGAACATAGCCACCAACACTGGTCATAAAAATCCTAAAAATAAGAAACTTGTGAAAATTTTAGAGGGGGAAAAAAGGCTTTTGTTAAGCACTTTAAATTAAAAAAAAAAAGTCCCAAAGGCAGGCAGAGAAAAGAGAGTAGAAAAAGGACTAAAACAGCTAGTGTGATATGATAAAGGGAGATATGGCCTCTGATTTCTTATACAGAAACCCAGAATAAGCATAAAAACGCTGAGTGTGAGAGGGAAGCCTGCCTTTCTAAATCTTCTCTATTGAGCGGCTGCCATAGCGGAGATGGGTATTCAGAAAGCCAGCCTTTGTAAAGCCTACTGTGAGAAGGGTTGACGGCCCGGTGGGTCTATTCTAATATAGCTCCCCGTCTCTAAAGATTTAAAGAGTCACACAAGCACAGACAGCAGCTGTTAGCCAAAGCTGCTGTCTTTGAAATGACCATAATGTGCATTTCATCGTCTCACAAGCCTCCGTCTGAGCTAAAAAAAAGTCTCAGCCTTTTAAAACGGACTCTGCAGGCTGAGCTGAAGACCTTTCTGAGGGTAAACATTCTAAAAAAGCAGGAGGGCACCAGGCGCCATAGAGGGGTAACAAAGCTGGGGAAGCCCACTGATTTCAGCCCCGAGCAGCTGTTTCTACATGCAATGTTAACAATGATGTGAATCTGAAAAATGGCACTGAAAGCTCTCTGCTAATTTAAGGTGGCTGTTCTCTCCTGTCCTAATGAGGAAATAAGGAAGTGACCCATCTGACCATACTTTGATGCAGCTTCTAAACCAGAATTGGAGTGCAGACAAAAAGGAAGAACCTCCAAGTTTCAATCCCACATGCACAATGAGAACCACATGACCGCCCATAAAAAAAAGGAAGGAGGAAGACATTTGGCTGCAAGCTAGAGGAAGCCAAACAGAGGAGCTTACTTTAAATGTTGTTGACTACTCACCCTCGCACTACTCCGCTCTCCAGATAATTAACCTGGATGAATTTACCAAACCGACTGGAGTTGTTGTTGTGGGCCGTCTTAGCGTTACCAAAGGCCTGGAAGAGGAGAGAGGCAAGGAGAGAAAAACTAATTTAGCAAAATGCATTGTCAAGTGGCAGAATTTTCTATTTCGGATTAGCAGAAAAGGATGAACGCGTTTCCATTTCCTGACATTTTCTTATTTAAGGTGATGTCACAAAGCATTAAAGTGATTTTGCTGTACAGAGGAATTGAACAGGAACAAGGCACATAAAAAGTCAGCCGTGTATTTATTTGACACCATACTATAGATATCAATTATTAAAAAAAAACATGGAGCAACACTGACAATATTAAAACAGGATGTTCTCCACAACTGCTTAAAAAAAAACACAGGACAGAAACTTCACAGGGAGGAGTCCAGAAGCAGTGCTAAATGAGCTGCAGGAAGTTCAGCAACGGTTGTATTTTACATGAAAAATCTATCTCCTGTAGTCTCCATGTGTCTGGACTAATAGAGTAGGAATAACAAGACGGTTTTATTTCAAATAAAGATTCATGGCTGGGTAAAACTTCTAACACGATTGAAGAATATGTACTGATGTAATAAAACCCAATTTGGTCTTTGGGTTACCATTTGAAAAGGTAAGTTTGACACAAAAACCACAACGAGCAACATGAAAGAAAGACCATACCCACACTGCCAAACGGTGGTGGCATCAGCATGAAATAACCAAGACTTCTAAATGCCCTAAAACCAGAAAGAGGCCTCACTTTTCAGCAGCAGTCTAAATCCATAAAGACATCAAAAGCAACAACAACAAAACTATTTGAGTGAAAAATGTAAGTTTTGATAAGGCCTAGCCAGACACCTTTGACAGATAATCTGTGTGGTCAGCTCAGGAGCGCAGGCGACTAGAGTCGTTCTCTCCACTTAGAGGTTTTGGAAAACCTAGGTGAGGCATAAAAGGGATTTTAACTGAGACACTAATAGACTCCTGATTAAGTGTGCACACTTAATCAACCAGGTTATAACACCTATTTGGATTTCATGTTTATCTTTCTAAATAATCTATTGGTCAGTTTAATATTACAAGATTAAAGACAAATTATGTTTGAATAATTTAGATCATGGTCTGCTTTTTTATACTTAGTGTGCAGACTTCTGAGAGCCACTGTTAAAGATCCACCTCTCCACACATCTCCATCCATTAAAAAGCTTCAGCTTCATTAGAGATCATCTCTGAACTGGGCTGACTTTCAGCCCAAATATGGAAGTGCTGCAACTGAATCTAAAGTGGAGAGTACTTCCAGTTAAACATGCATCTCTAGCAGCAAATTTATTTCAACAGCAACAAACCATGACAACATCAAGGCGGACTATTCAAAGGCTAACCACTGGTTTCACACAGAAGCTCAAACTGAAGAGGAGAGATATAGTCCAACATCTGCAACTCTTGCTCCTGCCCTCCAGTTACGCTTTACTCATCCCCCCGACCTTCCACCCAGCTTTATCTGCATGCATCTCTGCAGGTAGGCAAGCACAGAAGGCCAGTAGTGATAAATGAGTTAGGGGGAGGCTTGTGCAGCAGCAGGTTCAGACCCTGAGCCATCAAAGCGCGACTAGATCGTTTTTCATCTAACAGAGCGGATTCTCAACAATCTATCAGCGCATAGATGAGCTACTGTACCGGGCTTCACAGCGGGGCCCAGATTACTGCAATGGTACAGTAACACGGCAACACCTTTTCCCTCATGATGAGCATGTTCACATGGTTACAGAGACACACACACAGACCCACAATCAAAGGCCACCACAAGGGAAGTTGACTCAGTGAATACTAAATAGGAGCCACATTGTATTTTCCAAAGCAGCATACAGAGTGAATTTGATACAGTTGCACTGGTGCTAATTGGAGTATTTTGGGGCAAAAGTAGGTTTTCTTAAATTCTTTTTCCTTCCTTCCAGTTTTAAAACTCGGCAAAACGTGTATTTTTGTCTGTGGTGAAGCTTTGTGATAGTTTCAAACTTGAGAGACGTGTGAGGCAATCATTGTTGCTTGTTCATGCATGATGAAAGAGACGCTCTGTAGTCTGAGAACAGTTCTTTTGAGTCAAACCATGACTTTCTAAGACTAATCTACAACAGCAAGCCTTGCGAGAGCAAACATTTCTCTGAAACCTTTCAGAAACTTGAAATCTACACACTTGTGAACTCGAAGGACAAATGAGATGATGGGATTTTATTTTTCCTTCACCAGCTTTAAGGCCACGAATTTAAACTCTGCATGGGAAACATATGATTGGCCAGTGGAGCCTACTTCCACTGCCTGTTGTGTAGAGATGCTAAAGCTCGACTACTTAAGTGAGAACATTGTGGTATTTTCTATTTGCATGGTTCTTTTGTTTTTAATGTCGTTAAGCTTCAAAATAAAGGTAAAAAAAAAAAGCTGGTAGCAAGTTTCTATTTTTTTCCTCTTGGCTTAAAAAGAATAAACATACTAATGTGGGTATACCTGAAACATAGAAATAATTAAATCTTTCATTTCTTTTGAAAAATATAGCATATGGGTTTTGCAACAAATTTAATCTAGCAAGAAATTAGGTCAAACTTGCCCTTTGGATTTAAAAGGTGGCCCAGCTCCACTTTGGTACATTTACAACAGTAGAATTTGTGGTTTACATGTAATAAAATGAGATGAAGTTCATAGTTTCAAATGTTTCTGCAAGGGACCAACTCCTACCCTCATTCAAGCTTAAATCCTGGAGCTCAAAGTATTGATCCTGTGCCACGATTGAGCTCAGCGCTCCATGCTGTCCAATGTGCCCAGCTTTTTCCTCAAACCCCACCCTTTGCTCTCAGCTCAGAAAAACCCTGGGAACTCTCCGTACGGCCCACAGCGCTACACCATGGAGGGAATTCTAAACATCTCACAGCCTTGTTCGTATTCAAACATGCCCGTGAGCCTGTTCCAATCTTTGAATCCGATTGGCTGGACTAAACTGCAGGTATGAGGAAAGGAGACCTAGGGCTTGCCGAACCGTAGTTGTGGAAAACAGACACAGTCTTACGAAATGGAGGTTTGCACACAAGGATTTTAAGGAAGAAAAAGGAAAAAAATTGAGGTAGAAAAAGGAAGAGAGCCTCACTGCACACTACAGCTATATCTCCATGCCTATTTATTTATTTATTTTTTGATAGCACTGTTCCCTGTAGATTTCCTCTAAAACAGCCAGACCCACCAATATAAAGTCTCACATCCCCATTTGGCAAACAAACTTGAAAGACACTTTTCTCACTAAACACAACAGGGGGCGTGTGTTTCAAGCAGTACGGTTTGAATTTATGTGCTCAAACAAGCAACAAAGATAAAATAAAAGTGTTTAAATACACCGCAAAGTCATCTTTACCCAAAGACTAATCTATAATGCATCATGCAGACAGTTTCAAAAAGCTTTTACCGGTAAATAAATAGCAATCACACATTCCCAGTTTATTAATAGCTGCAACCGAAAGGCAAGAAAACCCATTTTCTGAGTATGTCTATTACAACCAGAGCTTATATGGATGGCTCTGAAACCTTTGAGCAGCAAACCTCGAAAGGGGTCCAGCCTTCAGTTAAATGTTTCCACAGGGAGCTGCCAAGGCCCTGACACAGACACCTCTCTACAGCAGGGGTACGCTCACAAAAGGCCTGTAAATAATCCAACCGCCACAGAGAGCACCCCCACTTTCCACAGTGGAGAGCGACAACAGAAACTCAAGAAGAAGTGATTCAAACACTATGGCACCGAGGTTTACAGCTTAGGCTGCAGAATCTTCGAACCCCTACTGATATAAATGATGCGAGTTCTGACAAAGGTTAAGTTCAGCCATTTGTGAACATCAGATAAAAGCAGAGGTATGGGGGTGGGGTGGGGGGAGATCAAGTGTAATCCCTGGTAACTGTGGCTACACTCTCATAATACTGGCAGACAAAATAATCAGTGATTGTTGTCGGACTGAGTGAGTCTTTGGTGAGATCACATGTCTCTGGCAGAGACTGAATGTGACCACGTCGCTACACAGTTCCTCCTCCGCACAGCTTCAGTCACCAGTTTCTGAGTCCTCTAACATTTAGACCCCAGGATATTCTCTTGTGTAAAATAAAGTAGAGCTAAATATGCAAGGACAAAGTAGAATGTCAGTGGCATGGAAACGACACCCCTTCTCAGTAACCATTTAAAAAATGGCAACCAAGATAAATATAAACAAACCATTTTTCTTTCTTGAACTTACTACATTAAGCATAATGGGCAGGAATTCATGAATCTGGAATCCTGAAGGATAAAGGGTGTTTATAAGCTGTAGAGATGGTATAATTGTGTTTTTCACAACTTAATTCAATTGTGAAATAAAAAAAAAGCAATCTACGCCATTTCCTTTCTTGAATACAAGAAATGCTAATGTTGATCATTTAAGAAAAAACAATAACTATGACTCACAGACCTAGGAACATTGTATTTACCCCTTTAAATTTGAAGTCACTTTCAAATCTGCATCTAATCATTTCTATTCTTCACCATCAAATTTATTCCTATCACATTTCTCAGGTTCTCCTCTAAAAAATAATAGAAAATTATTTTTTTGCATGTTTTTTCTTTAAGAGACATGTTTTTAGCCAGCATTAATAATAGCCAACTGTTCCCCTGTGTTGAATGCCTGCATGATGGAAATATAAAAAAGAAAAGTAATTGTGGTTAGGAGAAAGAAAAAAAATCTAATTGCTTCAAGATGCAGCGGTTTTGATCTTATTATAGGAAGTAAGTGAAAAATAAATGATCAAAATAGGCTTTAAGGAAAATATTTTTTTCTAATAGATGTGTAAAATACTCAACATGATGACATAAACGCATCATCAACTGGGACAAGCACTAAAAAGCCACACACATTTTCCAGGTTAACTATTCTGTTTTCATAGCACACTGCTGGGTTTAAAATGACCAACACGTGTATCGTAGCAAAGATCAACGAGATATGCCGTGAGGAACAGCTGTCGCAAACATAGCAAATCAAGTTATGAGGAGTCTTTGAGTCCACCACAAAGATATCATGATCAGAACTTGGAGAAACCAGAGCAGACAGCTTGTCTTTGTCATTTAGCCAGCCAAAAATAAATAAACACACACTGTTATTGAGATATATGCTTACATTTAAAATATTTATCTGTATTTTTAACTAAAATGGTTCATGATTCTACCCTTTATCAATTTAAAAAACATTGAGTAAATATCAAGATCTGACATGTCCAAATATTTGTCTATTCATCCAGCATTCATAAGAAACACATTCAATATATTTTTATATTGTTACTTAATAGATATGGTAAAAAATGTATTAAAAAAGTAGGCTTTTACTATCTCCCATCATCACTTATTTTTCTGTTTATCTTCCTCTTTTACAGTTTTCCTTCTGATATTCGATTAGAAAAACAAACAATTCTGTTTATATGTGTATTTTTTTGCATCTGTTTTCTGCATTTATCTGTGAAAATTATACATGCAGATTTCTGTTGGGTATGTGTTTTTTTATTGCCTCAGTCATTTGGCTGGTATATAATTGTAAAGCAGTGTGCATCAACTTATTGTATGGATGAAGTCTAATTAATGTTAATTGTAGTTTAACTGTTAAAATCTTTGAAGACTTTAAAATGAAAAATAAACATAAGTGAGACTGTATGTTTTTCCTCTCCTTTTTTTACTTCCTGAAGCTCTGCAAAGCCTGGCTTATTTCTAAACTTGATGGGTTAGGTTTTTTTTTTTTTTTTTTCCATAAAAATGTATGAGGATATAAAAGAGAAAAATAACATTTCCGCATCATAAAATGGTCCCAAATGTTAAAGTTTTTTAAAATTAAAATCAGAAAACTGCATGCTTTTGGTTGATGCATCCATAGACTGAAAAATTTAGAATTTTCCTCAAATTATGAAAAAGATTTTCTTGTTTTTTACCTGATGGGTTAACTGCCTCATGCAGATTATTCCAACCATCTGTTGATTTTTTTCTTCCCTTTATTGGATACACCTGAATGGGCTTTTGGATGAAAGCTCAATCGAGAGAATAAAGGATTTAAAGTCCAGAAAAAAGGCCTATGCTAAAGGTGGAGAGTTTTAATAGCAGAAGCAAAGCTCTGAATGCCAACTTGTGGTCCGTTTTTTTTACCAGATTGGAGCCATTTAAAGCTGCTCCACCCATACCATGATGAGCACCACATCAAACTCCGGCTTGTGGTCACAGCACCACAAATAGATGCCAAAGAAGCCTGCCGACTGATGCTACATTTACAACTTGTAAAGACAAGCATTTTCTACCCTTCAGTAAAATTCTATATAGTGTTATTACAGGAAGGTATGTGTGTATAAGTAAATATATCTGTTTGTGTTTTAGGATGACGCATAAGACTTAGACACAGTAATGCCAGCCTTTTCCAGAGTCATACACAATGCCACCCACTCAGAAGAACTGCTCATGCCATAGAGATAAACAATAGATGAGTGGACAGAATGGCAAGCTTCTCCTCTGTACTTCCTGCGACAACAATACAGTAGTCTGGTGCGTTCACGCCCTTCAAGACTCTGAGCTAACAGCAGAGGGAACCACGGCCTTTGCTTCCTGTGTCGTAACTACTTCCTGCTAAAGGGAACTTCCTGTCTGAGTCTGTGAGACAGGAGCGACATGGAGCAGGCCGGCCGGGGACTTTGAACACGAGTGTTTACTTTAGTGGGACAACAAACTTAAGTTCCAAGGCTACTGTGTGGGCCTCACTGAGTGGTCCCATGAGAGAAACAGCAATATTTCCACACCTTTATTGTGTCACAAATTATCTGAAATACCTTTTTTATTTTTTATTTGTGATGATAAAACCACTTTTTTAAAACTATGTATATAACTATGCAATTTAAATTAAAGATTAAAAATGCACCAATCGGGGTTTAAAGGATGGTACCTATTTCCAATTTAAAGTAAGGTCTGATCAACCACTTCAGATTTAGATTATTATTTTTTTTTAACTAAAAGGACCATAAACAAAAAATAAAGTAATAAATGTGCTGCAGCCCTCTAAGATAGATGAATATCTTTTCTTAGAGAAGCTACTTAAGTCTCACTTCAGGGGAATGTCTGACTAAAAGCGGTTCAGGATAGAGTTTAAAAAACAAGAAATAAACCCTTGTTTTCTGAAAGTACTTCTGATTCGTCTGTCATTACTATCTGACAATAGCATGTAACTGAATACTCATATTTCCTGTCTACTTTTATTATATATATTTTTTTTTTTATCCAAAACATGGTGGACCACCAAAGCAACACCTACAGTACCGATGGAATAAGTCTGTTTTTTGGGGGAAACCCTGTAAGGTATTTATGAATTTGCCTTTTAGTGCCTGCAAACTCCTTCCTACACCTTTTCTTTTTAACGTCACAGCTGTAAGATATACTCATCAAAACCAGAAAAAAAACAACCCTCACCCTCTCTACTCGCACATCTTTCCATCGTCATCTCACAACATGCTGAGACAGAGGCAGTTCTAGCCGACAACAAAAGCCAGAAAGCTTCAAAGACAGGTAAAGGAATAAAAGAGGGAATTACGTAACAGTGGCCCAACCAGTTCAACCAGTTTACGGGAAGCACTGAGATCTGTTAGGCCGATCTGCTGATAGAAATCTAATATGTCACCGTCCAAAGTAGGTGTTAAAAGCTATGGCTTGGTTTTAAATCAAATTTTAAGAATTAATTCAATTCTGGTTCTCAAGATTTAGAACGGATTCTTTTTTATATGATCAATCTGGTGAGATTTCAAATTGGATTGTTACTTAAATCATGCGGATGTGTAGTTATGCAAAATATTGATACTAGTATTATATTAACATTGAATAGCAATGTAATAGTACAGGTAGTAAATGGGAAACTCTAAGGACAAAGAAAAAAGGATAACTTAAAAAAAAATCAGTCTTTAGGAATTTACTCAGAATATTTAATTCAGGCTCTAAGACCTCCACTTTTGCCGTATAAACACTGACAGACTAGCAGACATAGGCATAATATCCCTTTACCACAGGTCAAAAAACCCATTAAAACCTGGGAGCAATCAGCTTTTAGTGACAGTGGGAACAGCTAACTGACGCCTGTCCACCCGGGTCAAACAACTCGGCAAGTGAAGCGCTTTAAAATCACCACGGCTCTAATCGGCATGCTGTGGGAACACCAGAGCCGGGTACATCCGCTAAATTACGTGATACCATTGAAAGCAACTTATGAACGCCAACACACTTTGCCAGTCGCTTCTGAACTAACAAGCTGAAACAACTCTGTTTACATTCGATACACATGGAGCAGCGCTGGTGGGAGGGATTCGGAGGGACAAAAGAGCAAATACTTACTAAACTTAATGTTACTTTTCATGGTTTACTTTCCCGATTTCTGTCGCACTGCTACCTGCATGATGGTGTCACCATACACTGCGGCGGGACAGAGGCCAAGCAGCTTGCCAGCGAGGGGTTAGACCCCTCTAATGAGAAGGGAGCCAAATGCCAATTGTTAACAGGCCGACCTGTGTTTGAAGAAACCGGATTAACCCGCTTTTTTCAGTGTGAAAGAGGCTATATCTAAATCTGTTCACCTAGGAAATAAAAGCATTAAAACTTTTAAAAAATAAAACTTTAGTTCTTTTCTTATTATTCATATTTTGAATGCAGGCATGTCACATATAGCACCCTGCAATGGTAAATCAAACTCCTTGATATTTCTGCTATGTTTATAGCCTGTTATAACCAAAACCTTCAACATATTTTATGGTATTTGACTAATTTTCCAAACAGACAAATGAAAAGTGAACCTTGGCATTTCATAGAAAACAACTTTTGCTGTAGTAACAACTGCCAGTCTTGTATACCTCCACCATCATGGCTTGCATAGAAACAAATATTTTTTCTTTCAAACTACCTTAACCCATGAACAACAGTTTCTAAGTCCTGCCACAGCTTTGCTATTGGTTTGAGCATCTAAAGATATTTAGATCCAACAATTCTAATGAGCTCTCCTGTTCCTAAAGAACAATCGGCCTTCCACACATGATAATACTGCCCACACCATGCATCACACTAAAGAAGGGGTGGACAAGCTGATATTCTTGTAATCTGACAAAATAAGAAAAACCTTTTTACAAAAAAAAGGTTTATACACTTCCAAGGTACAGTAAAATATTGGTAAAGCAGGACTGCAAAGATCAGCAAAAAGTTAACGTTTTATATGCTGCTTAAGTAAATACATTTAATTTGTTATGAAAAATTTGATGTATGCAATCCAACCAATAAAGATGCTGCAAAGAATCTTCAGACATTACATGTCAGAAGAGGGTAGTCTTGTTTTGTATAAGACGGACAGCTTGCACCAGTCTCTATTAAAGAGTTCACGTTTCTACGCTAAAGGCATCATTACATTCTCTGATGATGAGGGCAGCAGAAAATGCAAAGCTATTCAATAGCCATGAGGATTGGAAGACTGTTTCTAGATGCAATTAAGTCTCTACTTCCTCCAGTGGCCTGGCCGACTAAATAAGAGCCCATTGCTCTCCTTTGGACTGCTGACACATACCAAAAACAGCAGTGGTGGCAACAAGTCTGCCAAAGGGACAAAAACTGTGCTGATGAAGAAGGAAAATACTAAAATGCCCCCCCGTTCATCCCTGAATATGACATCCGCAACCAGACACTGACAGGCCGCAGCTCTGCTCTCTTCCATGCATCTGAAAGGAGCAGAAACATCAGCATCTATGAGAGAAGATGGAAATCTGACAGATGATGGATGGCAGCAAAGTTACTGCTTCTGGGATAAATATTTCTATATTCTGGGTATGAATTTCAAGCTTGGCAGCTTGTGGTAAACCCTTAAACAGGTTCCAAAAAAATGGGAATAAATTCCTAGAAACTTAAAAAAAACAAAAACAAACAAACAACGGTTTTGATTCCCTGCAACATCTTATGTATATCAAATGAGCTGCATTCCACGTCAGGCTTTTCAGACTAAGGATCTTTTTTTGGTCACATTACTGTGAAATAAAACTAAGAACTATGATTTGCTTTCAGATCTGCACTCAGGGTTATTAATTCCCCAAAGAGAGCCGATCAAACTAAGCCAGACTGCTGCGATTGTATAGAGTACAAAATATGAGGTTTTGTTTCATGAATTTTAGATCTTCATTTGTTTAATTCCAACTTAATTCCCAGACATATAACACCCCCTAACATAATAAAACATGGCAACATGCATTCTAGAGATCAACCAACTAGGAAAGGCAACCGTCATATTGGAAAAGGTAACCAGGCTGACAGTAATGAGAGAATAAAGGGGCAAAATGAATATTGCTCAAAAGATCTCTTGCACATTTTGCATATTTATCAGGCGGATAATCTGATCATTAGTGAAGAGTATGGAGCTTTGCAACTTTAGGGAAAACATTGTAGAAACGTTGTTAATTGATGATAAAACTATCAAATTTGTTCATTATGTCTAGGTTAGATATGGGCATAAAGGGGAGAAAAATCATTTTGAACTATTCAGGCGTGAAAATACATAGCAGGCCTTAATCTTTGGATCATAGCAATGACTGCAGTGCATCAATATAATATGCAGCTCTTGGAGAAAAAAGAATGATCAAATCCAAGTCAGATTACCTTCCACATCTTATTTGCTTTCATATTCATGACTAACACTCATATTACATCTCTTTTCTCATTGCTACACATTTACTGTTTAGTTACACTTTCATTTTAATTAAATATCACAGTTTGAACACTGGTCACCACTGTTTTTTTCTTTTTTTGAAATCTCTTTAAAAACAACAACAAAAAACACTGGGCTGTCCCATTGCCTCCTAGCCCATCTGAAGCACTCACAGAAGCTGCAACTGCTCAGATGCTTCTACATCATCTTCTGCAGTCAAAACTGGTTGCAGAGTTAAGTTCTGCACCTGTATACAGCATCCTGTCTGAAAGGCCCCCTGAGGCTTCAATATGGATGTGGTTTGCAGATTTCAAATCAGAAGGATACGTTTAATCCAGACCCTCCTCCAAACACGGCTTCCAAAAACAGTTTTTGGGAGGTTAGTTGTCTCAGTGGATGTGATCACTGTAAACCCTTCAGAATTAGGGAGCAGACTGCCTGCTTAGCACCTCCTTTATTTAGAAAGGATTCAATGTAAACATTTCAAACTGACAGAAATGTGACTTTTTAAGAGTTTAACGAGAAAACAAATCATAGACATTGAAAAATTCTGTAACTATATTTAAAAAAGTAGGAGAAATCCTAAATGTACAGCTTTTTTTTAGGGCAGCAATAAGGAAGAGAAGGACGTTGAAGGGAACTATATGCAAATGACACTGTTTTCCCTCTAGGTTTACTCAAATTACAACAATACTATATTATACAAGGACAAAGGCTTGAACAATTACCGCTTTTCCGGTCTATGAGCACAACTTCTTTCTATCTACTTATCTGACAAAATAAATTTCCAATTACTCTTTAAGACTTTTATGGGCAGATAGGGGAAGAAACTTCTGCGGAAACATGTGACCATAATATAGGAAGTGATCCAAATTTAGAGGGAGGGTCTGATTCATGTTCTTTGTTGCATCCATCATGACGTCAATCTGAACGAGAGGAGCTGACAAGGAACCAAACATTTAAAGAATATAAGTCTCATCTGAGATATAAATAACGCAGAAAGTGGTAACCATCCTCGACATAAAGCAGAGCAATCTGAGCAGCAATTAATTTGTTTGAATAAATCTAGTGTTGTAAGACGTTTCATTTCATGATTTCGGATCCTTAAGAGTCTAAAAAGGGTGGTCTAGTTGATCACAAGGTAGAAAACCTGGTGAACTTAATCAGATGACCTATGACAATACTCTGCTAGTTATGATTAAAACCAGGCTGTTTTTAGTATATAGTTTTATGCTGTCCTACAAAAACTTCCATAATTCTCTTTTTGCTGATTTATGCCCATCTGATAGCCACTCAGCACAGCTTTGTAATTTCTCAGGGAAGATAAGCAGGCAGAGATATTGTCACCTGACTTTAACTATGAAACCTCACAACATGTAAGCCATGTTTAGTGCTGGCATAGAAAGCACCATAGGAAACCCTTAGTTCTACCGGAAAAGGAGACAAAAGTACAAATAAACAGCCTATGAAAGAGTTAATAAAGCCACTTCCTCCTTTCTTTTCTTTTTAGACAGTGGCCTCTTTAGGTTTTCATACTTTCATTTTTATGACTTTTATCAGTGATCTCTTAATATAGCTTAATAAATACAACATTCTAAGCATTTTGATGAGTCAGTTTCGAGGAAACACACTCAAACTAAGCGTAAAACTAAAATGACAGCAAACACATTAAGTATCCTGCTGAAGTATTGGTCCATCTTGAAGTGTTATACATCTTGTCATATAGAAACGATAAGGGTCATTGTATTTTATTGGGATTTTTTGAAACTAAGCAACAAATGTGCTAATCTACTGCATTCTAACTGATGTTCCTAAATAAAATCCAGTGCAACTACTCTCTCCTCTCTTAAAACATAGGACTGCACCCTCTCCACAACATGGCTGTCCACCTAAAGTAAAAGGTAAGGCAAGGAGAACTCTAAGAAGTGATGCCCATGTTAACCCTGGATAGAGTTAACATGGGATCTAAAGCTCAGGAGGTATAACCTGCCTAGAGACCAGTAATCATGCACTCCATTAATCTGGCAGCAAATGTAAAAAAAATTTGCTTTGGTTAGATGAGACAAACATAGAAATGTATGAGCCCTAAAGGCATCATTTCTTTCGTTTTTGCAATTATTCCCCTCTTTCTGTTTGTTCATATTATAGCAACCTAATTAAAAGTACATATTTGGAGCTGTAACATAAAAAAATTTACAAAAAAGTTCAAGAGGAATTAAAAATCTACCAAACATTGTTCTGTGTTGCTGCAGGACCTTATGATGCATTAAAGTATTATAACTAAACAGGAGTAATGTGTATCACTTCTAACAGGCAATCATCAATTCCTCCAATTGGATCCCATTACTACACATTATGCATCTTTGAGCTTCCGCTATGACAAAAAAGTTTCTCTCTTACCTCCAGGACAGGTCCAGCACCCAGAATGGTCCTCTCCACCCCGCTGGCATAGCCTTTCTGGCTGAGCGCCGTCAGACAGTGGATCAGGAAGTTAGTGCTTTGGGTCTTCCCTGAGCCACTCTCTCCAGAGATGACAATGCACTGGTTCACCCTCTTCCTGAGCATAGCATAGTAGGCCACGTCGGCAATGGCGAAAATGTGAGGCTCCAGTTTTCCCAGCTGGTGGTTCTCGTACATCTTGACGTATTTAGGGTTGTAGATTGGCAGGAACCTGAATGGGTTGATGGCGATGAGGATGCTGCCTGCATAGGTGTAGATTTTTTTCTTGTAGAAGCGCGTGCGGAGATTGTTCAATATGCTGTCCTCACTGAGGACGGGGAGGTTGCAAAGGTCTGCAAAGTCATCCTGGGGAGGGGGAAGGAATCCTCTGGCAGCAAGCCGCTGTACCTCTTGCTCCTTGGACAAAGGTGGTAGGTGAACATAACGGATGGAGCCATCATGGTTCCTCTCCTGGACAAAAATGAAAAAATAAAACAAAAAGAGCTAAACTTAAATGGCCAGATTTCTGCAAGGACCTTCCAAATCTGCACTTCCTTCCCTCATGTAAATACAAGCTGTGTATGTATATAAGTGCACGTAAAATTTTGTTTTGTTTGTTTCCTATTAATGTGAAACGTATTGTGCAAGTTTGACATCTTGTCACCAACAAAGCGGAAGAGAAGAGAAGGAAGCACCATGCAACAATCAAACATTGAAACACTAAGCTCTCACTCTGACAGTAACACAATGACAGATCTGGAAGTTTTACCTGTAGCAAGAAGTAAAAGCCAAAGCTCTGAGGGTGTTCCTCCTGAGCCTTCCTGGGCCAGAGCAGAACCCTCTGCACAGGCAGGTCTCCGGCCTCCAGTATCCACTCCTCACCGCCGCTTTCCTTCACCTCTGCCAAAACATACAGGCGGCTGGGGTCCAGCCCCAGCGTTGCAGCAGCATCTGAGATTACAGAGGCTGTTGTTGCATTCTTTTGCACTCTGAAGGCCAGCAAACAAGACTTCATAAGAAACATTTTCTAAAAGAAAGACCACTATTTGTTGACCTATCATTCTAGTCAAATAAAGGTTTGAACTCCACCAGATTGGGGTACCTACCGAAGGTGGCAGCAGGTGGAGGGTTGAGCAGAGAGCCGCGGGTAGATCTGAAGCAGGTACATACGGTCATCTGGGTCGTTACACCCCCCTCCCCCTCCTCCTCCACCTGCGTTTGTTGCCATGGTGGCAGCGCCATCTCTGACACTCATCCTGAACCAGGGGGAGTGGCCTCAGCATGCCGCACGTCCACCGCCACCGGTCTCACAACACAGCACCTGAAGATGACAGAAGGAACCATCACATTAAATCAAATATGAGGGGTTTAGCTTAATAGAAGCTTATTATGCATTTGAAAATTGTTATAAATCATCTCATTTAGATACCACTGTCAGATAATTTTAGGTGCCACTGCCATATGTTTAAACTAAGGTTACACAAAATGTGATTCAGATAGTATATCTATTCAGCTATAAATGTCAATGGCTTGCAGAATTTGACATTCTCTGTCATATACTAATAAATATTGTATTCAACTATGCATTGATGCAGCCATATTGATAAAATATGCAGCACTAGTTCAAGTAATATATTCATTATTTGGCAGAGTAAACATTGGAATGTCCAGCGCTTGTGCACTTCAGGTGGGAGATGCTCTCTGTGTCCTTGAGAGGAAGCAGTTTTAATGTAAAATGAGAAAATCGACCCCCAGTACAAAAGCTGTCGAACTTTTGAAGTTACTGCCTTAGGAAGAGGTCCTTACTCCAGAGGCAATAGAGAAAGAGATCAAAAAGGGGGAAACCTCAAAGCCTTGGAGCACCATTTTAAAAGTGAATTACGGGTTGGCGGCACCGTGTTCTTCATTCCCTGATGTGCGCCAGAGCTGAAATGGTTTCTTGGACCAAAATCTGAATCAGACCACTTCAGTCAGGAGAAATGGACAAAAAATAAAAAAACAACTGTGTAAGCCAAGTTACATTTAAAAACACAGTTCTATCAAAATTGTTTCATGAATCCAAACAACTCAATTTGAAAAAAACATCTCCTAACATTTAGCAAATAGAATGGATTTTTGCTACTCTAACTGACCTAAAACCGGAAAAGTTGAGTCTGATTTAAGGTCAGACTGCTTTAGCTCTGAGCCAGGGAAAGGGTAGCCATTGTATTGCTCTTAGCTATTATGAGAAAAAAAAGCAAACAAACATGTAAAAAATCAATGCAATAATAAAAAAGGAACAAATTGATGTTTTCCAACCCCAAAATATTCCTGGCATTATTTGTACATTTGCAGTGCAAATTCTAGGAAAAAAAATGTTTGGATAAAGGTTTCAAAATATAATTAAAATGCCTATTTGGCACCTCTTCAAAGCAGGGCAGTCGTGGGTGAGCGGTTAGGGTGTCAGACTTGGATCTCAAAGGTTACCGGTTCGACTCCTGACCCGCCAGGTTGGTGGGGGGAGTAATTAACCAGCGCTCTCCCCCATCCTCCTCCATGACTGAGGTACCCTGAGCATGGTACCGTCCCGCCACACTGCTCCCTTGGGGCGCCATTGAGGGCTGCCCCCTTGCACGGGTGAGGCATAAATGCAATTTCATGGTGTGCAGTGTTCACTTGTGTGTGCTGTGTCACAATGACAATGGGAGTTGGAGGAGTTTCCCAAAGGGCTTTCAAACTTTCAAAATGGAATTTCAATTTCAATTTCAAATTTCAAATTTCAAAGCTTCACTTCAATAAATAATGCTGTAGTTCAATACCATTTTATGAATATATATCAGTTTGTTTTTTTTAATTATTTTTTTAAGAGTAATATTCTTTTTGGCACACCGGTCATATGCAATTATAGATCTACAGTTGAAATATGATTGCATTTTCACATTTTTCATTATTTTCACTGAATGTAGTCATTGTAATAAGTCTAATAACTTAACACAATCACATTTTAAGACCTCATCAGGTATTCCTTCCTACAGAGAAATTTAGAAATGAAAATTAAGGTTACAATTTTTCCATAATAAGATTAAACTTCTTCGAAAAACCCATCTGTGTTATTTGGGCGATAGGGTTTGGACAGACACAAGCGGCAACTGAGCTATCCAGGTTAAAGAGCCAAAAATCTCAAGAGTTAATGAATCATGAAGTACATACAATCATGTTAAGGAATTATCAACAAAAATATAATTAAGGAAAGACTAAGGCATAAAAAAAAAATATAGAAAAACGGTAAATTTATACAATATTTTGTGGCTAAAACAGTGTGATGGTAGACATTTTTTTTAGCTTTGCATTTATTAATCAATGGAGACTTCAAATCATCTTTCTACATTCCCCAAGTAAAGCGGCACAGTGCCTGAGCATTTCTCTTGCAGTCATATCAGATGCATAAAGTTCAGCTCCTGAAATCTAACCATAGGTTGCAGCTGCAGACTGTGCAGAGAAATTCAACCCTTCCGCTCTTTGATGACAAAACTATCACTCGGGTGAAACCACAAATGTTGTAATGACAGCACGCCATCGCTCTTGAAACAACAAAGTTGTTAGCTGTGGAACTTGACAAGATAAAGAGAGTTCCGTCCCTCTGCACAACACAAACTCATACCTGGATTCATAGATGACCTAATAACTTCACTCTGCAGAGGAATGTGCACATTTCAAAGATAAACCAAGAGAATATATAAAGACAGAACTCTACCTTTTTTTTATCATAAAGCTAGCATTTGTTGTCCACAAATGCATGAGAGAATCTGGCCTTATTCTAAAAAACTAAAAGAACTTCAGCTCAGCAGCTAGTACTGCAGCTGTGGTGATGACAAAGTCAGTTTTCATGATAAATCCCTTTCCACAGCAAGCAGTGATATACATGCCTTCAAGAGAAAACATAACTCAGACAATGTGAATATGGTCAACACTTAGCTTATTGTTGACACTAAAAACAATAAAATGACACAGGAGAGTAGTGGTGCATGATGCAGCATTAAGGGCAGGTTATATTCCCAACAGCAGTGTGTCATAGAGAGCTTGATGCAGATATTTTAGATTTATGCCCAATTTTTGAAGCGTGGTCTGTGCTAAGTTATTCCACGCCACAACGCAAGAGGGACAATCACAAACTAGCTGTGGGTCTCGATATGACAGAGGTCGTGAGGCAGTGGAAAAACGCAAGAGGCAAGTTTGTACAACAACGGAAGGACATGGAGCGGGGATCCAGGTGGAAAAAGGGCCCCAGCGTTCTCACGGACCTCGCTCTTCTAGCTGGTCCATCTTCACGAGTCGTTTTCCACAATGGTGTTCATGAAAACAAAACAAGCCGGTCAGGTACCAAACAGGAAATACGCATAGTGTAGAACGCATGTAGATTTGACCAATCAGCGCCCACCTGTCTGCGGCACTGTCTGTGGTCACCTACAACGACCTGGTTTCTGAGTATAAAAAAGCCTGGCAGGCTAACCGCTTTAAGCAAGGGAGATATTCTGGGGAGTTTTACTAGTTTAAACATGGAGAAGGATTTTGAAGGGACAGTTTCATGTGTTAGCAGTATGTATAAGCAATTAACATGACTGGCTGCTCAACTCCTGAACTCAGACTTTCTTATGAAATGACAAAAAATTAAATATGAAATTGCTTCAAGACCCACAGTAAGGACTTCCATACCAAAGAGTGCTATAAAGAGCAGGATTTGGTATTGGGTGTGTTAAATATTCCAGTAAAAGGTCTGATTCAGGTCACAGGCAGATTCCGGGATGCATCTTTAAAAGAGAGAATTTTCAATATTCTGCTGAAGCACATAATCCAGAAAAAAGAAAAACATGGTCTCTTAGTATTGCAATAATGTTTGTACACAGCACTGCTAGCCAACAGCTGTAAATTTGCCATGTGATGTACATCACCATCTGGCACTAAACTAAAGGGTTAATTCAGCATTTTTAGGGTTTTTGATGACCTGGGACTCAAGATCTGAGCTCATTACAGAAACAGGGTTATTTAAGACTTTTCTTGAGCTTCTTTTCTTTTATTCTATATGGACTCACATCTGCAAATAATCTCTTCCTAGTTGAAGCTATTGTTTCCTATCTGGTCTTTATAGTTTATTTACAAAAATACATACGTAAAGTACATCTAAATTAGCATCAATCAAGGTTGGAATCTTGATTTCTGCCTTGTTTAGCTTTGTGTTTACCTTAAGCAAAACTACTGTTAACTTGGCTTGGTGAAACATTTATTTTTTTTTACCTTAGGGTTCATAGACTACATTTGCACTGCAAAATATGATGAAATGTGCTTGAATTTAGGGGAGAAGCTGCCAATCATTGATCGCTAATACTTTAAGAAAATACCCCAACAACCATAACAAACATTTCCTATAAACGCCACGTATCATCATATCTCTGCATACTTCTGCAGCTTTCACAGAACAGAGGTTATATGAGTAGAAATGCTCTACATCACTCAAGGATTTATTTGGTTCAACTTCAAACCACACTGAAATTACTGACGTGTTAGTTGCTGTGGTTACCGTGCCTGAGTGGCTTTATGACAGCTTTATAGTCATCAGCATAGAGCAGAAGCTCACCATTATGATCAATGGTTGACAGAGTCAAGCATTGGAGCTCAATGCTGCAAGACTTAGGGAATGAATTAGAGCAAAACAAGGTGGATTGGTACTGGTATCCAAGCCCAAGACCACTTTTAGCGAAAGCAACGGTCTGCAGACGTAGGGTAACAACTGTTGCAATATTTGTCCTTGCACCAGTAACATTTAATGTGTAAACTAATACACTGTACAGCATTGTTACTACTAATGAGGTAAGGAGTATATCTTAATTATCTGGTTGCATAATTGTGACAAGCAGAATATGTTGTCTGTTAATTGTATAAGATGTCCCAGAACCGGACTACACTGCTATGCTACTCCGCTAACTTCTTGGGTATGTCTATGCATTGGATCTAAAAATGGCTCTCATTTGGTTTTGAATCTGAGACATTACTTTGCATTCCGCTTGTATAACATCTCAAAAGATGGTGCCTTCTTAACAGAAATAAAGTAAATATAAAAATAAAAAAAAACTGGAACATTTTAAATCATTGTAGGGGGAAAGAAAAAGGAATAACACCACAACTTGAGACTCGTGAGCTTATGCCTTTGCCAGGCTTATGCCTCTGACCACAGACCCAAAAGCATGCAGCCTTATAAAATGCAAAGGCTTAAAAAACTCCAGAGACCACATGAGAGGACATTATCGTTATTCTCCATCATGAAGTTGGTCTGCTTCAAATCCCAAACTGCTTACTGTACTGCTTTCAAGAAAGCATATACAAAATAAGGCAGGGGATAGATGCAAGGAAAAAGGCAATCATTTACAGCAGGGGCATCAGGGGACAGTAAAAGGAGACAGAGGCTTTGAGGTAATGGAGATTCCTCCCTGCAGAAGTGATCGTCTATAGTGGTGCCCAGCATTCCACAGATAAGACTGGGTTGGCTGCTTTACACAGGCTTAGCCTGGCACTTAGCTGCTTAGCAGGAGGCGAAAGCAGAGGACAGGGCTTCAGCTGAGTGGGCTCTGTACCTGCTTACAGAGGGGGAATCAGCAACTAAGAAGCTTCTTATGCCTGACATTTCTTATTAAAAGGCAGGGCCTGCTCTTTATCCTAACTGAATCCACCCACCCCATCCCAGCCCCTCACAATCCAGGCAGGAAAAATGTCTTGGAGTGAGTAAGTTCTACAGATCACAGGAATGCTACACCAGTTCACCTATTAGTATGCAAACATTTGGAGGCTGTCCGAGGGCCTAATCTGCAAATGTTTGCATATCTTAAAGCTCAACTAATCAGTAGACAAAGAGATCTTTCTCATTTTATTTACTTTTGTTGGTAGCACTTTGAGAGGAACTACTTATAGGAAGTGCAGTATAAAAGGATTAATTACTATTATCATCATTACCTAGATGATAATATTTTATTATGCTTTTATTTTTCTTCTATTTAATGATCTAATTCATGAAAAGCACTTTAATTTGTCAGCGTTTATCATGTACTCAATTCTGCTTTACAGATAAAATTGCATTGCCTTACCTGTAACAAAATAGCATAGAACTAGAGCTGCAACTACCGATTATTGTATTAATCGATTTCCTATTGATTATTTTTTGATTAATCAATTAATAATGAGACCCAAATATCAACTATGCAGCAAGGGATGTCCCAATCCCTTAAGAGGATTACAAAGCCCCAACTCTTGTGGCTTGTGAGGGTGAGTGGTACCGAGTAAGGGCTATTGGTTGAAAGTAGGGGTTGTATTGGGATTTGGCCCGAGTCTCTACCACCTGTGACCTACTAGGATCTCACAATGCAGGTTGTTTTTTCTTTTATCAGTGTATTGGTGTATGCCAAATAAACATGGCAAAGAACTGCTTACACTGTAGTCAGCCCTACATCTGGCCAAAAATCTATTTTTTTTAACCAATATTGCAATGTGATTTTCTTTTACATTTTCAATTGCACTAAATATAGTCTTATTGTTTTCATGACTTTGAAGGCTTTCTGGTTCAGAGTAGGGCTGCAACAACGAATCGATAAAATCGATAAAAATCGACTTTTAAAAGCGTTGGCAACGAATTTCATCATCGATTAGTTGTGTCGCGCGATTAATGCGTCATCCGCCGCCGCCATCATCACATCCACTTGACTGAAGCGGGGGAAGAAGAAAAAATATGGCAGAGCGAGCCAGCGCTGCAGGGCGCAGTGTTGCCAACTCAGCGACTTTTCAGACCCCTCCAGCGACTATTTTTCAAAAAAGCGACTAGCGACAAATCTGGCGACTTTTTACGGTGTCACTGGCGGCTTTTGGAGACTCTTACGTGAAAGCATGTATCATTCCTACTCTGCCATGGGGCGCCTCCCCCCGCTCCCGCAGGAGTCCCTCTCAGCGCGGCAGTCAGAGCCCTCAGCGTCCAGACTGCAAATGAAGCGCGCATCCGGATTGACGGCGCAAATTGATCACAATAATTAAAATAGCCTGCGCTTTGTAAAGTGAAAAAAGTCGTAACATGCAACTTTTGTCAAAACAAATTAACATGGCACGGAACCACCATGTTTGTTTGGTTTTAAAGTGGGGAAACGTAACGTTAGTTTCTCAGGTAGCTCATCTGATGCTTTCCTTACCTTGTTAGTAGGTTACAGACAGTGATAAGGTTGGCTACTTATTTTACTTTTAATTTCATTTGAATTAGCTTAAGCAGCGTTTATATTTACTTTACAAATAAATTAACTTGCAAATTATGAGGGCAAGGCTTTTAAAGTTTAAATCTTCTGGCAAAAATAAAGTAAAGATCCTGCAATTTATGGAAGTAAAGCAGAATAAAATCCAGCAAGATCAGTAATATGTCAATTAATTATATGCCACATTCCCATGTAAATATCTGTCTTTGGAGGATGTGTTTTTTAGCACCCCTAGTTCTCTCATTTTTCTTCCAAATACAATTTATAATTTGAATCACAGGGCTATTTTTATCTCTATGGTTCAGTATTTTCTCAAGTAGCAACTTTAACTGCTATACTTTCCTGTCTTAAAAGGCAGAACTCTATTAGTCTAAAAAACCTCATTTGTTGAAATGGGGGGACCTATTGTTTGAACCCCTTAGGGGCTTTTAAAAACAAAAATTTCTTTTTTTGCACTTTATGAAACAAAGTACCCTATATTTTGTGGATGTACAGCTACATTTCTCGTGTAAGTTTGCGTAGTTTTAACACAAACATTTATTTTTCATATTGCACCAGTACAGTTAATGAGCAACCTGTACTTGTGTGCTTGTTTTTTCTGTCTAAAATGTTTATTTTGGAATAAAGAGTATAAAATATAAAAAATATTTTTTGTCCGATTCATCGATTAATCGAAAAAATAATCGGCTGATTCATCGATTTTTAAAATAATCGTTAGTTGCAGCCCTAGTTCAGAGTCGATTGTGGCTGGACTTTACTGTTCCTGCCGTGTTAAAAAGTACTCACTTCTACTTGCATGCATGGATTTGCATGCTGGCTGCAACTATCTTCCATTCTTTGTGGTGGCAAACCCACATAGCATATTTTAAAGATATTACCACTGCATAAAGGGCTGGGGTGAGAAAGTCAGTGTTTTACTCTAGTTCAAGTACAGTGACAAAAAAATTTGTATATCCATGATGCAATTGCATTCTATTAAATTATGATTTTAATGCAATTAAATTAATTGCCCAGCAATTTTGGATTGCAAAAACTTAATTGCTTATTTCTAAAAGTCATGGTGTGCACTGTCTGGTGTCTGATTTTGAAAAAATGCCAACAATGTTTGTTTACATACTGATGCTTTTGTCATGGAAACAGTTACTAAGAATGTCACATCTTCTGTTTCCCTCAGCCCTATATGACACTAAGAATCAGGAGCTAAAGTTTTAGCAAATTAAACCCTTTTCTGTGTGATTTTCATTTGGTTTATTTTGCAACTAACATTTTTTGCCCGAAAAAACAACAGTTTGAATAACTCCTAAAAAGATAAATGAGATACATATTTTCTTCCAAAAATAAGGTGGCATTATGTGAAAAAGAAAAGTAAAATGGAGAAAAACCAGCGCTGGATTACTCACCGATTTTCAAGCAAACACCACATACCTCCAGCATGAGAAGCTGGAACAGCACCATAAGTGCAGAGTGACAACTAATGCAGAGTAAGAAGAAACATTTTGCCTTTTTTGGACAGTTGTTTTAGTTTTTTTCATACAGATGTTTGAGAGTTTTGAGTGTTATGCTCTCACTATTTGCTACAGGCTGTAAATTTTTCCTCCTAATAGACCTCCCATCCAGACACACATCCACCCACATACACACACTCTCATAGTCACCTAGACTGTAAAAAAAGAATAAGAAAAAAGATGACTGATGACTTAAATATCAGTCAGGAAGTCTGTGAACCAGTGACACACACTCACCTTAAATTGATTATATTGTCAGTAAACTGGTAACACTCGTTCTCACACCCAGTCACAACAACTCCCTGTTGGAACTACAGCCATTGAACAAATGTTCAACGTTAAGGATGGTACGGTCAGAATGTGAGGGGAAAAACAAATGCAGTGACTCCAGAGGCTCCATTACCGAATCATGGGAGGATCTTTCATGGATCTGTGAATCAGCATCTCCTGCCTCCGTCATCTGCTTACACACAGATGCTAAACTTTATCCTAGTTATTTTATCAGTACTCATAAATAATAAAATAAACCAAACATACATGGTAATGTTTATTTAAACCATTAGAGATTTTTGATTTTCCCACAGATCAAAAAAAAAAAAAAAAAAAAAAAAAAAAACTGTTATGTAATGATGAATCATAGGGAAAAAAGGTTACTCAAACTACCCTGGATCTATGGGATAAACCTAATAAATTTTACTAGCCTAAATAATAAAAACTGGAGCTAAACTTTTAGAGTAAATTAGAATATTTCCCCCACCATTCAGATTTTTATTGTGGTGAAATGATGTCCCTCTCTAATCAACAAAATTGTAATAATTCACCTACATCTAAGGGTTTATCAGCATGAGCTACCTGTTTAATGTCATGCCACAGCACCTCTGTAGGTCCCTCATTAGTCTAAGACATTCCAAACCCATTTTAGCCACTTGTCTGTGGACTTCTGATCATTAGAATTTAGGGCCTTTAGTTTTTGGTTAAGAACTGGTCTGACTTTCTACTATATGGTTTTCTAACCTTGTAAATTTACTAGTTGTATGATATTCTTCTTCCAAACTGCTACTGGTTTAAGAACAGATACCCACATGCTGCAAAATCTCACTCTCTTCCAATCAGGAGACAGAATGTTTCATAAAAGTCTTGGGGATCAAGATATTTAGTTGAAACGTTTACATGGTACATGCGTACAAGTATATTTTGATATGCAGTGGTTTACTTATCTTT
This sequence comes from Cyprinodon tularosa, assembly GCF_016077235.1. Lineage (NCBI taxonomy): Eukaryota > Metazoa > Chordata > Actinopteri > Cyprinodontiformes > Cyprinodontidae > Cyprinodon > Cyprinodon tularosa. The sequence continues at coordinate 162,209 of NW_024038958.1, forward strand.
GTCCTCCTTAAATAAGGCAAGAGAGGCAGTTAGCAGTTTAGTAGATGTTGGTCTGGGGTTTCCTCAAACCTCCTGTGATAAAATAGTTGAGATCTTCTGGCTAACCACAAGCTGTCATACATGTTGTGTTTAGGCTGTGTTTTCATGGTGTTGGCTGGGCAGTAAATAGATCTCGTTGCAAAAAGTAAAATATACCTTGTTTTACAGAAAAAAGTCATGAAAAATAATTCATGATTAACAAGGAGATTATTGTTAATGGGATAAGTGGGTTATTGGTAACTAAAGGTTCTACTTAACTGCAGGGGTTTTGCATGAAAAACATAAAGGATTTTCTTTAACAGGGCAGGAAATGATAATGACCTTAAACACAGAGACCTTCAGCTCATGCAGACAAGGGGCTTTTCTAAACATTTTTGTTTTTGATAATTCTGTTGAATGTGTGGGTGAAGAAACCAACTACACAGCCAGGAATGAGCCTTTGTTCAGAGAATAAATCAAAACTAAACAAGCCTAGCATGTCCAGTCTACAAAATCATCAAACAACAGTATGATGCACTTCTTGAGTTTATCATCATAGCGTCATATGTGTTGATATATAAACTTTAAAAACTACTCCTTTTTCAAAAAAAGCCCAAAGTTCATTTTCCCTTTCCTTTAAGTGTTGCCTGTCTTGGACCTAATTCAGTTTTCGGTTCTGACTTGGTCTAAGAAAGGCACCACATAAAGGAGAATGAATTTGTATTGATTAGCAAAAGCTTGATGGGTGCATCTCTAGCGGAAGACCTACAGGAAGTGACAAAAGCAGTACCTAATCAATTTCAGGGATTCTTTGTTGTGTGTCCTGTTTTGCCAATATGGCTCTGGGAATCGATGTCCCAGAGCTGAATGAAAGCCCAACAGATATGCTTTCACAAGCAGACCATTATGACTGATGCCATAAGGTTCTGCTTGATACTTGTATATTGAAATTTATTGAAAATCATTTAGGGAGTAAAATCGGATACAATGGACAAATGGAAACGGAGGTGAGAAAGAAAGAGGGGATAAGAACTAAGGGCAGAGAGAGAAAGGGATTAAGACAGGAAAGAGTGCATGAAAAGAGAGGAAATAAAACAAAACTCATAGTCTGCTTCCACACCTGTATGAGTTGAGAGAGAAAGAAAACAACAGAAGAACAAATCAGACAACCAAAGTAAACAGAAAAAAAGCTTCCAGAGCAGTGGGTATCCCTTAGATATCCATGTGTGTCAAAAACAAAACCTATGGTGATTATACCATATTATTCAGGCTGGTATATATCTGTAGCTGCAGCTTGGTAGTTAGTATTAGTGATATGTATGCATGAGCATGCTCATGTATGAGGATTTACAAAGCTTGTTCACTCAATAGCAAGTGTGAGTGGCCACAGACTCGCCCTCCTGGAACCAGGAACGATAAAAAAAACAACGAGCCCCAGATATCAAAGTACACCCAGATCACTGGAACACAAAGGGGGCAGACAAAGGGATTGTCACACCCACCAGAGAAGGGCAGACGAGAGCCCTGGAGCCTGACTCTGGGGGGACAAATCCCAAAGGGGCCCAGTCCCTGAGTCTGACCCCAGAGGCCATAGTGCCTAGGCCTTAAGGGGCAATGGCAGCGAACCCAAGGGCCGCCAGCCGTTCACGCCCAATGTGCACCCAGATGAGAGCCAAGGGGTCCGAGACCCTGGGCACCGCCCCCTAGAGGGGACCCCACAGGGCCAACAGGCCTAGGCCCTGCAGCCGCCAGAAATGGAATAGTGCCTACTGAAGTATTCAACCCCGCACCTAGAGAACCATCAGTAGACACAGGCACCTTTCGCTGGCAGGGAGCATTGAGAGGGGAGGAGACAAGCCCTGCTTATACTTGAGGGATTTTTTCAAAACTCTGAGCTCATCTTATAATTTCCCATGAGTGCATAGTGATTCGCTTATTTAGCCTCCTCACCCAGGGAGGAGAGCAGAGCTGGAGCCTCTGAGGTATCCATCACTACTACAGCTCTTTGTTCCTGACCTAATGAAGATGAGAAGAGCTGGATATTTTCCAAAAGAGACAACATTGTCCAACTGTTGGCTGGATAGCAGAGCAGAAAAAAAAAAAAAAAAAAGCCCAGAGTTAGTCTGTATTTCTCAGGATGTGTCCAGCATGTGTGCGAGGGTCTGTAGGGGTGGTGGTAAATGGGCCCCAGGGCTGAGCTTAAACAGAAGAAGAAGTTGTAATAATAAAAAAAAAAAAAAGACTGAACGGTTTAGAAAGCTCCCAATAGGTCACTGGCCTTCTTAAATATGCATGTATCTATATACATATAGATTAAAAGAATTATGAAAATAGCCAACAGAAACCAACTGAAACGCTTTTCTAGTTACAAAGAACACTATGAGAGGAGGAGGAGGAGGAAGGAGGGGGCTCTACCCCCCCACCCCAATCTTCAACTCAATTCCTAGGCTGACCAGCCGCAAACAATAAAACCAGAGCTGAGCAGCATCTGCCGTCTCCATCTAAAGGAAAGCATAAAGAGACAGAAGCCACAGGGATCCCCTTAGACTTGTGCACATCAGCCTTTTCATTCACCAGAACCATGCTCATGGTCAAAGCAATCTCCCTAGCAACAAGTAACATGCCAATTTTCTTTTTAAACGAACAAAAGTCAAAGGAAAACACACCATAAATATCTGCCAAGATATGAAAGATGAACAATACTATCAGATATCTATGTCATGACAGATATCTGGCTTTCTAAATCTGAAGCCAAACATCAAGCTGGCCAGCTGTCTGACCCAATGAATTACCATAACTGTGGTGGACTACGCTAATCAATTACAACATGGTGAGCTGGCCGCCCTGCATTGATCCACCAATCCCGATATCATGTGTCAGAGTCATGTATTGACAGCTTAAATAGGGCTGCTGTTCCTCTGCAATCCCTCTGAGGTAGGTATGACCCCCCCAACCCAACAGCATGCATACCAAATAGCACAGAGACACCCTCGTCCAGTCTGCTGGATGCACCAGTCATCTACAGCCTCCATAGAATATCACTCTGAGCTGCAGGTTTATGAACTCACTCTCCAGGTTAACTTCACAGTGGGTCTACAATCTAAGAAGCCCGAGTACATCCCAATGCTAGACCCCCCCCCCACGCCTTATTGCCTGCCAGCCCATTGCTGTGTGTTTAACTGCTTCCTCGAGAGTGCTTTTTGCCTGCCCCCCCAAAACACATTTGAGACTGCAGTTTTAACGCAGTCCAGATGCTGAGCTTTTACCACACAGAAGACAGGCGAGGAGATACAGAAAGATAGCTTACCCTAAACCCTTCCCAGTACTGCTTTCTTTTTTAAATGTTAATGCTTCTTTAATATGCTGTGACCTGGCTGATCTTACTGCAAGATGAAAATCCAAAAACACTAACATGAACCACAAACATATAATCCAGGGTTTGAATGATCTGCACAGAGACAATCCTCGATCAATGTGATGAGCTTGAAATCTGAGATTCAAAGCAGCGGGTTCACATGGGACACACCATTCCAGACTGATTTAATGCAAACCAGAAGCCTCTGGTTCCAAAATGGGCTCTTCCTGGGATATCATGCCATTTGGTTTTGATAGGAGATTCCGGAGAGGTTTCCGGAGCAGACATCATAACCACGCTAGAGTTATAGACATGCTTAGGTAAGCAATGTGAGGATGCACGCTCTGATATAAAAGTTCTTTGCATGCATTGGAGGTACATACTTAAAACAGAGAATAAGTGGGAGTGATTTTATCTCCTATGTACATCAAAATACCTATGGCTTTACACATTTGAATAATTCCATAAATCGAACTATGAGCTGATTATAAAGAATATATTCCAACCACGTCATCAAAGCCAACGTCCCAAAGGAGGAGCTTGAAACGATACAGGTTCAGAAAACAAAATATTCCTGAAAGGCTGGGTATGAAAATGATGCAACGGCAACAAAACCAAAAGGTATGCTGAGCAGGACCTGACTGGGGCTGTCATAATGTCAAACACGATATCAATACCCAGGACAGTACACAATAATTGATGCCATAATAATGCCAAATAATTAAAGGCATAACTCATCTTTTTCAAGCTGAACATGGAATGTGCTTTTTTAAAGTCATAGGGAAGTCATATTTAAATTTCAAATTATTCTGGCCTAAACATGTATATAAATGTGATATTTATCAGACTCTATAGTCCCAAAAGTTAGAAAATTTCTATTTAAAAAAAATCCTCTCTTAAAACCTTTGTTTTTTTTTCCTCGTCATCTTACATCCCAGTGTTCACAGGGATGGACGTCTGTGTCTTCGGCAGGCGTAGAGCTAACAGAACAGGCGAGGGATCAAACATGTACGGCTGTAAGCCTTCTACACCAAACCAAGCTTCTGCCGCCCTAGCATCCTCTACCACAACAACTTTGTCCCCGCTTTCCTCCTCTAAACAAAAAATGTATGACCGAGGACTCATCCACGACCTCAGACAAAAAACTCTCCTCCTCTTGCATGTTTCCACTGTTCATAGCGTTCCTTGACAGTGTCGTTGCTAAGATCCCTCCTTGATCCCAATGTAATTTCCCATTGGGAACCGACTAGCACTAAGTTGCTAACTGGTTAGCAAGATGCTTCCGAGACGCCAGCCTCAACCAAACTTGCTTGCGAACCTTTCGCCATAACAATCGTGCCCCCTAAATAATTGACAAACCACATTTACTTTATTCATTCGTGTAAACTCAGGAGAATTCAGAACTGCAACCGTTGGAACAGCCGCTACCCTTCGACTTTAACAGATTCACAGATACTATTAGATAAATTAGTGTACAAATGTAAAGACAAAAAAATTTAAATACAGCACAACTTGGCAAGTATTATAGAATGTTTTGGGAATTATTCATTTGACGTGCGAATAATCTAAAAATCCAAAATCAACATTAAAAAAATATGCAAAGACCACATTAGGTATAGATACCAGATTAGTATTGTAGCCAGATACAGTATTTGAGTATCGATACCCTTGACAACCCAAGACCTCACAGAATGATAATTAAGTTTAGGTACATTATTTATTGTTGGAAAAAAATGGTCAGATTTAAATACAAAAAAACAAAATAAAAGAAAAAAACACTAAAAAAGCAATTAGAAAGCACAGACCTCCACGAAGCAGCAAATTTTGCCCCATTTTGTGACTTCCATCTAGAGCTAAAATGCGCATCTGGATCGATCTGGATCATTAGCTTACAGTATAAATACAGCAAAGTGTGTGTCTGCAGCCTCTGGTGTTTGTGCTGCATTCACTCTGCTTTCTTCTTTGATCAGCAGATCGAGAATTTGAGCAAGGCATGGCTCACCTTTCCTTTCTTTATCTTCAGTATAATACTTCAGGATTTTTTTTTGTCTGAAGTTTAAGTTAAGCTTAATATTCAGAGCTGCCGCATCTGGTTTAGAGGGGAGCTGCTTGTTCTGCCAAATAATGTTAAAGAATTCTTTTTAAAAAATTCCTGCATCCGGATTATGATGTGGATCATCACCAAATTTAATGTCCAAGATTGTTCCTTGGACTGAGGTGCACCTTTGGTTAAAATTACATTAAAATTTATTAAGAATTTTTCAAACTATCCTGAACACAGACAGACAAACAAACACACACACACACACCCACACACACACACACAATTGACTAAAAACATAAACTCCTTGGCCGAGGCTGTAAAAGCAGATTAAATCTAGTATTTTTGATTTACCGTTTAGTTAGCTCTCCCTCAGCATCATTATAGACGCATTAACACCCGTAGCTCGGATCTGTGTGTTCAGCTTGGCAACTTTCATTATATAGTTTGACACAGTTACAATTATATCTAAACCCACAAATACAGTGTCGAGGGCCTAGGGGTCTTTAGGGGGTTTATAGAGCCAAACTTCAGCTACAGACAGCTGGACTCCCATTTGGATTGACAATATTTAGCTCTACAGAGGAGTCTGTGGTCAACTTGATGACTGACCACAAAGGCCAAATCATCATCAAGAGAGCTGCTACAGGGTTTTGCTATCAAATCTCTGCAATCTGGTCAAACATCCTATATCTGGTCTCATCTGCCCTAAAGGTATTGCTTCAGATGCCTTGCACCTTTGCACGAGGTAAGTCATGTTTTTGTCTTTCTAAGTCTTGCAGCAATTTCTAGATTCAATCAGGGCATCTTTTTACCACGTTCTAGTAACTGGCAGCAGCAATTGCTGCTGTAAGTGTAATGATGAAGTCTTTTTGTCCACATTGCATTAATTGCAATTGCTCGCATTAAGACGTAATACTTTTTGTCTTATAAAAGGTGCCTCTGTTTGGTCTAGGTGTGTTCAAGGTCCTTTACCAGGAAGCACTTCCTCCCCTGATTTAATTTACTGAACCAAAATCACACACAGAAACATAAAGTATGCCATCTGGATATGTGGAGCAGCTGCAGGCTGTTAATAAAAAAAAAAAAAACAGGAAGAGAAGAGAGGAGGAAGCTAAGAGAAGGCGGAAGACAGAGAGAATTATTGTACATGCTAGTTTGGATCTGGCCAGCACTAAAATCGCTTTAAACACGTGACTCCATTGTAAGACCAAGGGAGTCATTGCTTCACACCAAACACATACTTATACAAGTCATGATCAGGGTCCTGTTCACGTGCAAGAAGCAGATTATTCTTTGGTGGGGGTCAAGAAGGAGAAATTCAGGAAATTAAAGTAATAGTAATTGATATTGTCATTGCAGTGTTCAGCAATAGTAGAACAGTTTTACATTTCCCTGATATCTTGCAGGCCTTATTGTTTGCATATTAGAAACAATACTTCTTAATGTAACCCCTCCCCCCCCAAAAAAGAGTTTTTCTTCTCTTTTTTTTTCTTCTGAAAGGCCCAGCATTTTTCTTAAACTATGCAAAACACATTTATGTTATATGTTTTTATATGGGTCATATCAGATCTCCCCTCCCCGATCCATCTAACCCAGTCATTTTGAATGATTCCTGCTGAATGTAATGGGACTAACATATGGAGCCATTCATTTGTGACCAGACTCAGACTGAATGGTAAAAATAGAGCAAAAACAAACAGAAGAGAGGGGAGCTCAGCCAATAGTGAGCACACAGCCAAGGTCTACTGTAGCTGCTCCATTGCTTCCTCCTTCAACATTAGGTTTGCGTCTTTCTTTCTTTCCATCCATTTCCCCCTCTGTGCCTCGCTTGTCTGACCTCTTTTGATACTTTTTCCTTCTCTTTCACTTCTCCTGTCACCGTCCACAGCCTTTCGGGCATCCAGTGGTCAAATACAGCTGCAGTCAGCACAGTGGAGACGCAGATAAAACCCTTATGTTGAGAACAAAATGATCCACATCCCGTTTGAGCTGATCCAAACGTTAATCTGGGTAAAAGGCCAGCTATAAAACAACCCAAAATGGTAAATGTTCCTTATGCCGTATATGTTGTCTCCTCATGTTGATTTAATATTGATCCAAGTGTTGTTTTTATAATATCAATGCTTACAGTATCTTTAGCGCACATGCTGCAAAAGATATAAGCTTCAACTTTTTCATACAATATACAGCAAATGTGATGTTTGGATGTTGTTCAGAGATGTTGGCTGCTGAGTGCTTTTTGCCTCCAGCAACACCCTGGCCAGCTCCGGCCCTGGCACGTGAAATGGGAACGGTCTGTCATCTGCACAGTCTAGCGCTGCTAAGTTTACATTTTCTTCCCCTGGCGTCATTTTAAAACGACCAAAGAACGGCCTTGATCTCCTTCTGCCTCAGTGTCGAGCAAAACCCTGCTAAAAGTTGAAGCTTAGAAGTTAAGACTTGCAGGAATTTAGCAACATGACCACAGGACATTTTTCTACACACTTTCCGAAAATATGTAAAATGATCATTTATATAGAACAATTCTACACAGGTCCAAATTATTTACAAATTCTGTTCGTATTAAGCCATGCACATGAGTCCTATGCAGCTCATATACTTGCATAAAATAAAAAATTTATTTGCTTTTTGAGATTTTTTGGCTGATCATCAGTTTTTTTTCACAGCTCTGAACTCTCATTTTAATTTTTTTCCTTCCAGAACTAAAAAAAATAAAAGCCCCTTTTTAAGTCTATGTTTGATGTTTTTATTACTAACAGTGAACTACTTTTTGAAACATTTTCTTTTTTCTAAAAGCTGCTTCTCTAAACATCATTGTGAATTTACAAATATTGTTAAATTCCTCTGTTTATGGGCAAGAGTTCTCTATAAAGCAAACTGTATAGCTGTGTTCATATGACCATTTTGGATTACTAACTTTTCTCAGTTATTTAGACACCACAAAATATAGAAGTGAAACCGTATCCCGAAATATTCTTGTTCACTGCAATGAATAGGTAGCATTCAGTTTTAAGAGGAAACAGCTCAGATTGCTATGTTTCTGTCATTTTATAGTGTAACTATAAACAGGTGTTAATAAACCTTTAACATTTTCCCATTTGGACATTTTGAGACAGTTTTTCAATATATTTTGATTAATAAGCAAAAGCAGAGCTGGTAAACGCTGGTACATGTATGTGTTCCCTAAAGAATAAAGTGCTCTAGTCCCCAACTGTGAAATATCTAAAATACTTGTTTTAGTTCGACTCTTCAAAAGGGAAATATGTACATGTTTCCTAATGTATTGTCCACACTAAGGCTGCCTGAACAAACCATACGACTTGTACAAAACACAGTTTCCCTTCCTTAAACCTGCTGTTCTTTTTCCAACTTCATTTTAAATCACTGATCCTAAGCATGACTGACTTAGAGTTCCTCATTTGGTAACAACACCCGCACAGAAAAGCGTTGTTGGAAGTCCACTAAACGTTGTCCTTTCGCTTTCCGACAAGGGATGGTCAGATTTTAAATCTTCCAAGTTCTCTGCAGTGCCATCACAGTCAGCTGATCAAATATTTGTAACCACAATCCAGCCGAGGAAGCCTGGTTGAGTCATTTCTTTCACAGCAACTAGCATCTTGAGCATGTGACCACATCTGCACACAACGAGAACAGAAAACTTTTGGCATAAATTCATGTATGCAAAATGTAACTTCTAAGTGATCAAGCAGATTAACAGAAACAATGGATAAGCAGAAAGAAACAGTCTATTAGTCTAAATTAAGAAGACTGGATAGACACACATACAGAAGCAGATGTAGCTGGTGCTCATTAGCTGTGGTCTGTGCCTCATAATTACATTTTGCACTAACGGTGCTGGGCAACTGCAAACAGAGCCTCAGGGCGCGCCCTTGCCCAGATCAACCATAATAATCCAAAGTCAAGGGACATGATCGTTAGGACATAGGGAGACAAAGCTAGTCAGCCTTTAGCCATTCGTGGTTCAGACTGGAATTCTACCACAATCCAGAAAAAAAGGCAGGAATAAAAATATAAAAATTAGGCAATAATGTTGGAAGGACCTGCTTTTCTATGAGGGAACTGCTTTTGAGTGTACCGTTTGCAACCGGTGCTATTAAGCGGTTGCTCTATATTTCTAGCTGACACGTTGCAGCCTCTCAGTTTGTGAGTGAAGAGCCATCAGATAAAGCCTGGGTTAAAAGGTTTGAGGGTTTCTACGCCAGAAAAAATTACAACAAGAAATAAAAGAAACTAAACCCAAATAAAAATTGGCTGCAGACAAGCTGATAGAAACTGTTCTAATGTGTCTTCTATGAGACTTGGCAGAAGAAGCATTTTAAAACTGTGTTTTTTATGTTTAACTTCTGACTCACAGCTGAGTCTGTAACCAGCCTTTAAACATGCAGTTTTAACATCAGACTGCGCTCCCTATCAACTTGCTTTGTTTGGGCACAGTGATGATAACTGGGACTGAGCTAAGGAAAAACAAACCATTTCACTGCAAGTAAACCATCGTTTACCAGTCTTTCTTTTCCTCACTTACAGTCTTTCATTAAGACTGGCTCTATTTATAAAGGCCATAAACTCCCCTAACTACACTGAAAGAGCATGTTGGAGACAGACATTCAGGAGTTTCGAGAACTAAAAAACATTTCAATTCCCTCATTTTTCTAGCTTTTTAAGTGCTAACTAAAAATATTATTTTTGGGTGGATGGATGGAACGACAGGAATTGAACACTGTATCAATTTCCTTCCTTTCTACCCATGTCCCATTACTTTCTCCATACCTGGCTCACTTTCCAACATGCAAATTCTTCAAAGCAAATTTAGGTCATAAGTCTCTGCAGAACCTGAAGCTATTCTTTTCTAAAATCTCCCGGCAGAGACCGGCAGTCTCTGGAGCATAACTCTGACTGAGCTAAACTAAGCTCTGACATACTTTATGAAAACAAAACCACATGATATGTACCCCCATGTCCCATTTCTTCTTTCTAGCCTCTTTGTCATTGCATTCAGTACTAGTACATGGGACAACACTGTAGGGAATTGGCTAATTTTATTAATAAGAGCATATGAGCCCTTCTAGTCTCCTGAAAAGCATGATTAGCATGGCTAATTTATCCTAGCCTGCAGTTATGTTATCCCCTGAATCTAAGCTTTTAGCAGGAAAGTGGAAAAACTAACCCAGTCTGTCCTGAAGTTCAACAGGCTCAGAATAACAAAGATGTTTTCCAAATATGTGCACGTATGTCAATAACCAAACAAGCCTTAACAAGTCAGACGGTTCTTGCCAAGCCCAAAAAGGTTTTCCTGCTAATGAAGGTGGCGACTTTGACTGACTGACATCCAGAGCAAAGGCCCAGTTATATTTACAATCAAATGCTTCAGGAGCCATCTCATTCAGACACTAGATATGTAAAAATGCCAGTTTATCCTCAAGAAAAATTTGAGTAACAGAAGTTTACAACCAACTCATGCCTTCCAGGTGATCAGAATTAAGTTTAAAAGATTTAAATGACTCCAAACCTACCTTAGATGAGATTCTTCTTTAGATACTGGGATATCTTTATAATGCGATTCTCTCTACCGCATTGCAGCTTTATATGTTACAGGATCTCCACACTGCGGAAGGTGTTGCATTGTGTGTCAAGGGCTGATTTTGCTGCTTTTTTGGCCTCATAACAAACCTGAATCAACCTGATTGTAAAAACTTTCAAACCTGATCCTGAACAACTGAAACAGTTCTTGGACTTAGAAACATTACAATAATAATCCTGCTGTTATTCATTTATTTTGTGGCATACTTTAAATAAGGTGTATTTGAAAAACAGGTCCAGTTTAAAGCCGGGTACGATTTATGAGCAGTCAGCGAGGAACAGTGCTTCACACCCTATACAAAATAATCCTTTTTGATCCCGACTGAATGAATCCCAAGCGCCTGAGCCAGTTCTTCCAGAGCCAAAATATTGCTAGCTACAGGGTTAAACACGGAGTTTAATGAGGTGAGATGAATATTAGAAGTACTATGACTTTATTTATCACTATATACAATGTAATCCATGTGAAAGCACTTTTTTAATATTTTAGAAATTATTAATCAAGTATATCTTTTGATAATCTGTTAAATAATATATATTATAAATAAATTGTGTGTAATCTGTGTATTCTTTTTAAGCTGCCAGAATTGACTGTAACTGTCTAAGATTGCCTGGATCAAAGGTTTTCTAAGACATTTAATCATCTTTCAGCGTCTTTCTTTAAAATTCAGCTGCTTCTTCCACTCACTTTCAGATGAATGACCAGTTGGTTCAAAAAAACACTACCTCAATGAGCATTCAAACATGCCATCTTCATTTTTACTCTTCTTCTAACTAAATATGATACTCTTACATCTAATCCTGTCTTCCTGCTTTAGGTACGCTGGGACAGCTGGCATTCACAATAAAGGGCTGGTTATACTACCGCAGCAGTGTGTCGTAGTGAGCTTGATGCAGATTTATGCCCAACTTTGAAACGTGGTCTGTGCTAAGTTATTCCACGCCACAACAAAAGACGGACAATCTTGAACTAGCTGTGGGTCTAGATTAGAGATGTCCCGATCCAGGTTTTTGCACTTCCGATCCGATACCGATATTGTTTTTGGACTTCCGATCCGATACCGATACTGGCCGATACCAGCCTATCCGAGCATGTATTTAAGTTTAAGTTAAAGTATTTAGCCTTAGTTGTAAGACTCATGTTGAAAAGGGTTTTAGTACTCTTGATAACATCTAGCCAGCTAAATTAGGTGAGATTGAATAAAACACAATGCTTGGTAACAACAAACTTATCTGTTTATTAAGAGATAAACACAAACTGGACAAAATTATGAATAGCAATCTGAAATTGCACAGTGAGCAGTAAAACCGTAAACAGTTAAAGGTGCAAGTATTACTGTAAGTTTTAATAAAAATGCAAAACAGGGGAACACTGGCGCAAAATAGATGAATGGATCGTTTCAATCGGCGAAACTGGAAAATACGGACCGGATTTTTTTTTAAAAACTGGATCGGCAGTCTGGATCGGCATTTTACATGCTTTGCCGATACGCATTTTTTTTGCCAATATCGGCGTCCCGATCCGATACGTGGATCGGATCGGGACAAGCCTAGTCTAGATACAGATACACAGGGGGGCAACTTTGTTTGACAACGGGGTGACATGAGGGTGAAAAAGAGCAGGGATCCAGGTGGAAAAAAGTGTCCCAGCATTCTCGCGCACCTCGCTCTTCTAGCTGGTCCATCTTCACTAGTCGTTTTCCACAATGGCGGTCATACGGACAAAACAAGCCACTAAGGTACCAAACTGGAAATACGCATAGTGTAGAACGGATGTAGATTTGACAAATCAGATCCCACCTGTCTGCAGTCTGCCTTATTTTCGGAGTGTCTGCGGAAGGGGCGGTGGCATATCTGCACAGAAAACCTGGTAACTGAGTGTAAATCAGCCTTAAGAGCGAACCTCTGCAGGTTTTGGATAAACTGTGCCAGGGTATGTTTCTAGGGCCGGTTTCAGGGTCCTGTATGGGATCACAGCAGCGTGATTGGGTCCATAACAAGACTCTCTTTAGGAAAAAACTTTCCAGCATTTGATTTGAAGTGAGGAAAAAAAAAAAAAAAAACTGACTTACCTCCCAAAAATTACAAATATAAAGCTAGAAATGACCAGCTCCAATAAGCACACAGGGGTTTATACCTCACAAAAGCAAACTCATTATTCTGATTTCCTTAAGCCGCTATTATTCTGTCTTATCATGTTGATATAAAAGAAGAACCTAATGAGAATTTTCGCATAAAGCTGTGAGACTGCAGATATGGACGTCGTATCTCCGGTAACCTTCATAACCAGGTGCACCAGCTGCACAGAGACGAGGCATGCTGCTAAGGGACTCATTAGGAGTCTCTGGGCATCAGCCTCAGCCTGGTCCTCTGCACTCATTCTGTCTGAGACTTTAGGTTCTTTAAAAGGGACACAGAAAACTCAAGAATAATCTGAATTAGTTGCATTCCAATAAGCTTTAAACACAAAGCTTAAAAACTGTTTTCCACCAATACTAAAATACAGAATCACTCCAGATAAAGCACATAAACAGAGGCGTTTAAAGATTTACTCTAACCTACACGGAAGTTCACTTTGCAGCCTATAAACCCCACACCTCTTAAGTCATAGAAAAAGGCAAATTGGAGGCCCATACTCGAGTCTAGTAATATTCTGGTTAGTTTTGCAACAGATTTAAAAAACAACTTAATCATTCGTGCCATCAGAGCTAACCAAGTAAACCAGTTCCAAAGCCACAGGATTACCAGGAACACAAAAAGTCTGCAATCTGATAGACACCCAGGATGGAAAAAAAAAAGTCAAAGGGGTGATTCTATCAAACATAATAACACTGCTGAGATCTAATAAGGCCAATCTTGATCTCCTGCAGGCTAATTAGAGAGATGGCAAACCAAGATCCTTTGAGGCAGGCATCTGTTCCTCCACGATTGTACACAAACCAGTAAGACATGCGGACAGTTCAACTGCAAACTGGAGGCTAGCTGGTGCTCCTTCCCATCCCCCTTCTCATCCCCTCCACTGTCAGATCTGTAGCAGGGCTTTCAGGGAAGAAACCATTAGTGGGGAGCCATATGGTCCCTTTCTTTCAATTGATGGCAGTGAGCCATTCTGTAGGCTGCATGTTTGTCCGTGCTTTAAGGAGGTATGGTGTAGAAACATGTGGTGAGGGATGCTCCTTCTAATGCCAACATTTCCACATATTTAAAACAGATGGAAGAACCTGGAGCTATTTGAAAAGTGATACTTTAGGGAAATTCTGGGGTATTCTGTTACTGCTTTGGTAGTATAGAAAACATCACCTGTCTAGTAATCACTATATATCTTTTATATTGTATATTTTTTTTATTTCTCTAGGTATATTAGATATTTGTTTGATACTTTAGACATGTTTTATCATTATTATACTATCATTGCTGTGTTTTTAAATGATATCATTATAAAAGTAATCATGACATTTTCAAATTAATTGGACTGTATTTTGCTAAGTGGAAACATCAAACCCAGCACCCACTGTAACTTAACTGTTAATTAGTAGAGCAGATAATTTATTTTAGATCCATAAGAAAATATGTTGACCCAGTATTCAGCCAGAGATCTACCAATATTTCCTTGATCAGCTTTGATCATTAAGGATGATACCTTTATATGATACCTTTAATAACAGAGCAAGGTTTAGAATTGGAATAAAACAACTTTGTTTTAATTGAGTTTAGAATACACTTTGTGTATAAAAAAACAAATTTCATTTTGTACAGCTTTCCTTTCCATTTCTTAAACTGCTTACATTGATCAAATGTAAACAGTGTAAAAACATACAAAGAATGCATTAATATGGAAGTTCAGAACATTAAATATATATGGTGCAATTCTGCAGTGTTTTGGTTTGGTGTTATCAGTGTGATGCAGAGTCTGTGACATGATTTAGAGTTTTCTCAACAGCTCAGCAGATGGCAGTGAGGAAGAAGCTGTAGCAGAACCTGCTGGTTCTGCATCCAATGCTGTGGAGCCTCTTCCCAGAGGGCAGCAGGGAGAACAGTCCATGGTGGGGGTGTGAGGGGTCATTTATAGTGTTAATATTTGGGGCCATACAGTTAATTCATTCAACAGTAGTATCAGATATAGGCAGATTATCGAAACCTGTGTATCGTATCGGATTGGGGAAAAAGGGATTGGTGCGTCTCTAGTTTTAACCCTTTATAGGGCACTCAGTGAAATACTTTGAAAATCAAAATATCAAGCCAATGGTGTTATTGGAATCCAGGACAAGACCTTATTAGCTTTGTAACATTCCAAAAATATGGATATTTTGATGGCAAAAAATGTATGTCAATGTAATAACAAGAAACGCCAATTTGCCCGAATATATTAAGAAAAATAAGAAGAAATTCACGAAAAACACTAAGAAAGAAAGAAAGAGATTTTATTTTGGTACAACATAACCTTAGAGGTATTAATGCTGATACTGGCACTCACATTTTTTTAATTTATAAACCTAAATATAATTGTTAACTAGGCTTATTTACTTTTTAAGTTTTCAATTTTTCAATTCACTTTTATTTTTACCTTTTTTTTCATGGCTTAAGGTTTTTTTTTAACTTAATTAACAGTACACTGGAAAAAGATCTTGTTCTTATAGATATCACTGAGGGACGAGGGGGACATCAGGGGCGGAGCTAGATGGGGGGCCAGGGGTGGCCATGGTTACCCTTAGCCAATCATTGGCCACCCCTAACATTTTTTCCCCCTCTAATACAGATGGTGGCAGCACTAATAGTCTCAAGTGGAATATTCAAAACTTTTTTTTTTTTAATGGTTAATTATACGCATAGATATACTGACATCAGAGATGATAAGTACAGAATTCATGCTCTTTTCCGAACTAGATTTTGTGTTATATGGGGTAAAGAGAAAATTATGTGTCTCTGAAAGTCATCTAGGACTCTTCAGTGAAGTCGTAGATAAAAAAAACAACATTCTTTTTTAAATAATCAATTTATGTAGATATTAGTGCTTGTAAATATCAATTTTATGTAGAACATTTATTGATACAAGTAGGTAAGTCATGACAATGATGACTGATTTATGCCCCAGAACTCAAAACTGAGTTTTATCCACTATACCTTTAATCTAAAAATTACGGATGATTAAATATATGCATCTATTTGTTAGAAAAGACTTTAGGAAAGTATAGTTAGTCTTTATTTAGAAAATATGGATATTTTGCTTGTTAATTTTCCTGTGTAGTTTGACGGTGGTTTTCTGGTGCCTATCCGCTTTTGGCCCCTCTCAGTGTACATTGGCTATTGCCTGGCCACCCTTATAAAAACTTTCTGGCTACGCCTCTGGACTCCATTTGTAAGGGGTATGCACCCAATGGTAACCTGCCCTATAAAGGGTTAATAACCAAAAAACCTACAGCTAATTTAATCCTACACATATTGAAATTCTAGGAGAAAAAACAAACTATAGTGACAAAAATGTATAGAAATCAGCATTGGTCAGAAAACACCTAATCACTACATATATTAATGTAAAACATACTCTGGAAAGTCTCACTTCTTAAATCGTCTTCTAAAGAAACGATTGTCTGCCTGTGTGACATGAGGAAGTGTGCATATGAGTTATCAAAAGCGTCATGTGAATCATTCCTGCAATGTTTCCCCACCAGGACTGAATGGCTGCAGATGAAGTGACATGTCTAACAATGTGGTACATCTGTTTCAGTCATACTCATCCACTCAGTTATATTTAGAAACATGAACAAGCTGTGATGCGGTTAAGTCTGAGAAAAAAAAAATGCATTTAAAGACGACATCTAAGCAGCTCGGCAACACCTATGCTGATATAATTTCATAAAATATCAGCTACTCTCTGTTCAGGACAAAACATGAGGCCATGTTCTTATAACTTAGTATTCATTCCTTTACAAATACTGTAAATAAATCCTAATTTAGGTATATTCATGCTACTTTATTAGATAAATCTTTTAACAGAGGAAAAAAAGGTGTATTTAAAAAGAAGTTGAAACAGAGCTTTAGGTAAAACTAATCAGCATTTCTTTAACGTACCTTTCCCTGCTGTTTGTCTCATTGTCCTGGTTTAATCCTCACAGCAGCATTCCCCGCGAATAAACCGACCGTTGGTCTAAATTCACAAACACGGCAATGCTGCTGCTGCTTTTTTTTCCAGTTGTTTCTTTGTTTTCTTCTCCTCGGTTAGAAAACAGGAGTGAGTTGATTCAAAAGCAGGCTAATGGGTTCCCAGTCAGACAAAGCTCAGCGCTGAGGAACGAAACAGTCCGAGAAAATAAATTTCCGCATCCTCCTTTTTTTTTTCTTTTTTTTTTTGACGTCTCTAATTTATAAAAAAAATTTCGTTTCAGGCAGGGGGGAAAAAAAACCGAAAAGTCAGCTGTGTCTTAACAGACACGGCTAACCAGCTAGCCTGGCGCTACTTCCTTTCTCCGTGTCTTTAAAAACAGTAGCAGCCTGAGCGTTAAAAAAAAAAGTTGAGGAAAAGGCAGATTCTACACAATGAAGGCACCCTGTTGCTGCCTGGCGTTTCTTACAGAGCAGCGCCCCCTGCTGGTTTTTAGCGGCAGTGCTGCTGTGTGACACAAAGGCTTTCAAACCTGCTTGAATCTGAGTTCACCGCTGGTGGCGCCACCAAGTGGTGTGTAGGGGGATATTTCTATGTCGGACAAATAAAATAAAAGTTAAAAAAATTTAAAAAATAATAAAAAACAATGTGCTTAAAATGTACTTTAGTCCCCTTTGAAAGCGCAAGCCCTGGTGAGGCATAAAAAAACAAAACAAAAGAAACAATTGTAATTGTATTTATATATATATATATATATATATATATATATATATATATATATATATATATATATATATATATATATATATATATATATATATATATATATATATATATATATATATACATATATATATACATATATATATACACTCCTTTTTTGACGTCTCTAATTTATAAATAAATACGAGATTCTTTTCTTTTGAATATACTTAAAGATATATACATAGGTATATCATAAATATATACATTGTTTTATTGTATTAAAAATCATAACAGAAATAAAGAAGCAAGTAATTTCATATAATGCATATAAAGAGTGTTCAATAAATCAGAGGCCTAGCCAGAACATTTTTATCAGGGTGGCCAGGCAATAACCAATCTACACTGTTCCAAGAGGAAAATGAACAACCACAACATCCATATTTTCTAAATAAAGACAAACTATACTTCCCTACAGCCTTTGCTAACAAACAGATGCATATATTTAAACATCCATCTAGATAAAAGGTATAGTGGATAAAGTTCTTTCAGCTTTAAGTTCTGGGTTGAACATCTTTTTTCATTGTTATTACTTACCTACTTTTATCAATAATCATTCTGCATAAAATTGATATTCACAAGTACTAATCTCTACAAAAATTGTTTATTTACTAAGTTTTTAGAATAGTTATTTATGTTATTTAACTGAAGACTGACTTGCATTTTCTCTTTGCCCCATATAACACAAAATCTAGTTCTGAAAAGAGCATGAATTCTGTACTTATCATCTTTAATGTTAGTATATTGATGTGTATAATTAATCACTGTGTTTTTGTTGTCAAGTAATGGTTAATCTATGAAAAATTAAAATGTTTTGAGAGTATTATCACTTGTGAGTATTACTGCTACCACTGTCAGTATTGTGGGGATAAAATGGTAGGGGTGACCACAGGGGTGGCCAATGATTGGGTAAGGGTGGCCAAGGCCACCCCTGCCACCCCCTCTAGCTCCACCCCTGCAATAAATGAAGTTTGTACTTCTTATCTTACTGTAAAAAAAAAAAGTTGTTTTTTTGTTGTTGTTTTTTTAGCTGTTCAGGTAATATAGAAAAAAAAAATAAATAAATAAAGGCCATTATAAGTAGAGCTCATGTCATCACTTCAGTGTCAGTTTTCATACCTTTATTAAATCTTCACACCAACTTATTCCTGTACAGGTGAAAGGTTGGTCAGGGTCCATCATGATTCACTCCACCACATGGCTGTTTCTGGTTTCAGAGTGAATACGACCTTTAGTAACAAGAAACAGGTTTTACAGCATTTTGCTGTCTTGACAAAAGGGCATTTATGAGTCCAGCTGGATTGAGATACATTCATGTGAAGTAGGTTAAGGAGAAAAACAAATCGGTCTCCTGTGTCCATAAAAGAACATGCAACAAATTATCTGAAGTAATAAATCCCCCCCCCCCCCCCCCCCCCAGATATGTACATCCATATCTGGCCAGCTTAGCAGTTGATTGGCTGATTGACTTCGTCGATCTCACAGTGGAGAAATTTACTTCTTACATCAGCTTTTTTCTTTCTTACAGTAGGATCATAATACCGGGCTATTACACAGCTGGGTACCTGGTTAGAAGTTGGTTATACAGTTTTCCTCTTTATCAAGCTTTCTGCTATCTTTTATGAATTTTCACAATCTTTGCAACCCTTCCTGGAGCTAAAAAAATATATAATTTGTTCATTTTCCTGGACCAAGTGAATCTGTACCAGAAGTACAACTGTAGTACCCCATTGGGCCACAAGATGTCCCCCTAGTTCTAATTTTCATTAGTCTAGCATGGAGCCTGAAGGGGTCACACACCTTTTACCAGGCACCTAGCACTATAGAGCTATATGAAACAGATAGCAGGAAGGAATATCTCATTGATGGTTAACAAGGTTAAGATTAATGTTCTTTTTACATGAACTAACCACTATGGGGGGAAAAAATAGAGAATTGCTTTGACAAGGATTTGTGAAAGTTGATAATTAGCCTACACTGTTTAATTAAGACTTCTGCCTCAGAGAAACATATTTAGTTTCCTCTAACGTTTCAGAAAATATATTGGAATGACCGCAAAGATCACTACCAATAACCCAATGAAGCTGTCTTATTTGTAAATGTATCCAAGATGTTTCCTAGGCTTAAAAGAAACATTACTATTTTTTTAGTTTTCACAATTAACTTGAGTTCCTACTCAGATTCGATGTGACCCACTTTTGATTTAAAGGTTTCAACAAAATTTATATTTTAAATTAAGTAAAATTCAAAAACATTGTATTAATCCCAAAGGGAAATTGACATTTTGAAGTAACTCATCTGCCTTTCTTTAACAAGTTGTTGAATATCTTTAGCTGTAGGCAGGAAGGATCTTCTGCTGCGGTCTGTCTTGAACCAGATCTGGAGGAGCCTTTTTAAATAATTTGCTCTGATGTTGTTGCCCCATCAGAAGATGGCAGAAGAGATCACACTCTCCACCACAGACTGATAGCATCTTAGTGCAAATACCAAAGGACCTTATCTTCCTTAAGAAGAACAGTCTGCTCTGTCCCCTGATGTAACTGTCATCACAGTTACATTTCCAGTCAGGTTTGTTGTCTAGGCCAACACCAAGGTATTCATTCTCCTCCACTTCTTCCCCACTTCTTGTTGCAGTTTCTTCTAAAACCTACAATCATCTTCCTTGTGTTGTTCACATTCAGGATGAGATTTCCATTTCGCTCTATGCACTCAGCTTCTTGTCCGTGCTGCGCCACGACACCTACCTAGGAGGAAATATCAGCTGGCCTGCTGTCATCCACATCTCCCATTATAGATGATGGAGCTGGGTCTGTTTTTCTGTGTTTACTCCTGTTTCTCTCCTAGATATAGCTATGTGTTATGCTTTTACTATGATTAATGTATGTTGATTGATTGATTGACTTTATTGATCTCACAGTGGATAAATTTACTTGTTACATCAGTCAAAGGGGAACAAGAATGTCCCAGAGGAGGAAAAAGGTGCATATGATATATACAGTATATACAGTTCGTCCATCTATGACATTTTTTCTTTTTTTTTTTTTATAGTAGGATTATTATACAGGGTTATTGCACAGGGTGTACATGGGTATTTATATAGATATATATATAACTATATATATTTATATATATAGTTATGGCACTGGGTGTCAAATATAGAGAAACAGGTTATTGCACAGGGTATCAAATAGTAATTGCACATTATACATTGCACAAGTTATTGCTTTTGCATTGTCGCATTGTAGAGTCTGGTTGCAGCAGGGATGAATGACCTGCAATAGCGCTCCTTTTTACAGACAGGTTGTAAAATTATTTCACTAAAGGAGCTGCTCAGCTCCTCTACAGCCTGGTACAGAGGGTGGAGGGTGTTGTTCATGATGGAGGTAAACTTGGACAGCACCCTCCTCTCAGCCACTTCCTCCACTGAGTCCAGCCTAGGACAGAAGCGGCCTTTCTCACTAGTTTGTTCAGTCTCTTTCTGTCCCGCTCCGCACTGCCAGGGGCCCAGCAGACAACAGCGTAGAGGAGGGATGATGCCACCACAGAATTACAGAAAGTTTTAAGCAGGGGCCTGCTCACTCCAAAGGACCTCAGCCTCTTAAGGGGGTGGAAGCAGCTCTGGCCTTTCTTATACAAGGCATCGGTGATATGAGTCTAGTCCAGTTTGTTATTGACGTTTGTATGTGCACTCTTTCATTACTTTTGACATGAAAACTGGCTCAGAGCTCACCTGATTTACTTTTTACTTTACTTTTACTTTTTCAGTTCTTGACAGAGTGAGCTATGGAGCTAGTTTTCCGTTACCTTTTCTAACATAGAAAGTATTTATATATTTTTTAGTGCTTCTGTGGTGGGAAAAATTTATCTCGTATTAATATCTTTTTATTGGTGCTGAGTTACATTCATTCAGGCCAAAGTATCTAAGGGAGGGTAGTTTTTTATCTTATGAGGGAGTGTTTTGGATAAGAACAAGGCAGGATCTCCTCCACTGATTTTTCTTGGAGCAGTTATGGCAGAAGGGTCTGGTAAACCTGGGATTAATTCCTGACCTCAACCCAAATAGATGGAGTATGGAAGACCTAATGTTTCCAGAGGTCAGCAGGAGATTTCGAACTGATGTTTTTGAGTTGGTGGGAAATCTTTAGTTGGTACGGCTCGAATATTTTCTAGATTTAAAATCAATATGAATGTAACAGTTTCTACTGGTGACAAAGGTAGATTTGGGTTTGTTTCCTCTTGAAAACCAAAGACTTTTAGGCAGGATTAACATCCAAGGGCTCTCCTTAGGTTTTAAGAAGAAGGCTCGTAAATATAGCTGAGAAGATAGTTGGTTTTGCAGAGATGTCAGTAATCTAGTGTGGGATCCCCCCATTTATCCAGGTTGGCAACAGGGCACAGGTGTGCATAGTGAATATGGGCATATTACCAGTAGATACATAGGAAAAGACATTAAAAAAAAAAAAATTCATGAACAAAGGAGCAATTCCTATATTTTAAGATCATTAAGGATAATAATGAGTGTTTATTTAGACCTGTACACAATTTTAAAAGACAAAGGCATTTTGAATCAATACATCTAGACAAAGAAAAATGAAATATTTGACATATTACACCTCTAAAATGCAAACTCTGTACCAAATGATTTATTGATTTTCA
The DNA here is from genome assembly GCF_016077235.1 of Cyprinodon tularosa. Taxonomy (NCBI): domain Eukaryota; kingdom Metazoa; phylum Chordata; class Actinopteri; order Cyprinodontiformes; family Cyprinodontidae; genus Cyprinodon; species Cyprinodon tularosa. The sequence continues at coordinate 184,742 of NW_024038958.1, forward strand.
CAGCACAGAGAACACTCTAGAAACTGACCTGGAATTTTACGATCAACGGATGGGGTGATGGCGCCCTCATGGTCTGTGCATCATGCAGCTTAAATAAAGCAAACACGTATAATAATTCTGTTCCACTGTTTGGGAACAGCTGGTATTAGTTGGTGAATTCCCCTCTTTTTCTGTTCAGTGATGTGCTGTATACTTTGCCATTTACATCACTGATGTTCTTCTATCCTCTGCCTTTAATTTGCTTTTTTCCTACCGGGACATTGGAACTTTCATGGCTCTACAGCTTGTTTTCCCTTCATCTGAGGGCAGAGTCAAGGCCTGCCAGTAGATTCATGATGTCCTTATTCATCCAAGCTGTTAAAAGAATTGGACACCTGGTAGTGTGTGTAGAAAACATGGCAGAAGACTACACGGCTTGAGCATCTGTCTCAGTATCACTTGTAAGACTTCACAGTGTCCCAAAAGCCTGAAACTTACCCATTGTTGATTTACATCTATAGGGGTCTTTTTTGTGAGAGAAGTGAAACATCTAAAAACACTAAAACTGTTCTGCCATCTATTCAAGCATTCAGTATCAATATGACCAGGATGAAAATTTATGCAAACACTGTACACTTACAAAATGCAGTATTCTGAGTTGAAAGAGAGATAAAGCTTTATTGTCACTGTTATAATAATCGCATCCTGATGGCAGTAAGGCACTTTAGCACTCCTCTGCTTTTCAGACCCAAAAGCAATCACACATAAAAACATCTTCTAAGGTCCACTCTGAAACCAGATTACACTTCAACACTTTAATCTAAACTCTCTTTCCCACTAAAATTAGAGGGTTAACACAGGTTTTAAACGCATGTTGATCCGCTAACAATTGGCATTTGGCTCTTTAGCTTTTTTTGTTTTTTATGGCAAAACGAAAAATTTTTTTTTTTTTCAGGCGTCATTACACTGTCACGAGCAACAAAATGAACTCATTTTGCATTTAACCCATCTCCTTGGGCATTGTGCCCGGGGAGCAGTGTGGGGTCTTCCTCAGGGACCCAGAGTGTCACTCTGTGGGAGTGGGACTTGAACTCAGAACCCAAAGCCTTAAGGACCAACACTGGAAGCTCATTCCCCTACAGCTTGGATAAGAACCCAGGCTTCCTGTTTGCAGGAAGGGCGACTTACCACTTGAGCTAGCCAGCTGCTAAAAATTGTAGCGTGTTTGCAACCAAGTAAGTGACTCGCAATGAAACCAAGCGTCCAGCCGCAAAGTTCTCTATACAATAGCAGCACCAGTACTCCCAGCAACCCCAGCCGGGAAAAGCATGACAGAAAATGGATGGATAGATTCACAGAACCTTTGTTATTGAGATTTTGCCATAAAAAGTATCCATATGTGCCTCTATTTAAGACTTCTGTTGTGAATTTACCAAATTCACAACAAGGCTGAGACATCTTCATCAGAGTGTTTTTTAAGCATAGAGACAAAAGTCCTGTTTCCCATTATTCTGGGATTCAACAAACAGAAATATTTATGTTATCTCCCAAAATGGTTGTCTTTATATTTAATCTGTGCTATCTTCTGGTTTTGACTTTCAATAATTTTTTTAAAAGTAAACATCTTTGGCTTTCAAGTCTTTTTATTTTTTTATCCTTTGTTGTATGCACATGGTTTTCAGGTTTACTTCCTGTCCAAAGATCTGCAGCATCAGTTAAAAAGGTGTAACCTCGAAAATGCAAACTGATGCAAAGTGAAACTATCCTCCCAAGCCTGTCCTCAAACGCTATAAATCGAGAAAACAAAGCACAGTGGTAAATAAAACAGCTGACACACACACATCCACACCCTACAGGCAGACTTTGCATTGACAGCCATTAATTTTTTAAGCCGCATTTATGTATGACCCTAACCATTACCATAACATTGATAACACTAGCCTTAACCTACAGAATTCACAGCACTGTTCACACAAATACACAGCGGATGTGAGCGTATGTTTTTATTTCTATTTTTATGAGGACATTTTAAGTTTCTCTGCCTTATCTAACAAAAAAATAGTAATCTAGAACAGTGAACGTTTAAATGCAGAAGCATCACATCTCTCATAACTACACACTTTGAGGGCTTTTTCAACAAGATTTGTTGATCAAAATGTAAATCTGTGTTAAACAGTAAAATAAATGGTTAAAGTAATAAAATAATAAAATTTAAAAGATGGTAGTTTTGTGATTTAAGAAGGGAACTAGCTTTTTTTATTGCAATATATATCTATTTACTGATATTGATTTCCTTGTTCATCTGTTGAAAAAAGTCAGTCGGGCACATAAACAATTCTTGTAATTCAAAAATTACAAGAAAAAGTTTTGGAACCACTGATCTAGAAATTTTGGACTAGACTTAGATAAGATAGCTTGTAGTTGAAACCTTAACAATTCCGGAGAAACACACACACACACACACACACACACACACACACACACACACACACACACACACACACACACACACACACACACACACACACACACACACACACACACACACACACACACACACACACACACACACAGACACTGTGGTTAAAATATCACACCTTGTGGGCACAGTGGTGTTTAAATTCATACTTCCAGAGTAAGGGCGTTTTCAACTGTCATGGGTGTTTTTATTTTTTACACCCCAAAGATGGTGCAGGCTGTTATCTGTTTGTTTCCTCGCGTTATTTTCCAATCATAGTGTCACAGTTCCACCGAAGATTAAAGTATTTATTCATGAATTTCTCTCCATCTGCATGTTTTAGGCGATGCATGCTTGCTTTTGTTCACATCTCCACTCCAAAAACAAGAAGTGGTGCTTGTGTGCATTCAGCGTGAATGAGCAGAAAAGAAATGAGTCCTTTCTCAGTTGAAGTTCAAGTGTGCTTCGCATTTCATAGCTAATTTTATAACACTTTAAACTTTCTGCACAACGCAGACATGTAGCTGAGCACCAACACTCCTTTTTTCAATTTAATATCTGATGTAATTATTCACTTGTGAAAAGACAGCTCTGCTGTATTTGTTTATTTAGCTCTTGTGTAAATGAGTAAATCATATTGTAATGTCAGAGTAACAGTCTCCGTTTTGGGATATTTTAAATAAAAGACAATATTTCCACAGCAAAGAACAAATAAGTTCCACCAAAAGTGGTTTGTTAAGTTCTGGAGATTTTAGGCCACTTTCAGGAGCTTGCAGCATGCCTCATATGGTGGTTGTAAACATAATCTGAGTTAACATTTAAGATAAAAAGCAGTTTTTGACTCTGTACAGTTGATTGCTGAAAGCAGCAAAGCAGCAACCACAGCTGTGCAATGAAGTTAAATGAAACCCTTTATCTGCAGGGAGGGGCACCTTTACATCTGATGGAAGTTCCTGTTTTTCTCTTGCACCTTGAGAGAAATGAGAAAGGAAAAAAAAAACTTTAAATTTGATCTTCCAAAAGTCCAAAAACCGTAAGTGCAAGTGAACACACTTGCCACATATCCTTATAAATATTGAGTAATGCATTTTTTTTTTTTTTTTGCAAAACATACAACTGTTCGAGGGTATGGCAAATGTTTTGAAAGACTCTTTCCCAAAAAAGCTATTGCAGGTCAGATTAAGGGAAATATTTGATACTGTTTAAAAGATGAATAAAAAAAAGAACAAATCATGCAAAAAGGAGTTTATTGTGGGAGGCCATGAAATTCTAAAAGTTGTTTATATAGAAGATGATGGAACAGAATTGATAGTAATCTTTCTGTTGAATGTGGCTCTGCATATGTGTGTGCATTTGGTGTTTGTTGGGTGGGGTGGAGTGTGTGACCTTACACACACTGGCTTATTTCCCCATCAAAAATGTGCTGCAAAAAATTGTCAAAGCTGACACACACTCAGCATCAATATCAGCAGCAGCCAGAGTAAGTACTCTCCATGCAATGATTTTATACATTATGCTACAGCTTTAGAAAATATTTACTAGGAGTTTTATTGAATGATATAAGGTTAAATTAAACTTGAGATATAAATATTTTGTCCAAATATTAGAAATTTTATCCTTTTTTAAGGGATAAATTTTACATTTTAATTCTAAATGTATTTCTTTTTTATTCAATTTAAAATCAAAAAGGATATAAAAAATTATTTTAAAAGTGATATTTGTGTAATTAATTATATGTATTTCCATTTTTATCATTATTAGTAAAAAAGGGGTTTTATGAGGAAAAAGAGAGGAAAAAAACTGTGATTGAGTTTTTAGCAATTTGACAAATATCAATCAGAGCATACAGCTGTAAAGAAAAAAAATATTATCCAGCATTCTTGATGAAAGCAGCTGGCGTATTTCCTCCATGTGTTGATTTAAATGCCTCGGTTGCTCACTCATCCTGTGTTCACCACAGAAAGGTGGAGATTGCAGTGCACATGGTAGGCATTTAAATGATACCTTTAAAGTAATTAAAGCCCCGCTGAAACATGTCTGCCATAGAAGCAGGGGGGGGATTTCTATTTCTGGTCCAACTTTCTTATGAAATTAAGTTCTTCTTCCTTCTTTTTCCACTTCCAGGTGTGTGTTATGTGCAGAGGACGAACAGCTCTGCTGGGTAGAGTGTGCTGATAGCCTGTTTGATCACAGGAGTTTTTCGTGCAGCTCCAACCAGCTTGGTTCATCCTCGATTTTCAGGCAGCTGTCTGGTCCGTCACCATGGATGTTCTTTACTCTCTCACCTCACCCTCCTCCTGCCCTCATCTGTACTATCTACCAAATTACCCAAGCAACAGCTCCGTGCCGAATCAAACCCCTACAGCCAAAGGCATCAGCCAGGTGATCCTGAGGCACTACAACCACACGGGCCGCCTGCAGAACCGGACTATCTCTGCCACCCAGGCCCCCATCAGTGCCTCCATGTCTGTGTTCCTATTTTTCAGTGCGTGTATTGTTCTAGAGAACTTCCTGGTGCTGGTGGCCGTCATCTCTCGCATCCGCCACAGCCGCCGCTGGGTTTACGTCTGCATCGCTAACATAACCCTGAGTGATCTACTAACAGGTGCAGCCTACCTGGTCAACATCTGCATGTCTGGCAGCCAAACGTTCCACCTCACCCCTGCTCTGTGGCTCTTCAGGGAAGGCATGCTGTTTGTGGCCTTGGCAGCCTCCATATTCAGTTTGCTGCTGATTGCTGTGGAGCGCTACACAACCATGATTAAACCTCTGCCCCAAAAGTCAACCAAGAAGACTTATTATCGGATATACGGCCTGGTGGTGCTGTGCTGGTTTTTTGCTCTGGTGATTGGCTTCCTCCCCCTGCTGGGCTGGAACTGTGTTTGCAGCTTGGACGGATGCTCCACACTCCTCCCTCTCTACTCCAAGAGCTACATCTTCTTCTCTCTCATCATCTTCTTCCTCATCCTGCTTACAATTGGGGTGCTTTATGGTGCCATCTACTGCCACGTACACAAGAGTGCTCAGCTAGGCCCTCAACGCAATCGCAAACGCTCCTTGGCTCTGCTGAAAACTGTGATCTCCATCGTGGGGGTCTTCTTGCTCTGCTGGGGTCCTCTCTTTATGCTCCTGTTGGTGGATTTCTTCTGCGTCTCTCGCCAGTGCACCTTGCTGTTCAGCGCGGATTTCTGCATATCCCTGGCTGTGCTAAACTCGGGCTTGAACCCCATAATATATGCGCTGGGCAGCAGTGACATGAGGAAGGCCATAGCTGAACTGCTGTGCTGCTGTTGCCTGAGAGCCGGCCTATGTCGCCCCGACAAGTTCATTTCCAAGGAGACAAGCAGCACCTCAGAGAGCAGGAGGGACAGTCTGAGAAACAGCTTCAGCAAGGTCAGGAATATGAGCGTGGCTTCCCCACCGTCAACCCCAAGTAAGCCTCGCAAGGCACCCAGAAAGTGCAGGCTTAGCACCACAACCAGCTGCCTGTCAGTTTCAAGTGTTTAAAACCACAACGTGCTCCCCTCCCAAACAAGCAAGACCTGTGTGAACTGACACAAGTCTAACCATTTCCTCTGACTTTTGGCTTGACATTCAACGCAAAATGATAACATGTTATAAAGAAAACCTGCTGGAAGTAAGAATTTAACTTAACAAATGTATGTCAGGAAAAAAAAACAACTTCAAAGATTTTTATGTAAAAACTATACATGAAATGGGCCAATGCCCTATGGTAAAACATTTTAGATTTAATGATTTTGATGACTTTAAGAGTGTATTAAATCATTTTTAATGAAGTTATAGAAAAACTGAAAGTAACTGAAAAATAAAGTATTTTTGTACAAATGCTCTTGAGAATATAAATAAAGTTTATTTTCTGTTAAATATTATTGAATATTGTCCTGGAGTAGAAATGCCCTGTTTTCTTTTGAATTAAGACATTTCATTGAAGGGACTTTGTCGTAATAATAAAAAAAAAACAAATACCTTAAGACTACCGTAGTTCAGGAGCATATCTAATTAAGTTAGAAATATGAATGTTTTTGCTTTAAACAGTGCTTTAAACAGAGCCATCCCATGCCGTGCTACACTTCCTGCTTTTTTGACAGGATGACTGATGGAGGTCTCAGCTCATGGACCGGTCTGCAGCCCTAAGGGCTCTAACAGCCAGGGCTAATTGATAATTCATTATGACGGTCTGGCAGGACAGAGAGATAAGTGTTAGCAAATAGTCTGCACATACAAGTATAACAGTGTTGACTGTACTGTGAGTCTGCTGCCGAGCATTGGGACAACTTATTTAGCTTTTCAATGTGACTAATTTAATCAGGAAAACTCTGACAGATTCAGTGCTTTCAGCTAACCCTAGCTGTTACATGAACCAATCTGAAGGATTTAGTGAGGATTCAGAGTCACATTTGTTACTTTAAAAGATCTAAATCTTTTTGCTTTCCCTGTATTGTTATTGTTTGAAGTATTAACTATAACTCTGGGGCAATGAGTCATTCTTCACTTTGTATCCGCAAGGAACACACTATGCTTCAGTAGCTCTAATCATCATAATTAGGCACCTATTGCAAGAATAGTAAGGCTATTGTGAGAGTTTTTGAGTCGTCAGTAGCTTACTGGGGTCAGATCCACTTAGTATAGGTATCACAAAACTAAAAAAATTTCAAAAATGTTTTATTTCTATGTGCTTTTTTATGCTCTAACCTGTTCTGGAATAATCTTGGCTTATTTTATGATATATCTGAGTGGCAGAATGAGCTAATTTGATCTAAATTGCCAGTTTTCTTATGGAACCTTCAGCTTTAAACATTGTTCATAATTGTGCAATGCAGAATCTTTACAATCGCCTGATTAACTTAAGTCAATCCTAAACCAGTTCTGATGTGCGTTTGGACTCACTGTCCTGTTAGAACATAGTTTGGTCTTCAGTCCTTTGATCCAAACAAGTTACTATTCTCAGATTAAAGGGCACAGGGGAAGATGTTAAAAGATAAGCTGGTACTAGTAAGGCTCAAGGTTGCCGTGAACATGAATGTTTTGAAGAAACAGTATCACAGAGATTTACAAATAAGATAAATAAACCCCAGCTACAAATCAACATCGATTAAGAGGTGCAGCTTTCTGCACAGACAAGCCAGCCAAATACCTTCTGGGAAAGAAAGTTAAGAGGCCTATTAACAGAACATGGAACGTATAACACAGGGTACATTTACAGAGATTCATTCAAAAGACTGCAGCTGTAAGAGTCATAGAAACTCCATGGAAACACACTGGAGACCCCATAATTAGAGTGTGATTAGATGGTCTAATAGAATCAGAACAGATACAAAGACCCGCCTGAAAAACCACAAATCTTTCTGGGATTACTGAATGACGTTTCAAATGGGAGAATCTCTTACAAGGGCTCATTGGTGAGAGGATCCAAATAGATGACATCATTGCAGTGATCGGAAAACTCTTCTGCCTGCATGGCAAACCGTTTCAAACACAGCTGAGGAGGAAAAGCAGAAAACGGCAGGCAAGGGGATGACGACATGTAAAGTTGCTGGGAAACGAAATCTAAGACGGATCTGGTTTGGAACAAACCCAGTAATAATGAAAATGAAGCTGGCCTCCAGAGAGAAGCCACTGGTCATACAGAGAGGCTTAGATCAGCAACTGTATCAAAGGGTCGGTAGAACTCAGTGAGTATCTTTTATTATAACTATCTATCAATAATAAAAACCATTTCAATGTGATTAAAGAAATTACATTCTTACATCTTGCATCCTAATGCAAAGAATCAGGTGTTGCATCTGACCCTGATGCAGGGGTTGCTGTTTCAACATATTACAAATACAAAATATTATACCGTTACTTAAATAATTATTACTTATTTTACTACTACTTGCAATAAAAATGTAAAAAAAAAAAAAATGTTGCAATCATTGCTTAAGGTTCTTGTTCAGGGACCCAGAGTGGAGGCTGTGTGGATCAAACCGGGTACTTGCAACATTCTCAGAGCACAAGCGCACTGCTCTAACCACTAGACCAACACTCCCCTCTCAACAACTAATAATTTTACTAAAGTAATATTAATACATCATTCATTAACTTTGATCAGAAAGCTATTACATATTTCTATGATTGTATAATTAACCTTTATTTAATCAACTTTCAGTAAAGCCATTCAGCATGCAAAATAAACTTTTGAGAATACTGGGCCTCCAAGCCGATGTGGAAAACCATAATGGAATAAAAATAAATATGTCCACAGTAATAGAACCTTTGCATCATTCACGTTTTTATTCAAATGCATGTATATTTTATCAAATCAAATGACTCAGTCTATTCTCCTCAGCACAGAAAAACATAGTTATGAAAGGACACGGACACATTTGCTCATTTAAACAGACATAAATCTTCTGTTCCTGCTCTAACATAAAGAACTTTATTGTATTTAGGTAAAAAAAAAATAAAAAATTAATGTTCATAATCTGGGAACAGAGGGGGAACTGTTGGGGACCATGTTCTATGGGCCATATGGTCTCTGTACAAGCTGTGCAGAAATTTGGGCGGTATTATGCACTGTTCCCAGTGCATGTTGGACCCAGGAGGGCTTCCCTCTGTCACCGGTCCTGTTCACAACCTTTATCTGAAGGATTTCTAGTCACAGCCACTGGATGGGGTCTGGCTCGAGACTTGGCAAATTCATCACTGCTTTTTGCAGATGACGTTCAGCTGGCTCTCTCCTTCCAAGACCTACAGCATGCGCTGGGATGGTTTGCAGCTGAGTGGGAATTGGTTGGGATAAGAATCAGCTCTTCCAAACCAAAGGCAAAGGTTCTCAAACACAAAAAGGTGGCTCATACCTCAACTGGAGGAGTTCAAGTATCATGGGGTCCTGCTAGACTTAGACCATTTTTTTCTCTTGAGTGCTTACAGCACTAGTGGGTCTTTGCGGCAAAGGACCACAGGTCGGATTCGAACCCAGGTCGGCTGCTTCGAGGACTAAGGTCTCCATACTGGGTTGCGTGTGCTAACCACTTTGTACAACTTTCAGAACATTTCCTTTCCATGAAGTGCAGCAGTGATCAAATGTAAACAATGTGGGAGAAGAGACGTGGTGCAAAAAAGCATTGATATGGAAGTTCAGAGCATTTAAATATGTACGGTGCAAATATGCAGTATTTTGGTTTGGTGTTATCAGTGTAATGCAGAGTCTCGGACTGAATTCATTCTATTCTCAATGGAGTGGGAATTCAAAAGAAGTACCGGTGCAACTTCTACTATTATATGGACGCACCACCGTTGGTGAAGAGAGAGCGGAGTGAAATGGCAAAATTTCTCAATTTACCATTTGGTCTGCATTTCTACCTCCACCTGTTGTCATGAAATCTGGATCATGACTGAAAGCACAAGATCCTAGATACAAGCAGCTGAAATTAGCTTTCTCCTCAGCGTGGCTGGGCTCTCCCTTACAGATAGGGCGAGGAGCTCAACCATCAGCGAGAAGCGCTTTCTTCACATTGAGAGGAGTAGGCTGAGGTGGTGCAGACATCTGGTTTTGATGCCCCTTGGATGCCTCTCTCTAGAGGTATTCCATGCACATTCAAACAGGAGAAGGCCCCAAAGACGACTCAGGACACGCTGGAGGGACTATGTTTCCCAGGTGACCCTGAATGCCTAGGGCTTCGCCGAGAAGTGCAGGAGCAACTGGAAAGTCTTGGAATATCTGCTGCGACTGCAGTCCACCTGACCCAGTCCCAGATAAGCAGAAGCAGTGAGTATGAGTAATAATGAATAAATGCTTAAAATATTGGTCTGTTTTATATTATTTTAAACAACTGCGACAATGATTGCAGCTGTCCATTTCCCTTCAGCCAAGAAAAAACCTCATGAAAAAATCTAAATGAGGATGTTTTTTTCTTCACTCTTCCTGTTTGTGATCACTATGACATAATTTACAAGGTAAATATTTAAAACCTATCAACAAACATTTTATATGAATCCGCGTTTCCTTACAGTCATCGATGTGTCATAGCACAGATCATGCTGACTAATCTTGTTGATTTATGTTAACTGTCAAAAACATGCATTTGTGGTTAATGAATTATGACATGACAGTGAAGTAACATATTTAACTAGGTGTTAAGAAGATTACATTTATTTCCTCTCAACAAATTAGAAGATTGTTGCTATAAATGCTCTGGAGCGTCCCTGCAGACCTGAATGCTGATGTTTTATACCTGATATGTTAGCCTCAGTTCCATTAGCCCCAACAGGAAGAGTGCTCTCTCCTGGAGAGCAGGTTTAAAAGCTTAAACATGATAACAGGAATTTATGTTAACTGTCTAAAAGAAGCCTGTTTTTTTTCTTCTGTGCCAATTGCTGCTCTGGGGTTTCATCAGTTTCCCACTTCAGAAATGATATCAAAACATCCAATTGTTGAAGCATATAAGTAAGTATTTTATTCTTAGGACTTAAAGCCTGAAAAATTGAAATAGACAAGCTAAAATTAGTTTGCGTTATCACCCTACCTTCATATCTAACATCCTGCATCCTCTCAAGAAGTAGGTTAACATATTTGATCACAAATTTCCCCTACTAAGGTCATGAGCAGTGTCGTGTGAAGTTTTTTTTTCAAAGGCAATATTTGTATGCCCTCCATACTGTGTATTTTTTTTTTTCTTTCACAAAGCTAGTCAGTTTAGATATGTTAGTATTATGCTTGTAATTTTAATTTTAACTTTAAGGATTTTGTCTTATTTAAAACTAAATATGCTGTTCTTAGTAACAAATATACTTCGACCCTGCAATGGTTATGAATTCTGTGCTTCTCACACACACACACATACACACACCCACACACACACATACACACACACACACACACACACACACACACGCACAAGAAGCTTTTTCAATTCAAAAGCTTCTTGGATGGGAAGTGAAATGTCTTCAAACTTTAAAACAAAGTCCAGTGGATTGTTTCTAATTTTCTTTTTTTGGAATGACTATGACCTGGATAACGAGAATCTTCACCAGCATAAATTAAGTATCTTGAGTCCTTAGGGTTAGTTATAAGAGGTCAGGGGAAAGCGATATCAATAAATATGTTATATGTTGTGGGATATGTTTTCATTGTAAACTAAGGGACAATGAGTGCAGAGTGGGTAGAATTTTCTGGGCCTCAAACCTGAGAAGGAGCGATTTCTGGGACAGGTTTAGAACTACTCTAAAGTTGTTTTAAGTCAGAGAGAGCAAATAAATCTTCTTCTGGATATGTACAGTGTGTGTTAGTCCATGCTGTTGTAAATTCCAACACCATCACTGTCAACCATTGGGGATAAGCCTTCTTAATGCCTTGGGCCTAGAACAGCTCCCAATCTTTTGCCTGATGAAAAACCAACAAAAAATTCCTGCCTTTATTAGCTCAAGGCTCAGAGACATTTGTTGTATCATATTCGACATGTCAGGGGTTGATCCAAGACCCTCATTGTTCTCTCGTTCTCTCTCTTCTTACAACAACAAGGCCTGTTCTCTGCTCCAAATGAGGTAGAATGGGTTAATGATGGTTGCGTGCAGACATGGCTATGCCCTTAATAATTACCTCGCTGCCTCTGCCTCCAGGTGTTCAGTAGACAGCTAATGATGGGCTGTCTGAGAGCAAGAGAAAGCTGAGGGTGAGGCAAAGAGCAGTGCAGACGAGGATTGGCTGCCATCACCACATCGACAACTTAGTGGCATATAAGAGCAAGAAAATGAAGAGGTTTGAAAATAAATTCTATTTTAAAAATGTTCAATGCGATTGTCAAAAATACATTTATATTGTTTACACATTTCACATTGTTTTCTACAGCCAAATGCTTTCAGTGTGCTTCATTTTAATGCCACACACTGACTAACAGAAAGAAATGAAAATCTGGAAACATTTGATGTGTTAGTATTATGGTAAATAAATCTGCTGCAAACACAAAAAGTGATCCAAATCCAAAAATGAGACAAGCACTCACAAGCATTAGACACACAAACATACAAAACATGGCGAACAAAAGACACTATCGAAAAGAGAAATGCCGCATTCAAAGAAAAGACACATAAGCAAAGTGCAAAAATGGTGCAAAAACATAAATGCTGCAAACAAAAAATGGTGGTGGGAAATGGGATAAAGATGGTTAAATAGAGGGAAACCTTACCAAAAAATGCAACATTGTCAGAGGCTGCAACAGACCTGAGACTTGGCTGAATGCAGCTGTAACTGAATCAAGGTTGTTCTGTTCAAGTGGGCTGAGTGATCCACACATTTTTTTGTGTATGTCTAAAAAAAAGTTAGGTAATAGTCTGTCTTTTGTTGTTGACAGTATTCAATATTTTGTGTCACGCAAAATTCAAGCAAATTCCTTTATATTTTATAATTGTAATGAGAGAAAATGAATAAAGGTCCATGCAGTTAAATCCCTTTGAAAGATTTAACAACATGGGTGGATTAAAAAAAAAATTCCCTGTATTAGCAAATATTTTGCATTTTGCTCATTTTCATAGTTTTTTCCAATATAATTAGCTTAGATCGCCCATAGAAAATCTTGTAGATGCAACATAGTTTGACCAAATCCCAATGTATCCCTTTCACTTTATAGTCCCGCTTAAATGTTTTGGATATTTACAAAGTGAAGTTTTAATGAAGATAATAAGTAGGTGTAGGTGCTGAGAGGAGGGAGCGGTCCAAGCTTACATCCATCATGGACAATACCTTCCACCCTCTGCACCAGACAGTAGAGGAGCTGAGCAGCTCCTTTAGTGAAAGACTTTTACACTTTGTTTGTAAAAAAAAAACGACCACCACCGTAGGTCATTCATCCATGCTGCAACCAGACTCTACAATGTGACACTGCAACAGCAATAACTTGTGCAATGTATAATTTGCAATTACTATTTGATACCCTGTGCAATAATCTGTTTCTCTATATTTGAAACCCAGTGCAATAGCTATATATATAAATATAAATATCAATCTATATAAATACCCATGTAAACACCCTGTGCAATAACCCTGTATAATAATCCTACAGTACCATAAACAAAAAAAAAAACTGTCATAGGTTGACTGTATCTGCTGTATCCGTTGCACCTTTTTCTTCCTTTGGGACATTCTTCTTCTCCTTTGACTATTTGAGCTGATGTAACAAGTAAATTTCTCCACTCTGAGATCAATAAAGTCAATCAATCAATCAATCAATCAATCAATCAATCAATCAATCAATCAATCAATCAATTAACACTTATTAATTTAATTTACCAGCAAATGTAGATATTTAAACTGGTTGTGATCCTCAGTTTGAATCAACAACTAATATATGTTAACTAATGTAATTTATAATTTCAATTTGTAATTGTCAAACATTAACCAAACCAAAAGCCACATCTCTATATAATCATGCTGTTAACTCAAAAGAGTGTTCAGCACTAGCCCTTAAGACAAAATATCATAAAAAAAATTTGGTAAATAAGATTATTATCTCTTAATAAACTCTTCAATAATGCTAAAAAGAAAAACATACACTAAACTACTGATAGAAAAGCTTTCATTTCTTAAAAATATGATCTTAAATTTTCCTTTAGCATTTGTTTTTTCCATTTCACATAGTTATAAATACAGGGATTAGTAAGTGAGTAAAACGAGAGTTGCAGTTCAAAATATACAATTAAGGCAAGTAACTGATTAACAGGGGCAGGTGCGGGCAATTGATGACAAAAAGAAAACGGGAATCAGCTCTCGGCTCAGAGAACAAAAACAGTTAACTATCCTGTCCATCAGCTACAAAATGTAACTAGTTAAGAACAAATTGCAAGAATTCATATTTGAGTTTTATTAATCATTCATGAGTCATTTTTAACGTGGCCTACTAAAGATTTAGCAGGGGGATACATCAAGGAAGTTGCAGATACGATTACACTGAAATGGACTTTTAGCCTTGTCTTGAGCCAGAATAACCTCATCAGTATGCATATAATAGCCCAGTCTGATTAGAAGAAATGTCAGTGGTTAAATGTAACTAGGCCATTCAGTCAGTGAAATCAATTATACTGAGGAGGAAAAAGTATATGGCATTTTGTTTTGATACAAGTGCTTCCAAGGCTCTGTTGCTTGATTGCTGTGGAAAAGACTGAACAAAAACCACTTGAGCTCCTTGTTAGAAGAACATCAAGTTTCCTAAGGAGTGGAGTATAATCCTGCAGTTCTAGAGATGTTATTAGCATAACCCCATGTCAAAGGACACAACTATCTAATGAGAGAATATTGTAAAGAGCAAAATGTTAAACCAGTGTGTGTATAAACGTAAGAGGATGTGAACTGTGAATGACACCAGGTTATATTCAAAACCAGCAGCTTGATTAAGGACAGGCAACTCATCATGCTGACAGTAAGAAAAAAAGAAAAAAAAAGAAGCCTCCCACAATGTAATAAACGGCAGAAATTACAAGAATGTATTGACTCAGATGAGTTACTGCTTCGTGAGTGAAGGGTTATCATTCCTTTTTTACTTCCAAATGCTCACACCTGGAACATGGAGCAAGAGCTGCCATATAAAACATTTTTATTTACGCTGTCTGGAATCTAGTTTACACTAAAGGTCTAGTTACCTGCAAAGATGATAAATAATGCAGTTGCGCGTTGTTCACCTCACTTAAGGATCCAAAAAAAATAAAGTCTCAAAAATAAAACAAATGGACTTCAGTTCATATTAATGATAATATTCTGGTATTCAGTCAAATAGCTTTTTTCAGTTCTTATCAAGGAAGAAGTTCCTGCATGTTTTGAAAGCTGAAATTGGGGTCCTGCTTGTGTGTTTAACAAAATATAATCACGGTGATCCTCAGAGAATGTCCCTTATTCTTAAGCTGCAGCTCCATGAAGCTGGGTCTTGCCCTGATGAGCTAGCTCTCCTCTGCTGAGCCATGTCTCTGTGAAGAGTTTAAGCCTGATGCTCCATCAGTTTCAAGCCAATCCTTACCTTCTTGCATCCAAGGTAAAATATTTAGTATTTTTCCTTAGATTCCCACTGTCTTGCATTGACACCCCAGAGAGGACTCAGTTGATTCAGGCTTGTTAAAGGGATAGTTCGGGATTTTTGACATGAATCTGTATGGCATCCTCAGTGCGCGCGACACCATGACCTGACAGCTAGGGCCTGACAACAGCCAGATGCATGTCTCGTTCTGCCCAGCTAGGAGCTAGGCGGAACGAGACATGCATCTGGCTGTTGTCAGGTTAGTAGGCCCTAGCTGTCAGGTCATGGTGTCGCGCGCACTGATACGAACAGAGAGAAAATAGGACCAAGTGATAATGACGTGTGACTTTTTCCACTACAATGTTTTTGGGATGCAAAAATATCACTCTTTTGAACACATAATGCTTTGGGAAGAGAAACGTTTTATTTCGCTGGGTCTAGCAAACCTGTCGGACTACTTTCGGCTTGACCAAAGCTGGACGAGAACTCTGCTCACAGGATGCTGCCAGGGGTAAGTCAGTGTGATTGCATGACACTGGTGATGGGGATGCCATACAGATTCATGTCAAAAATCCCGAACTATCCCTTTAAACAAAAGGAGGATTTTGTTTCAAACGTACAGAATTGTACATAAATCTGGAGAGGTGAACCAGATTGTAAAAAAAAAAATGTCTGCTGATTTCTGACCTTTTTATACAGGTACAGGTGATGCTTTAATTTGCTGCATCATCTCTAGGGCTATAGCTCAGACGTTGAGAGCATCCTACACATTTCCGAATTAAAACCCCCTTAGCCTTCAGCTTCAGCATGATCTTACAGTAAGTAGGTTCATAAATCCATACTTTCCCTTTTATCCCCTTTTCCCTTTTAACACTTTACCACTGGATCCCTGGCCTGGTAATATGATCTGAACAAAAGATAAGCAATTTTAGTATCATCAGATACTATAATGTGGATAAAAAATCTCCCAATGAGCCAGATTATCAACTGCACTAAGAATGCACTGTTGCTTTATATTGTTAGAATCCAATCAGCATGTTTAATCAGATATGGAGAATTGCACACCACAAACACATTGAGACTTGAACTTGTCCCCCCGTTAACCTTTATTTGAGATAGCCCTTCTGGGGAAGAAAGCACACCACAAAGGTTTGTAGTCTAACTGCTTTTGATTTTTACATTTTTTCTGGATTTACCATGTCTTGGATGACTGAATCTTCTACTGCTAACAAATTAACTACATTATGAGTCCTGAGAGCAACACACATTACATCCTAACAGGTTTTATGCAGGTCAGTGAGAAGTTAGAACTCTTCCCTCAATTCACATCTGGTTACAACTTTTTTTAAGTAAAGGCGGCTGCTGTAGTCGTAAGCTAAGCTAAAGTTCAGTGTACTTCTATTAAATGTTCGCCGACCAGTGTGTCACCTTCTCTCTCTGTAGACCTTATTCTCAATGAAAGCTGTCTGAGCACAGAAACGTGACATTGAAATGGTGAGTTCTGGCCTACTGAGTAGTTTTTGACATCCTTTATTGTTTTGCTTTTGAGTTTCATTACTAAGCATCTTTGCACAGTGGTCTGTGTGCAGAGTACCTGTATCTAAATGGAGGCAAAGGGGATTCAGAGGTGGAAAAAATACAGACTGATTGATTTTATTGATCTCACAGTTGAGAAATTTGCTCTTTACATCAGTTCAAATAGTCAAACGAGAAGAATGTGCCAAAGGAAGAAAAAGGTGCATTGATATATGCAGTATATGCAGTGCGTCCACATATGACAGATATTTAATATCTAAAATGGAACTATATATAAACAAAGTCAGAGGTGCAAAATGAAAACACATGCACTTAAGAAGTGGAGAATTTTAAACACAGAGGAGAGGTGATCAATGCAACTAGCGACAGATGAGACTGATTAGCAGAATGGGACCCACTGGACGAGAAACAGAGACAAAGAGCATTAAAACTGAATGAGTGGCAGAATGGTTATTAAACACAGAAACTCCACAGAAAACAGAGACACAAAAGCCAACAAAATACTGGGGAACTCAGAAACAGTAACAAAGAAAACAGAAATAACTCAGATTAGAAAGGACCACAATGACCAATAAGAATCTAAACAGTGAAGAACTAAAAGAAAAACTGACTACAGAATAACAATATCTAAATTACGATACATCCAAAACCTTGAGATGACTGACTATTCGTGAGTGTGGACAGAGCATTTGCATAACGTTGCATAGATTAGGTATCGTAGTTGCTGAGATTTCAAAGTAACTTGTTGCAGCCCTGTTTAGTCGGCAATCAGGTTATGTTTGCTTTATTAAAAGTGTAGGAAGACATGGATGCAATAAGATATTAATAAGGTGGCATAACTTCCCATGTCAATAATGGCAAGGCAGATAAGATGAGATAAGGGTTTTATGTTCTCGGAGAAAACCTAGATTTAACAAAAATAGGTAAAATTCCTGGATATTGATCATTTAGGCCTTCAATCAGATACTTGGGGCTGGAATTAGACATCCCAAGTGGATTCATATTTGGAGATATTCATATTAAGTGAAATGGATTCCCAAAACGGAGCAATGTACCCAAACAGAAACTGCCAGATGTCCATGAGCCCATTATTCAGTATCTGTCTTTTCTCATTAACACAGAGCATGAGTTCATCCATTGGCAAAATCAAGAACTCAAAGGAAAAACTCCCCCAAGAAAACATCCTGGTTATTTGGCTAGGCTCCAGTGTCCCATTCAACATTCAAACGTTAACAAGAGCTGCAAATATCCAGTGTTATGGTTACAGTTGCACCCCATCAATCAGGATCTGTCCGTTTTCCCTAACAAGAGACGCTATCCACAAGAAAAGATGAAAAACTGTTTAACATTTTTTTCCCCCTCACTTGCTGATACAAGAATCCAGAACAATTTCTAAATCCTTTTCAGGAGGATATACTGTCTGTTAGAGTTTTAAATCATTATATTCTCTGCAGTTCATAAAGACAGAAAAAATATTCTTCAGACATAAAACAGTGAAAATAGGAGAGACAATGCACTGAGAAACAAAGAAGAGCACAAACAACAGTGGAAAACCAAATTCTTGAGTTCTTTCATAATTAAGTGGAGAACGTCCATCCATCTTTACTAGATTATGCTATTTTCTTCTCTGGAGTATAAATAAGAAAAAAGGGTTATTGTGGAGAGATTATTTCTGATGCCAGTGGAGAAGGCAGTGCTTTCAAAATCTACACAAGCCCTGGAAACAGCTGTTTCCTCTTTATCAGATTTCAGATAGCATACAGCGGATACACAGGAGAACTGCCAGAGGTTACCAGATATAAAAGAAAAAAGGCAGCCAAACTGTCAACTTCAATTCTCTCATTAAACATTTGTTTCCTCTTTAATGAATAGATAATATGTTTCACTCCAAATAATTGCAAAAAAACCCAGAAAAAAACACCTTTACCAATATCAAAACAAGTTTTTATCCTGAGGCCTCAATGCCTGCCATCTGTGTTGATTTTGTCGTCAACCTTGGGAATATATAAATGAGCCGCATTTTTTCTCTTCCCCTATCCTAGTTGGAAAAAATGGCTCACTGTGTTATAAGTGCAGCAATCATTTCCTTTAATTACCTAAAACCGCTTTTAGCGAAATATATAAAAGAAACAGCTACACCACAGTTCTTTACTTTCAATTCTTCATGCAACAGACAACAGAGGGGATTTCTTACAGCTGCAGGTACTGACACAGGCGTACACATGTTAGTAAGGGACTGGTGTGTTTTTGTTTAAGTCTGGCTTCATAGCAACATTCTTGGATCCAGGTGGACCTGCAAGAGGAGCTGCAGATAAAATCCCTCACAGCAAAAGCTGTACCAATGGGTCTGCTACCAAGCCTCCTGTAAGATCCGATCCTGTGGCATGTATTTAATTTAATATCCAATGCATTCCTCATCCTAGTGATGAGGGCCATCTATCCACCGGGCAGTAGCACAGCAGCTGGTTACCGTGGACACTCATGCTGCATGCTGATATAGAGGGGTTACTGACTACACTAACTAAGTTAGTAAATGAGGCTAAACTAGTTTCACAGGCAAGTCTCTTGGTTGCTTAGGTAACTGGAAATGTGATTCTAGTGGATTACTAAGAGCAGTGCTTTTTATACACACAACAGAAACAACTCATTGTTGGATTATCCTTCTTGCAAAATGTCTCTGCATCCCATTGCTTTTAAGTTGAAGTAAAAAGTTATATGCGGAAACAGTAAACTATGCCATGAAGAGGTGACAGCTGATTTCAGTCAATAATTTGTCAGAACTGAATTTAACCTGAAAATGCTTTTTTTTTTTTTTTTTTTTATACTTTTGCACTTAAGCAATATTGTCTCATTAGTATAATTTTTTTATCCTTGAAAGTATGTTTTTTTTTATTGTAAATTATTATTAACTGTAATGTAAATTAAAAACTCTTCTTAATTATCCTAATTACAGTAAGCCACTAAATAGCTAGCTGTTAAGACACTCATGTCTAGCAAATACAATGGTGTGTCACATAATCAAATGAGTGTAATTCTATCAACCAGAAGTTGCTCAACTTTATGTAGCACTGCACTGCAAAAAATGGAAATCTAAATAAGTATTTTTTTCAAGACAATTTACATTTAAAATAAGAAAAAACAATTGCACTGTCTTATTTTAAGTGCAAAATTTCAAATTATCTTATTTTACGAGGAAAGAATCTAATTCCATTGAAAACTCAACTTATTTACCTGCTCGAAAAAGGAGTAAATACACTTAATTTAAGAGATTTTAACTTATTTCTGGATATTTTTTGCCATGTGATTGCTTTGGCTTTACTCACACATTTGACACATTTTTGCAAGATATTTTCAGCTAAATATTTGCAGGTTTTAAACATATATTTTTTTTGTCAAATTAAAATAAATAAATGACTACTATACTATATTATTGCACAGGACAAAAATTCAGGGTTTTAAATTTAATGTAAAATTCTAGCAAGACCACATTTCTTTTTAAATAAATTGTAAAATGTCTGTATGATCTGGTGAACTGTAGAGTGCCTTGAGGTGACATGTGTTGTGAATTGGCGCTATATAGATAAACTGAATTAAAATAATTGTAAAGTGAAGAA
This sequence comes from Cyprinodon tularosa, assembly GCF_016077235.1. Taxonomy (NCBI): domain Eukaryota; kingdom Metazoa; phylum Chordata; class Actinopteri; order Cyprinodontiformes; family Cyprinodontidae; genus Cyprinodon; species Cyprinodon tularosa. The sequence goes on from NW_024038958.1 coordinate 205,330, forward strand.
AGAGAAAGATGGCTTATTAGAAACATTCTAATAAGCCATTCTTTTTTATTAGTTCTTGCATGTAAAGAATTGGTTAAAATAATATAAGGATATAAGACATTTCTCACTCTTTCCATTAATGACATTTTTGTCCTGGTTCACATAATGTTATTTTTTATTTAGCCAAATCTGTTAATAATCTTCAACCTACGGTGATTTATGCTTTACAATAGCATATAGTATATTGGATACAATATACAATAGTACTATGAGAACATGGGCAGGAGAACACCTAACTGTCAGTAATTTTCCTACTAAGGTTCATGTTTACTTATATGTCTAATATAATACATGCCTCTAATTATTTATAAAAGTAAATCAAATAGCTTAGTAAAAATGTAAAGTATACTACTCAAAACCTAGAAATTTCACATGTGAAATCAACATATTTTTTAAATTATGGCCAGCTGAGCAATAAGCCCTGATCTAACTCTGCACTTTTTTACCTTGCACTTCAAAGAACTGTTACTCATCTCAGACCTTAGATCCGTCTTGACAGGGTTTGGACTGGTGGGTTTGGAGGTCCTCTTTTTTCTCCAGGAGGCCTGAGGAACGGAAGGAGCTGCAGCTTTGTTAAACAGATGTTCCCGCTCAGCTCTAATCCAAATTACACAGCAAAGCTGGGAGCCACTGGCCACAACCACATAGATGCTGATTGAATGGCAAGGAGGGGGCAAGAAAAGCAGATCCGGCTCAATAAAGCAGCCACATCACGAAATCTGGTCAGCCTTTGAGAATAAAGATGAGACTAAAAGGGAAGCTAGAGGCTTTGGCGTTGGTGCTTCACTGCAGATTTGAGTTATTTTGTTTTCGATGTTGGTTTATAGAAATGTGAGTTTATTTCCCCAGTTCTGTTGAAGGGAGACCCATTTATCAGATTTAATCATAAATACAGATACAATTACTTTTATACCATTAAGGCACTATTTTGAAAGGTATTAGGGGAACAATACTCGCTATTCTAAAAAAGTTCTGATGATTATATTACTTTTCTCAGGGATTCCAGCTTATTATCCTCTGTCTACGTAGAGAAAAGTTTGATAATTTGCTGTAGCGGCTTAATATTTTATTATCTCATACTTCAACTGTGAAAGCTCATGTTATAAATGGATACATGGCTAAAAATGGATTGAGAAAGGTTAAAATTATGCTACAATTATCTACCATGAAACCCCTTGTATTTATTTACTTTTAATTTACTTTCATGTTATTTTCCAGGCAATCTCTTTTCGTTTGACATGCTTTATATTTTGTTTGAATTAAATTACTAGGCTTGAGGTCTTGAAACGGGTATTTGTTTTGCCGTCTTTTGCAAATGAGGACTATTATGATATTGCATTTGCACTGATTCTATCATTTTGGGCCAAGGCAGCTCTGACATCACACCGTAGGTTATAAAAAGCAAGGGAGCCCTCTGTTCACCGGCTGCTGTAAAGACCACCCTCAGCTGAGTAAATAGTAAACCCGTGTGGCAGCATCCTTACTTTTTGAAGCTGCCCATCTACCACATCTGCATTATTTCTTTGACAAAAAAGTGTGTAAAAGCTTGAAACGATTTATCTACTGATTTTCAGTTTGAAAGGGGTTGCAAACCGATTCCAAAGAGATCTCTCTTTCTCTCTGCTTTTTATTTTCCTTTTTTGTGATTTCTGGACCCGTCACCACACAGCTCTTTTTTGCACTACCCTTCTCTCCTTTCTCAGAGAGAAACAGCAGAGAAGATCATCGGGGCTCCTCTTCCCTCCATAAAAGACATTTCATCCCAGCGCTGCATGTCCCGAGCCCGTAACATTATCAATGACCCCTCACACCCCCACCATGGACTGTTCTCCCTGCTGCCCTCTGGGAAGAGGCTTTGCAGCATTCGATGCAGGTCCAGCAGACACAAACTCTGCATCACACTGATACTATCGATCCATCCACGCTTTATCCCAAGTGGGGCTGTGAGGGGTGCTGGTGCTTATCTCCAGCTGTCTACAGGCGAGAGACGGGGTACACCCTGGATGCATATTTTTTGCATCATGGTTTTTTTCTCCCACACTGTTAACATTTTGTCCCTGCTGCACTTTATGAAATGGAAATGTTCGTTTACTGTCTAAATGAAATTAAAAAAATTTTTATACACTCTGTGTATACAAAGTGACAATAAAAGTTGTCCAAGTCTAAGTCTCTGCCATAAGCATATATACGGTTGGGGTCCTATGTCTGAGAGGGGTAGTGTCCTGCAGCTAAGCCAGGACCTACTGTTGTTTAACATGTTCCACATTCACCTCAGTGTTGTGGTATTTCATATTTTCTATTGTTTAAATTTAATCATTATTTAATACTAGAATTAAGCTAAAGTGTATTTAATTGTCTGGAAATCCCAGCTATTCAACTTTCATATTTTTTGCTGATATTTCTTTGTTTTTCTTTCTTCTTTGATTAATTAAGTCTGTACCAGTTAGTAGTGTTGAAAATAATATTGTTTGTAATGGAAAATTATTTGTTTTTAAATCATTTTAGCTCAGATAACATTGAGTTGTCTATCCTTTCTTTTCTTTTTCTGATCACTATAGTCTAATACTGAACCATTCTTTAGGGTTAACATCTTGCTTAGACAGACACATTTATTGTGGCGCAGGTCAACAGCTGGTTTAATTAAAAACATTTAGTAAACAGAGTAAATAATTATAAATAATAAATAATAATAAATAAGGCTATGATCATATTATATTTACATACAGTATACATACAGTATATATATATATATATATATATATATATATATATATATATATATATATATATATATATATATATATATATATATATATATATTCTGTGTCATTATAGTTATTGATAATGTTAAAGATAATAAAGGAATAATTGTAAAACAATTATCAATTAGTTTAAGTGGTTAATCCAGTAAAAAAATGTCATATATAAAGAGAAATTGAATTTAGTTTTCTCTCATGTTCTTGGCACTGATGACTGGCTTAATTATTAATTTAATTCACCTGTCTAACTCTAATGTCTAACTGCTCCTTCCCTTATTTAAGCTTCTTGCATCCAGTCATCAGGGCCAGATTATTCTTGTTCTCTTGTGCCAGCGGTGAGAGCATTTTTAGCGTACCTTAGTGTTTCTGATTTCCTGATCCTGACCTGTTCTGCCTCTCAACCACTGAGCCTGCCTGTCTCTCTTCTCCCTTGCCTGACCTGGCTTTGGACTCTTGGACCTCTTAGCCTACCTGTTCCTGTTCTAATCTGTTTGCCTGACCTGTCTTCGGACTCTTGGACCCCTGAGCCTGCCTGTTCCTGTTCTGATCTGTTTGCCTGACCTGGCTTCGGACTCTTGGACCCCTGAGCCTGCCTGTTCCTGTTCTGATCTGTTTGCCTGACCTGGCTTCGGACTCTTGGACCCCTGAGCCTGCCTGTTCCTGTTCTGATCTGTTTGCCTGACCTGGCTTCGGACTCTTGGACCCCTGAGCCTGCCTGTTCCTGTTCTGATCTGTTTGCCTGACCTGGCTTCGGACTCTTGGACCCCTGAGCCTGCCTGTTCCTGTTCTGTTTGCCTGACCTGGCTTCGGACTCTTGGACCCCTGAGCCTGCCTGTTCCTGTTCTGATCTGTTTGCCTGACCTGTCTTTGGACTCTTGGACCTCTGAGCCTGCCTGTTCCTGTTCTGATCTGTTTGCCTGACATGTCTTCAGACTCCTGCTTGTTCTCCGTCTCCGGAGTTTCAACAATTGTTGTTGGCAGCCCACCGGCTGGACCCTACCTTGTACTCAGGACACGGACTGAACTTGTAAACCAGAGTTTCCCTGTGATAGATGGCCTAGCCGCTGTTACTCCGGTTACTCCAGTTTTTAACTGGTTACTCCAGTTTTTAACTTTAACTGTTTTTAAATGAACACTATTTGAATAATTCCACTGTCTGTCTTGCCTGAATACCTGTTCTGAGTCGTGACACTTTCATATTTTCTGTGCAATCTGAGAGCTAACAATTCAATGAAAAGTTCCATTAAGAAGACCTGACTAACTTCAAGATTTATTTAGTGTTTGTGACAATATAGCATTTTGAAAAGTTGCATTTGTTTATTTTTTGATGTGATTTTTTCCCCTCATAAATAGCTGAGGAACACATGTTTCAGTCTCCAGCAAACCATATTTACATCCAGTGAAACCTAAAATTCAGAGCTTCAGACTTGAAAAAACAATCAAAAGTTTTTTAAAAAGTAGCATACGGTATATACTGTATTTAATCAGCATACAGTTACTTTTACAAGTAGAAAGAAAGCTTATCATGTTTTAGATAAATTGGGAGCATCCTGTCCTTGTACTAAGTCTGTACTCACTATAGGTTAGTAGAGAATTAGGATACAGAATTAAAAAAAATCAATATTATCTCTAAAGTTTATGTAAAGGTTATTACTTTAAATTGTTAGGGGACTAGTCTTAAAATGGAAACAAACTCAAAACCACATTATGCATGACATTAATAAGCACTTTGAACAAGTTCTGACATTTAAAAAATGCATTTTATGTACCATCCTATGAGGCATTTTGTTATAATGAGCATATACATAAAATCACTAATTTCTCTTCTGTAGCACCTGGTGTGAACAAAGCCCTGCAGTCATCAACCCTCTTCCATTTCTGTAGATAACCTGCCTCAGCTTTGAATTAAACATTTATCTTGTGAAATTTAGCACAACAGAAACATACTTTTACAGTTCCTGTTCTCAAAGAGTATGGCTGGATTAGAGCACATTAATCACGCATAATGATGAGCCTGTACTCTCCTCTGGGAATAAACTGTACTAAGAAGCACCAGTCCTTTTTTGCCTACAGCGTCGGGGTTGGGGGTGGGGACAGCTTTGTACATGGTCCCCATTGGTGCAAATGGGAACTGCTGGTTGACATCAACTACCCAAGCATAGCAAACATTTCACTGGGATTACTTCAAATTGACTTCCAGTCTCAGTCTGGCCTCTAGGAGGGAAAGATGGAGGAAAGAGTGGGAAATAAAAATGAAAGGTGAGCAGAACAGCGTCAGCTCTGTTAGTTTAAAGCAGCATTCACATGATAGCTTGAAACCAAGGGATGACCTGAAAGAAATTAGTACTATTTACGGATCATCAATGTTGAGCTTAAATAGTAAAAAAAAAACTGCTGAGTTACAAGTTTAGGTGCTTGACTATGATTTTCCTGGCTGACTCAAAGCTCCATTCCTGCTCTGCGTAGGGTGCGGCCCATTAAAACCAGCAGAAACTCTTAACTTGGGCTGGGTTCTCTTGCTGCATGCTTGTCCTCAAAGTCAGTGGGCTCCACTCCTGTTCCTGCTGAACTGAGCCAGTTTTCAGGTAAAACACTGATACCAGTTCAGTAGGCACAGGAGGGCACAGCCCTGCCTCTCCTTCACAGGTCAAACTTCAATATATGAAATGCTGCAAAAATCAAAATGACCTTATGTATAGATAAAAGACAACCAAGTTTATCATAAAAAATATTGTACAATAATTCCTCTACAACAGATCAGATGATTTTAATAAAAACAATAATGAAGTCATGAAAACAGTTGAAAGGTTAAGAAATAGTAAGGATCATGTTTGGGATATTCCTGTCATTAGACCTTTGTCCAGACGTCTATCGTTAACAGTTTGTCCTCTGTTCTAAGTCGCGTCTTACTGACATTGCTGGGATTTTTATGGAGAGGTTCGGAAAAGTGTAATACAAAAGCTAGCATGTTTAACCTATTTTTTTTAAATTAGACTTGTTAATAATTTAGCTTGTAATTCATCTAAATGTTCTTTTGGTTAACTGTTACTTCACAAGAATAGGAAACGCTCTTAGCAAGACTATGGAAATTAATGACTAGAGTTTTTGGCTCTTTTCTGGTCTGTATTTAGATAATGTGCAACATGATTCAGACACAAAAAAAAAAAGGTTTCACAAAAATCCATACTTATTAAACAAATATAAGCTCAACCCATCATGCAAGTGGCACCCACAAATATAAGTCACAGCTTTTCATAAAGATTCTGCACGGTTATTTTTTTACAGATGGTGTCTGGAGTTAAGTCTGGGCCTCCAATGACAGCAATCTCAAAAGGATAGATTTAGTACCCAATCTGTTTTGTCCAATTTCATCTTGTTTTACAACAAAACTTTAGAAAAGCTGAAATATTTCGTACAGACATTTATAAAGCACAGAATGTGCATGGAAAAATATGTAAAGCCTACACATATAAAGCATGATAACAATAACCGTACTGCTGACTAAAATGTGTGATGATTCCACATAACGCAACTCAAATTGGGATAAAACAGTATTTGAGATCATCAAAACAAAAATGAAGCCCAAGCTCAAAAAATTAAATAATACCAATAGAAAAATGGGACTGCATGTAAAGTGCTATGACACACTTAAAGAGTTAAGTTACATTTTTAGAAAAACTCTTTTCAAAATGGATTTTTCCTGACAAATAGAAAATAAGCTCAATACCAAAGTACAAAAACTGTGACAGTCTCAAAAAGACTTTTAGAGATATGGGCAGGTTTTTCTTGCCCAATTGACAGTATGACAGTAGTTGAGATACATGTGCCTCCTTGCCTGATTATATGTATACATCAGGTAGCAAAAAAGTTTTAGACTAATACTTAAAAAAAGTGAAGTTTAACTACCGTAGTAAAAAGTGCTTCAGTTTTCTTTATTTTAATATTTCATTATAAATAACAGTGTTTCATTTCACCAAATTACATTGAAGTTGATTAATTGCAGCTGTACATCCATACATCCATAATTTTATGTAATGTTAACAAAAAAAAATCAGTCTCACGCTTATGGTGTGAGATTTATATATTTCAAGAATTAAAATACATCTTTATTAGAGTTTATAATAAACGTGGTAGTTACTGTATTTTTTTTAATTAAAATTTACTTATTTTTTTACTGAAAAAATTCCTAATCATAAAAGTCAGAGCAATGTAAAAGTGCTTTAAAATATTATACACTGTATGGGTCAGATTAGTTTTGATTGTGACGGCCTATATCACAGTCTTCTCATCCACAAGAAAAGAAAATTCAAGCAAATTCAATTAACACAGTGAATGATGAAAACAAAGTAATAATGACAGTGAATAAAAATATAATTTTATTTATCACTTTCTAGGCAGCATATTTATGTTATTTTTTTATTCTAAATGAAAAGAATTAAATGTCTGAGAATTTAATTTAATTGTTTTTATCTTATAATCAGTTGTACTTTCTATTTTTTGAAAATAATCAATACATTTGACGCAGGGGGAACTGATGGTATGATTAAAATGGCCAAGGGGGTACAGAAGTCCAAAAAGGTAGGGAACCACTGCTTTAGGTCATAATGGTGACATGATTGTATTTGAACCTCATCCCCTACAATACTCTCCTTCCTACTTTCCTCCTTAATTCCTTCATCTTTCACCTTTTCCGAGATCATCAAGTTCTGTCCATCCACTGGAACAAATCCTCGACGTCGTATCAACTATTTCACCTCGGGCACTGAACTTAGCCACTGTGAACAACACATTGAAGGGATCAATGCTCACCAATTAGCTAAGCTCTGTGCCCTCAGCAAGTGGGTGGCTGGCTGAGATTTATGCAGACCTTTACGTGAGAAGTCGGCAGTGAAGTCAGTGGTCTCGGAGCCAGCAGTTCAAGCAACGTTTTTCAGAGGGCATAGTGCTGTGGAGGATCTTCACTTATTTCATATATCTTGAGAAATTCCTTGCTTATGCTGTAAATCTAAAATCCCACCTTGTCTTGTGGGGCTCTGGTTTGCATTTACACCCATTTCCTGGGACATTAGAGCGGAGAGTGGGGAGACTAGTTTAAATTTCAAACAGCTGGAGCCTTAAATACACACAGAAGCGATCAACCTTTTAGAGGTCTGCTGAGATGGTTGATAAAATTCCTGTTTAATTTCTTTAGCACTCTAGAGTCCGGCCTGAGAACGCATGCAGCCAAGAGTGAAATGTGAGGTTGGGTCAGGGTTCCCACTGAGCTGTCAAGGAGTGGAAATCCCTGGCAATGTGATTTTTGTTTCTCTTTGTGCATCAAATCACGGTGCCAGGAACCCTCCCCTAAGCAGCTAGACCAGAGGCCTGGTCTCCACCTCTCTGCCCTTTACCCCCCTCTGCTCTCTTGCACGGTTTTTGGACTCTGGATGTTTCTCTTATGCAGCAGCTGTGGAGCACCTGTGACCAAGAAAAAAAAAAACAAAAAGAGGAGATTTTAGTTCCATTATTTCTCTCTTTGAAACAAAACCTTCTAGTCTAGTCTTGTCTTGATGATAGTGTATGATGCACTTAAGAGCCCTCATCCATGCTCTGCAGTGGACGATGATGCAACATAATATGTGTAACAGAAAAATTGCATTTGTGAGATAAGATAAAAAACTCTATGGGCTTTTTGTTGCAGAGATCAGCGGGAGGCAGCAGATGTTTAGTCCAGCCAAAACATGCAAAGCCAGCTGCTCAGTTATTAAAGAGCAACCCAGAAACAGGTAGCAGTGCACTATCGGTTTATTTTTAAGGTGGGAAAAAAGAGTCAAAGCAGTTTTCCTTGGTTTAAGGTTTTATATTAGTTGATGAGTTCAAGAGGGTAAATGTAGGACTACAAAATCAATTCTGCTCTTTTTACAACTTCCTCCTCACATATTTGTAATATAATTTTGCACATCTATCCTGTCTGTTGTTGTTTTCCTTGCCGTCTTCCTTTTTTGCGGCTCTGCAGGGGAAATTCTCGGACCACCAAGTTGGGGCAGAATTAAAAATAGGATTGTTGAGTGGTGATGGGGAGGAGGGATGAGGAGATTTGGGCCAGGTATCAGCAGTTTCTTCTCGCTTTATTTTTACTCAGGATCTCTTCTCTATCACTTCAGACTTTAAACCATGCAGGCTGGTGGATGGGGACATTTCTGTCAGGAAAAGTCTGGAAATCTTTTCAATTTAATGCAAGATTTTCCTCTATATCAAAACAAATCTAGATATTATCCATACTTACCAGAACATATTAATTCCATCCATAGACTTTTTTTTCAAATACAAAGAAACTATGAGAATCGCAGTCTTTACAAATGAAACATTCAATAAAAAAAGTTTAACTTTTCTTGTTTTTCTGCACAAAATGACTGTGTCAATACAGAGAGCCTTAGTACATGTTGTACAACATTAGAAAAGGCATGCAGACGTCTCCCAGACAGAGAAATATGCCTGTGCTGTCAAGCAGTGTCAGCCACTCCCTGCACAAGAATCATGAATAAAAATGTGTGTGTGTGTAGATTGTGAGATTTGGAACATAATGTTGTGCATCAGTGAACAGCAAAGGCAGAGTGAGGAATTGCCTGCGTGTGCATGCTTCATTTACATGCATGACTTCTGACATTTTTTCTCTAAGAAAGAAAAAAAGAGAGAATATGCTGAGGTTGTCTGAATAAAGGGAGAGGCCACTGCCCTCTAACACCGCGGTGAGTCATTGTTTGTTTGGTGGGTGTGAAAGTCAAAATTGGAAATGAGTAATTGGTGAGGTCAGTGTGAGATTAAAATGAATTATTGGTCACATTTGCCATGAAGTAAGTGTAACATAGTGCATATTCGGAAAGTAAAGGGGATAATTTAAGCAATCTAAATTCAGTTATACAAGAACATCTCTTAAGACTCATGGTCTCATTTACAAGAGAGGCAATAAACCTAAAAAACCAACAGTGATAAAACTAAATTAAAAATAATATTTATAGAATCCAAAACGTACTTCTGAAGATGAATGCCATGCAACACCAGAAGGTGTTTTACTGAAAACAAGTACAATTGCCTCCAAACAAGTTTACGTTTCCTTTTATCAAAAATTTTAACTCACCAAGTGTGACAAAATTAGAGAGCCTCAGGTCCCACTTGAAGCATGTTTGAAACAAGTGGAAGGAGAAGACTTTTTTTAGCAAAGTTCATTATGTGCTGACGGAACATAAAATGTTCTTTAGAGCAAAATAGTATTAATGCCTTTTATGTGAGATGTTGCATTACAAGTATGACAGAAAAAGAGAGAAAATGGATCTATTACTATGATTTTCCCCTTCTGGACTTTGAGTTTTGAGTTTTGAGTTATCTATATAATTCTGTCTTGTTGATCTTTGGTTTATTTTCCATTTTGTTTTATATTAAAGCTGTGTTACAATTTAGTCTGTGTGGCCCCTTTGTTGTCTAATTTTAAAGTTACTTTTATCCACACCTGCTCCATATCAGCTCATTAGTCAATTCTTTGTTCTTTCCCCCATATATACACCGCCTCTGCAGTTCCTCTTTGCTTGTTTCTTGTTGTTACTTAGCTCTCCATGTGCATTTTCACCTGATGTCTCCTGGTTTTTTGGTTTGTTGTATTTTGATTCTTGGATTTTGTTTCTCTTCACCTTTTGATTTCATTAAACTTGCAAGAACTCATCTCTGCCTCCCTCATCTCTACAGGTGCTGGTCATAAAATTAGAATATCATGAAAAAGTAGATTGATTTCAGTAATTCCATTTAAAAAGTGAAACTTGTATATTATATTCATACATTACATACAAACTCATATATTTCAGATGTTTATTTTGTTTAATTTTGATGATTACAAATGACAACAAATGAAAATCTCAAATTCATCATATCAGAAAATTAGAATATTACTGAAGACCAATAAAAACAAAGGATTTATAGAAATGTTGGCCAACTGAAAAGTATGAACATGAAAAGTATGAGCATGTACAGCACTCAGTATTTAGTTGGGCCTCCTTTGGCCTGTATTACTGCAGCAATGCGGCGTGGCATGGAGTCGATCAGTCTGTGGCACTGCTCAGGTGTTATGATAGCCCAGGTTGCTCTAATAGTGGCTTTTAGCTCTTCTGAATTGTTGGGTCTGGTGTATTGCATCTTCTTCTTCACAATACCCCATAGATTTTCTATGGGGTTAAGGTCAGGAGAGTTTGCTGGCCAATTAAGAACAGGGATACCATGGTCCTTCAACCAGGTACTGGTAGCTTTGGCACTGTGCGCAGGTGCCAAGTCCTGTTGGAAAATGAAATCTGCATCTCCAAAAAGTTGGTCAGCTGCAGGAAGCATGAAGTGCTCTAAAACTTCCTGGTATGTGGCTGCGTTGACCCTGGACCTCAGAAAACACAATGGACCAACACCAGCAGATGACATGGCACCCCAAACCATCACTGACTGTGGAAACTTTACACTGGACTTCAAGCAACGTGGATGAAGTGCCTCTCTTCTTTTCCTCCAGACTCTGGGACCTTGATTTCCAAAGGAAATGCAAAATTTACTTTCATCAGAGAACATGACTTTGGACCACTCACCAGCAGTCCAGTCCTGTTTCTCTTTAGCCCAGGCAAGACGCTTCTGACGCTGTCTGTGGTTCAAGAGTGGCTTGACACAAGGAATGCGACAGCAGAAACCCATGTCTTTCATACGTCTGTGTGTGGTGGTTCTTGAAGCACTCACTCCAGCTGCAGTCCACTCTTTGTGAATCTCCCCCACATTTTTGAATGGGTTTTGTTTCACAATCCTCTCCAGGGTGCGGTTATCTCTCTTGCTTGTACACTTTTTTCGACCACATCTTTTCCTTCCCTTCGCCTCTCTATTAATGTGCTTGGACACTGAGCTCTGTGAACAGCCAGCCTCTTTAGCGATGACCTTTTGTGTCTTGCCCTCCTTGTGCAAGGTGTCGATGGTCGTCTTTTGGACAACTGTCAAGTCAGCAGTCTTCCCCATGATTGTGTAGCCTATAGAACTAGACTGAAAGACCATTTAAAGGCTTTTGCAGGTGGATTGAGTTAATTAGCTGATTAGAGTGTGGCACCAGGGGCCATCAATTTTGAACCTTTTCACAATATTCTAATTTTCTGATATGATGAATTTGAGATTTTCATTTGTTGTCATTTGTAATCATCAAAATTAAACAAAATAAACATCTGAAATATATGAGTTTGTATGTAATGTATGAATATAATATACAAGTTTCACTTTTTAAATGGAATTACTGAAATCAATCTACTTTTTCATGATATTCTAATTTTATGACCAGCACCTGTACATTTGGGTTCTTAACCAACCTCCACCAAACCCTGACATCTCTTAATGAACATGTATCAATGTAAAAGCATGCAGGTGTGGAGTGGACGAGCTTTCACTAAGGGGAATAGTTTGCTATCGGTGACAAAATCTGTCATGAAGAAACCTTTTGAAAATCCAATATTCAGCCTAACACAGTTTAGGTTTAGAAGGTTTATTGAAAGTCTGTGATATGAGCAGGAATGTTGGGCGGAAGACTTGTAGAAGGCTTTAAGCACATGGGTAATGGCTCACAGGCTGGTGGCAGGCTTTAAGCAGACTGGTGGCAGGTTGATGGGTAATTTAGAGTCAATCAAAAGGAGCTTAATGTGGCCTAGCACCAAAAAAATGCTAAAAAACACTCTCTACGATCTAAACATTCTCATGTGTTTAACTTTTTAATGCTACTCATAGTGTCTCTAGCTGCATTTCCTTTCTCTTATTGAAAGATGAACAAAAATGTTTGCTAAAAAGCCACTTCTCTTGTAACTATTGTACACTCTGCAGTTGATAATGTAAACACTGCAAATGCAGTGTAAGATGTATGATGGTGACCTCAAATTTAAAATTCATATCCAAATCTAGCGGCACTGTGATGTCATCCAGTGTTTGTCACAATTGTGCAATTTGTCACTTTAAAACAGAGCACAACATGTTAGAATGGAGATGGTGAAATAAGAGTATCTTTAAAAGGGCTTTTATCTGTGGTATGACTGTTTAGCCATAAAACTCAGCTCATGCATTTTCTAAATTCATGTAAAAGTTGTTGTATGTTACGTGTATCTAGGCTGAACAATTAACAGCTCAGAATCTTCTTATCTAATCTATATTTCAGTGTCAGAACTTATAAGAAATAAAATCAGTTATTTTAACGATGGGCGTTAGAAGTTTTGTAAATATGCAAAACACAACCCGAATCCAGAAGGAAAATATTTGTTTTATCCAGCAGCTTCTTTCTATAGTTATTTCAGTCAGATTGAAAATCTTTCATCTAAAAACCGTCTATAACATCTAATTGAGGTCAATATTTCAGTTCAGAAAAAAAAAAACTCACACTAATAAATAATTGGTTAATAACTTTTCTTAAGGCATAATTGGTTATATATGCCTTAATAAATGTAATTAAAATACTTTGTGCGTATAGTTGTTTTCAAAATGACATGAAAATTTAGGACATGGTCTCTTGAATATGTTCAAATGACTTCTTAATCACTCACAGCCCACATGTGTGACGATCTTTATAAGATGGAAAACATCTGCTGATCTAAACCTCCCGAATATCCACAGGCAGGGCAATTATCAACTGTTTAAAACAACTGAAACAAAGACAAACAAGGTTAAACAAGGTTTTGTTCTGTCATTATCCACAGAAAGGAGCCCCTGTTAGAATGCAGAAAAACAACCTTCTGCAAATGTCACAGTTTTAGAATTTAAGCTGGTTGTCATCATGCTGTTAAACTGAAATATTTATATCTACGCTGAGTGTTTTCAATCGTAGGCTTTTATATAAGCTTAAGATGCTGCTCATATTTCAACTTTTACCCATTAAAAAATGAAAAAATAAAGAAGTTATTTCAATTCAGTTTATTTATATAGCGCCAATTCACAACACATGTCATCTCAATGCACTTTACAGTTCACCAATAAAAATCTAATCAAAATCTTTTGTTGGTGTGTCAAAAACACTCTTTTTGTAGTTTATTTGTAAGAAGGTGCAAAATTAATGTTTTTACAAGATTAAGGCTATATTATCTTCAATGATTAATGATGTTTAACTCTTCAAGACATTGCATCAAATGACTCACTGCACAAGGAACTTTAATCATGGTGGCTATAAATCAATCATATTAAAAAATTGTCCTCTGCCACATTGGTATTTACCACTAAAAACGGACATCATCTGGTAGAAAAACATATTTGTCGCAAGTTCAGTGCATGTTTGCTCATAAAAGGAACAATAAGTTGAGATTAGCTTTCATATATTTTCATTCATTTCCTTAATTCTGAAAGGGCTACATCTTGTACTTCCTTTGCTGCTGCTGGTGTAAAGTTACTTTAGGGGTAAGTAGCAATTAAAGCGGTTCCCTCAACTTCCTTCACTGATGGTTTCAAGTTAATTAAGCAAATTTCCACAAAACATTTGAATCAGACATGACACCTTCTCTCGTGGGGTAGGGGGCTGCATCTGTTAGTTATTTTACTTTACAGAATTAATAGTCAGGCCAAGTTCACTGAGTGACAGATCAGCTGTGACAGGTTGTCTTTTTTCATTCTCTGTTGTGAAACAAGGTAAGAAACTACACAAACTGTCACCTGCCATAGATAGAATTACTTAATATGGGTTCAGATTTTAATGTGGTTTCCCCAGAAAGTCATTTATTATCAAAAATAGCACCATGCTTTGTAATTACCATGTTAGCACACTGATATTATTAAAAAAGTTTAATTTCTCTGTTAGTGCATAATAGTTTCTAGCCTTATGATACACACATGAAAGACCCCTTGAGCAAAGTACAGTAGGTTAAAAACCACACTCCTTGTATTTTCAAAGATCAGGAAATACTCAAAGCTTATGTGGTGCTTTGTTTTCATCCAAACCTAAAATTCAAAATAAATTATAATAATTTTCATGTGTTCTGGTGTTTTAGAACAATAAAAACATTATACAGGGAACAGATGCTTAGTTTAAAATGGCTGAATAAATCCTTTTTATCCTTTTAACCTGAAGAAAAATGACAATAACAGAATACACTGGAAAAAAATCAAAATCTAGATAAGTATTTTTTTCTCAAAATAAGTGCATTTGTTTTTTGATTGAGGAGGTTTTTGGATTGAGGAAGAGACATTTTGCCAATGGAACAAGACAGTTGTAATTTAAAATAAGAAAACCCAATTGCATTGTCCTATCTCATGTGTATGTTATCTAAGTATCTTATTTTAAGAGTAAAAATACTTTTCCATTGGCAAGCTATCTCATTTACCTACTCAAATTAAGGGTAAATACATTTAATTTAAGGAATTTTAACTTATTTGTAGATTGTTTTTCCAGTGTAGATAAAAATCATTTTTAATTTTGCTGAGGAAATACACTATGAATTTCTGTGCATGAAAATATTCTGTTTTTGAATGATTTTAAACAGTGTGCGAGGCCCGAAATGTAGCTTTGGAGCTGCAGGTTGCAGAACCCTGTCTCAGACAGAGACAGCATTGTGGACAAGCATTTCCTACACGTGGGTCAGAACTGACCAAGCAACAAAAGCTTTATCAGAACCGATCGCACCTCTTTAGGTAACTAAAGAACCCAGGAGCATTAAAAAGTCATTACCCATGTTGGCCGGGGCTCGGCTTCATTATTTAGCTCATTAGATCACTCAGTCCTGATAATCCAGCCCTCCCATGTGACTGATGATTGAGTGAGCATAATGCAGGCACTTTTTCACATGTCCCATTAACAATAATCCACTTTACATAGTTAATGCAATTTGACGGAGATGTAATTTCATTAAAAAAGAAAAAGAAACATCTTTACCAACCTTTTCTTAGAAAAGACAGAATAAGACATAAGTACAAGAAAGGATTTGGAACTTTCTGCCAAAAAGGAACCCAGAGATCACATGAATGTGATCTGAAAAGAACCAATGAGTCACCATTTAAAGGAGGAATCTCCATGAAAAAATGATCCAGCGCTGCCGGCCGACAGGAACATGATCGATTATAATGCATGAGGGGAAATGGCACAGCTGCATTATAGCCCGACGCTACCTATCTCTAAATCTGATAGCTTTAGCTTTTGCAGCTATTAGCTAATAGCTGCGGCCACACTGATAACATTTGGACTCTAAGGGGAAAACTGTTATCGAAAACCTGAGAGGAACCCAAGAAGAGAAAGGAGAAAGTAATGCTCTAAGGAGGTTAAAACTCTGAGGATGCGATGAATGTGTGAGATCAGGTGACGTAGCTGTGGTGAAAATAAACCCAGACACAACAACATGGGAATGCCTGGGTACACTATGTGTCAATGCTGCTGTTTGTGGAGCCAGAGATAATAAAGTGTCTCATGCTGTCCTTAACTAATCCAGTCACTTTCTAAATTTGCAGCAAAGTCCTTCTGTTTTCTGATATTTTTTTTTTTATCAAAAGCACGTCTAGAGCAGCTATTAATATAAAAACATAGGACAAGTCACCTTTTAGAGTTTATATAAGATTAAGGATCAGAAGGAGTGGAGGAGGTTTTGGAGAAACCATTGAGATGCATCCGTCAGCATGGCGTGTGAGAAGGCCCAAAAGGAGTTGGCGTGTTCGGCTTGTGACCTCTGTAACCAGCAGGCTCCCTCCCACTTCAAGCATGCAATCCCTCCACAAACCAGGGCCTGTTTTTCCACCACACATGGCTTCAATTGGAGTTTACCGCCACCGCTGCTGTTGCTGCTGTTGCTGCTGTTACTGCTGCGTCTGCAGCAGCGAGGCATAGCACAACAAACCTATTTATGAAATCAGAAACTGGCAAACAACTCAAGCATCTTCCCAGTGGTGTCAGTTGGTCATGGAGATTTCTGTCTTTCCCAGATTTAGACATAGAAAACCCCCCAAAAAATATCTTTCCTTCAGATCCTTACTTTCATTCACATATTGTGTATGTATATATAAACAACCCTTCTTTTGGAATCCTGCAGCAGAGCCAACAAGGCAAGCTGTTTACTACTTCTTTGCTCGTAAAAAGAAAATATGCATCTGCTGGGGCCTGTATCAAAGGCTCCTTCATTTAGTTGCTGGCTAAGATGGTTTGAATGTGTGCTGCCTGTGATTGCTTCGGTTCAGACGGAAATTCTCTGCGGTAGATGCAAGGCCGGGCTTAAAGGGCTGAGGGAAACCACGCTGTCCCAGCCACTTTAACACTCACCATTTGATCTGAGAGAAATCTACCTACTGACCGACAGAGGAAAATGTTGCATAGTTTCCAAATTTCTTACTAATTAAAACGTACTTTTATAAACTGACTTTGTGGCGCAAAAAAAAATAAAAAATCTGAAGAGAGTCCATTTTGTTCTTTGCCACAGCCATTTTGGGGACTAGAGTTAGGCATAATGGCGTTACATAATAATTTAATAACAAAGCAATCTAACTATTTATTTTTCCTTTATTTGCAACACCGTTACCTTACTTGTAATCTAAGGAGTTGTGCAACAACTGCTTGATCAATTAAAGTGACTTTTCATTAGTGCAATTATCTACTTTGGGAGAGGACTGCTCCCTGCTCGAAGTGCAGGGGCTGAGCAACAGAGCTCAAAAGTAGGCAGATATGCTACTGACTGGCTGAGGAGCTATAATGTGGGTCGGTGTTCAGCACTCATCCATACCTTGCATATATGGATAGCAGAAACTCAGGGTGAAACTTAGATGATTATTCCAAGACTGCAAGCTCTCTGAATTTAAAAGTTAAATGTTTCTCAGATTTTCTCATTATTTCCAGGAACAAAGAATTTATCCACGTTTGTTAAAAGCAGCTCTAATCTAATGAATCACCTCGTGTTGCCACACCCATCCCTTTTTTTCCTCAATGTATCACTCTTTACAACTGGTTAGCATTATTTACATGCTAATAACATCTACAGAAATATATTGCCGCAGAGGGTCTTGACTCACTTGTCTCACCACATATCAAAAAGCTGTAGATTATTACTGTATTAAGTGCTTTCAGATACACTATATTGCCAAAAGTATTTGCTCACCCATCCAAATTATTGGAATCAGGTGTTCCAATCACTTCCATGGCCACAGGTGTATAAATTCAAGCACCTAGGCATGCAGACTGTTTTTACAAACATTTGTGAAAGAATGGGTCGCTCTCAGGAGCTCAGTGAATTCCAGCGTGGAACTGTGATAGGATGCCACCTGTGCAACAAATCCAGTCGTGAAATTTCCTCGCTCCTAAATATTCCACAGTCAACTGTCAGCTGTATTATAAGAAAATGGAAGTGTTTGGGAACGACAGCAACTCAGCCACGAAGAGGTAGGCCACGTAAACTGACGGAGCGGGGTCAGCGGATGCTGACGCGCATAGTGCGAAGAGGTCGCCAACTTTCTGCAGAGTCAATCACTACAGACCTCCAAACTTCATGTGGCCTTCAGATTAGCTCAAGAACAGTGCGCAGAGAGCTTCATGGAATGGGTTTCCATGGTCGAGCAGCTGCATCCAAGCCATACATCACCAAGTGCAATGCAAAGCGTCGGATGCGGTGGTGTAAAGCACGCCGCCACTGGACTCTAGAGCAGTGGAGACGCGTTCTCTGGAGTGACGAATCGCGCTTCTCCATCTGGCAATCTGATGGACGGGTCTGGGTTTGGCGGTTGCCAGGAGAACGGTACTTGTCTGACTGCATTGTGCCAAGTGTAAAGTTTGTTGGAGGGGGGATTATGGTGTGAGGTTGTTTTTCAGGAGCTGGGCTTGGCCCCTTAGTTCCAGTGAAAGGAACTCTGAATGCTTCAGCATACCAAGACATTTTGGACAATTCCATGCTCCCAACTTTGTGGGAACAGTTTGGAGCTGGCCCCTTCCTCTTCCAACATGACTGTGCACCAGTGCACAAAGCAAGGTCCATAAAGACATGGATGACAGAGTCTGGTGTGGATGAACTTGACTGGCCTGCACAGAGTCCTGACCTCAACCCGATAGAACACCTTTGGGATGAATTAGAGCGGAGACTGAGAGCCAGGCCTTCTCGTCCAACATCAGTGTGCGACCTCACAAATGCGCTTCTGGAAGAATGGTCAAAAATTCCCATAAACACACTCCTAAACCTTGTGGACAGCCTTCCCAGAAGAGTTGAAGCTGTTCTAGCTGCAAAGGGTGGACCGACGTCATATTGAACCCTATGGATTAGGAACGGGATGTCACTTAAGCTCATATGTGAGTCAAGGCAGGTGAGCAAATACTTTTGGCAATATAGTGTATGTATAGGGGGCTTTTAATTAACTATTTAATAAATAAATGAATTAATTGTTGTTAAAAATTTAATATTTTATAATTGGACTCCTAGTTTGATGTAATTTTCTGAAATCACCCAACACATTGACAGTTTAGATCACAAAACCCTATTTACAGTGCTAGTGACTAAGTAACTTTTTGTGCAAAGGTGCCGAAAACTATTAGGGAGACATAAAAACATGTGAAAACTGATCAGATGAGACCAAAACTAAACCTTTTGGCCTCCCACACTTTAAACATCTTTGACTTCTAAACTAACACATCCTCTTTATCATAAATAAACATCTATCTATCTATCTATCTATCTATCTATCTATCTATCTATCTATCTATCTATCTATCTATCATCTATCTATCTATATATCTATCTATCTATCTATCTATCTATCTATCTATCTATCTATCTATCTATCTATCTATCTATCTATCTATCTATCTATCTATCTATCTATCTATCTATCCATCAGTCAATCTTGATTCGTCCATCAAATCTAACAGAAAACATATGTTCATTGTTGTTGTGGCACCGCCCATATCGGCATCTGTTACAGTGTTGATTAACACAGTTGAAAATTACCCTTTTTAGAAGTAAAATGTTTATTTGAACCTGCAATTAAAGGTACATCATTACAGATACTTTAATGAATGACCATCTGAGATGTTCATACAGTTGCTGCTCGTGAGGCTTGCCTAAAATCTTCCTTCTGACTTAATTTTTCCATAAATCTTGCCAGTATATCATATAAAGGGTCAATTATTACTCCATGATCCACTGTTCTTCATTATATCCTGCTCATATGAATCTATTTGTGCTGTCAGTGCAAATTACTCTGTGTACTGGCTTTGTTCTGGTCGACCACGTTCCCTTGCACATGGGAACTGTTCAGTGATCTAGCAGACACAGATAAAGCTCTGGGACACGCTCAAGTATTTGAACTATTTTTCCAGAAATGTTCCGAGCCTTTGACTTTGGGGTGAGTTTATCAATCTCCTTTTCCAAACAGCAGAGTTTTTAGCATTAAAAAAACAAACAAAAAAACAGTCCTGCAAATCATGCAAGAAATGCTGTTATAGAAGCTTAAGGTCATTCAGGTGTATGAAATATCTCATTCGTTTTGCTTTTTAGACATTTTAAATCTAATCAAGATTCATCGAATTATGATTTAGTCAGAGAAGAAGCAAGGACAACATAATTAGACGAGAACTCCAACCACTTGTAAAACAAGCAGATGCCTTCCTTCTTCTCATCATCAAAAGATCAAAGTTGGGCTCAGACAACTGCACAACACATCTGAAGCTGGAACTTTGATCATATCTGATGTCATGTGTTTAGGACAAGTCAGCCGCCACAAGAGGAAAAACAAGAAGAGGAGCAAAAAGAAGTCAGCTAATAAAATCTGTGAAAGGAATGCCGTACCCTGACTCAGTGGAAAGTGTGAGAAAGACACAGACTGAAGTGTTTGCTACTTACTGTAACCTCTGCTGGTCCTCTAGCGGTCCAGGATAGGGTTTGAGTCCCATCAGAGTTCAAATGAGGATATGCAGAGTAGAAGACCCTGGTGACTGATTTACTGGATGACTAACTGTAATCTGGCTAATAACTGACAAGAAAAATGCCTGGCTATCTGAGTGACGGAGGCAGCTCCAAAACTCCTTCTGCAGTGGAAATCCTCAGAGGTCTGGCTGCCAGAGCTGTCTTGTCCTGTCATGTCCCGGTCTGTCCACTGCCAGTTCTATGAGCTATACGGCCCAGCAAGAAGCAGGGAGAGGCGGGGTGGCGGTGGTGGGGCGGGAGGATAAAACTCTGTCCCCCTGGTTCCCACAGTCTGCTTGGCGAGGAGAGGAGATAGCTCTGTTCCCATAGAGGTCAGATGTGGAGTTAACACACCCAGCCAGCTGTCTGCCTGCCTGCAAGCCTGATCAATCACTCTGAGGACACAGCTACTAGTGAGACACTCAGCCCAGAGTTACAGTGCAGACACAGGGAGAGTTTCACCCATTGTCCCAGGAGATTCATATGAGAGTCTGAAGGCAGAGCTGCCAGTCCTCCCTTACACTCCTCCCTAACCTAACTCTCCCTCCTCCCTCCTTCCCTGCCTCTCCTCTTACATTCCCCTCACCAGTTCTTTTTACAGCCTCCGTTGAGACGCTCTTATTGTGTGGCAATTGCATTAGCCTTTAGCGAGCAAGGAATGGCTCTTAGTGTCTAATGCAATGTTGTGTCTCTTTGTCTTTATCAGTCTCCTTATCTTTCTTTCATATGTCTATTCTATTTTCACTATCAACTCCACATGCAAACATCCACATGGACACAACTTCTTGCTTTCTCAGCGGATTACCTATCCTCCTCTCTGAATTTTATTTAAAGTGAGGCAGCTTCTTTCTGTTGCTCCTTGACAAAGTTGTTTCTCAGTCAAGGGGGAGGATTGAGTTTCTACTTGCTGAGAGGCATTGATTGTCTGTTTGCCTTATGATTATCCCTAATGTTTGCCAGCCGTTACAGGACTATGGTGCAATTCATCACTGCAGAAGATGCAGGAACTATGCAGTATAATTGAAACAATGAGCAGAAAGACACTTAAGCAGCTTAAGAAATTTAACTTAAGATGCTACTGTACAGCCTTGCAGTAGTATTCAAATAAACATTCTTTCACATCACCATCACAAATGGATGTATTTCATTAGGTGTGTAAAAGTGTGGACTGCATTGAAAGTCGGCCGCATTGAGTCCATGTTTTATAAAGTCTCCATTGTAGCTGTAGATGTATGTTTATGGTCATCCCTTTCCAGCTCTGTCTCAAATCTTTTTCAGCCTATTTTATTTTAGGATTTATGTATCCTTTAACACCATCCATCTTCAAATCTTCTCTGAATGCATTCTCTCTCCTTGCTGAATAAATGCATCCACACAACATGTTGCTCCCAAAACCAAGTTTCACCATTTGCTGGGTGAAACATATCTGCCATCTAATCTAATGGTATCTGCACATAGTGCTGTATTCCCACATCTGCGGGCCAAATTTATCAGGACTTCAAACTGTTTTCTGTCACCAGTGGATTTTTCTGCTGCTCTTGCAAGACCAGATTTGTGAAGAGTCTGACTCATAGAAGCATTGATTCTGCCATTTAAAGCCTGGACTGCTGTAGCTCCTCCAGAGTTGCAATGTCATGGCTGCTTTTTAGTTTAGGTAGATGCTATGCAGCTTGCAAAATTACTTTAATTCGCCGTCCCTGTTTTAAAGTCTCCTAGACCTGGGTGCTGCGTTACTTAATTTTTTGGTTCTGTCACACTTCTCTGGGACCCTCACAGAACAGATCTATCCATATTAGAATTAGGTAGATTCTACTTACTGAGTAAGTGAAATTTTAGGGTGATAAGTTGGATTTTACAGGGGGACCAAGAGAAAGGGGTATTAGAATAGAAATGCCATTATACTTCTCAGGTTTCTAGGGAACAGACTCAAATCTTAGTAATATTTTCATAAATATTTACATATTTTATCAAAAATAATGAATTACCATCAGAGATAAACTAATATACAATTGTCAAGTTCATAAATATGTTTATTTACAGTATAAAATAAAAGGAGGTTAGGAATAAATGGTAGTACATGTGTATTAAATTGAAGCAGGGCTCAGTAGAGAGGAAAAATGTTGAACTGACTCTATTGAACAGCTTTGCAGCTGTATACATTCTTGTGACAAAAGCTCAGACATCAAATTGATCTACTCTGAAAGCAACTCAGTCATCAAATACGATAGAACGTCAGGGCTTCACAAAGCCACCGTCTGAGACTGACCCTTTAGGGTTGATACAGCAGGGTGACAGCAAGATTATAGAACAATGCACATCAGGATTGCAGTTTTTCATCAGCACTATAATAACTCTAAAGCATCTACATGTTTAAATGTAGACATTTATTTGTCACTGACTTTAATTAAAAAAGAAAAAATCTTTATGTTAGTTTGGTTACCCAGAATTATTTACATTTGCTAGTAATATAAACAAATCAATCTATTAATAGTATTGAGCAGAAGAACAACAGTTTCCCAAAAGAAAAAGAAAAATGAGAATAGCAGTGGTCAGCTCCTTTTGACTGTAAATCAGAAATTTATAAGGGACAGCAAAAGAGATTAAGCTCTATTTCAAACACCACGATGTGTCCAGACATATCATTCATTAATTAAGCACTCTAGATAATATCTTAGACAAGCAGTTTCTATGTCCAGGACAGCCACTTCAATGTTCCCTGCCCGGCTTTTAGGGTAACTTAAAGTCATACAGTTGGTGCAATAAGTAATTTTGTTTGACACTTTTAAGACCAGATCTTCAGAGGGTTTCTATGTCTTGGTGCAAACATGTTTGTATGAGCAAAGCAGATCTTAAAAAAGGTGATTTGTGTTTGGAAATCAGGAGACAGCATATTTTTTTGCATGCATGCTTACATCAGGACATCTCTTTGTAAAAATGTATTCTCTTTTTCCCTTGATTTATTAAAACTTTACCCTGCATGAGCCACAGTTATGTTTAAGGCTTTTCTTACTTTTGTTAAAAAAGTAAAAAACGTTTTACTTGTTTGTAGCATTTTGTCACATACTATGAGATGTACTATAAATAGCATTTAGTATTATAATAATGATCAGTATTACCTTAATCTCATGGCTCAGAACTGCTTCTTTTCTACATAACTACACTCAAATTGCCATAGTACGAAACAATCTTCTCATTTTAACAGGT
Organism: Cyprinodon tularosa; assembly: GCF_016077235.1. Classification (NCBI taxonomy): domain Eukaryota; kingdom Metazoa; phylum Chordata; class Actinopteri; order Cyprinodontiformes; family Cyprinodontidae; genus Cyprinodon; species Cyprinodon tularosa. The sequence continues at coordinate 229,199 of NW_024038958.1, forward strand.
GGAACCAAATCAGTTTTCACATCTTAGCGTTTGTGTAGTAATCTTTGTAGACCACTACAAACAAGCTAACTTATTGCACATAGTAAAAAAAAATACCAATGCAATTTGGGGCCACTTATTTGGATTTTTTAAAGATCTTAATCTGAGTGCAGGTTATCTCCATAAAAAAAAAAAAAAAAAAAAAAAAAAACTACCGGTATGCTCCAATCTATTTCATTTCTAAGCCATGGGCAGTGCTTTACAAAACTATTTCTAAAGGTTTTTTATATACAACAAAAAATCTGTGTATAATAATGCATGAAAAATCTATATGCAAAGAAATGCATAACTTAATCTAAAGTGTAATGTTCATTTGTATTCTATTTCCTTTTACTGTTTTACCCTAAAATAAAATGCAGTGCTGCTAACAGGCATTGCATGATTTGCAGATAGAGTCTACATGCATGAAATGTAATGTAAGTATGAATCGAGCTGATTGAAGGCCTCCAAAATTTGTTAGAGACTATTACAGAAAATCAACAATTGAAGACAAAGCAAAGAGGTCAAGGATGATGTTATGGATCATTTCACATAAGGGGTTGTGCTCAATGAGCTGTCCTTTACAGAGTTTTAAGAACAACCCTATCTCGAACAATAATGATCTCAAAAATACAATTACAGTAAGTGTGTGAAGACCTTTACCCCACAAAGCTAAAAAATGTAAAGATCACTCTTCTTACTCTGTGTAAAATCGATTTACCTCTGTGGCTGTCATGTTGATGTCGGTTCCAGTGTTTTCCTGGGTTCCAAGGAAGTCCATCTTATGGTCTGCGTTAAACATCAAAAAGAAATTTTAAAAAAGCAAGTTGTATTTCTGTTTAAAATATATTTTCCTCACATACGTTAATGACAAACTACAAATCCCCCTATTTACTAATCGAGAGAAGTGGCAGAAACGAACTCTTACAGCATTTGACAACCAAAGAGTGCTAGATGTTACAACCCAGTGTGAAATCCCAGTGTGAGATAATTAATCATCACATGTGGAGGGGAAAACCAGACAAATATCATGACAGCATCAATCAAACATCACGTAGGTGATACCATGTCAGCACAAAACCAGCCAACTTCTCATGCTGAGATGTTCATCCTAAGGTGCTGATATTGGCTGTATTTATTTTTTTAGTTCTTCTCCTAGGCTTATTTGTTTGCATAAAGTTGTCTAAAGCGTTCAGACTTTCCAGAAAACAAAGCCAGGAGGGAGGAGAAGATCCAAGGAGCTTGACAAGGTTTGAACCCTAATTTTCGGTGACTAAAAACAAACATTCACTAAAATACCAAGCAGAGAGGTTTTCCAGCCTGCAAGCAGCTTCACTTAGCTAGACATGTCTGTGTTACTATGCATACACTCTGTCACCAACTGTTTGTGTGATGTAGTCCCAAGTTAAGGAAAAATATACATTTTCAAAGTCAAGCTCTGGGCTCGGATTTTGCCTTCTGGAAACATTTGAAGTAAATTTTTAGACAGTGAACAGGGAATGTGGTTTAAAGGTTTTGCCTTAACCTTTAACATAATGTCTACAAGAAGAAAAAACACATTTCACTTTAGTCTGGCTGCAGTCTGCTAGAGAAACAATACTGATTTTAAAAAATATGAAGCGGAGAGCTAAAAGGCATATTCTGAAAAAAAATCACGATGGTTTACACTATTATCTGTGTAATTAAATTAACAAAAGTGTGCATAGGGTAAGAATTCAACATTGTTGTAAGACATAAAGAGATGTCATGATCTTGTTGCTGATGGCTGGTTTAATTCATCAATTCATTCACCATTCTAACTCTGCCGTGTTTCTCATTACTGTTCATCTGATCCATTTGATCCTGCCTCTATTTAAGCTGCTTAGTCCTAGCTATCAGTGCCAGATTATATATATATATATATATATATATATATATATATATATATATATATATATATATATATATATATATATATATATATATATATATACAGTATATATGGTGACTTTGCTTTGTCTCAAACCAATCATTAAGAAAGTTGATTGAATACATTGAAGGAGATTTTTTCAGTAGATTTCTTCCTGTAAAGGGGGAGTCTTTCCTTTTTCACTGTTGCCACATGCACTCTGAAAAGAAAATGCTGCCCCAACTTAAATTAACTGCTTCATTTGGTAACAACTGGGTGAATCAAGTTGATCCAACTTAATTTATTAAGTTTATAACTTGAAAACTTAATAAAATAAAATTGAGCAAGCTACAATTTGAAACAGCAGTGGGACCATCACAGGGAGAAGACGCAGGCAGACGGGAAAGAAAATAGTTTAGTTTATTTCCATCTGCAGCTGCAACTGGTTTTTTATGCTGCATCACTACGCATTACAGGTGCTGGTCATAAAATTAGAATATCATGAAAAAGTAGATTGATTTCAGTAATTCCATTTAAAAAGTGAAACTTGTATATTATATTCATACATTACATACAAACTCATATATTTCAGATGTTTATTTTGTTTAATTTTGATGATTACAAATGACAACAAATGAAAATCTCAAATTCATCATATCAGAAAATTAGAATATTACTGAAGACCAATAAAAACAAAGGATTTATAGAAATGTTGGCCAACTGAAAAGTATGAACATGAAAAGTATGAGCATGTACAGCACTCAGTATTTAGTTGGGCCTCCTTTGGCCTGTATTACTGCAGCAATGCGGCGTGGCATGGAGTCGATCAGTCTGTGGCACTGCTCAGGTGTTATGATAGCCCAGGTTGCTCTAATAGTGGCTTTTAGCTCTTCTGAATTGTTGGGTTTGGTGTATTGCATCTTCTTCTTCACAATACCCCATAGATTTTCTATGGGGTTAAGGTCAGGAGAGTTTGCTGGCCAATTAAGAACAGGGATACCATGGTCCTTCAACCAGGTACTGGTAGCTTTGGCACTGTGTGCAGGTGCCAAGTCCTGTTGGAAAATGAAATCTGCATCTCCAAAAAGTTGGTCAGCTGCAGGAAGCATGAAGTGCTCTAAAACTTCCTGGTATGTGGCTGCGTTGACCCTGGACCTCAGAAAACACAATGGACCAACACCAGCAGATGACATGGCACCCCAAACCATCACTGACTGTGGAAACTTTACACTGGACTTCAAGCAACGTGGATGAAGTGCCTCTCTTCTTTTCCTCCAGACTCTGGGACCTTGATTTCCAAAGGAAATGCAAAATTTACTTTCATCAGAGAACATGACTTTGGTCCTGTTTCTCTTTAGCCCAGGCAAGACGCTTCTGACGCTGTCTGTGGTTCAAGAGTGGCTTGACACAAGGAATGCGACAGCAGAAACCCATGTCTTTCATACGTCTGTGTGTGGTGGTTCTTGAAGCACTCACTCCAGCTGCAGTCCACTCTTTGTGAATCTCCCCCACATTTTTGAATGGGTTTTGTTTCACAATCCTCTCCAGGGTGCGGTTATCTCTCTTGCTTGTACACTTTTTTCGACCACATCTTTTCCTTCCCTTCGCCTCTCTATTAATGTGCTTGGACACTGAGCTCTGTGAACAGCCAGCCTCTTTAGCGATGACCTTTTGTGTCTTGCCCTCCTTGTGCAAGGTGTCGATGGTCGTCTTTTGGACAACTGTCAAGTCAGCAGTCTTCCCCATGATTGTGTAGCCTATAGAACTAGACTGAAAGACCATTTAAAGGCTTTTGCAGGTGGTTTGAGTTAATTAGCTGATTAGAGTGTGGCACCAGGGGCCATCAATTTTGAACCTTTTCACAATATTCTAATTTTCTGATATGATGAATTTGAGATTTTCATTTGTTGTCATTTGTAATCATCAAAATTAAACAAAATAAACATCTGAAATATATGAGTTTGTATGTAATGTATGAATATAATATACAAGTTTCACTTTTTAAATGGAATTACTGAAATCAATCTACTTTTTCATGATATTCTCATTTTATGACCAGCACCTGTATCTTACAATTCATTGTGTTTCCCTTTCGTTTCTATTATATTGTACATGTTACAAATCATAACATTTGTCCCGATTATACGCAGCAGTAGCTTTAAATTCTAAGCCTCTACCCTGACTGGCAACCCAGAGAAAATGTGCTGCCCTAAAAGCTCAGGGCTTCATTGGGTTCCCATGGGAATCTCGTCAAATGTTTTTAAAAAGAAATATTCTATCTGAATAAGTAACTAAGCACTCACTTTAAGCAAGCTGACAAAAAAAAAAAAAAAAAAAAGCAGTGCAGATAAACAATGCCCAGATATGGAGATGCAGCCAACTGTTTAATGCTCAAAATAGTTAAAGTTCATAGTTAACACCCTACTACTAGAGTTGTTTTGTTTTTAAATATGTGTAAGCATGCATGTTCCTTTAAAACAATAATACTTTGCTGTACTTGTGCTACATCTGTAAATAATGTGTTCTCTTCGCTGGATGGTGTTATTTTACATTTTCATTTAGAACTATGTACTGCCAGAGTGGAAAGATGGAGAGGCGAGGCTGATGACACACTGAGGGAGAAATTCAGCAGGGTGGGCCGAAGACAGTGCCAGCAGGGATGCCACGGAGGGTGCTCTGCCAGGAAAAGAAGGCTGAGTTTGAAGCGAAGGAGGGAATATGCCACACACACTTTCATACACAGACACACATATACACTCACAGTTATCCTCAAAGTTCACAAGAGTACATGAAAAGCATGACAGCAGAGATATAATGCAACAAACCGTTTGCACTGGAAACACAGCCACACAGAAGACATCAGTAATACATGCAAATGAGCTCCAGTGGCACTGTAGCATGTGGCAGAAGACCAAATCCTCTGCCCACATCCTGTTTCCAGGCTGAACCAGAGCTTGCCTCCTCACACAAGACAGAAGATGAAAATTTACAAAATGTTTCCTTTTCCAAATTAAAATTGTTCCAAGTTGTTATATTAGCAAAAATTAGGGAATATTGTTTTTATCTATTTTGCTTTAACTAGACTATGCCCATAAAAAGTAATTTTCATACAGCTAAGTCCTCAATAAGGTCCGGTACAGTGGATGTGACCATTGGAGCACCCTTGATGCAGCTGTACTCCATTATTGAGACATTAAAAAGCATACCACCAGACATTAAGCAGGGGATAAGTCTTCAGTGAATATAGACACATATGTTCCCCAAAGCTCAGGGACTTTTGCTGTAAGCCCATAAAGAGAAGGATTGTGTGTTATGCATGCTGCCTGCAGGGTTATCTTTTAGACTCCCCGATTTTTCTCCACCAGAATATCATCTCCTCTAGCTACAATACATGTGTGAATCTGTGGAATGCTCCCACTTTTTTTCTGTGTCTTAAGCAGCTGTACTAAGTTGAGTAGTTCTGTATTTTTTACGATTTTGTCAGTTTACAATACAAACTTTAGTGTAATTCATGGGGCTTTTTAATGTGATACATTAACATAAACTAGTGAAAAATTGTGAAGCAAAAGTATAGTTGTATGTTGTTTTTTGTTTGTTTTTTTGGTAATAGAGGACAATAAAGTCATATACTTTATCTTTTGGACCAGTTGCAATGGCAGGTCCGGAAAATCTAGACCCTGGATTTCTGTCTTTTCTTTGAAAAAATAAAAAATAAAAATTGTTGTTGTTCAGACAGATTGAGCAGATATCTTCTGTGAGCATCAATTATAAGTCTTGCTTCAGACTCTGTCCCTCATGAAGATGAAAAATCCCTGGAGTGCAAATACTTACAATATATTTTTTAAGTAAATCTTATGATTTTTTTTTTCAGTGTATGACTTACTTGGATTACTTTTAAGCCATTGTTACTTCATCTCTACAGCCTCTTGACTGCTTATCTTAATAATCTCCTAGCCAAGGCTGTGTTTTTAGTTGGGATGTTATGTTTTTGTCTGTTTCCAGTTGTGCAGCTCACAATTTTATGATGATTTCAACTATTTTCTATTAGAATTGCAAAGCTTGTAACAGAAAAGATTGCATTTATAATTTAAGTAAATGACACACAGGATTGGTATGTGACTTCTGATGTAAATGGGCTGCTCCGGAATGTATCTGAGATATCAGAAAAATGGGATCTATGCATAAAACAGAGAATTTTTATTGTTAAAAAAGACATCTTTTTAAATTTATTTCCAAATTTATCTATAATTTTGTGCTGTAAAGGTCACATATACTGACTTTTGTTGTTGTAAAGTGACAAAATATATAGAGGTTGCTGTCATGGTGTTCCACCACAGACTTTTGGATTGGTCATGGAAAAAAATCCATGTGTAACCAATAATATTCACAAAGGATCTGCCTAGATTCAAGTGTTTCCTTTAGCCATGACAGTAAGTTAGCAGTAACAGCGCCTTGGGTATCATGTTATGAATTACACCTGGGCTTCTCCTGCTTCACAAAAAAGAGCTATTGATAAAGCCAGCATGACGATTTAAGGAAGCAACTTTAAACCAGTTGCACAAAAGAGCACATATAGAGACAGCGTGGCAAAGGAAATTAACCGCCAGGAAGGAGCACTAACATTTCAGTATATCCTTTATCCAATACAGAAGATCTTGGTGTGATAACTATATCCCGCTAAACATGTCATAAATCTGGAGCAGCTGGCAACATTAGAGGCCTTCCAAACTGAAAGGAAAAATGTGATGCACGCTAATAGACCAAGAGAAGGAAGATGAAGAAGTAAGAAGGAGTGAGCTGTGTGAAACAGGGAGAGGGATGTTGGAGCAGAGCACATATGTCGACTGTATGTCTGCTCCCACCAGCCCTGCTGGTGCAAGAGGCTCTGCGTTGAAAATCCTCTGGGACTAACTGAACTCTTCATTCTTCAGCCATCACATCTGGCGGACACAACGTTGGCCTGCATCAAAGGGGAGGACTCAGTGGTACAGCTGCACAGGTGTTGGGAGAAAACAATGGGACATTAAGATGATGCACATCCCTTATATATATTTAAAAACCCTGTATGATATCTTTTCTCACATGGAATCTTTAAATCAGTAAAAACTTATCACATTATAGGACAGATGGGATTAGCGTGATTATTTTTTAGAACAAAAAAGAGACTTTATTTCTTTTGCTTAAAATTACGATAAGGTTACATAAATGTTTTTGGTATTTTGTGAAATTCTATTCTGCACATTGTATTTTGAGTCTTAGGTTTCCTTCCAGAGATTTCTTAAAATAGCTTTCTAGAACTTTGGCCTCTTCCTCCAGACAGTGGTGGTGGCTTAACTAAGTAAGGTTGAACTAAGTCAGTTTAACTTAGTCAGGGTTTTGTGAGGGCCACTAAGACATACTGAAACTAAGGGTGCAACTAACAATTGTTTTGCAAATAGATTAATCTGTCGTTTATTTTTTCGATCAATCAATTAATAATTTAATAAAAAAAAGTTTCCTCAAAGAAGATTTTTTGCAAACCAAAACTTTTCCGCTTGAGAAGTTCTGGAAAATATTGACAGACCAAAAAGATTTTTGTCTTAAATGCAAAATGTTTATATATATATTGTTTTCACAATCTTGGTATAATTACTGTTCTAAGTGGGTTTCTCTGTCAGCTAAAGGCATGTTTTAGAGTCTCTATACTCCCGTTAACGATTAATTGATTACTAAATTAGCTGAGAATTATTTTTGCTAATCAATTAATCCGGATAAATCCGATAATTTTTTTTTCAGTGCTAACTGGAACCACTATGTAACATTTTTGGTTGTTTACCTAAAGCTCCTACAGACATTCACATGCTTTGTGTGTACTGTGAGCCGGGCAAACTCTGGGCTAACTGATGTTTGGGATTTCAAAGTCGACTATACTACTTACTTCCATTGCTCATAAAAAAAATCCCCATTCCTCTGTCATCTTCTGCCACGCCGTCATCAGATGAGGGGGAAGAGCTACTTTGCCTTTTAGCTTTGGAAATTTCCAAAAAAAGAGAGGGCAATACCCACACAGCAGCTGAGAGCTGAAGCAGAAGGATGAAGCTGGGTAAAGTTATCAATTGTACTGTCTATGACAATATGCTTTCTTATAACCTCTCCTTTGGTATTTAGATCTTGTTATTTCTTGCCTAATGTCTGTAGATTTTTTTTAACAAAGTCACCTGAAGAAGCACTGATCTAAGGGGATTCCTTATGCACACATGAACCTCATTTATCTAAATGTTTTGAGTTGAGATATGTTTAAAAAGCATAGCATCATCATATGGCCTTTTCAAGTTATCTAAAGGCATATTGAAATGTTAACATGTCTGCCCACGCCAGCATATGAGTTGAGCTACATGGGCAGAAATGAAATAAAACTGGACCAGTCATCTTGTTTGCCTTATAATATTGAAAAACTGAAGTCACTGTTGCATTGTATTTTTCCAAGTCAAGTCTTTTTTAGGTTTTTTGCGATATAATATTTTTTGTTAAATACTATTTCTCCCTGTAAAGTTTGAGTTCAGACTCATGATTATATAAGTAGTAATATCTTTTTAAGACTAGCTCCCAGATAAAGGGACTGTAATTATATTTGAGTACAAAATCTCTCCTTTAAGTTCTCCTATAAAGATTACAACTTTTCTTTAAGATGAGTAGTTAAATAATTTCACTTAAGACATTTTCTTTTTACACGCTTCCTCCTTTTTACTAGTCAGTCTTGTGAAGTCCAGGAATTCTGATCTAACCCAGTTCTATTCTACAGGAAACTCTCTGAAGTCCATGTTGGACCGAGCATCCAGCACAACACCCAAAGCTCAGAGCCCTGCAGACCCCTCCCTTCTCCACAGCCTCTTCCTGCCGCTGGTGATGGATTGCCTGTGAGAAATGATGAATCTTCTTTTGTCAGGTCCTCAACACATCCTCATCTGGGATTCAGCCTTAAGGAGAGAGAAGCATCCGCATCGCCCTGTCCTGCACTCCGGTTACAACCTGCACGTCTCAAAGCAAGACGGTCATGGTCAAAGATTTCAAATTCAAATCAAAGTGCCGTATGGCAAGGCTTTGTTTTAAAAAAGAAAATAGAAATCATCAGTAGCGCACAAAATTATTCACTAATAAATCAATTAAGAACCTCAGGTTTACCGTTAGAAAACCTTTCAATAATTTTTAAACACAAATTCGGGTTATGATTTTATTCACTAAAAGTTAAAAAAAAAAAAAACAATCCACTGGACTTGGTTGCCAAGGTTTGAAATGGGAAACCAAGTCCAGTGGATTTTTTTTTTTTTTTTTAGGGAATGATTATGACCTGGATGACTAAGAATCTTCAACAGCGTTATGATTTTACCCTCTTCTTTGTTTTAGATAAGTTTGTTTGTTTTCTGTTTTGCTCTGAAATACTTTCCCCTTTTGTTTCACATTGTTCTCGATCGTGTATTTGCTTCACACCTGTTTTGTGTTTAGTTGATTACCTCGCACCTGTTTTCTGTTTATCATAACTCATCTTGGTATTTACAATGTTCCCCTGGGTTTCTTGCAATCATTTGGGCTGATCTTTTTACCCAGTGTCAAGCTTTTCAGAACCAGTTCTGGTGTTCTGGAGTCATATATGATCTTCTTTGACCTCCACATGTTCTTTAAGTTACTTTATATCTTCTGTCTTGTCTATTTTTGCTGTTTTGTTTTGTTTTCTCTTTTTTATGCATCCTTTCCCTTCTCAAGCTCTTTCTCTCTCCCCTTAGTTCTTATCTGCTTTCTTTCTCAACTCCCTTTCAGTGTCTGTGACTGTTTTACGTATATGATTTTACTCCCTACTTTCAATCAAGTTTAATATACAAGTACTAAGAAGAACTTTATGGCAACAGTCATAATGGTCTGCTTGTGAAAGCAAATATGTTAGACTATCATCTAGCTCTGGGACATCTATTCCTGGAGCCATATTGGAAATTTTAAGATTTAATCTGGATAAACAGATATGCAGAACCCCGAAACCTCACAAACTCCAACATCAGAATCTAATATGACTGGAATTAAATTGATTTGGCAAATCTGTCTGGATAAACTAGACAAGCACTCGGAGAGCGCAGACCTTTTCCAAGTAGTTAATTTCTCCTGACATACTGTGACTTCCACCTTCAGCTAATACCTGTATTCACAGAATCTTTCAGAAAAAATCCTGGATCCAGCAAGTGATCTGGATCATCACAAATGTAATCATTGGTGGAGGTGACAATACACCACTTCTCTAAAAATTGCAGCAAAATCCATCCATAACTTTTTTTGTTATAGCCAAGGCAACGACGGTGAAAACAACCTTGTTGGCTGAGGTGATTACTGTTCAAAGATTGTTTTTGACTTAGACTTAGACAACATTTGTTGTCATTTTGTATACACAGAGTGTATACAAAACAAAATTTTGTTTTGTACAGCTTTCGTAACATTTCCATACCTTAAAATCAGCAGTGCTCAAATCTGAACAGGGTGGGAGAAACAAACATGATGCAGAAAATGCACTAATATGGAAGTTCAGAGCATTAAATATGTACGGAGCAAATATGCAGAATTTTGGATTGGTGTTATCAGAGTGATGCAGACTCAGTGACATGATCAAGAGTTTTCACAACCGTTCAGCTGTTTGATGGCGGTGGGGAAGAAGCTGTTTCAGAATCTGCTGGACCTGCATCAAATGCTGCCTCTTAGTCCCTAATTCTGCTTAATGGTTTTGGTTTGCAGAACTTGGGGAGATGCCCAAGGTTGAAATTAAGGAGAACAGACAAGCAAAGAAGAAGAAAAAAAAATCATCTGTCAGCTGCTGCACCCTAACAAATGTTTTTGGTTTTTAAAGAATGCCCAGTGATTTGGGAAGTTTGATGGTGAGATGGTCTTAAGCTTGTGTTAAACAAACTCTGGTCTGCTGACCCTGAGGGTGGCTGAGGAGGCAGCGCAAGAAGGGGTTTGCCCGGGTTGCTTTAAGGTGTTAACTGTTGCTTTCTCTATTGAGCACATTGCATGCCTTTCAACAGCCACTTGAAATGATAATGTCTTGTCCCAAGGACACCTTGGAAAACTAGGACAATATATATAGAGTATTCACTTCGGCATTTCAGCCAAAATGTTCAGAACTATTCTCGCAGGGTAAACTATCTGTTTTTGCACCATTTGCACTTTACACTCACTCTTTCCTAACTTGTTTCATCACGTTTTCTTCATTTCCTGTGTGCTGTAAGCATGTAAGTGGATGGATTTGACTCCTGGCAAAGGCACGGGTGTTATGTGTACTGAATGGGAGAATGGCTTCCTGGTAGCTTTAAAGCCGGTAGATTTTTAGCTCCTTCAAACCAAAAAGCCTCTCTGTTACCCTGAATGCTTTTGCTCACCGTGGTGGTCAGCTAGCTTTATTAGAAGCAGCGGCACAGATGTTTTGTGTTTGTGATAGAGAGATCAGGTTAAAGGCCCCCACTGATACGGTATAAGCAGCAAAATCGATATACTGTGGGTCAGTAGTCAGAAATCCACTGGAAAAAAAAATAAAGTGTGGATCATGAGGTGAAAAAGTATCATATCTCAAGCACGAACACTAACAGAAGCAAAAGGAAACCTCAGGGCTTCAGGCCTAAATTACCTCCTAGAGCTTTACTAGAATTTCAGTCTTGTTCAACCTCCTGTTTATCCTCCTTCTTCACACTTATAGATCAAATTTGATTTTTAAACTCAGTAGCAGAAAAAAACATTTTCAGAACTGGTCAGGAAGCACAGAGTTACAGCATTGCAGTGAGTGATGGGCTGCCCAATGTTAACTTTCTACTGGCATTCAGCAATGCCCACAGCTGTTGGCTCAGCTGCAGCTTCCTTAGAGCATACACCCATTTACACACCAGATGTAGTGAAATCTAGTGGATCAGGTCCTGCTGAATCTGAAATTAACATCTTAAGTTTACTCTACTTTATGATTTAAACAGCGTTTGGCGGATTGGAGTTTTCCAAGAGGTTAAAAGAGGCTTGGGCATGCTTTAAAACATTTTTTTCTTGTTGAACACATAAAATTCCAGAAAAGTTGGACACTTAGAAGTATTTCTCCATAACAGATAAAAACACACCAATCACAACACCAACCTGCAGAACCAATACACCAAGACAGTTTTGACTAAATATTTTTTTTATGCATTTCTAATTCCAACTCGATGTTTCATGACTTTAGATTTTGTCCTTACATGCACCAATAAAACAAAGCTATGAAAGCAAATACATATGTTTTAAGAACTCGCAATGTATAAGATGGAATTGTTTTTTTGTTTTGTTTTTATTTTACAGCAAACTGAAATAAGTTTACCAGATATTTGAAATTTATAAAAGATACTTCACCTTTCTTGTCACTAACTGGAATTAAATCAGACCAAGCCTTTTATTTTTTAGGATATTTTAGATTATCAAAAATATTAATATAAGCTACATAACAGAATATTGAGAGTTTGTTGGTTTTTTTCGTATTTAGAAGCAGAGATGGGAAGTAACGAAGTACAAATACTTCGTTACTGTACTCAAGTAGATTTTTCTGATATTTTTACTTTACTTTACTACTTATTTTTATGGCGACTTTTTATTTCTACTCCTTACATTTTTACACAAATATCTGTACTTTCTACTCCTTACATTTTAAAAAATTGGCTCGTTACTTTAGTTTTGAATCATTTCAATGGAGTTACCGTTATTATTTTTCACTTCATCAATACCAAATTCAATCAAATTGGATGGGAATCTACGTTGCATTTGACGCGCCACTACAAGATGAATCGACAGATTCGGCGGTATTCATTCGCGGCAAATCATTGCAGCTTGGTGGCGGTGGCGTTAGCATAGTAGTATGGACGACGAGATGATTGAAAATGAACACAATGGAGATCTAGTCCTATTGGCAGACATCCATTTAAAATGTAGGCAACGGCATGAAAAAAGTGGTTTCTACTTTTACTTTTATACTTTATGTAAATTTACAAGCCTGTTACTTTTACTTGAGTAAAGAAGTTTAATCAGTACTTCCACTTTTACCAGAGTATTTTTTAACACAAGTATCTGTACTTTTACTCAAGTACGGAAAGTGAGTACTTTTGCCATCTCTGTTTAGAAGTAGGAGGGACATGACTTGGATACATGGAAAACTATTTTTACAACTCTTTAAAGAGGAACCAGTTAAACCAGTGCTGTAAGGAGGAACAAGACCAGCACAAGTTTGAAGGAAGATTGTGGAAAGAGACACAAAAGATCAGATTCCAGTCCTCTGGTTTAAAAAGGCTATGTTTTATTTTTTTTTTTATATTTGCTTTAGCTCCAGTTTTATGATTTTTTTTCAGTATGTTTGTGAACATAAAACTTAAAGAAGCAATTACTTAGTAAAGTGTATTTCCTTTAACTAATCCCCAAAACATTTCTGTTTGCTCAGAGAATTATCATTAGAAGGTGTTGATCCAAATCAATGAAACCCCCCCTTATCACTGATACCCACTCTCTCATTGTCGAATGAAGCCCACTGTGCAATCAGAAGACCCAAATAAACAGCAGGAGTGTGAGTGATGGGAGAACAGTGCTCCTGCTAACCTGATGTGACCTCTGGATGGGGCGGCCTCATGAATGATTGGTGTTTAAGCTCAAACCCACTCAACTTGCTTCCTACTCCTGTGGGCCTTCTAAATGTCTCAATTCTCTTTACCAAGTTCCCTATTTCTTCCACTGATGGGTCTCTTCAACACCCTGACCCACCCTTTCAGTCTGACTGTCTGGGCCCTGAGGGAGGCATCGTGGGAGTTTAATTGCCTTGTACTTCCAAGAAGCAAAAGTTCATTACATTAACAGCTGCGACCCACGCTGCATACTTCCAACCTGCCGCAATTTGTTTTTGTACTTATTAAGCTGACTGAGAGGCCAGTTCACACTCAGCTGGGTGAGCGAGAAGGTCAGAGGGGGCTTTGCATGCACTGGCCTCTATTGTGATGAAAACATGATGAAGCCAATGACTTGATCTGAGAAGGAAGAAAAAAGGAAAAAAGAAATCAGGGTCTACCTGGTTGGGATGAAAAAATCATGAGACCTTGATATAACGATACAAGGAAGGTTAAAGGCATCACTGACGGAAAGTTTGAGCATTGTTTTTTGAAGGAATGGAGGAGACATTTAGAATAAATTTACACCTATGTACAGTAAATATATAAACAAAGGAAAGGAAGCTTTCACCATACACACAAACTTCCCTTATTTAGCATCAGGAAACAAAACACTAGCAATTTGTTATTTCTCTCTGCAGGATTGCTGAAGCCATGTTAGATCTAATAATGAGCTTATATAAAGATCGAACAGATTCCTGATTAGATTTAGGGCAGGACTATCATAAGAATATGCTATAATGTAGACACTTTCTTGTAGCTCTAATTGCATGTTTAGAGCTCTTTTCAGGTTTAAAGACTCAAGTCTTTTGTAGCTTTTAATATGTTTTGTTTTTGACTACCTTTAAACGTATATTGCTCCACTCATCTTGGCCTAAGACGTTTTACTCTGTGCAGAAGAAAAATATTGTCACAATCTTGGCACTGATGGCTGACTCGATTACTCATTTCATTCACCTGTCTAACTCTTCCCTGATTCTCATTACTGCTCATCTGATCCACCTGCTCTTGCCTCTATCTAAGCTGCTTGCTAACCAGTCATAAGGGCCAGATTATCTCTCTAGCGTTTCTGTAGTGTTCTGATTGCCCGATCCTGACCCATTTCTGTATTCGGACTTTTGAACTTGCCTGTCTTTGTTCTGATCTGTTTGCCTGACCTGTCTTCAAGCTCCTGTTGAATTCTTCTTGTGGACTGGATCTGGATCTGCCTCTTGACTGATTATTCTGCCTTCCTTCATCTGTTTGGATCTGATCTCCTTCAGTTCTGCAGCCTTCTAGGTACAGTGTCTGGAACGCTGTGTCTTGTCAGTCGACCGGCTGGAATCATCCTCGTTATCTGGGCTTGGTCTGAACTGTAAAACTAGGTTAGTGACTCACACATCCTCTGTCAGATTGTCATGGTCACTAAACTTTGTTTCTTTCTGACAGAGGTTCCTGCCTTAGACACCCTAGCCGCAGCCACTGTAGATCCAGTCAGGCAGTTTTTTTAATAAAGGCTTTTGAAGTTATCCCACAGTCTGTCAGCTTGAATACTGGGTCCTTATTTTCTGAATCCTGACAAGTATTTCGACAGCCTAATGCTGACACCACCATGTTTTATCTTGAGGTGTGTTTGGTAAGTTTGTTGCTAAATTGTTTAGTTTTGCTCTCATCTAACCAGATGCTATGTTTTTGCCACTTTTCACAGGTCAGATTTATTGATGACTAATAGCAGGCTGTGTACAGATTATTCCATGTGAGCTGTGAACTTCTGCATACA
Source organism: Cyprinodon tularosa (assembly GCF_016077235.1). Taxonomy (NCBI): domain Eukaryota; kingdom Metazoa; phylum Chordata; class Actinopteri; order Cyprinodontiformes; family Cyprinodontidae; genus Cyprinodon; species Cyprinodon tularosa. The sequence goes on from NW_024038958.1 coordinate 244,536, forward strand.
ACTGAGGTGTTTTTCTTTTTTATTATTATTTATATATTTTATACTGCCAAGAATTAAAAAGAACAAAATTAAGAGGAAAAACTAAGGCAGAATTATCAACAATAAGTGGTGTCTTGTTTTTAGCAGTTTCTCACAAAAGAAGCTTGACAACAAATGGAAATCCACCAAGTTTTTGCAGGTTGCATGAGACTGTCCACAGATTTACACAGCGGTCGACCAGATTTCAGCGCATTGCAAAGTATGATAAGTTGTGGCAATTGGCATCATCTTCCCTTTTTTCAGCAGCACCAGTGAGACAATACTGGCAAATAAAGAGAAGTAATGAAAGCGCTTATAGTATAGTACTTTCCCATCAGCATGTTTAGCTTCCCAGCATATTTAAGTGATTGCCACATGCAATTTACAAATGTACAGAACTGATTTTCCCTCATGAATTTCGGTTGTTCACACCCACTAATGTACAGTTCAGAGAGTCCTGGAAGTCGGACATGACACATGCAGCTCTTTCTCAACTCGGGAGTTCCCTCTATCCCCACCCACTCTAAACTAACATGCTTATTTTGCTTCTGAAAATTTAGAGTTTAAAGATATGCCTCTGAGAATCTTGGGTTACAAAAGTGCAGATTGTCTGTCACCACAGTAATTCAGAGACAATGTGTACTTTTCACTTGGCTATATCTGCTGATGTAAGAAAACCACAGAAAATGGAGTCTGATCAATTTCTTCTGAGATTTATTGGAAAAATGGTGAATGAATGAAAAAGGCAAAAGCCAGCAGGAGAGTAGGAAGACTGAATGCACACTGTAGGACTAAAGAGGAAGTATTAAGCAGAGCAATAAGGAGAGAGATAGACCAGGTCCAGTGGCCTAAATGAGTGAGCATTTCTGAAAGTGGATATGAAGGCGGATGAGCCACGCCAGCCTCCTCTGACTGCATTAACAAAATCTAATGGAACGTCTGGCTCCAAGAGGCTTCGTCATCCATTATCTGACTGTTGCCCCACGCAACAGAAGAGGATCATTGTCTCAGAGGCTGCAACTCCACCATCACACGCTGCTTTCTGTCTTTTCCTGGGTCTCAACAAGCTCAAACAAAACAGCTGCTAAAGGAGTTGTGATGCACACGAAGAAACAGCAGTGACGTGGGGGGTGGTGAGGCGAGTTGCCTCCCCAAAGCCAGTTGCTGCAAATCATGTTAATTTAGGAGGTGAAGAAAAGAAAATGATGGTCATGTGTCGTACTGGGAGATCTGAACGGAGGCCAGATGTTGCTAAAAAGCCCAGAGTGGTTTTAGGAATACCCTAGAATCCAAGAATAAACTGATAGATATCCCTGAAAAGATAATTCTGCTCACATTTCTTTATAATCAGTACCAAAAAAAACTTTTTTTATGAATTAAACACGTTTTAATCTGAGTACATGTTCCCAGTGAGGGAAAATCCACACATTACGTTCACCCCTAACAATTCCTCTAAAATAGATATTAATTCAACATCTCTACATTTTTTGTAAGTTAACTCTAACTCTTCTGTAGAGAAATTGAGGGCAGAGTAGCATCTTGAAATCACAAGTACAGAGAAGCTGTTTGGAAAGGATAATGAAGCCTTTTTTTTCCCTCCTCCATCACAAAACAAGAGTAAATATTTGAAGTTTACTAAAGACTGCTGGGGATTTAGCGGGAACCCTATGCTTTGGTACAAGCAGACTGGGTTTGAGCAAGTGGGTACAGCATTAAGCAAAGAATAATGTGTGCACCTCGGGGGCAAAGTTAAATATAGCAGAGGATCTGTGATGTGATGCATGTTTCTTAAAGGCACTGGAATAAATGGAATTATAAACTCCTTGAAATACCAGGAGACTTTATGTATAAATCTGCAGGAAACTTAAGTAAACTTTTAATTATTTTTAGTGGGTCTTTCAACAGGAAAATGATCAAAAACAGGGTCAAGACAACACACCAGAATGAAAATCCATCTTCTTTCATGTCCACTCAGAGCTAAATCCTATAGAAACCATTATTATCTAAAGAGGAGAGAATAAGGAGGGATTCAAAACATTGAACTATATAATCTTTAAACCCTGAAGCTGTAAAATACTTTCCTGAGAAGAGATCAGCCGGAACAATCACTTTAAATAAGACTTTGTAATGTATATGGCATTAAATAAGTGTGAGGCATGACAACCGTTGTTAAAGAAATCGAAATCTTCCTCAGACCAGAGAAATGGCTCAGGTTAATGGCAGTGCCTACCACCGGGCTCACTTCTTAATAAACTTACCCCAGAATAACAGTTATGGAAGCATTTTATACAACTCCAGTACCACACTCTGCCACTTCATCACATCATTACATCATGCAGCTTTGTATATGAGGAGACATCTCTGGCTCCAGCCATATCAAGATATTACACAGTGCTCTAGATCAAGGATATTCCAAATGCACGGTGACAGAGAGCCCACTGTCAGGAATCATCCACACTGTGCTCCCATTTCATTGCAAAAATCTTTGTTATGTACATAAAGGAGATGATAACTTTTTATGCTGATAGAAGAACTGCCCTAATTAGATAAATTGCTTGGGAAAACATTATCCTTAACACCTAACAGGTATATAATATTAGGGTTTAACAAGCACAGACATGAATAATAGAAAATCATCATAGCATAGCACTGTGTTGATTTTTTTGTGTTTGTGCTTATAGAAAATAGCATTTTTTTTTTTTTTACCTTATTTGGATCTGAGAAAACTTTGAAAATTATACTTTTTTTCATGAGTCTGAAATCTAACCTTAATAAAGATGTTATATGTCAGCTTCAGTTAGTGTTTCACATCAACTCTGTCTCCCGTTAAAGCATGTTTAAACATCCATAGACGCCTCTGTGTGGATTTATTTTATTGTTTTTATGTTAAAAATGATAAAAATGCAACCAACTGCTGTATTTTCCATGTCTATTAAAAAAGATCTGCTGTAGAGAAAAGTGCTGTTCTGTTGACAAAAGTTTTTTTCCTTTACAAAACAGATAGAAGTTATATTATATTTCCTAAAATAATTTTTTCCCCTAAAATTGTGAGCTGACAATCATTTTCCTAAAAAGAATATAATCACACATTTTTACTTCATGACTTAATGCTTTATTGTTCTGATCTTGTGCCAGATATACTACATTCTAGAAAAGAAAATTACAATTTTGGCAAAAAATGCATAACATTTTATTAATTAACACATTTTGGTTTCAAAAAATCTTACAGTGAATTTATTTCAAGGCATCTGGTACGTAATAACATATTAGTGTTTATCATGTATTTGTTTTTCTATACTCTTATTTAATCAGAGTGTTAATTTGAAATAGAATACCACATAAACGTGTGATTATTTTTTTTTTCTAATGATTTGGCTCTATACTGATAATCTCTATTTAGATCTAGTAATGATTTGTACTCAGTTAACAGGTTTACATACCAGGGACCTAATTATCAAAAATTATCTGATTATTCTTCAGACTCCTTTACAGGGGACAACAGTAACAGTTGCTTAAAAGGAGAAATAGATTTTCTAAATTGTGAATTGTAAAGTTTCCGTTTGTATTTTGATTAGATATATTATCAAACAGCAAAAAAAATTTTTAATATTATTGGCAAGAAAGCTTTTCATCTAATATATTCTCTCTGGTTAAATAACAACTCTACTAATTTCCAGTCAGGTTTGTTTTGACCAGAACGAAGCGCTGACAATGCACTTGAAAAAAGTTTTAAATTAAACACCTTTGAGAAAATGAATATTTGTTTGTTGTTTTATGAATTGAAGATAAGTATGGCAACTTTTTCTGTTAAGCTAAAGTGGGACAAATATTACATGATAGAAAAGGAACATTTTGAAACATAGTAATTGTAGATCTGAGCAAACAAATTGTTTCTCAAGGCTCCACCCTCAGCAAGCCTGGATCGTCAAGCCACTTTGATTGAAGATCTTGCCCCACAACCACTGATTGTAAAGTATTACTGCATTTCTTACCAAAGCCATGCTGATGATGCACCTCATGTCCTCACCTGTCCTAAGTCTCTTTCTTTCAAGCACTGTGTAACTGTGTTTATAACAACAATGTGGGCCAGGATATCATCAGACTTACTACAGGAAAGACAGAGGTTATTATTACATTTTATTTCACTATTTAAAATTTGATTTTTGCAGATATATATATATATATAAAAAAACATAACCAAAGAGGGAAGCTGCAACTTGAAGATATAGTGGAAGATTTTCGCAAATTTTTGAAAAGACCCACCCTCTCCACTTGTTTTTGTAGAGATTTCATTTTTCTATAAAGTTCTGAACTAAACGTAATCTTAAAGATGAAAAAAAAAAAAGAAAAATGCACACGCTTAACCCTGTACCCGTTCCCGAGAGGGAACACCTATTAAACGCGTGCAAGAGCGTGCACGAGCCAATTTCTCCTCATGCACGCTCTGTTAAAAAGTTTCTGTTTGCATTGCTCATACAAGCTTACTTTCCAAAAGAAGAGTTGCAGATTTTCCACTGTGTCAGACTCAAGTCTCAAGTCTAAGTGAAAAAGGGGACGAGCACGTAGGACGATCTTAGGTAAACATATCACCAGAATGATTGACAATTAGGAGGACAACTTATTCTGATGATCAACCCGGGAAAAGAACATCCTGCACAATACCTTTAAAGAGTTTTAAATCACCTTACAATAATAGATTGTAAAGTTTTCTAATTTTTCATTTCAGTTCAGTTGATTTTATTCATTTTTCGACTTAAACACAAAGTAAATTAATAACTAAATTCTTTGAGCATTACCACATCACAAACCTCTGTGTTTGGTAAGAACCAGCAGTAATTCTCTGCAAGTATTTTATGCAGAAAAACTACACAAGACAAAAAAACAGTGTGTAGTTTCTATGTTATTTTCTAGTTTGAAACCAGTTCAGTAAAATGCTACAATTCCTTGAATTTCAGCATTATTCTGTATGAAGTTTTTTTATTTTTATTTTGTTTCAGTTTTGCTGTATAATTGTCTTTCATTAATAATAATGAATAATGTTTAAGCAAAAGAGTTCTCAAGAAGTATTTTAGGTGATCTCTGACTCTCACATCGAAGCGATTCAGTGCGGTCAGTGTTTGAGCAGGAGTGAGAAAAAGGCAGCAAACCAAAAAGGGAGTGGGAGGTCTGTGGGCAGATATATAATCTCTCATTTATCCATGGAACCTAACCCAGCATGCCCTCACTACACCTCTTGTTAGCCAGCAGACAGAACGTGTGACGGGACCAGGACATTGCCAGGGAGGCTGTGAGGACATTTGGACAAAGAGAAGTTCATAGAGGCTGTGTACTGTTTGGTCAACTCTGCAAGATATGGGTGAAAGTAAGAACTTACCACAAGGTGTTACCAGGTGGAACATGTGGCTTAGTGTACTTCTGCTAGGCGACCAAGTCCAAACAGTCATGTGACAACAGGATGTTATGAATTTTAAGGAATTTGGCTCATGTGATTTGGCTGCTCACGCACCAACCACACAGGAACATTTTTTCGCCTCTGAACAAATGTCCCTTTTTGCATTTGTCTTCAGCAAGCTTGTTTTCCTTCAAGCGAACAGTGGCTCATGTCAGTGGATCTCCAGATAATACTTTCTCCATCAGTTTAATTTAACATCCCCCCTCAATTGGCTTTGTGCTTTGTTTGCTTCTTGCAGTCTTCTCACCAGCTTGGGCAGAGATTACTCGTAGTACAGGAAATAATCACGCCAAGGTCCATTAAGTGGGATGGCAGGACACCATGTCAGCATTAATCTCCCACTTAGCAGAGGATCCCCAGAAGGGAGAACAAGATGGATGGGAGACAAAAGAGAAAATTGTTTGCAGCTCTTCTCTACTCCATGTTTTTTTTCACATCCTAAAACATTTTTATTTTTTTAAACAAGCATAGTGCAACAAAGGTTTCTGTTTTAAAAAGTTGACGTTTTACAGTTCTGGTCAGATACTCATAAACGTCCATCTTTTGCTTGAATACAAATTAAATTTTTGTTGTTATTTATTTTGGGTTTTTTTGCAGCTTTTGACGAAAAGTGCAATATGGAAGTTAAATGAACAATATAATGAATAATTTATTATAGAAGTTTACATATACCATGTTTTTGCTTGAAACCACACTTTGTCAAAAACATATTAATAGGCATAGATTCTTACAAACAGATCGATACTTGTTCAAAAGCTGCTCATCTTTTAATTCATGCATTTATTTAATCCGTTTTGGATACACAACTCGAAATAAGAAGTGGTTTATACTTATTTAATGACACATAATAGACAGTTGGACATATGCAGTCCTTTATTTTGGAAGAATGATTCCCCTTCAACTTTTATTTTTTTCTTGGAAAAAAATATTTTACCTCTGAAAAAATAACCTTGGAGAAAAAAAAACATACTTAACATTTTAATGATCTAAGGCTGCCCTTACTTGATGGATTGAAGAGTGTCAAAATTTGCATATTGAGAGTGGAATTCTTCATGTTATAATATGTCACATTATGTTCAAGTTGCTGCCTGTTGCATTTAATTAAGACTCTTTGTTTTTTGTTGTTTTAGGAAGGAGGGAGGATTGCACCAAGGGATACATTTAAGATTTGACATTTACTGTTAGCTTCAGCTCTTTCACTCTGCTTTTTTACATTTTTTTTTTCATCATAGTAGCTTCATCTGGTAAGTCTCTGTTTGGGTGTGACACCATCTTGCAGAGAAATATCAGCTGTGCTGCTGCCATAGACACGTTTGTTTATAGCTGTTGGAGCTTGGCCTGTTTTTCAGTGTAGTCCTGTTTCTCTGACTGTGACTGGCTGGATGTGCTCGTCTACGTGGCTGTGTGTTTCCTGGACAGGGCCGCCAGTCGAGCTGGTTGACAGATGCCTTTTATATCTCTGCTTCTTTTTTCACCGTCTGAATCTGTCTCCTTGAACCCCAGTCGGAATGGCCAGTTGGCCGCTCACAGTGAGCATGGCTCTGCTGGACGTTTCCTCCTGTTATATTGAGTTGTCCTCTCTTTTGAATCAATCTGACTGTATGGTTGTAATCTGGTTGAATTGTCTCTGTAAAGTGTCTTGAGGTGATGTGTGTTGCGAATTGGTGCTAAATCATTTTAAATTTTAATTTATGTATTTATTTATTTGACAGGGACAATGTACATTAAAAAGCATTCCTGCAAATGCACCAGAATAAGCCAAAAGGCTATTTTTCATCTGTTGTCCTTGGACAGATCTTAAAACTGTCTACCTAAAAAAAAAAACAAAAAAAACACACAACAGTAAGTATGCTACAATGTAAAATACAAATATAAAAAGAAATAAAAATAGCTATAACTCCTCAAAACTGATTTAAAAACATAGAATAAGTGTTCGCTGGACTACAGCGGTTAATAAAATAGAATAAGATATTTAAACTATGTACATATAAATATATATACATACATATACACACGTATACACATACACACATATACATACACAAAGCAGAGACACAAGTGGCAGCATGGCTTGTTAATGATAGACATTCAACTAATGCTGACATGACTGATGTGTTATGAGCCAATTTTTTAGATGCTTTTTGAAAATAGTGAATGTTTAAATGAACTGAATTTAATAAAATACCTAAAATATTGTTTTTCTCTTTGTAAAATGAAAACAAAATTTTAAAAAAGCTGCTCATTCATCTGCAGAAAGGCCATATACTTGGTATTGCCATAAAATGACGTATGTTGTACCATAACTCATTGAGGTGACTCAAAGCCTGCTGTGGACGTTGCTTTTAAACATTTGTCAACAATTTTATAATATTGACTTTATAAATGTTATATCAGTCGTTTAATGTTATCCTGCTCTACCTTTTCCAAAACCTAATTTTGTGTTTATCTGAGACATTTATCCCATTAATTATTTATTTTTCTAATCCGTCTGGCCGTAAATTGATTTTCTTTCTCCACTATTTTACTTACTTTCTGCAATGCACCCGTGTTCTGGCATAACAACCCCTTGGGATGATTCTGCTCAAACTATGGTCTAAACATACTTCACTCTGGACATGAGCACTCTTCGTCCTTGATTACCCTGACTCTTATTGTTTGCTTGTTTTTTACCAATCATCCCAAACAATTTTCACAAATCAGAGGCTTTGTTTGGGTCAAATCAGTAGAACAGGGACAGAATTAGCAAAGCCCTATAAAAGTCCCCAACTAGTAAAAAAAAAAAAAAAAAAAAAAAAAAGCTTGGAAAAGATAAACCAGGGTTTTTTTTTTTTGGTTTTTTTTCGGATGACCTTTAAAAACACAAACAATTATTAAAATATGTGAAATAACCCTGGAAACTGGTACAAAGCTATCCTGCTAGAATTATGCCAGAAGCTTGTCCATGGGATAAACATGTATGGAATATTTCAAAGCTGTGTAGATGAGAGAAAAATCCACAGTAAAACCAAACCTGTTGTTGTTTTAAGAGTTTGTTGAGTTATTCATCCTTCCACCAAGGAGTGAGGATAAGCACAAATCTAAAGGAAAAAATGAACAAATGCAGGAATCTCACTGTAATATGAAAGAAATATTTAAGTTGCATCTGTTAAAAACAAAAATGATGTTACTGACAGTTTAGATTATCTGATATTAGAATATGAATTCCCAGTTGTAGGATGAGTCAGTAAATGCAGATAAACAATTTACAAGAACACAGAGGGATTTTTTCCTCCTCCAATCAGAGCTACAAATATGTGAGACATGAAAAAAAAAACTGAACAGAGACATTCCTAATACAAATCTTAAAAACACCAACAGTTTTTTTTTTCCCAAGAAACTTTTAAAACTCTATATAGTCAACATGTTTTTAAGATTATAGATTATCAGATCTTAAAGATTAAGTTTAGTTCAGAAGTTTATAGAAAAATAATATCTCTACAAAAACAATCAATGAGGGATGCATGTTTTTAGCTCTCTTTAACCTCCCAGGAGGTCTTGCAAAAATATTTATGTATCTAAATTTTTATCAGTCTTTGTTTCTCTGGAGAATTTGGGGTAACATGGAAAATTTTTTGATGTCATTAGAAAATGAACAGATTTACAAGTGTTTTGAGCCAATATCACTATTATTATGTAAAGAAGTACTGCATGTATTCAAATAAATTTATTCTTTTTATTCTTTTTATAAAAGGGATGCTTGATAACTCAAGTTTTTGCATTTGTTGAATTGAAACAACATAGTTTACTGACTCAATTACTGATTGCAAACAATATGAATGATGGGAGAGTCTAAATATCTATAGTATGTCCCGATACTATAATAGCTCTTATTTTGTTGTTGCTTGATATGTCAGTTGGTTGGTTAAAACAGCTTCATTGTTAGTTGGATTAACATTTTTTTCCCCTTCAAATTATATATCTTAAATTCCCAAGTCTATGAATTACCTACTTGAATAAAAAGACTTCTAACAATATTTTTAAATGACAGATTATTATTATCATTATTGTGTATTGTATTTAAAGATATATCTAGTGGTTAACGTGTAGTAACATTTCACTCTAATAAGATGAACATTGTATTAAGAACTAGATAATTATATTCCACCTGGAATTATTCATATTTTATGCCTAGAATGAGTATGATTTGTATGGATTTAAATCTGTACAAAAAGCAATGAGCAAGGGGACCTAGCTTTTCAATTGCTTTTTTATATTTTGTTTTGTAAAATACCATATTAAAAGCAAAATAAAGGGGAAAAAATTACAATTACATTCTGCGCTAACGGGATGGTAACGCAAGGTTTCCACTCAACAAAATTTATGAGTGGATTTCACGGTGTCTAGCGCCATCTAGCGTCAGAAGATAATTTACAGTTTCAACTTAAAATATAGCTGCCCTCTAATGTCCCTGAACGACCCATCCAATTTCATTATTAATAACTGAAATATTATCATTAAAAAATTACTCTATTCAATATTTGAGTTAATCTTTTCATATCAAAATTGATATTTTAATTACCCGGGTAATTATGTGTTTTATTTTGTTTTTTAATCCCAGAAGTAGGGGCTTCCAGTTTTGTGCCTGATCAAAATTCGCTGGTTTTACCCGTTGTAGGTACCAGATTGACTCGGGCTGCCAGATTGACTCGGGGGCCTGCGCCTTTTGAGATGCGTCAGAGCGTCCGCCATCTTAAATGTGGCAAATCTGCAGTTTCTCAGTCACTTAAACAGTATCAGAGGGACTTTAATCTCTGAATATACTTTGTATTCGTAGTATTTTTGGTTTTGTAATATTACAAGTTTATTTTTTGTATCCCTTTAGCTTCATTCTCCTGAATTTATTCTCGTTACAAATGCAGACCGCGGGCTCAATGTAGTTTGTTTGAGTGGCATTGCCATAATGTCACGTCATCGGGAGGCGCAAGGCCCATGGCGAATTCGGTGACGTCATCAGAAGGCGCAGGGACCATGGAGAATGTCTTCGTAAAATTGTCCGTTTACAAACAGCAATCCCGCTTTCGAATAAAACCTACACCCCGCTATAATTACTTTAGTAAGCTGTCCAGACCAATCAAAATGTTTTGCGCAATTGTGCAAACGTTAAAACAATTATGTATTGTGACGTCATCAAAAGGCGCAGGCCCCCGAGTCAATCTGGCAGCCCGAGTCAATCTGGTACCTACACCGTCACTGGCTAAGAGCAGTGACAGCTGAATATCAAGCCCTCCTCCGCTCCACGCCGATTACAATCGCCAAAATGTTTGAGGAAGCGAGTGAAGTGTTTGATAATATGTTTAAATCGTCGTTTCCCCTCACCTTTATTGTATTTATCCCCGCGGTGTTGATCTTGGTGTCCCCCCTCCCAGCCGAGGCGGCTCATGAGTTCACCGTGTACCGCATGCAGCAGTACGACCTCCAGGGACAGCCGTACGGTGAGGCAGTCATTCTTCTCCTATCCTCTTTGAACTTAATGGGTGTATTTGTTGGCTAACTGAACTAAAATAGTTAATTCAGTGGCATTTCGGTAGCGGTTCCAGACGGCTTTAATGCAACGCTTCATTGACAGCTAACTGGCTGCTAACGAAACCTAGCTTCCAGTGTGTGTTTGTGGCTGCACCTTTATCTCTCTCCCTTTGTGTCATTTATGCTGTTAATTATTTATTAGCTAATTTCAGTTCAAATATGAGGTTAAAAAAATTGACAGGACTTTCCACCCTGTCAACTCATTATAAATGATGTTCTGTCTATGATTAAACTGTTAAATTTGACGGCTGGAGCCAAATAAACGATTCTTTTACAAATATTCAAACTTATTTCTATGGTTGGTTAATTTGTCCTTCAGATATGTCCTTTTAAAGTTTCCTTATTTTAGTTAAACATGTTTGGCTGCGGTGCACTGGGCATGTCTACATGGGTTTGGTGGATTTTCACCATTTTTATTCTTTTATATTAGAAATATACTGGAATAAGGAATGAATAAGTAAAATCTGTCATTTTAATATAAGCAATTTAGCCTTTTTTTGAACGATGAGTGTTAGTAACAGCTTAATGTGTCTGAGTCTGACTTCAACTGTATTAGATTGAGAAAGATTTGATTGGTTTGACCCAATTAAGTTTGGTTTTCTTGACTTTTGTTGAGTTTAAACCATCATTCCCTGTACAATTATACCTGCAACCTGTCTGGGAAATATCTCTATACAGTTATTTAAATATACCATTCAGATATAACTGATGATTTTAGCAATAATGGTATTTGTTGTAACCAAAGCTTTCCTCACTTCCTTTTTTTTTTTTAAATCTATCATCATCATTTTTTTCAGTGGAAAATAGATTGTTTCAGGATTACTACGTACAAACTCATCAAAGTTGTCTAACTGTCACATAGATGTTATTATTTTTATTGGCAGCAGTAATATTAGTCGAGTGGAATCCGCTTATAGTAGTCACGGATCTAGTAATCAACTGTTTATTGTGTTCAAAAGGCTTGGGACATAATCATTTCTATACAAATGCTGTTTAAATAATTTGTTTATAGTAATCAAGAAATCCACTTATAGTGTTAATTTTTGGCCATTTTATGAATGTAAACATCCATCCATTTTCTTACACGCTTGTCCCGAGTGGGGTCGCAGGGGGTGCTGGTGCCTATCTCCAGCAGTCAATGGGCGAGAGGCGGGGTACACCCTGGACAGGTCGCCAGTCCATCGCAGTGAATGTAAACGTGCAAAATAATTAAGTGGATCAAAAGTGATGTCCTTTGTGGTTTTCATATTGCACTGATTGATATTTACACAATATCTGAAATAGCTTTCCTTATAACTAAACATGTTTAACGAGTTGCATGCAGGGCTGAACATGCGATGTTCAGACTTCATAACAGTGTCTTCTGTTAGAATGCATACAAATATTGCAAAAATAAATGTTTCACCACAGCTTAAAAACACAGCTTAACTCATGATAAAATTCTCTATATAAATAAGAGATTGATAAATCATGACAATAGTGGCCAAACCGAAAATGTTTTTCAGAACACTACAAACTACTGTTGTTTCTGTCAGAGTTGATGAGCAGCTTGTCCTCTCCGTTTAGGGACCAGGAACTCCATTCTGAACACGGAGGCGCGTACGGTGGAGGCGGAGGTACTAAGTCGTCGCTGTGTCATCATGCGTTTGGCAGATTTCTCTTACGACAAGTACCAGAAAGCCCTCCGCCAGTCGGCTGGGGCTGTGGTCATTATCCTGCCCAAAAACATGTCTGCCATGCCGCAAGACATAGTGCAGGTATGGCTGCTACTCATTACAGGGGTTTAATTTCTAATTTATTCCCTTTAAGCTGTTTCCAGGTGAATCACAAACTCATATTTTGTATGGAGTTTCCAAAGTCTCTTCTCTCCTTTTTGTTTGAGCCAAATAAATTGCTGTTTATTTCAGAAAATAATGTCTCTGATCTCTTCTCTGTTAATTGCTTTAACTTTCATCTTTTCTAAATGTTTAAATCTGAAGCAAAAAAAGTTAAAAAGGTAAAAAAGTGTAACCAAGCCCAGTGTTTTCTTTGTTTTTAAGATCTTAAAAGGGACTAATTTTCCTCATTAAAGCATTCCTTTCACCCCCTGACTATTCATACCTCTGTGACTTACTATGAAACTATGAATTTCTCATATTTAGACAAAAGAAAAATCATTATAGAAGGTTCTTTTTTCTGAAAATTTTCCCTCAGAAATCTTTCAGGGATTAGAGATTAGAGACCGTATCAAATAATTTTTCTCTCAACATATATTGCATCTTATAAACGCTGTAATTTTTGCCTGTTTACTGACTTTAGCAGTTCATGGAGCTGGAGCCAGAGATGCTAGCCACTGAGACCATCGTCCCGGTCTACTTTGCAGAGGAGGACAATGAGCTGCTGTCTATCTACACCCAAACCCTCACATCCTCATCCTCTCAGGGCTCCTTATCTGCAGCTGAAGGTAAAGATACCTAATCTTTGTTTTTTAACATCAGATGATTTTGGTTTGACTTTTCTTCCTGGTTAATTTGTCTAACTTGTGTTTCCTTTTTGAAGTACTGCTGCACACAGCCACAGCAAATGGTTTCCAAATGGTGACCAGCGGGGCTCAGAGCAAAGCTATCAGTGACTGGGCTATCACCAGTTTGGAGGTGAGAAACAGAAACACAAGGGTGTAGTTAAAGTATCTGAACTTGTTCAACAGATTTGTTTTTGGTAATTGGCAGCTGATTTCAGACATATTAGATAAAACAGTGACACTTGACGGTTAAATTAATGTTTGCTGAGTAATTTGATTAATTTCACATTATATTGAAAGCTATTGTTTGCCTTAAAGATTTGTCAATGTCAGGAAAAATTGGTCAAGGTTAGCTCAACAAAGAGAGTCCAGAGAGTTTCAGGGAACAGGTTTTAACTGCCAAGCTGCTGCATCCAATCCTTACATGACCAGGTCAAGTACAAATTATTGCAGTGTAAACTGTGCCGCCATTGGACTCTAGAATAAGAATTAGATAAACCCTCTTTGAAACCTCCTCCCTCTCTAGCTGCGTTCCTATAACAAATATCTGCAAAATTATGTTGATATTTTGCTAATTTTAAAAGTCCCTTTTTTTTTTTGCAATTGCTGTATTTCCATTTAAAAGAAATATGATTAAAATTGCATAGAATATTTTCAAGTAATAACTTTGAAAACAACATGGCAAGAGGTGGACGTAAACAGATGGCCATATCCACATTTCAGCCATGGGTCTAGTGGGCGCCATTGTCCTTCAGCTACTTCAAGCCTTCGTCTTCGTCTTTTTTACGAAGCAGTAAGGTCCGGTTATAGATCATCTCACCTCTCGGGTGTGAAAAAAAAAAGGGTTTATTGTACGACTGAAGAAACACCCCATCAAAGTGTAAAAACTTCATCATCCATGTAGGAGTTTGGTTGGTTACTGGCTGCAGCAGCGTTTTTCTGACTATCAGTTGTAAAATTTGGTGCTGATGAGATTAAGATGTGTGGCTGGTTGTTTCTTTTTAAGTTGGAAACCTTTTTCTTGCTCCATTGCTTTACATGCAGATTAAAGGTAAACTGTAGTATAGATGTTGTTGGAATCAGATGTAATTTTAATGGATTTTTTGTAAATCTAATCAGTCAGTGGACCCTTCCAGACTAAGAGTGTCTTTAAAAAAAATTAAGTGGTGTGTAAAAAAAATAATCTAATTAATTAAATAGATATAAGTCCATATGCTAATGATCCTTTGCTTTGCTTTAGGGCCGCCTGACTGGAGTTGGAGGGGAGGACCTGCCCACTATCGTGGTGGTGGCTCATTATGATACTTTTGGTGTTGCTCCAGTATGTTTACCACCTTTATATATATATATATTTTTTTTTTTATTTCAGCAAAAACAGCAACGGAAAGGATCTATTACATACCTTAAGTGTGTCAGTGGTCTAACAGTAACGGTTGAGGAAATCCTTTTAAAGGGTGAGTAAACTAATCAGTGTGATCTGTTCCTGTAGTGGCTGTCGTATGGCGCAGACTCAAACGGTAGCGGGGTGTCCATGTTATTAGAGCTGGCTCGGCTCTTTTCCAAACTTTATACCTACAAGAGGACGCATGCTGCGTGAGTGGAAAAAGCATCACACCAAGATGATTTAGAACAGCAATGGAACCATTAGAAGATGAAGAGCTTTAGGGCGAGGTTCATCCTTATCTTATAGAGCTGTGTGGTTTGTCTTTAGGTACAACCTGCTGTTCTTTGTGTCTGGTGGTGGGAAGTTTAACTACCAGGGAACTAAGCGCTGGCTGGAGGACAACTTGGACCACACAGGTGATGTTATTATGTCCTAACACACACCTGTGTGAACCTTGCAGGAAGTCTGTCCATTTGGACTCGCATCTGACTTGGAAATAAAAAACTGTTAGGATGTAAAATAAGTTTGAGTCTTAAACTTTTTCTGCTTATTTATATGCTTCCAATATTTTTGTTTTGCTGCCTTTAGATTCCAGTTTGCTGCAGGACAATGTAGCCTTTGTGTTGTGCCTGGACACTCTTGGGAATGGAGACTCTCTCTACCTTCATGTGTCTAAACCACCAAAAGAGGGAACTCCTCAGTATTCTCTACTTAAAGAACTGGAGACTGTAAGATCATACATTTATTTAGCAAAATAATTGCTTTTATGTTTATAGAAGAAATCAAAGTTTGCATTGCTGCATGTTTTATTTCTACCACAGTCTGCAGAGACATGCAGATGGTTCAGTTCTTATCTCACCCAAAATATACAAAAACATTTTTGAATCAAATGAGTTTTTTGGTTTAATACATGGTAAACACATTGGATGACCTCTGCTCTGCATGAACCAACTTATCCTTACCAGGATCTAAACATTCAAGCTCAATTTTTTAAGATGTTTATTACATTCTTCCAGGTGGTTTCAAGTCAGTACCCTGAGGTAAAGTTCTCCATGGTTCACAAGAAGATCAACCTAGCTGAGGACATGCTGGCCTGGGAGCACGAGCGCTTCGGGATCCGCCGGTTGCCGGCCTTCACTCTCTCCCACCTGCCGTCGCATCGCTCAGCTCAGCGTTCCAGTATCATGGACGTGCGGTCAGTGTCCCCCTCCTCTCGCCATGGAGCGGGAGAGCCCCCTGCTGGGTGGGTTCATTATTGCAAGTGGAGTAAAATTCCCATTCCATGGTGAAATAATGTTTGCTGAACGATGCAGTTTAGATTGATGTTTTTCTTTAGCTTGATTCCATCCCTTATTTCCAAATTACTTGTATTTTTTTTAGATACATTTGTCAAAGGTTTCTGTCTTTTTCTTGAGGTAAAATAAGCAAAGTGGGTTTCCAGAAATCCTTCATCACACCCTCAGTCTGCTGGCTCAGTCTTTCTGTTTCCTCTAGTTCGGTCTTTCAACGTTATTCTTTGGATTTCTTTTTTTTTTTTTCACCAGCCCTTAGCTTTTTAAACCAAACCCAACTCATGTGGTATCATTTTTCAAATGCCCTTTTTTATTTACCTACCTTGATGGTTGTAGATGTCAGAAAACTGATTTAAGCTCCGTAAAGCCATCTTTGAGTTTCTTTGCTTCTATTTTGCATCTCATCCCCTCTGTGTCTTAGTGGCTTCTCAACATTTGTATACTAATAAGGCCGGTGACATCAAGAGCAGCAGCGCATACGTCAGTATTACCCATTCAAGATCTACCTGATGTCCACATGCCTCCTCAGAACCAGCATAGCATCTTTTTGCTGCTGTAACACCAGAATATTGTTGGACAATAAAGGGATTTTTCTGTTCTTTTCTATAGTTGCCCGCACAGACTTGCTTTTTTTGTCCCGTCAAGGTGGAGAAGGGGATTTTCTGAAATTAGAGGCAGCATGATATGAAGACATTTGCACATTTTTACTTTTTTTTTTCAATGTTTCATCTGTTCTCCTTGATTTCTAACCTCTCAACCACAAATCTTGTGTAATCCAGGGCTGTAAAAACTAACCATATGGTTAAATGTGTTATTCTCTTATATAGTGAGATGAAATAACCTGACAAATGTTGCTTTTACACATGACTTTGTAATCGCTGTGTGACTTTTCTTAAAACTTATTGGGTGATGCTGAGTCCCCCAGTGGTTACACTAGGCCCTCCCTAAGGCACTCATCGTGCCCAATTTTTCACTCCAAGTGTTTTACAATAAGTTTAAAGTTTAGTTCTGTTTGGACAGCAGAGACTCATTCGTCTGCTTTAACTGTTTTACAACCTGTTGTGTTTTCTAACAGACCTCATGTGGATGTCAGCAAGCTCAGTAGGAACACCAAGGTGGTAGCTGAGGCTCTGGCGAGGGTCATCTACAACCTAACAGAAAAAGTAAAAACCAACAGCAAATATTAGAATCCCTCTTCGTGCATCTGACTTTTGACATGTAATATTGTCTGTCTGTCTCTTTGACTTGTCTGCAAAGGGAGCTCCTGGAGACCTCCAGATTTTCACAGAACAAATGGTAAGTAGCTTCAGTCTGATGCTTTATTTAATCTATTTTGTTGTTCTAAATCACAATTTATATGCGAGTCAATTAGAGGATTTAATAGTTTTCTGTACATAATCTGAGTGACTGAATGGACTTGATCCAGCATCTGCAGTCAGTGTTTGGTCTCCCTCATCAGCAGGTGCAGGAGGAGCATCTGTCAGCTGTAGTTGACTGGCTCACAGCACAGCCTCGAGCTGCTCAGCTGGTGGACAAAGACAGCAATGTTGTCTCCACGCTGGAATATCACCTTAGCCATTATCTCAAAGATGTGAAAAGACACTACGTCAAAGCTGACAAAAGGTAAAGAGGAACAAAGACCACTGGTGCACAGATCAAAGTAGTTATTCTGTGAATCCAAGCTTCCTAGATAGCCTAGAGAAAGCACCCCCCCCCCCTCCTTTTAGACTTTCATTTTGTGCTTCTCAAACAGATCTGTTATAAATTCATATTGACTGTTTTTATCCCATCTTTATACTGATTAGAAAGGCTGACAAAGCATGAAAATATTGACATGAATATGTGTGGAATGCAGATTAAACCTCAAAAATGACATCAGGCTTTTTTTTTTATCTAGTATTTATAGGAATCAAACACAAATGTAAGATGCAGAAATATACCCATGTCAGAGCGTACATGTCTTACAGATATTGATCATTAACAATGTGTCCTTTTCAGGGATCCAGAGTTTGTTTTCTACGATCAGCTGAAGCAGACTATGAATGCTTACAGGTACGACTTCACCTGCTCTAAGATATTTCAGCTCATCCTAGACTCTGCTTCTAATATGGCTTAGACATCTTTTTTGTCTGAAAGATTTAAATCTACTCTATGGAGATAGAGTTACAAACCTGGGTGATTAAAAAATGGAAAATATATATTTGACTATTATTAAACAGCACCATATATTTGATTTTTTTTTTAGCTTCATTCAGGTTAGAAAGTTCCACTAAATGGTGAAACAGGAATTCTATCGGAGTGTGAGAGAACCATCTGTTTTTAAAATCTTTGTCTTAATTCAGATTGTTTAAGATGGACAACCTTATTGTGACATTGTTAAAACTGTGAAGCTTACTGCTAATTTTAACGGCTGCTGAAGTTTTAATTGATACTTTTATTTATAAAATACAATTTTATTGAGGTATCAAAACCTGAATCCAAAGATCTCCATATTTCTGACTCCCAACCTCTATCCCCCTTTTCTCAGAGTGAAGCCAGCTATTTTTGACCTGCTGCTGGCTCTCTGCATTGCAGCCTACCTAGGAATGATGTATCTGGCTATCCAGGTAAGTCATGGTATCACTGCAGCAGAAAGTAGCTTCTTTAAGACGTCCAGGTCTTAAAGATGAGTTTAGTGGAGAGACCATAAGGATATTTTACCCTTTACTACTGCTCATTAAAGTTTAGGCAGTTCAGTTATTTAATACATGCTATGAAAGATATTAGAGGCACACCATGGGGCGCTAGTGCTGCAGTCCTGTTGCAAAAGTAAACCATCAGGTGGCCAGTCACCAGTGTTTTAGAGGTTTCCCTGCTCTCACAGAGCTGACTTTTATTAACTGCTAATTAACAGGCTTTTGCTGAACTGCAATTATCCGAATCAGCTGTGCTAAAGCAGGGGAAAATCTAAAACCTGCAGGACAGCAGCCCTTGAGGGCTGACTATGGGTATGCCTGCTAGCCCTACACATGAAAAAACAGCCGCTCTGCCAATGACATGAAAAAAAAAAAAATGAACAAGGCAGTATCAAGGGCGTAAGAGATTTTTACTGCCATGTTCTAGTGGTTTTGATTTATGAAAAATAGTACTCAGTCGTTTGCGCGGAATGCCTGAAATTTACACATTCAGACTGTGGGGTCATTAGCTTTTGTCTGTAGTCTGCTAGCTTTCTTTATAATAGAGCAAGAGCCTGAGCTCTTTGACTGTATAAGAGCCTGTGGCCATATAGCCATATATTCTTCCAGGTCACATGACCTGGCCAATGACCGTATGTCAACTCCCAACTTACATAGTCGGTATTTCAAGAGGGGAGCCCCGCTCGTAGCATTGATAGTGTCAAGTTCTGTATATTGGCCTGAGGAATCATTTAAAATAGGCATCCCCAAAGTCGGTCCTGGAGGGCTGCTTCCTGCAGGTTTTTAGAGGTTTCTCTGCTTTAGCACAGCTGATTCTGATTACTGCAGTTCAGAAAAAGCCTGTTAACCTATCAATGTAAATCAGCTGTGCTCGTACGTCACTTTGCAAGTAAAGGTTGTGATCTATCAAAAAGCAAACTTGATATGGAGACGTGAAGTCACTAACGCCAAATCATTCACACATTATTGAGGAAAGGGGGGAAACTGATACAGACGGTGAGGTGGAGAATAGAGAAGGTCAAAGCGCCTGCAGTGTTTAAATGTTTCCTCACCATCACATTCCTCTGAAGTCGTACCAGAGATGAATACATGCATTTAAGCAGGTGTGAATTATTCATACACAACTATAAACATTTAAAAATAGAAAATATTGTTAGCCTATGCCATTTCCGGTTTCTGTTCCGGAAATGGCATACGCTAAGATAGATGCCAAAAACATTTGACCAAAGACCCAATTTAGAAGTTGTACTGAATACTAAGAAACATTTATGTAAACCTCAGAATTAAAAGAAAGTAATGCAATAACTTGGCTCTCTTTGTTTATTGCCATTTAGCAAATAAAATCAATTTTGAAATCCCATCTGACCTAAAACAGGAGAAGTCAGCTGTTATATCAGAGTGAGGGTAAAAAGAAAAGTTTGTCAATAGTTTGTCAGCTACCTAAATGAACAGTAACAGAGGTTGATGTCTGTAAGTAAGAGTTTGACTAAGTCTCCCCTCTCTCTCTTTACTGGCAGAACTTTGGACTCCTTTACAGCTTTGTCCGGAGAATAACTTTGCCCAAAGCAAAGGTCCACTGAGGCTCCCTGTCTTCCAGTCCTCACTGTACCTCCTTTCACAAATCCAGACACTCTAGCCAGTAAGAAGGCAGAAGCTGGACCGAGCTGCTGTTCTGATCAGGACCAGAAACGTCACTTCCATTTCCTTCCCCGGATGCACAAACTATGATGTCAGATCCTGTCTTGCTGCCAACTTTTTCTGGTCTCATAGACCACGATATTCAGGAGTCGTGATTTGTGATGTTTGTTTCTCCGTGTTGATCCTTTTTTTTATTTCCTTACCTCTCAGTACTCTGTGAGCCTGACTGATGTGTCCTTTTAGGCAGCTAGAAACTGATCAGTTGAGGCTTGAATTTGTTTTGGCAAGAAATGAGATTACAGGAAAGATGCAACATTTTCTAGCTTCTTTCAACGCTGGTCTCGCATATATTTGAGATGTACTACAAAATTCATAGCATTGATTCTTCTTTTTTGCTACTAATGGTCCCTAAAACATATGAAATTTGTATCAGAGGGTCAATTTCCAAGCATGTAATGTTTCTGCCCTTTTTATAGTTTTTGTGCCAATTTAACCTGCATCTCTAAGTGGTGACAGTCTGTCACTTTCATTTCAACCCCAGATTTCTAACTAACATTTTGCTAGAACTCAAGTATGAACAACAGGAATGATCAATATAACAATAAATAAAATACATTCAAAAATGTTTTGAGCATGTGAATGTTAAGGCTTTAACAAATACTCCTCAGAAGTACTGTTTACAGAGAAGACTGTAAAATGTGAATTTTTTTTTTCTTGATGATTTGTGAAAGGCTCCCCAAATAAACTAATTGTGTGTTTCTCTTTTTCCTTTCTGCCATAAATCACTTATTAACTTTGTTTGCTGTGTGACTTTCTTTGATTTACGATTTTGATGTTTTGCTACTTTGATTAAACGGTGATCATTATTGAAAATATGTGGTGGTGGATAATCAGAACATGTGTTTCTTAACCATATCATAGCATGCTGGTGGTTGGAGTGTGTCTTTACATAAACCTCTAAAATAACATTTGTCTGCAATAAATAATTCGATATTGAATCTAGATAAAATTCAAACATTAAGAGTTTTGAAAACACTGGATGAGTTCAAGTGAACGAATGACAGAAAATACCTTGATGGCTAAATCTAGAATGTTGCCTTTTCTGTTTTTTGGGTCTTAAGCTGCTTTAGCTTTTTTTGGGTTAATGCATGATCCATGATAACTATTACTTTTTTTTTTTTACCAACAGAGACAATGGTGTGGTACAATTAAAAATAATTTATTGGAGCGGTTTGTCTTGTGCAATTAAATGAGCTTTCCTCTGCACCCTGTTTTCACCTCATCTGTGGCACTTGATCTTTGCAATTAAAAAATTTTTGATTTAAAAATAACTGACAAATGGGATTTCTTTTTCTGTTCATGTGCATTTCTTTTTTTTTTTAAACAATTATTGTTGCAAAAAATGATAAAACAGAAAAACGTTGGGGGAAATTAATTTATTCTTATATTTTACAGTGTTAATCAGTTGTCCAAAAAAACAGTAAAATACAAAATATGATTTAGTCAATGATCCTTCAGTCATGGTAAAAATTCTCAAATGCTCCCTTCTTTTTTGTTTTGATCTACTAATGAGCAATACAAATAATACAAATGACAGTGCAATGTATAGGAAATACCTGCAGAGCATCACTGTGCCCGTCACACTCAACCAGCTCTTCGGCTTCAATCACCCAGAAACATTTCCCTTTATTTTTTTCTAGTGGACATTTTTTGGCACAATTGAAGCACTGATGGAGCCGGCTCACCTTTCATGCTAAATATCACAGTTTCTGTGCAAAATTTGAAATTGTAAAGGAACAGGACAGCAGATTTCTACATTGATATGGCCTATTCAATTCAGCTTGCCATATTTGCTGGATTTCTTTGTTATTTCTTCCTTCAGAGAATTAAAAAACAAACTTTGGCTGAATTTTGGTAATACAGCCATGGGTTGTCCAACCCAACTATTCAACTTCACCCTCCTGCTTTTATTTGCATAACCAATAGGTCACCTTTAATAAGTCGACATTAAGTGTTGAAATCAGAACCAAAATGTTAAACATCTCAAATCATTTAGTTAAGGTCAGGTTAATGTGTAATTTAATTTTTTTCTTATTTTTACAGTTTTAATGAAATGCTAACATTTGTTTTTCTTTTGTTTTAAATCATCTGCTGTGATTTTTTAATCATTTACATTTCTGGTCACTTTATTAGCACCCCCTTGTAAAGATGTATAGAAAGCCATAAAATAAATGTACCTTTCACTGCAGCAACAAAATCTTACACTGGAAATATTCAAATTGTCCAACGTTTAATTTCAGAGCTTTTATTTTCCAGTGGGGAAAAAAATCTTGTATAATACTGTATTTTTGTATATTATTGATATTTCAAGTTTCTAGGGAGTAGTTGTTGGTAAATCAGACTTTTCTGTTATATCAGGATATGACTCTAAACTAAAGCCTGATGAGTGAGGTTCTGATCAAAGTTTCAATAAATGTTTACTTTTGTTGGTCCCATTAGGAACATACACTATATTGCCAAAAGTATTTGCTCACCCATCCAAATTATTGGAATCAGGTGTTCCAATCACTTCCATGGCCACAGGTGTATAAATTCAAGCACCTAGGCATGCAGACTGTTTTTACAAACATTTGTGAAAGAATGGGTCGCTCTCAGGAGCTCAGTGAATTCCAGCGTGGAACTGTGATAGGATGCCACCTGTGCAACAAATCCAGTCGTGAAATTTCCTCGCTCCTAAATATTCCACAGTCAACTGTCAGCTGTATTATAAGAAAATGGAAGTGTTTGGGAACGACAGCAACTCAGCCACGAAGTGGTAGGCCACGTAAACTGACGGAGCGGGGTCAGCGGATGCTGACGCGCATAGTGCGAAGAGGTCGCCAACTTTCTGCAGAGTCAATCACTACAGACCTCCAAACTTCATGTGGCCTTCAGATTAGCTCAAGAACAGTGCGCAGAGAGCTTCATGGAATGGGTTTCCATGGTCGAGCAGCTGCATCCAAGCCATACATCACCAAGTGCAATGCAAAGCGTCGGATGCGGTGGTGTAAAGCACGCCGCCACTGGACTCTAGAGCAGTGGAGACGCGTTCTCTGGAGTGACGAATCGCGCTTCTCCATCTGGCAATCTGATGGACGGGTCTGGGTTTGGCGGTTGCCAGGAGAACGGTACTTGTCTGACTGCATTGTGCCAAGTGTAAAGTTTGGTGGAGGGGGGATTATGGTGTGGGGTTGTTTTTCAGGAGCTGGGCTTGGCCCCTTAGTTCCAGTGAAAGGAACTCTGAATGCTTCAGCATACCAAGACATTTTGGACAATTCCATGCTCCCAACTTTGTGGGAACAGTTTGGAGCTGGCCCCTTCCTCTTCCAACATGACTGTGCACCAGTGCACAAAGCAAGGTCCATAAAGACATGGATGACAGAGTCTGGTGTGGATGAACTTGACTGGCCTGCACAGAGTCCTGACCTCAACCCGATAGAACACCTTTGGGATGAATTAGAGCGGAGACTGAGAGCCAGGCCTTCTCGTCCAACATCAGTGTGCGACCTCACAAATGCGCTTCTGGAAGAATGGTCAAAAATTCCCATAAACACACTCCTAAACCTTGTGGACAGCCTTCCCAGAAGAGTTGAAGCTGTTCTAGCTGCAAAGGGTGGACCGACGTCATATTGAACCCTATGGATTAGGAACGGGATGTCACTTAAGCTCATATGTGAGTCAAGGCAGGTGAGCAAATACTTTTGGCAATATAGTGTATCATCGAGCTCTAATAAAGTGGGAAAACTCTATAGAATAGATGATTCTGTTATACTTTTCTGTTTCTTTCACTTCTTTATTTTCCGATCATGTTGAAAAATAAACTAACAAACTAATTCAAACTAGTTTGACCAAATGAGACTAACATTGCACCTTAGGGTAAATCACAACTCAACATTGGTAGCATAAATCAAACAGTGACTTTGGGGAAAAACACCAAACATTTGCTATAAAGCAGCGTGGAGGATTTATTCTGAATCTTTAGTGCAGGGAAGTAGGGGTTCTTTAAAAACTAAACATTTTATGGACTCTGATAAAGAGAAATAATCTAATTTTGAACTTTTTGACTGGTATTTCTGGTTCAAACATTTATTTAAATGGATACATTTTTTACCTCTGATTTAAAAAAGCATTTACAATAAAAGACTGCTTTATTTTAAGGCTTTTGCACATCCTGACTAGCAGCTGCTAATGTCAGTGTCTCAAAGCCTCAAAAAGGGGGACAATGATTTTCAAAATATTTTGGTTAAAACCCTACTGATTAACAATGTCCACAAAAGCCAACAAACCCTGAGGCTTTATAGGGATGAAAACCAAGATGTAAACAACTTCATCTAGATAAGTGGAGCCCTCTTTAAGAGAAAGTTTGTTGTTCGTCCTGTCATAGCCCTCTGATGTAGTGTGACGAACCGTGCTGGATCATCCAGATCATCGCAGAATTCAAGGTTACGGACACTCACAGCTACCATCGCTGTCATTACACAAAATAAATTAGAGTATCAGAGTTGAGCGGGAAGATGAACATGGCGGACACACTGAGGTGTTTGCAGTTCAGATGTACTACAGTAAAATCAGCATGATAGACAGGAACAGATGATAAAGGTGAGCAGTGGTCCCCTGATAAACATGACTGTCACTGACATCAGCAGGAAAAAAATATATAACATTTAGAATACAAACAATTCTCTCAGATAAAAACAGTAGCGATTCAACAAAAAAAAATTAACTACAGCGACGATATTCATCATATGAAGACAAATTATAAGGTAGCTTCGATTGTTTCCTGAAACACTGATTTGAGGACGATGGAAGACAGAAACAAAAGAGAACGGACCCGTCCACCCCACCCCTAACATCTGCGGCCTGCTCAGGCAGCACAAGCATGCTGTTCCTCCAAACAAGAGCTGGAATTTGATCGAGAAGGTAGACATTCCTTTTTTTCTTCAACACACATGCAGTAAACAAGCGGGCACCTTAAAAAAAAATCAGCTTTGTCCTAGGTTTTCAATTTATAGTTCATGTTTTGACATAACAATTTAAATCCAATTTTATCTGGTTGAAAGTGCATCTTATACAGTTGGGAAAATGAGTATTGAACACAGCAGCAGCATCATCACAGTGCATATACAGGTGCTGGTCATAAAATTAGAATATCATGAAAAAGTAGATTGATTTCAGTAATTCCATTTAAAAAGTGAAACTTGTATATTATATTCATACATTACATACAAACTCATATATTTCAGATGTTTATTTTGTTTAATTTTGATGATTACAAATGACAACAAATGAAAATCTCAAATTCATCATATCAGAAAATTAGAATATTACTGAAGACCAATAAAAACAAAGGATTTATAGAAATGTTGGCCAACTGAAAAGTATGAATATGAAAAGTATGAGCATGTACAGCACTCAGTATTTAGTTGGGCCTCCTTTGGCCTGTATTACTGCAGCAATGCGGCGTGGCATGGAGTCGATCAGTCTGTGGCACTGCTCAGGTGTTATGATAGCCCAGGTTGCTCTAATAGTGGCTTTTAGCTCTTCTGAATTGTTGGGTCTGGTGTATTGCATCTTCTTCTTCACAATACCCCATAGATTTTCTATGGGGTTAAGGTCAGGAGAGTTTGCTGGCCAATTAAGAACAGGGATACCATGGTCCTTCAACCAGGTACTGGTAGCTTTGGCACTGTGTGCAGGTGCCAAGTCCTGTTGGAAAATGAAATCTGCATCTCCAAAAAGTTGGTCAGCTGCAGGAAGCATGAAGTGCTCTAAAACTTCCTGGTATGTGGCTGCGTTGACCCTGGACCTCAGAAAACACAATGGACCAACACCAGCAGATGACATGGCACCCCAAACCATCACTGACTGTGGAAACTTTACACTGGACTTCAAGCAACGTGGATGAAGTGCCTCTCTTCTTTTCCTCCAGACTCTGGGACCTTGATTTCCAAAGGAAATGCAAAATTTACTTTCATCAGAGAACATGACTTTGGACCACTCACCAGCAGTCCAGTCCTGTTTCTCTTTAGCCCAGGCAAGACGCTTCTGACGCTGTCTGTGGTTCAAGAGTGGCTTGACACAAGGAATGCGACAGCAGAAACCCATGTCTTTCATACGTCTGTGTGTGGTGGTTCTTGAAGCACTCACTCCAGCTGCAGTCCACTCTTTGTGAATCTCCCCCACATTTTTGAATGGGTTTTGTTTCACAATCCTCTCCAGGGTGCGGTTATCTCTCTTGCTTGTACACTTTTTTCGACCACATCTTTTCCTTCCCTTCGCCTCTCTATTAATGTGCTTGGACACTGAGCTCTGTGAACAGCCAGCCTCTTTAGCGATGACCTTTTGTGTCTTGCCCTCCTTGTGCAAGGTGTCGATGGTCGTCTTTTGGACAACTGTCAAGTCAGCAGTCTTCCCCATGATTGTGTAGCCTATAGAACTAGACTGAAAGACCATTTAAAGGCTTTTGCAGGTGGTTTGAGTTAATTAGCTGATTAGAGTGTGGCACCAGGGGCCATCAATTTTGAACCTTTTCACAATATTCTAATTTTCTGATATGATGAATTTGAGATTTTCATGTGTTGTCATTTGTAATCATCAAAATTAAACAAAATAAACATCTGAAATATATGAGTTTGTATGTAATGTATGAATATAATATACAAGTTTCACTTTTTAAATGGAATTACTGAAATCAATCTACTTTTTCATGATATTCTAATTTTATGACCAGCACCTGTACTGTTAATGTGATTACTTACAGGCGATTCCCACCAGAAGTCAGCAACAACGTAAAAGAACATCCAAACATAATCATTTACAAATCATACTTATATCAGTAAGTAGCTAAAATGTTATATGTGTGAATAAATTTTATACTTGAAGTCTAATTAAAAGCCTGTTTTGGTATTTCAACTTCAAGATATGCTTTGTATGGAGTAGTTCTCCTGTAATCAGGAGAACTATTGGTACTTTGGTAATAACAGCTAAAAAAAGGCCTTTAATTAGGACTAAACCAACCAGAATTAGTTTGCACCAATAGCTACAGACCTTCATTTTAAAATCATTACAGATTTCTGTTGTTTTTGTGGGATTTCTGTGCATTTTATGTCTCATTGTGTTCACTAATTTCTCTTACTATTCCTAAAATCCTATTTTTGAGCCTGGCATTTGACACCCTGTGAAGTTGGTTTGAAGCCATTCTTATATCAGCTGTTTCAGTCTGCATTGGTTGATTGGCTCTGATTCTTTAATTTTGTGTTATCTGCAGTCGGACGATACGTATATGGGAAACCAATCTCATCTTATCTACCTTTAAAAAATCCTAAAATCTGTCAATGACATCTGAAAGTGTTAAGATATAAGAAAAATAAAGATCAATGATAGGCCAGAAAACTGCAATCAGTGCACCCTTAATTTTTTTGTTGATTTTGGAGCTGTTTGTTTTGTTGTTTTTTTTATATACAGTTGTTTTCTTGTGTTTTCTAAATTGGCCATTCAAGCTTTGCACACCCAAAATGACCAGAGGACTGCTCAGTCCATAAAATAATGTTATTTATTACTTTTTTTTAAATCTCTGCTGTTTAAAGGTATAGTGGAGGATTTTTGTGAATTTTTGACCTCTTGACTTTGAAAAAAAAAGCACATGCACAACCCTGTACCCGCTCCCGAGTGCGAAACGTGTGTGAGAGCATGCTGGAGCCCATTTCTCCTCATGCACGCTCTTTAAAGGTTCCTGTTTGCATCGCTTATACAAGCTTACTTTCCAAAAGACGATTTGCTATTTTTCCCCTATGTCACCACTACGAGCACGTAGGAAGGCCTTACGTAAACATATCACCAGAATTATTGACAATTGGGAGGATACATTTTTTGATGATCCACCCAGAAAGAGAACAACCTCCACTATACCTTTAACTGTGTATTATCTAGGTCCCGTGCTGGCTCTTTAAAGTGCTTTATAAAATTGTATTAATGGGAATTACTTGTCAGTAACACAATTAAAAGTTCATTTACTGAGAACACTGACAATACTTATTTTCCCTACCATGTATGTTTGATCATATTTATCTAAAAGACTCGTTTAGGTGCCGCTTGGAGAATATGTAAAACACTGATTTGTACGTTCAGTTTTCAGCTAATTCTGGGATCAGCTGTAGCAATCAGCTCTAAAGTTAAGATCAGAAGGATAGGAGATTTTTGAAAAACACATTGCATGTTTTCAAAATCATTCTGACATCATGCATTCCTGAATACTAGAGCGAGTGCATATATTGGATTTTTAATCATGATGGCTTTTCCATCATCATTCGCCACCTGGAGACAATAAACATGATTTAAAATCTCTTTCAAACAAATTAAATTAGGATAACATGTGCAGACCCAGTCAATCAATTCTAGCTGTTTGCTGTCATTAAAACCAGCAATAAGCTTGTATGCCTTCATGTCAGTGCAGCAACAGATGCTACCACGCCACTAAAGAGACAAAACGACAAAAATAAAGAAAAGCAGCACTTTCCATAGAGGAATCTAAGCAATATTCAAAGTTTATGTGGATCTTAAGTCACCGAGATAAGTGTTATGAAGTAAAGGATGTCTGTTGCTTTAAAAGCTGCAGGTACGCTCTTGACATCCTGGAACATGCAAATGATGCACTTGCTTCTCAGTTTAAACAAAGGGATGCAGGAAGCTGGGAAGCAGATAAAGGATTAGCAATGATAATCCTCATATATTAAATCAGACCAGATGGATGGAAGTCAAAGGAAGGGGAGAAGGAATCAACAAATAACCCCAACATGATCCGGCTGTTGCTTGTTCCCTTGGTTCCCAAAGGATATTCGAAGAAATCAGAACGGGTCTAGCCTGTTCCTCCCTTAAAAAGCCTCGTTTCCACTAGGTCTATATCATACATTAAGTTGACAACAGTAAGACAGAAAGTCAGCTGAAATGACATTCACAGTGCTCTAATAAAATAAAACCGAAAATAAATTGCTCTAAAACAAAAACTAAACAAAAACTGATTGTACCCAACTTTCCCTCCCTTTTCTTGTTTCCTCCTGTTGTTTCATGTTTGTTATGCTCTCCACGTTCGGTCGCTTTTTTGAACGACTGCTGTCCGAGGAGGGCCTGCGGGTGCAGACCAGAGCCAGATGATGGCACTGGTGGAGAGCCCTGTTATAGATACTTGTCCTTGGTAACCCCGTTCTGTACGTGCTTTCTGCAAGAAAAAAGAGAAATACAGACAGGAGAGTGGGGAGTAAGAATACTGTGCACGAAAGGTGGGGAGGTGGGAGTTAGCAGATGGGAGACATTTGGTACAAAGGATATCAGACATGTTCAAGGCTGGTCAGATAAGGGTGTAATCACATCTGTATATGCTCTTTGGGCCCCTTCTGAAGATGATTATGTTGTTCTGCACCAGGAAGATCAAAAGCACCACCAGGAAAGACCGAGCAATAAGATTATATCACAATATAACATCTAGGAGTTAGATTTTGTTGGGGCTCAAAACAAAAGGGAGGGATCTGAAGAAGAGACATCAAGGTTTCAAGTCTGCAGAGGTCAAAAGCTACCATGATAGGGATGCATGATGCTGTCAACACTGAGATTAAAGGCAGGTTTCCAGATAAAAACAGATACACTTTGGTTTCAGTCAGCAGTTTGCAGTTTAAAGTGCACTATTGCAAAATGATAACAGTGGCTTGTGCCATACTGCAGCTTTAAAAGAAGCACTAAGTAAAGTGTCATAAAAAACATCCTATAATGTTTGAGGTGTGTGATTAAAGGCCTCGGTTGGTTAAAAACGACAAAGAATGGGGCTTTAATCCAAGCTTGCCAGCAGAAGTCTTAAAGTCATTTGCATATTTTTGATTAGAAAAACAAATCCAAATTAATGCCTTTCTTTGTTTTGACTATTCAACAGCTGGTTTGAGGGCATCAGAGGTTACAGGTTAGTTGCTAACCTACATAACTGGACATTGCATTTTAAGACATAATGTGATATAACAACAGTTTCCCATACGAGGGAAATATTTGCTACTTAAAGGAATACTTATCTCAAAGTAGATACAAACTAGATGTTTTCCTGAACTTTGGCTCAATTCCTTCAGTTTTATTCTTCTTTATTCTAAGCCTTGGACTAGACCGATTTCTCTGTGTTAGTGGATCGTTCCATTGACCCTTGGAGGTTTCAGCACCTAAACCAACAGTTTCAGTCTTACTGTAGAGATGGAAACACAGGACTTTGTTTAGAAGCATGAAAAGATGCATATGGGGGGGATTTCTGTACAAAATGCTGGAGAACATAAAGCATGCCAGCAAATGCAGCTAGTAGGAATCATACAAAAATACAAAACACAAAATTTGGTTTTACTGATCAATCAGTCAATCAAGGTTCTGATGCCTAACATTGTTTGACCTGATTGGACTTTTCTTTGACAGCTTTAGAAAATGTCGGTATGCGTTCCTACCCTCACTTATTGTCATGAAATCTGGGTCATGAATGAATGAATGAGATCCTGGATACAAGCAGCTGCTATGAGCTTTCTCTGAGGCAGCTGAGGTGGCTCAGGCATGTTTCTGTTTTGGATGCTCTCTTGCCGCTCCCTTGGCAGGTTTTCTAGGAACATTCCACAGGGAGGAAGCCCAGGGGACAATGCTGTAGGAAGTATGTCTCTCAGCTTGCCTGAGAAAACCTCTGGCCTCCCTCAGAGGACCTGGAGGAGGTGTCTGGGAAGAGGAAAGTGTCTGGGAGTCTAACGCCACCACGACCAAGCAGAGGGCAATGGTACGAGCTTTAGAAATAAATAATCCAATAAAACAACACCCTGAAAAACTCCCAGCTACCTTAATTTTCAGCAACTATAATATATACACAATTTACAGGTGTAGTGTGATTCCAACTATAAGAGTTCCTTTTTATTTCTTCATTGCAAGAGATCCAATCAGATGGCTGTTTTCATTGACAAGGAGGCTCTTTCAGTTGCACTCTACAGTTCCTTTGGGTTGCAGCCACAGCAGAGATAGCCTCTATTGCCAAAGATGTTAAATTACATGGAGCCCCGCCAGGAAGGTGCGGACAAGATGACGCTGCAGGCCTCAAATGAGAACAGGATGACCAGAACTGCTTTGCATATTCTGACGAGCAATCCAAGGCGAAGCATGTGGTGAACGCTTCACTGATAAACTTCCACTGCTGCCGCCTCGCTGCTCACTGTCAATGTTACTCTCAGCTCTCAGGCTTCAGTATGCCGGGAGTTTTATATCAAGATGAAAAGATGAATTTAAAATAGATATTTCAAACCCCTTTCTAGCAGAATACCCAGTAGATGAAATAAAGATGTGACCTGCTTTTTACAGTTCTTGATGGGTTTTTTTTGTTTTGTGTTTTTTATATGGTTTGAACAAATTAAACAAAACAGGAATCAAGGATAGCAGCTAAAGTTAAACTATCACAGTCAAAAGAAAATACAAAGAATAAAGATGCATCTCACCTCTGAGCTAAGTTATGATGTCCAGCATCATCGTTATCATTATTTTCTGCCTGGGGATCTTTCAGTAGTTCCTCTGCTGCCTTCCTAGCGTCATCGTCCTCGTACTCCCTGACGTCGTTCACCTCCTTTACCTTCAGCAACTTCACCACGAAAATCACAATGAACTGGAAAGAGCAGAGGAGAAAAAGAGTTTCTACGGAGTGTCTGAAGTGGAGGCTTTTAGACGACATGGTCTCTAAGCGTGCTCACCAGAAACCAGTAGATGTTCATGAGCAGCAGGGTGAAGAGCAGAGCATTGAAGAAGAAGTAGAAGGGGATGTTGGGGACAGACTGGATGCTGGATACACACGTCGCATACAGCACTTTTAGAGGGAACCAGTAGAGCCGGAACCAGAACCTGAAAAAAAGAGGTGAGACCAGCTGAACATAATGATGCGGCTCTGAAGGCGCTATATAGTGAAAATCCGGTGACTACGAGATTTAGAAAAGAGGTTAGAGATTTCAGCAGACGTTTACCAAGTGATGCTGAAGCTGGCGGAGCCCATGTTGGACAGCACATCATTGATCAGATGATAACCACCTCCTCTGGACTTCAGGTAGACGTTAAGCTTGGTAAACTCCAGCAGGACATCGTTGATGTCGTGCAGGAATAACACCAGGATGCCTATGTTGTGGTACCTGACAGATGTAGATTTTGTTAAAGAAACGGACTGATGTCATGGCCTCTACTTCTCTCCTGTTTTGTTTTCACACCTGAAGGCGTAGGAGAAGCTAATTAGAGCCAGAGTGATGATGTGATGAACCACCATGACGGCAGAGTCCTTCCTCCATGTGTCCATGTTGACGGTGGCGTAGATGGAATGGCCGTAGAAGCTGCCCTGGATCAGGTAGGCTATGGCGATGTCTGTAGGCACTGTCATACCACTCTTCCAGTCTGAAGAGACAGAGGGGAGGAGTAGATAAGGGAATAATGTTAGATTATAAAGGATGTGTTAAGTAGGGCTGGGTATTTCCTGAATCAATTCGATTTTGATTAATAAAGTTCTAAATCGATTAATTTGAGTTGATCTGTTTTTACAATAATGAAAGTGGTTCAACTGTGTATCAAAATATAGAGAGTTTAAACCTGAGGTTTGAACAAAACTGTCTCATAAGTGCAAAGTTGTTTGTGAAAAGTGAAAATGTGAAGCCTCACTCCAGGAAGCAGACGTGACACAGCCGGCACACAGCAGACATGCATGAGTTGCATTATCTTCCTGCACAAACCATATTTGCAGCGTTGTCTGTAACAACTACAGGGTGTTTGCTGGTCAGCCCCCATTTGTTAATGTCTTTAGTAGAGATGTCCCGATCCAGGTTTTTGCACTTCCGATCCGATACCGATATTGTTTTTGGATTTCCGATCCGATACCGATACTGGCCGATACCAGCCTATCCGAGCATGTATTTAAGTTTAAGTTAAAGTATTTAGCCTTAGTTGTAAGACTCATGTTGAAAAGGGTTTTAGTACTCTTGATAACATCTAGCCAGCTAAATTAGGTGAGATTGAATAAAACACAATGATTGGTAACAACAAACTTACCTGTTTATTAAGAGATAAACACAAACTGGACAAAATTACGAATAGCAATCTGAAATTTCACAGTGAGCAGTAAAACCATAAACAGGTAAAGGTGCAAGTATTACTGTAAGTTTAAAAAAAATGCAAAACAGGGAAACACTGGCGCAAAATAGTGGAATGGATCGTTTCAATCGGCGAAACCGGATTTTTTTTAAAAAACTGGATCGGCAGTCTGGATCGGCATTTTACATGCTTTGCCGATACACATTTTTTTGCCAATATCGGCGTCCCGATCCGATCCACGTATCGGATCGGGACAAGCCTAGTCTTTAGTCAACCTATTGCTATATTTGCAGCTGTCTGGCTTGAAGTGATCTTGAGTGCCTCTTTCCTGCTCATTTGAATGTGAACGTCAGGTGCGTCACTATAAAACTAATCGATCTCATTCCCTAGACATTGATTTTGCAAAAATGTAAAGGAATCGATTTTTTACCCAGCCCCAGTGTTAAGAAATGTCATTTTTTTATTGTCTATAGGATGGTTCAGAAATACAAAAAAAAACTATGGCCAAAAATGGTTACAGGGTTTGTCATAAACAATATCTAAACATTTATTTGGATTATTATAAATAGTCAGTCAACCATGTTATTTTTTTTTTTTACTAAAACATGTTTTCAAGGTGAACAATAAATACGTTGTATGATTTTCTGCCTGCAGGTGGCAGCAACATGACACAACTCAATGCATGGCTCAACAGAGGGCAGACATGACCTATAATAAAGGTATTTGCAGTTTTATGCTTTTCAGGCACATTTGGGTCAGAGAGAAAAAAAGGCGAGAAGTTCTATAAAAAAATATGTCAAAGATGTTGCATAAAATGCAGATAAAAAAAAAACAGCACAATCATTTGGACATTATCTACAGGCTAATACAGAGAAATCTGTTTACAACTAGGAAATAGTGGAATGAAATTAAATCTTTTTAACTTCATGCGGCTGGTAAAAATTCAGTGGTTTTGACTTTTTTTATCATTATCCTATAGGGCAGGATGATTAATCAACTTTTCTGTTTATAAAGATCCTTTTTTTTTTTTTCTTTTTTTTTTACGGACTCTTTTGGCTTCCATAGCTCAGATGGTTCAGTAAATCCCTTTTTCTTCTAAGATGTGTCCTCAATAAATTCTCTAACCTTTTAATATCACCTGCTGCAAACATTTAGTGTGTGCATACTTTCATTGTTTGTTCTGGAATATGTTCATTTTACAAGCATGTTTTATAACAAACATGATTATATTTTGATGCTCTTAAAGTTAAGATCACCTCCTAGAAGGGCTGACTGATATCAAAAATCAAAGCTAGGTTATGAAAGTTTTTTAATGAAAATTAAGGGCAAAAAAAAACTTTAAAAAATGATTAATCGGATATGAGTAAAGATTTATAAACTATAGCGCCCATCTCTACAATCTTGATTCATTATTTTTGTTCAGTCTACAATCAAGCACAGGGTCAGGAATGTGTATTGTCCCCTAAAATGATAAGTAAATAATAAACAAATTAATCAATAATAATATGAATGTGGAAAAAATAAAACCCAAGTTTAAACAGACACCAGAAAATATTTTGAGCAACAGAAGAGCTCTATTTTTAAGAAGCAAAGATATTGCATTTGTGTTACTAAGTAACACCTGAATAGTGTATAAGTTATATGAGAAGGTGATGAAAGGACTAAATAAATCATCTACTTATTAAAATTATTTAAAACTGGAAATAATGAAACAATGATTAAAGAAAAATCTTCATTTAGATCTGGGGGAGAGGACTTATATCACAATGATATAAGGGGAGATAGAATATGAAATTTGGTGGAACAGTGCAGTGAGGATATAACTGGAGAGAAACACAGGGTTAATTGTTCCTGCTCTTCACCCACTAAATATGTTTAATCATAAGGTGAGAAAGCAGAAAGTTTGCAAATAATTTATCCTGTTGGATACTATTTTCTCCTGAAGCTTTTGCTTAAAAATTGCCTTAAATTCATATATGTTAAAGACTGTTATCTTAATTTAGATGTAGAAGCATCTCTAACATATGATCAGTTTGTCACATCTTTATGTTAAGTTGGACCATGGATGAGAGGAAGCAGCATTAGGGAGTCTTTCAGTTGAAAACCAGCCTAAATGCATTCTGAGACTGGCTAGAGTCTAAAAGCAGATTGGATGTTAGACGGAAATTCTCCTCTGATGTCTGAGCGAGGTTTGTCTCCACTGGGATGGGGTTTCAGGCTTCGTGTTTTGTTTATTGATTAGCGCTTCTATCATTAAACATTGAGGAGAGACTCGAGAGATGGATCCAAGCTGAAAAGCAGCCAAGAAGAAGCATGGAGGCACAAAAGCTGCAGCTCTTCCCACCTTTCATTCTGGATACAGAAATAGTGCCCTGCAGAAGTTTTTAAACTGTTTAACTTTTTTCCTTTTTCATCCATCTCAGAAGAGTATGTAACAGAGAAACAAATGGTAATTCACTTGAGTAAAATGCAAGAAAGGTTTATTTTTCCATTGATCATAACTGAATATCTGGATAGTGAGTAAGAACATTTCGTGTTAGTCAGAGCTACATAGCAAAGATGCAAGTCCAGAACTAAATTTACTTTAGAAGGTTAAAAACAAGCTGGCCAAATTCAAATGAGTTCCACACTTTTTTTTTTTTTTTTCTGCAAGTGTCCCAATTCTTTTTGTAATGACGTGCTAGTGTTGATTGGACCATCCCAATAAAATTCACCACTGTTTGAGGTTGTAACGTGTTGAGGTTATAACCTCAAACAGTGTGGGTTCTCAATGCTGTTTCAAAATTAATTCTTATACCATCGGCTGTTGTGAGCCCCCCTCCCTTCCCCCTGGAGTAGTGCTGACACCTCAGTGTCTAATAGAAGAGGCTAAGGGGTCGTAAAAGACATGAGTGGAATATATGTGAAGTCTGGGGCATCTCCATTGTCCATTAGCAGAACACTTATAGATGTATTGACACTGGTTTCTATTAAGGTACAATCATAAAAATCTTCTGTTTTAAATGATGCACTGCATGAAACCTAATGTGTCTAACAGTAAATAGTTTTAAATGAACATATTCTGTTAATAAAGAGTTGACTGAGCCTTACAATGTGTCTGCATGTGTCACTGAGGTTTTGCATCATTACATGCTCAGGTTATCCAGTGCTATCTTTATAGTTATGCTACTATAGGGTTAGACTGTTGGAGGACATGGGGCCCCCTTTTTTCTTTATCAGTTTTTCTTTATCAGTGCCTTTAGATGACATTTGTTGTGAATTGGCGCTATATAAATTAACTAAATTGAATTGAATTGTTTGAGTAAAAGAGAACCTCAACTTATTATTTCCTGTCAATTCCAATTACTGGTACCTTAACTGGATCCCCTCCAGTACATTAATATAAAAACAAAGCACAAAGATGCTGAATAAAGTGACATCATTCCTTACTGTAGAAGACAGAGGGTGGGTCATGGAAGAAGGAGTAGGAGGAGAAGAAGAGCAGGTAGGTGCTGTAGGACCACGACATGGTGTAGAAGACCAGCTTCCACGCACTCTCTGGCATCTTGGCAGCATCTTTGGGCAGCAGCCTGCACCACTGTGCAAGAGGCTGCAAGGACAGAGCAGAGAAAAGAGAGAATTTAGATAATTGACACCCTCTGAGTTGTTGTACCGGCTTCTAAAACCAGAGGAAATCGTAGGAGGCCTTTTAGAAATGGCAGGTTTAATGATTTTATAAATAAAAAGAAATCCTTACAAACAGTCCAATCCAGAGTCTTCTAACTACTTTGTAAACATTAAAATGCTTAATTTTCTTAATACATGCATCTTTTCTTATAAGACAGTTAAAAATGTTTAACATGTTCTTGTGTTTATAAAAATACTTACATTTTTAGAAAACTAAGTGCTTTTCCTCTCATCTAACCTATTCTGTTTTAAATAGATAGGATGAGAAAGTCCATGACATGACTAAGCATTTTGAAATTTATCTATCAACAGCACAGCAGTCTTCAGAGTGGCCTGAAAGCTGAATCAGCACCTCAGAAAATAAAAAAACTATTCATCCATGTCTTCATAAATCTATATTTTACTACTGCGCCACAGCATTAACTCTGGGAAGGTCTGCCGTTTCTTGGCATCTTTTGTTTGAGCTTGGAAAACTGAATTTGACCTTTTTCAATTCAGATGTATCTAGACGTTGAATCGCAGACAACTCAGTTAGAATCCAAAATGGCTGCCACTCATAAATAGACTGAATTAGAGAACAGTTTGTTCTAATGTTTAAAATGTCAAAAGCTTCAATTATGGATTATTTTGCAAATCAATTAATCTGTTAACAATTTTTTCAATTGGTTGCTTAATAATCAAATTACAAACAGAGTTTATTAGATTATTTTTACAGAATCTGGACCAGGTAAAGGTAAATCTTGAGAAGTTTTCAAGCATTTTACCAGAAAAAGAAGGTTTGGGTCCTATATTTATGGGTTTTTTTTTCTGATCCTGAATCACTGCTCTCAGTGGGTTGCTCTGGAACGACTTTAGAGTCATTCCAGTTAAGGATTGTCTGATAAATAAATGTGTTGATGATTATTTCAATAATTGAATGGGCATGATTAATAAGATCAATCATTTCAATCCTGCTAGTTTGTATAAGTAATTGTGGTTACCATGGTCACTAAGCTAACCAAGTTGCTAATAATTTAGGTTTTCCATCTTTCATCATCAGAGGTGACTTAATCTAGCTTCGAAGAGTAAAATTTTCCTTCATCCTGTTTACAGGAAAGCAGAGCGATTTTAGTCTGTGGCTCCATCAAAATCGGGGAAATCAATCAGGACACTTAAACCAAAGTATGTCAGCAGTCGCTATGATAAGTGCTGCCACAATAGTGCTGACAGTAAGAAAGGACGTAGGAAGAGGAAGCAGTATGCCATAAATGGTTCATTTAGCATAGGGACCTACCCATGTTCCTATATAGATTCCCACAATCCTTTGCATGACAGGACCTATAGACACAGCCCACCCCAGGGAAAAACTATATTTCTTCCCTCTCCCTTAAGTACCACATGCAATTGTACACACCATTACATGTTTTGGGCTTTATGTCAGAGACCATTTGTTGAATGTATGTAACTTTTGTTTTTTGTAGTTCTTTTCTTGAAGGCTGAAGTCCTGATTTCACCAGCGACATTCATGTGTGTTTCCATCACATTCATGATGTGTCCAGATACAGAACAGCAGCCCAGAGTTCATTTCCTACTGTTGATGGTGTTCTTACTGCTTACACCTTATGAGGTGAAGGAAGAGAAGCTAAGAACAGCAGATCATTCAGCCTCTGTCTATGCTGTTGACCTGAATATGCAAAATGATGGGAGGCTTTTTTTAACTCTCTGAACCTGCATTATCTACCTCCATTCAACAGGAACACAACTTAGTTTGAATCAACATGGTTTTCATCATAGCTTTAAAAAGAATGCAGCATAACCAAAATGTGAAAAAATATCTAAGCAAAAAGAAGTATCCTCCAAAAGATTTTGAAACAAATTTAGACTTTGATTTGTGTAATATTGCCTTTTTTAGTGTGAAATAACTTCCCTTGTCAGTTTCCTGCCTAAATAGAGTCCTATTTTTTTATGCTTTGTCCTGATAACCACATAATATTTAGTTTGCATTCAAACGTAAAGAGGGAAAGCTTCCAGTAAATCGTTTTACAGTCTAAAAGGTGCTGAATGGATGATACAGGACAAGAAAACATTTTCTACAAGGGCCCTAAACACCAAACTTTGTTTGAAAAGAAGGTAAATGCACAGGGCACATGCAACAGTTGTTTTGAATTTGCACTGCACTATATACTCCAGAAAGTCTGTTTGTTTATAGCCAGAGCTTAAAGGACTATACACAATTTTATTTGGAAAAAAAGACTACAGGACAGTCATTATTGTTTTAAATGCTCACATTTCCAGCTGTGCATGGCTTGTAATGGGAGGGAGAAGCAGTGAATGGAAACATGGCCATGATTATTATTTGTTCTACAAGCAGAAATCAAACTGGTGCTTTTCTTTTGGCCTCACAGTCGTCTGATATATTTGTGCAGAGACTTGATTACTAGCGGTATCATGCTATCGTCATCCCCTTCCTCTGTCTTCCTGCCTCATCGCTAATTTTTTTTCTTTCCTCTATGCCTTCTATGACGCAACAGCAAAGCCTCTAAGATATAATTACCCGTCAAAGTAACTAAACCCAAAAAAAGCTTTTGACATAATGACACCCAAACGCTGGAACAAGCATAAAGGAAACACAGTTGAGATAAAGCAGATATGCAACAGGTAAATGAGTATGGCAGGGAATCATATGGGCTGTTCTTCAGTGTTTCATAGCTGTGCCAAGACCGGAAACCAAACCCAGCCCCCCTCCCCTTGTAAACAAAATTACACACACATACACAGCGCTTTAGAAAGTCGAGAGCATGTAACTGGAGGCAGCAAAGTGAAAGTAGCCTGTGTCAATGATACAGCGGCTGGTCCACTCGGCTTGATGGGACCGGGCTCAGTGACGACCTGCATGACAAATTCATGAAGAGAGCATTAATCCTGCTTAGACACTGGACCTTGTTCAGTTTCTGCTTTTCCTGTTTGCCTGATATGAAACAGAACAGCCAGTCTTGTGTTCACCTGTGACTTCATCCCTTTTACGTGCCTTCCTTTGTTTACTCTTTGCATCCCTATGTTTTTAGAACTGGTAGAGTTTGTGAGTCACGCCAGAGAGTCGAGACACAACAGGGAAGGAAGCTGAGAGGGCTGCGCAGATGTGAGATAAAATGTAACGGCAACAGACTCATTAGCTGTGACACATGTGCAGAGCCGAGTAAAGGGGATGGTCACGTGATTGCGGCAACAAGGCCTGATTGGATCAAATGCAGGTGGCATGTGTCGTTAGGTCGTGACCCCCAGCAAAGTGCAGCACAGGACACTACGCCACATTCTTTTAGGTCTCACAAGGCATCTGCATCAGTCCCTCTCTATCGGCCCACCCATCCGTCTCCTCCCCTCCTTTTTTTTCCCTCGTTCCCGCTGTCCATTCACCCCTGTGTCACTCCTCCCCTGCCTATGACATTTATTTATAGAAGCCAGCTGTCAGCACACAGTGCAGACCCCTGCAGTCCTCTTGCACATCACCCCCCCCCCCCCCCCCCCCCCCCCCCCCCAAACACAAAACACACAAAAGCTGAAATGCAAGAGAAGCTGAAGCTGGTTACAGCCATCACCATCGGTGACTCTGCACTTTATACTGCTTCTGCTCTTAGCACATCAAAACCCATTAATCACACTTACGTTGTCTCCAGAACACAAAATCTCTGTTTTTCAGAAACTAGGTGCTTCACCTCCATCAAAATCAACCAATAAAATACAGCGGCAACAGTGAGAAAAGTTAGACTTGTGCCGTCTGATGTTAACGTTTTGTGGAAAAGTGGATTTTCCTGCACCCACTGGATGTCAATACAGTTTTTATGGCTTTTTAAGGCCAGCAAGTCCTTGTCTTTATTTAGCTCAGAAAAAAATGTTAAAAATCTACTTTTTTTAGGCCATACATCCTGTCCAAATTTAGCCTAAGCAAAGAGAAAGTCAGGCTTACAGTAGTTACCACACTTGATCAGCTTTGGAGACACAATCATAGCCTCTCTGTGCGTGGTGTTCCAGCTTTATTTTGACTCTGTTATTGTTGCACTAAATTTTTGCCTATGAAGTGAAAGGACTTTGGACCTCATGTGTGACTAATATTCAGAACGTTTGTGGTCAAGAAATGAAGTGTGAGCCTGATGACTGGACCAGCAGAGTTTTATTCCTTGTAACATTTTCTAAATCCTTTACTTTCTGTCACTCTCTGACCAGGTCAGACATCTTCAGGCTTTACAAACAGTTTGGGTGGCAAAGCTAGTCGGTCAGGTTGGTTTTTAATAGTGAAATATCGACATTAAATTTATACTAAAAAAAACAATCTTAATGTTTATAGACATCTTTTCTATGGCTATCTTTGATCGCTCAGTCATTGTCTTTGTTTATCCCGGTGTAATCTGTCTAAATTATCCTAAGATGTCAAAATGCATCCTATTGTGGACATTTCTTCACCTTTCAATTATCAACCACATTTACACAATGTCTAGAAGGAAGGGAATTTTGTATTTATTACTTCGGAGTCCAATGTGCTCCAGCTCCAACTTAATTGGGCTTCTCTTTTTTCTTGAAATGAGAGAGGTCCAGTTGGTTCACTTCTAATCTAAAAAACTTTAATGCAAAAGCACACAGCAACTCAACAAGGCAAAAAGAGGACGACACAAAGAGCTGGGTATGTTTAGTCTAAAGGTAAGCAAATGACCCAACAAAGCCTCACAAAATGTACTTTGAATAATTGATAGATGGGTTGGTTTATGGAAATTGATGATGACATTACAGATGGTCTAGTCTAGGATTTGATGCTTATACAGCCGTTGTTTGTTTGTTTTAACTAAAGGTTTGTCTTTATTGTTCCTATCTATTTAACTCTCTACGTGTTTAAAGCTGGAGTTGGGGTTTGTTAGTTGATAGGAAGATGCAGGTCTGAACGTGGCAAGTTTAAGTTACTCACATTGTTATGAGATTAATTTTTATTTATTTGGTTTTAGACTATCCTAGGCCCGGATGTGGAGAAAACTGGATCTGAGGGGTTATACTGGGGAGTCATCTCAGGAAAACACCCACGATAGTTGGAGAGGAGACATCCTGCTCGTATGAGTAAATCCTTACAATCACTCCTTTTGATATGAAGAAGCAGTAAAACAAGTGTGAGATCCCGCTAAATGGTGCAGACTCTGACAAAATCTCTAAGTCTGAGTCTGACCACCTATCCAGGGAAACCCTATTTTAGTTGCTTTTATTCAGAAGGCTGATCTTCAGATGATGATCAACGTCTCCTGACCTTAGGTAAGCAGCAAAAACTGGATAAAACTGTAAATCCTTCGAAAAGACAGACCCACAACCCCTAATCAAGTCTCCAAATCTCTACTGTACATAAATCAACCCATTTTCTGTCATATTATCCTTCGTAAAAAAAAAAAACTTGAATCAGTAAAGAAAAAACAGAAATAGATTTCAGCCAATAAGAACCCTGGTCAGCATCTCTGTAGAAAATCAAAATAAGATGGAAAAATATTTCTTGCACTAAAAAAAACTCTTATATTCAACTAGAATCACTATAATACTCATCTATTTTTGTTTGAGATATCATGATTAAACCTCACTGCCTCTCTTATGTCCTTTATTTTCAACAAGCTTGGGAATTATGGTAGTAATAACAAGCAGTATTAGGACACTGCTCAAAGCAAATTCACACAAAGAATTGCTAAAGACTGGTCCTAAATGCAGACTAAGGAATTATTCATCATTCTGTAAAAATATCTGTCCATGATGTCGGTTTTTCTGTCAGCCTACCAAGTAGAGGTATGGTGGGTCAAGGACACTTGTCCTCCAACGTCGGTCAGTTGACAAATAAGGCCTTAAACTACACTCAACAGCTCCCTCTCTCTTCTCTTTTCTCTTCCCTCCCTGACAGGCAGACTGTGGCTCGACTTGCCCCCTAGCACGAAGCGTCACTGGCTCCCATTTCACTCTCCTTTCTGCCAAAGACACTCTGAGCTAGAAATCCAGGAGGAAGAAAAAGGATGCAAAAGTTATAAAGAAGTTACAAAAACTGATTGTTTGAGAAAGTCTGAAAGACATGAGGCATTCTTATTCATTTTTTTATATACCCTCCTGTGCAGTGCTGAACCAACTGCTACTCCTCACTGTTCACCCCAAAGCAGGTGATGAATGAGGAAGGGAAGTGAATGGACTCTCCTTTGTTGGCCAGTTGCATCAGAAGA
Organism: Cyprinodon tularosa; assembly: GCF_016077235.1. Classification (NCBI taxonomy): domain Eukaryota; kingdom Metazoa; phylum Chordata; class Actinopteri; order Cyprinodontiformes; family Cyprinodontidae; genus Cyprinodon; species Cyprinodon tularosa. The sequence continues at coordinate 288,081 of NW_024038958.1, forward strand.
TAAATTGGACCATTGAGTCAGGACGCTAGCTCATGTGTGGGTCTGTCCAGCCAGGCCAGCACTCACTCACTCACTCTTTTATTTATTTGGCTCTGTCGAGCTTCGATCTCTCCCTGGTTCGCTGACGTCACTCTGGGTATCTCTGTGTACCTTTAAATCCAAACCTATCACGGTTGCCCTCTGGTTTCAGGGTAAATAGGATTTGCTAAGGCTTATCCAGCAGATGACCAGAGTTTTAGACTATATATACATGTGTGGGTAAAAATAGCCCATTCATCTGTGATTAACAATTACTCCAATCCTATCTAAGGTCCTTCTAGAACATCTTGACACGCCAAGTGGGTTAAAGTCCACTTTTTTGTCTTAATGTATAACACAGCTGGTAAGCAACTTAATATATCTAAGTTTGATTTAAAAGCGTAGATTGTCGGATTACACAAAAAGAAAAAAGAAAAGACAATAATCTCATTGGTTCTCCTTCTTGTTGTTAAGGCGAAGAGCGGACAGCTGCCACCGGGGATAAAACCTTGTAGGTTTTTAGACTTAAAAATGGGATGGTGGTTATTGTTTTTTTTTCTATGCATCTTACTTCCGATAGTATTTTCTTTATATCTATACAAATCTTTTATGTTGTAATTTTATGCAGATTTTTTTCCTCTAGCACACAAACCAGTTAGTAATACGACAGAGTTACAATGATTTATCCCAATGAGCTCTTTTATCAGAAATGTGGGTTTTGGGCCATAAGGATATGTTGCTTTTTTGATATAGCAAACCTTTCTAAATGTTATGCCTTGTCCTACATTTTTTTTTTCTTGAGTGTTTTGTTTTATCCAGTCCCCCTAAGGAGTCGGTGTAAATCAGCCCTTATCAGCAGCCTGTTTATTTCTGTTATAATTAGAGGGAACAGGAAGATCTTTAATGAGAAGCAGCAACAGTAAAAGCAGCGTCGCCGTGGGAGGGAAGCTGCTTTGTTTTATAACTGTGGAACAAACTTGCAGAGTACACAGCTTAACGCCATTTCCCCCAGTGGGGTTGACTTGGTTGCATGACATCCCACATCTTTGCTGACCCACTGAAAACAACCCAACAGAACCAAACATTTCAAGCTCACGAATGTTGAATCACTCCAGCTTTTACTGACCTCCTTATTTCCACTTCCTGCCTACTCACTTGGTGCAAAGTATTGTGGGAAATGAGTCAGCTGTTTATTTGTATGTCTGCAAATAAATAACAAATGGAGGATCAATTCCTTAGGGGTATGGGATGAATCGACTCTCCATGCTGACTAAAAAGGGATGCGAGTGACCTGGTGGAGAAACAGTCTCAAGTATGTGCTAACTCCAATAAGTTCTGTCAGTTTTGTTATTTTTAAGCTTGCAGAATTAAGTGTGACAAACAACACATTGCCAGAGGTATTGGGACACCCTTCTAATCAATTCCATTGACAACAAAGTAGGAAATCAAAGACTTTGGCATGCAGACTGCTTCTTCAAAGATTTGTGGAAGCATGGACAGCTCTAAGGAGCTCAGTGAAGCGTGAAGCTATGATAGTGTTGGGACTTTTTCTTACTGATTTTTCTTACTGGTCTTGGTTCCTTGATTCAAGAGAAAGGAACTCTTAATTCTCAATCATAAAAAGATGATGCATGCCCCTATTGTTCATTAGTTTTTAGATTTTCACTTCCTATCCAACCATTACTATACACCAGTGTATGAAATAAGGTCCATAAAGATCTTGACAGTTCTGTATAGACCTTTGACCCCAATCTAATAAAGTACTTTAGAATTGGAGTGAAGACTGTGACCTAACGACTGACCTCCCAAATACAGTGCAGGAAAAGTGACCAAAATGTTCATAAACCTCTCTTAAGGCCTTTCAGGAAGAGTGTAAGGTATTAAAGCGGTAAGGACAGAGCCATCTACCCATTAAAGATGGTGATATGAGAAAGAGTTTAAAGCAAAATAGAGTAAACAAGTTGCTTCATTTCTCTAAAAATGAGTGTCTGAGTTCTTCCGTTTACCTTCCCTACTAATCTGCTGTGTCCTGACAGACTGAAGTCCTTTTTCAGGCTTGTTCCTCAGAGTCCCAGCTGTTTAAAACTTTTTAAGCATTGCTCAGCTGGTGTTTCTAACAAGTCTATCTTTAAAAAGCTGTTTTTTTTACATTATGGATACAAGAAGTCATTGGATTCCTAATTAAAAGTCAATTGAATAAATATGTGTACTCAATTAAAACTAGGGATGTCCCAATTCAATATATTGATAGCTTAAATTATTCTAATATCAGCCAATACTGAAATATATGAAAGAGAAGATATCTGTCTGCATCTAAATTCTCTCATATCAGCACATGGATAGAAAAAGCACTTCTGCTTTAAGTTTATGAAATACGTTGGTTAATAATAAATAGGTCAGTTGTTCTCCTGCTTATTGTTGCTGACTGTTTTTATCTGTTTGAGTAATTTCACCTGACTATGGCTTTACGATCATTTAAAATGACAAAAGGAGAAATATAAGTAATTTGTTTTACTCAAAGCTGCAATATTGGTATCTTATCAGACATTAGAAAGTCGTAACGGGACATCATGCTGCAATAAAAGATTGATTTATTTTTAGGCTTGTCACCATGGATACCAATAATCATGGAGGATGCTTTAAAAAAAATAAATGAATGATTTATTTCATTCATAAAGCAAATCTGAGGCAGAATCTTTATCCTCCAAAAAAGATGTTGAGAGATGGCGGCTGGCACCAGGAAAACTCAATTGAATTCACACTTGCAGCTGAGTGTTTGGACTCAATTAGATTAAAAACCCATGATTAGATGAGGCAGTAAATTAGAACGGGTTTGAGTGTGCACCAATGATTCAGGGCCATATGCAAGTGTGTAAAGGAGCACCAAATTTCACTGAAGAGTGCAGCTGTTGGACTGCAGCTGCAGTACGAAAAACCACTTCTTCATTGTTCCACTGTGCAAAATGCAAAATGAATGCATCTCCCAGGAAGGTCCCCCACCAAAACACGATAAAAAAAAACTTTGCATTTCTTATTTTGTTTAAAGTTACTTATTCAGCATGTTTTATCTTTATTTTCATTTGCATTACAAAAAATTAAAGCAGCGGTTTCATTTCCTTATGCATAAATACTACACCCAATAAGGCCGACTCAAGCTTCACACTTCCTCCATTGCAGTTTGTCAAACATAAAAAATGCACCTGCTCAGGGGAGCTTTAGCATATTAGTGAATCCCAGTAGAGGCATTAACCCCAAACTTGTTTAGCAAATTAACACCTAGAGCATGAGAGCATCCACACTCGGGCACGACAGCGACAACATTCACACTGTTGGGTTGTAAGACTTAAAATAATGAGTAAAGCAAATACGGCTCATAAAATACCAGAGTTGAAATTTCATCCTGACCTTGTTTCATTAAAACATTGAATAACATGTTATTGAATTATCAAAGTCTATCTTTTGCATTAAGTATGGACACAATGTGCAAAACTGAATAAAAACAAATATTTTGATGTGTAAACCATTGATATTACCTTTTCTAAACATTTTTGATATATCACTAATATCAACTATTTGATTTAAGAAAAACTGAGATGAAAAAATAATCACAGAAAGATTATTCTTTAAAGAATAAATATTAAAAAAATGCAATATTCTTTAGTATAAAATGTGAAAGAATTTGATCAATAACGAAGCAGTACAGAGAAATGCACATAGGTTAAAATGAGAACATAAAATATATATCATTACTACCTCCAGTAACATCCAAATATATCAATAATTGAATATCAGAGTATGCAGTATACATATCATAAAGGACAGTTTGGCCAATATATTCCAAGAAGTAATATTTTTCATACTAATGTAATATTTAACCACTTAGGCAGATATTAATGGAACCAGATGTTAAAACTGGACACAAATGAAAACACGTAGACCTCTTAAGGTCACAAAGAGGAAAGAAGAAAATAGACATATGCCACAACTGATGTAGTCATTACAATTTTTACCAAACTTTTTAATAAATTTAATACATTTTTACTACCCTTATTACACCCTTAACCTCTACTATATACATCTTCTGGTTTCTAGACTTGGAATAATGTTTTACAGACTGAGGTACAGTGTAAAGCTGTTCTGTATCTTTAGAGCTATTTATATCTAACCTTATATTTCTATCATATCAGCATTAGCTGTGTTTAAAAAAAAATAACAGACCCCTAATATTGAACTGAAACCAGTCGTGGTCTAGTCTTGCAGTGAGAGATGCTGAACTCAGACTTTTATTCTCACGACCACAATGTCAACATCGTGTCTTTTTAGCAACTTAGTTTTTAACTCCGCTAAACACGACTACCAATATAATCATAGAATAACAATAAAATTATTTCTTTAAAAATTGGACTGGTGCTGTTACATGCTGAAGATGATAATAGGAGAGTTAGTCCAACATATTTTTCCAATATAAAAATCAGATTTTTTTTTTTTGTCCTTCCAACACCTAGAAAGAAGGAGAGCTGAGGGAGTTTAGTTCTCCTCCTCCACCTTCACTCACATTGTTTGCAGCTAAAGCTAAGACCATTAACATCCAGCTACATCTACCAGGTCTTTATTTGGGTCTGGTTTGATGGTTAAACTGGTTACAACATATCGGATGTATCGGACAAGCGCCATATAGTTAATGACTATACAAGTCATTCAAGTTCAAGTGACATCACAAACCAAACTAGAGCAAAGTCCTAAAAAAAAACGCAACACTTTCTAAATCAGACATCATTCGAACATTGCAAATAGAGGTCATCTAATACAGGTTTTTTCAACCAGCACAGATTTTTTGACATAAGTCTAAATGATGCCCAAATGTTACACAGTCTCAGTTTAAACATAAAAAAATGACAAATCAAACAAACATAACCAATGTACAGCAGATGAATGAAGCAGCAATACATGAGCTTCACTTTAACGGAAGACATGGCTGTGTAAATGCACTAATGAAGTGGCGAACAAACCTCATAGCGGCCGATACTGATACAAGCAAAAAAAAAAATATTGGCAGGCTGATGTATAAGTCAATCTCTAGTTGCAATTTCTCCCACAGACTAAAAGAAACACAAAGGTAATCTTGGATGAAGAAACATATCTAATTTATTTCCAAAAATGCCACGTTTTTAAGATCCTACCGATGACTATATGATGGGAACAAAGGAGCCTAACAGGTATGGCACAACTCCTAGACATCTGCTCCTTTTTAACCTTGTCTGAACAAAATAAAAAAGTGACTATGAAGAAAATAAATTGTGTATTTGTAGGTTTCTGATCTACAAATAATCTGGTCTTTACCAGAAAGCTTATTTAGGATAGCATCAGGGTACAAACAGCATACTTATCCCCTATTGGACAATGACATTATTAATTGAACAAAGATGAAGCATAAACAATATATCCTAGAAGTGAAGCCCAGGATGTTAAAAGGTTATGCTATGTTCTTACAAAAATATTTTATTTGTATTGTTTTGTAAAATAAATGATTGTTTTTTTATTCTTGAGAATATTTATCTGTATTAATCTTTGCTGTGAATAATTTTCTATACATTTGTACTGCTCCCTGCTGCAGTTTAAATTCAAATTTACATAGTTAGGTGCATTCAACCCTAAACAGACATTTGAATATCATTTTTGTTTATTTACATTTTGAGGACTTCTCATATGTATATCACTGTGCATCCTATGATGGAACTTGCTCTTTATAAAAATCCCAATAAACAATTTCCTTCAAAGCCATTTACGCATTTTTAGGAAGCAGGAATGTGAAACCATAAATAGCACTCTAGTCTAAATCATGAGGATGTGAAATTATGATTCAGTGACACTTTTTAAGAGCCCGTTTCCTATGATCTGGGTTATGAAAAAATACCTGCACACTGTTATATTTTAGTAGAGCTCTTTCTCCTTACAGTAGTTAGCATTGCTAATCTTAGCCGTACATTCAAACATTGTGTGTTATGAAGTGGTGCATGACAGCAGCCCATGAATAGAAAACTCTCAGTTACTTTTAGAAAGCTAAGAACAATAGAAGCCATTGTTCACAAGCCATCTTTTTTAATCTACAACAATATCATCAAATATATTTTGTAGAGATTTGTCAAAATCCTGTAGTTAAAAATACTTTCTAAGTAATTATTTGATTTTGCTTGCACAGCATTTATTTGTCTAATGGTCATAATTAACTATGTGCTAATCAGGCAAATCAACTCATTTGCAGCTCTGCAGAGAAGACAACATTTCCACCTTAACCTGAGGTTAGGTTTAAAACCATGTCTCCACCTTAAAATGTGGGGAGTTTATGCAAAGTGGGTGTGTCATGTTGCATGTGCATCAGACACACAGAATTTGCCCTCAGACCAACTTGGCTCACAGTTTAAGCTGACAGCTGGAAGACATATTGGCTTCCATTCATAATACAGTGACCTCACTTATGTGCAACACAGCGAGGAGAACGGCTGCCATAGAGGGCAGGAGCCTGAATGCTGATGCCAGGTCGATTTAAACTGATAAGTGAAAAGTATCAGCACCAAGCAGATGCTAATTGTATTCTAGCCACAGCACATATCACAGGTGTGTCATGAAACAGACAGGTGTGTGATCTGTTTACCCCTACAACATTTTCATGTTGTCACATTACAGCCTCAAATTTGAGTATATTATCTTCATGTCACAGAGCAACACAAAGCTGAATGAAAACAGGATTATTACTCCTTTTTATTTCTTCCTAAATAAAATCAAGTCATTCAAAAGGCATCGCCGTAGGATTGGTAGAATTTAATGATAGCAGTCCGGTGAAGGCCTCAGAGGATAGTTAGAGAACAGACAACATTACAAAGTCAGGGGAAAACAGCAGGAAAGTTAGGGATACAGTTTAGGAGTTAAAAGCACAGTTCAATAAAAAAAATGTATCAAGTGTTGAATCAATCACTGAAAATCTTAGGGGTCCATTTACACTGACAGACCACTTGATCCATGAATTTATAAACAAGCATATAAAGCCATTTTTTGACTATTTTTCTGTGATAGTTGGTAACTACAGAAGTTGGGCACAAAGTTTTAGGGATAAAGACCTGTTTGAATCTAACAAACATGCTTCCTCAGACTGGAAATAATATTACGGTATAGTGGAGGATGTTCTTTTTCTGGGTGGTAGTAAGTAGTCCTCCTAATTGTCAATCATTCTGGTTATGTGTTTATGTAAGGTTGTCCCACGTGCTCCTCCCCATTTTCACTTTCCAGTGGTGTGTCTGACATAGTGGAAAAATTGCAAAATTTTTTTTTTGAATGTAAGCTTGTATGAGTGATGCAAACAGCAACCTTAAACAGAGCGTGCACGAGGAGAAATGGGCTTGTGCACGCTATTGCACGCCTTTAATAGACGTTCCCTCTTGGGAGCGGGTACAGGGTTGTGCAAATGCATTTTTTTTTTTTTTTTTTTTTATGGAGAGGGCGGTCTTTTTGAAAGTTTGCAAAAATCCTCCACTATACCTTTATTATTGTTGGCCCCAACAGAGTCTCAACTGGAATCTGTCAGAGAATCTGTGAAGGTAGTTGATGAGGTGATTGCAAGGAGGGTCTTCCAACCTCAAAGTTTTGAAGTTCATTACCAAAAACAAATGATCACAATGACAACGAAAAGGATTTATAACTGCTGTAATAACAAGACTAATTCAACACTGCTCCCCAGGTGCTGCACAATGGCAGCCCAATGCTCCCCAAAGGGGATGGGTTAAATGCAGAGAGTAAATTTCTCCAGTGTGAGATTAACAAAGTTAAATTATTATTGTAACTCCAGCTCCTCTGACATTTCTTCATCATCTTTTGCAATTCCACCTGTTATAATTTCTTCTCAGAATCCAACATGGCTGCATTAAAATAAATTTACATTTAAATCTGCAGTAGGTATGAATAATGTTGAGCTTACCTGTAACTAGGGACCTTATAAGGTGCCCTTTTGACTCTTACTTCAGTTTAACTCTTTAAATAGCTCAAAGAAAGTTCATTCTCGACCGCTTGATTTGCACTAACTAGCTACGTTGCTATGCAAAACCCAAACCACACAGTGTATGGGGACAGAAAGGGAGGACAAGACGCATGAGCAAAGAGGGAGGGAAGGTGTGATGAGTTGTGTTCTGAAATATCCCGAGCACAGAGATGAAAGCAGACTGTGCACACAGTGCACTCTGATACTATGTGAGTGTTGCAAGTTCTTCCACAGAGGAAGAGAAAGACAAAGCCCATCTAGGATGGGGAAACTAATCTAATTGCATCCCAAGAATGAAAGGCTTTTTAGATCTTAGCCATAACTACAGGGTGGGAACAAAACATCCAAACAGTTATGACATACAAGGCCATTAGAAACGGTATGCTCTTTGCAGAGAGGATCGGGTGAACACCCATTTCCTCTGACCACTCCAGTTCTCACATGATGATAAAGTGTCCTTGATAGAGGAGAATAAACCACCAAGAAAGAAGCTCACAGTTACAACTTGTTCTTGCCCAGTCAAAAGGCTGTCCGATGAGTGTGGCTGGAGGAAAACAAACAGAGAGGAGAGAGGGAATGGAAAAGGAAAAAAGAAAAGGCGGAGAGGGAGGCCACAGACTCTCTGTGGTCGGAACATCATTTCACGTTACTGCTGACCAGAGGAAAGTCAGATTATCCGCAAACAGAGATGATTCATCCCAATGCTCTGTTAAGAAGAAACATGGCTGCTGCAACCATAGGTTTAAGAATGCAGAACTATCGAGAGGGGTGCTGGTGCCTATCTCCAGCTGTCTATGGGTGATTGCAGGGCAACACAGAGACAAATGGGGGACAACCCACCATTCAGACACACGCTTAAGAAGAATTTAAAGAAGCCAATTAACTTAACAGTCATGTTTTTGTACTTTGGGAGGAAGCTGGAGTACCCGGAGAGAACCCACGCAGGCACAGGGAGAACCAGCAAACTCCATGCATAAAGACCCCGTTCCGGTAATCGAACCCGGAACCTTCTTGCTAACCACTGTGACACTGAGCAGCCCCGGAGTGCAGAACTATTTTGTGAAATAAATAATGGATGGATGGATGGATGGATGGATGGATTTTTCATTTCACACAGTGAAACCTCAAACATTTATGTTGCCAACCTGTGCACCACAATGCCAGAGTTCAACACTGGATCTTTTTGCAAAAACACCAACAAACACAAAACCCTTCCAAAAGCATGCATTTTATACCAAGGCAGAAAAAGGACTCATTTCTGAAAAGTCTGTTTATTCATTTGATCCACTTCACTGTTTCAGTTCTGCTGAGTTCACATGAGGCTGCAGTCTGTGTTTATTAGCTGGGAGCTGACAGGTAGGAGGAGAGTGGGAGCAGAGTGGCTTTTCAATCTAAAACTGAAGATCAACTCACACAAAACAATACATTTCATGCAACCTTTTTAGCAATAAACCAAAAGTTCAACTTTACTACTTCATCCTCTAATTATTTAGTGTGGGGGCGATGACAAAAATGTATAAAAGCTTTAAAGAAGTGGTAAAAGTAATTAACATATACCCTTGACATTAAAATCAACTTTTATCCTCTAAAACTTTTAAAGAGGATAAATCCAAATATGTTTTAAAATTCCTCGCCAGCAAAGAAAAAGAAAAGATGCCAGATACAGAAATCCTTGATGGGACAACCAGACCGGTTCAGCTTAGACAGCTTGTACCTCCTTACCAACAACTTTAGGTGTTTTTTCAGAGACAACCCACATAACTGGATCAATACAATCAACTGCTGATCCATTTAGTAAAGCCATGAGTTCTGCTTACATACTACAAAATCCAAAGCTAGAGAGGAAACATGCCATGACAGAGGATGGCCCTAACTGCTGCTAGTAATGCATGCAATGCAAGCAGGATATTAGATACATAGGAGGGTAATGGAAGAAGCATGCTGACAACAACTTCACATAATAAATACAAACCATTGCTTGCAATTAGTGTCAAAACTACAAGCAAGTTTTATTTGAGTGGGCACTTTTGGAATAAGGGATATCTCTTCCCTCTAACCACAAACCCCAGACTCAGGTTTCTCTTCATGCCTGTAATGCAACAACTTAATGGAAAGTGATGTGGGATGTGTGGTCAGTAGCACCATCAAGGCAGAGAATGCTTTTACCACTAGAAGAACAACGGAGGCCCGGCTTGATTAGCCATTCAGTCCAGTGCAGGAAGATAGGCTCTGTGACAAAGGCTGAAGCTGCAAAACTACAGCTCTTCTATGCCACTTCTGAGGATAACAAACTGCTGGCTGCAGCTGCAGAGCACAGAAAACACGAGGAGAGTAATGCCGGACGCAAACCTTTAGAGAACAGATATCAAAGAAGCACATGTCCTTTTAAAAAGTCTACGGATGTGTCTGCCTGGATGTGCAACTGCGTTAATGATTGGCCTCTGGAGCTGAGTCATCAAGCTTGGCTCTACGAGTCCTTTCTACTCACCAGCTCTTCCTTCCTCTCTCCAACTCGTCTTTATTTGTCCATTAATTCCCCCCGATCAACCCTCTCCTCTTCTCTCAGCTCTATTTTCTCTGTTCATTTTCTCATGAATGTTTCTACTTCTAGTTAAAGTAACGGGTGGCTTCGTAGAAAATGCTTCTGCTCTCTCTTTCTCTATATATATATAACTATAAAATGCAAGCAGATTTGAGTGGTTGTGAATCTGAAACCATCGTGCACCCTCAGCCTGTTCCCACAGATGCAGATTTAAAAAAAATCAGTTGCATTATGATTGTTTAAATATCATTTCTGCACAAAACTTTTCGGAAACATGTTTGTGCAGAATAGAGGTTAAAAAAAATGAAAATGAGGAAGGAGCCTTGCCTTAACACTGCAAGTTTACATGTTTGTTCCTCAGAAGAGCTTTTAAGCTCTTATCTTAAAAGCCACATTTGCTTTTCTTTAAACGACCAGAGTTTCAGGGCTCCCATAGATGATACAGAACATACAGGCCAGGGTGCACCGTTATCTTACATTACAGAGACTTGTAAAGGAAGTTAATCTAACCTGAGTGTGTGCTGCAGTGGGCCGTTCACTCATGCATCAAAGCAAATGTGAAACACCTTTCTGGGTGCAAGATGCTAGCATGAACCAAAGAGACACCAAGGAGCTTCTTCCCACCATAGTCGACAGATAAATAGTCACATGTGAAATAATGGCAGCATATGGGAGGCCCTATTTGCTTGGCTTAAACACAGACCAAACATTTTCTGGGCCAAAGCCCTGCCAGCTTTCAAAGCTCTGAGTTAATTTGAACAAAGTTCATCCATCATAAAAAAAAGCTTTGAGATATAAAATTGCCAATGTGTCAAAATAGGCAGATGATTTAAATGACTTAAATGCACACTGGCTTTAGACATAAATACTTTTAGTTAAAATAATCCAAATGTCGTTTTATTTAATATCTCTTTTAACTGTTGAACAGTCCGACTGAGAAAATGAAGATAAGTCAGAAAACCTGGAATAGAAGAACTTGTCTTCCTGTACAGGGGAGAGTTACGATTACAGTAAATGATGTCCATCGAGCCATCACAGCTAACTCTGAGTCCTGAAACTTACTGACAGGGAAACTAATAACAGTATTTATTGATCTGTGCCAGACAGCCTCAGCAGCCTCTGAAAATAAAGTTTGATCAAAGACAGAATGATAAAAGCAGAGCTGATTTAGGCTATCTATCTAATGACTGACTCTTTAAAATTCAAAACATACAATGCACCTCAGGCATTTCTAACATAAACATTAGATTAATTTTAATATAAAAGGTAAACGACTTTCTTGTTAATATAAAGACAAACCTGCCTCAGTTGTCTTCTTTTTCCCAGTCCTAAAGAGTGACAGGGAGAAATGGGCATCTGTGGTATCTCATACTTACACCCTACAGAAATATTAAAAAGTTCAAAGAAAATCTCATAATCTTGTCTCATAATTGAAATTGTTTAATTGCTTTTATTATTCAGTTTTTATTAGTGCCAAAGTTGCCCTGAAATAATAAAAAAAATGCGATTAAAGTGATCGATGGTTCATCAAATTTTCTGCACTCAACACTCATTTGCTTCAAGTTAATGGCAGCTTAGTTCTTCGTTTTCATTTTGAAAGGTGACATGAAGTCTGGACCTGTGTGTCACATCATGAATTCCCCACAGGGTTACAGTAAGTCATTGAATACTAATCTAATGTTCCTGCTCACTGTGCTCTTTTAAATAATGCCAGTAAATTTGAAGCACATGTTCATTTGAATGATTTAGGACTTTAAATTAATAACAATAATTTTCTGTTTTCTTTTTTTACTCATTTCAATTAAGTGCAAGATCTCTACATTCGGTTTCTGATTATAAATAAATCAAATAGACTTCTCTTAATTAAATGATAGATTATCTATCAAAGTTGTTTTTAGAATCTCTCAAAACCCAGAAAGTAATTTGCCAACCTGTTTCCAAATAATCAGCCTGTGATTACAGGTTTCTATGGGCTCTGAGGATGTGCATACATAATTATCTCTGTTGCAATTAACTGTGCTCACTTTTTTTCCATTTAGGAAACTATAACAACAGCACATGTTAATACAGTGAAAACTGCACCATCAATCTTTGCCAACCAGCTATTAAACACACGGATGTTTACTCAACTGTCTGCCTAATGAGAAACCATCTGGTTTTGTTTCAGGCCAATAGATGCGCTCTGAACAAATAAGACCACAAACCCATCTTCTTCATTCCTAATATCAGGGATGGACGTGCACTAAATGTATTCGGCTACTTAGACGGCAACCACCAATGGGTCTGATAGCAATATTAAAAAGATGGCAGTAAGACATAATTATAAATCGTAAAAGAGAAACCAGGCCTCATTCTAGACTTTTTGAGTCCACATCTGGATGTGAACATGTGGGTCAGAGATACAGCAAGGCGGTCTCTGACATCATGGCTGTAGGAACAACAAAGCTGTAGAAACTCCACTACCATACAGGACGATCACAGAATAAACATCCTATATCCAGCTTTTCTGTGTAGGAAATAATCTGGGTTGGAATAAAGGCTCCAGCTGTTGATTATTTTAGTAATCTAGTAATCTATTTTCTTTTTTTCTTCTTCAAATAATCTGAAAAGGGAAGGCTTTAGTATAAAAATATATCTTAATAAAAAAATGTATTGCACATTGTAAATGCTAAACTGTAAATGCAATATAAGACAAATGTGTTAAATTCAAAACTTCAATATTTTTGGTATTCTGTTTCTTATTTTAGCTTAATTACGGTTCTGAGGGAGTTGCTCCTTTAGTAAATGTCATATTTCAATTTGGTTCCATTACTAAATTAACTGACAATTGAATTGACAAAAGAATTTCAGGCCTAGTTGGGATTAATCAACAGAAGGAGGTAGGAGGGTCCTTGAATCTTTGATAGGTGAGGAGGAGAATATAGAGGATCTGGGCAGAGGTCCAGTCCTGTCAGCGCACAGCCTCGGTGTCTGCTCTCTAACAGACAAACTGGGGTGAGAAAGGAGCCTTTACCGTCGTGCCTGCTGTTTTCTGTAAATGGCCGTCTCCAAGCACTAAACGATGACATAGTTTTCCAGCAGCATCAAGTGATTTCACCAACAACAGCGTTTGATCTTTTTATAGCATGAAGAAACGCCTCCATCACTGAGGAATTTGATTTAGTGCTAAAAACCAGCAGCTATGTCAAACAAAGGAAAACAGAAAGTGCTTCACTAACTGAAAATAAACGTGTCGGGAGGGGGCGGGAGATTGACAAATCATTACTGATTACCAACTCCGACATCTTAAGTGTGATTCTATGTTCATAACAAACAAAGAGAGTGAATTCTTATCAGTTGTCTGGTACACTTTCAGGGCTGTTGTTTGTACATATCTGATGTGGTGTACTTCATACATTTGGTCTTTTTATTATAGTTTCACATGATGATGAGGATGAAGATTATTTTATATGAAAGAATATAAATTTTTGGTTGCTTTATTTGTTGAAGTCTATTTTTAACTACTTGTGGAAGTTTACAGCTTGGTGATCTTAATAGCATTTCTTCTTATGTTTCATGAATTTGTTTTTTTAAAACAAATTGAAAACTTTCCTGGATGGGAAGCGAAACATCTTCAAATTTTGAAACAAAGTCCAGTGGATTGTTTTTAATTTTCTTTTCTTTTTTTTGTGACTTTGACCTGGATGACTGAGAACCTTCACCAGCACTTTGGAAAAATAATCATAACCCCTGGATTTTTTCACTTCAATGTACTTTAATGAGATTTTATTTCAACATTTGGAGGTTCTCAATAACATTCCAACAGGAAGATATAAAGAGATTGGTTTTAAGGTAAATCCTTCAGCTAAGATGCTTTAAGGGTTAAATATTAGAGAACAAAACAAAAGGAAATACTGAACAAAATTACAGCTTATAAAGACAGACTATGGAAAAAAAAGAAAGTCTGTTTCAGGTGTTTTTCCTGCTACTGTACACCTGATGTAAATGACTGGGAGATTATCAGGCTTCAATGCTTTGCTGGGGAGATAATGCAGGTAAATTAGGTGTGTTGGAGCAGGGACACATCTAAATGATGAAGGGCATTTGATCCCTAGGAAAGAAAATACTGTTTGTTCTGTTTTTTTATAAATGGAACTTTAGGTGGTAAAATTGCCCAGTTAAAATCTGACCTGAACATTTATTTTGCAGATGCTTTCCATCCAAAGTGCGAAGAGTTAAAAGTACTTTACCAATTGCTTCACAATCATGCATTACAGTGTTGTAACATAATAGAAGAGGAAAGTGAGTGTAAAGCCTTTAGTGAAGCACTGTATCCCCTGCAAGGTTTCACATCCTGTCTTGCTGCTAACATTTATTTCAGGTCAGATCAACACCAGCGTTTCCTCCTGTGGGTGTCCCTGTTGTAATGAGTGTGAGCCCTCTCTCCACACATGCATGATCAGAGCATGTGCACAGTAGTAGCTGCACGTGGGCGCACACTTCCATGCCCAGCATTAACCATATTGAATGACTCACAGAACCCAAACCAAAGAGCACAACAGACTGTGAATGCACCAGCTGCATTTCTTTTTTTACGCATGTGTGAGTCAGGTTAATATTTCCTGAAACTGTAGTTACTGTAGTCTTTTTTTTTTTTTTTTTTTGGTGCGTGTGAACATGTGTTCAACTTGTGTCTAAGCGTTGCCTCCAGCCCTGTTTTTCTCTGCGTGTTGGAGGCGCATATGGCATGCATCTTAGAGGATGGAGCGTTAGGTAAAGCAGTGTGTGTGCGTGGATCCGGGTGGTTTTACCTACCTTAAATAGACTTTCTGTCAATCCCTTCCTGATGATCGTCCACAAAAAGGCGCAAAAGAAAAACAGGGCTATTTCGGTCCAGGTGAAGTAGGCGTTATCCAGGAGCGTTTGTTTGGAGAGCTCCAAACCGCAGCGGTCACAGTCTCTCCATGCGCTCAGCATGACGCTGGAGCCTCTAGAGAGGAGCTCCCAGTACCCCGGCATGGGCTCTACTTCCACCGGCCCGGGGCCCCTGGCTTCGCCGCCCATCTCGGTGCGTCGGTGTGACAACAGAGCGGATAAAAGCCGGGAGAGATGCCTCCAGCAGAGGGGCAGAAGGAGTCCAGACTGACCGGGCTTGTTGGCTCAATAAAGGGAGCTTATCTAACGAGCTTATCCCCTCTTCATGCGCCTAATTCTTTGTTTTCCAAATTGAGACATGGGCCCATTCTCTGCGCTCAGAACTCTCTCATGAAAAAATAAAATTATTAGAGGCTGTAATTAAAGCTCAAATTGGAAATGTTAACCACCAATTCCAGGAAGGATTTCTAGGAGTTAATGTGAGCGTTCATCTTTCTGCTGTATCCACACGGCTCTTCTGCGGCAGGTTAGCCGCCTAGCTTACAGTAAATCAGACAGCGCAGTTGATGGAGCAGCATTGACGACAGAGGCGGCTTCCTGTGCGATGTTAGCGCTTCGGTTGAATGAATTAAGCCTTTTAGACACAGGAGCAAACAGCACCGGACGGACTTCTGTTGCCGCTCCGCTGTCAGACACGCGCTCTCATCTCGGACCGTTATCCGCCTTATATAACGCTGCTGGGTCGCTTCATCTGGGGGACAGCGGTCACTCAAAGGCACGAGGACTAGATATTCCGGAGGAAATCGATCAAACTAACGTATCCTGGTCGACAATTAAAAATAAAAAAAATAATAAGACGTGCGTCGTTTCTTCTCCTGCTGCTCTTTCTGTGCCGCTGGTGTGAATGAGCGTTTGGACGCGGTGAGCTCAGCTCACTGCGAGCAACTGGTGCGTTCAAAGAAAGGAGGACAGCCTGCGTTAATGGCTCAGCTGCGTTTATGGGGGGGTAAAATATCAAGCGAGGGCGTGACGTATTACAGGGCCGCTATCTTCTTTATGAACCCTCTGTTTGAACCGCTGAGGAGCTGAATGGAAAGTTTAAAGCGACCGTGGAGAGAAACATTCACAGGTGCAAAGACTTAATTAAAAGCTTAATTAAAATACTTAATTAAAGTTTATTATAATGTATTCTATTTATTATAATTTATTATAATGTATCACACATTGATACATTAGAAAAAGAAAAAGAAGACAAAAAGTTAAATACATTAATATTTGAATGCAACTGTGAACAGAAGGCATAGCCAGAAAATTTTTATAAGGGTGGCCAGGCAATAACCAATGCACACTGAGGGGTGGCTGTAAGCAGATAGGCACCAAAATCTACAATGTTCCAACAGGAAAATTAATGAGCAAAACATCCATATTTTCGAAATAAAGACAAACTATATTTTCAAACATCCGTGCTTTCTACATAAAAGGTATAGTGGATAAAGGTTTGAATTTTGGGGCAAACATCTTTTCCATTGTTACTTACTTTTATCAGTAATCATTCTGCATAAAATTAATATTTACAAGTACAAATATCTACATAAATTGATTATTTATAAAATTTCTATTAAAGTAGTTATTTATCTATGATTTCACTGAAGACTCCTAGAGGAATTTTCTCTTACCCCAAAAAACACAAAATTTATTTCTGCTTGAATTCTGTATCTTTAATGTTACTATATTGATGTGTATAAAAAAAAAACCACAGTGTTTTAGTTGTCAAGTAATTGTTAATATATGAAAAATAAAATGTTTTGAATATTCCACTTGAGAGTATTACTGTTCCCACCATCTGTATTAGAGGGAAATAAATGCTAGGGTGGCCACAGGGGTGAGCAATGATTGGCTAAGAGTGGCCATGGCCACCCCTGGCCCCCATCTAGCACTGCCCCTGACTATGAAACAATTTCCCTCTTACCTCACTGACACTATCAAACAAAAGCCACAGATAATTCAAATAGGCCACCATTACTGCATCTAAGGTCACTTATAGACAGTTAAGTTGAAGGAAACGTGTATCACAAACGAAAGATAACTGTAGCTACCAGATGATGATGAAGCAAAGCCAATTTCAGATCGGTAAAGATTAATGGAGAGCAGACTACAGGTGCAGTTAATGCTTCCAGGCCCAACAGATTCTTAGACTTTATGTATAGCCACTCTTAAACCAAAGACATCAGGTGCTAACCTGACAACAGCCAGATGCATGTCTCGCTCCGCCTAGCTCAGTAGGCGGAGCGAGACATGCATCTGGCTGTTGTCAGGTTAATCAGGTGCCACTTTCATAAGGAAATTAATTTCTTGTAAAAAAAATCTTATTCTTGCTTTAATGTGAAATAAAATACTTAGGATCTAAAGGTGCAGAAATCCATGCTGCTAAGTCCTTTCCACAGTGGGCAATGAAATGGGAGCCTATATCATGCATTGGTCCATTGTGTTTTATCAAGTCCAAAGTCGGTGCAGCTGGCAGTTTTAGGACATTTCAAAGAACCGTCTGTCAACAGGCATTGTGGAGAAAATGATCTAATTATGACTAATAATAATTTAACTTTAGTGATCTCACAGAGAAATTTACCTCTGCATTTAACCTATCCCTATGATAAGCAGTGGGCTGACATTGCTCGACACCCAGGTTGAGATCGGGGGTTAAAGGACCCAGAGTGGTAGTCTGTAGGTGGGGGCTCGAACTCAAGATTCCCAGCCCTATGCCCTAACCAATAGGCCGCCACTCCACACTTATTCCGCAGGACATGGCACCTCCCCACTGCCAACAGTAAAGGTAGCCATCTCGGTGAACATAGTATTTTTGTACTTGATTGGATAACATATTGAACTGAGGACCTACTTTTCCAGTAGCTGGTATTTCATACCAACTTTTATTTTATAGTCGCCCATATAATATACTTCCATATTATTTTTGGCAGATTTAACACAAATAAAACACTCAAGTTTCGTCAAGCCTTTATTAACATTTCAAAGGAATGCTTATATAACAGAATTGCTTTAAAGAAAAGTATGTGTAGGATGGGGATCGATGCAGGGATATAAGAATGTCTAGCGTGGTTTAAATACAGACAAGGTTATAAAGAAAAAAAAAAAAACATGACAGAGACACTGTTGTTATCTTCAAGGTCTTTCTCAAAGTCCACTGTTCAGGGAGTCTTGTAGAAACAGAAGATCTATGCAGTAGCGGTGGGGGCATACTGCATTGCTAACCTGTCAAACTCATTCTCCTGCAGAAAGAGACAGCAGCAAAAAAAAACAGTTAAACACAGTTACAAATCCAGGTATTATACATGCATCTGTCCAGTCAATAACCCAGTTTATGCATGTTTATACTCTAGCGTGATTGCAACACAGAGCATAAGCAAAGGGTGAAGGTTTAATGTCCTTCTCGGCTTTGATCCAAGGATACACGCTGCCAGCTTATCACTACAAACAGTACCATCAGTCTCACTAAATAAAACAGGTTTGTTATTTAGTCTCTAAGTATCTAAGTATTTATCTCTAAGTGTATAACACAAGCGTTACCTTTGCAAAATAATCTTTTAGGAATGGATGAGCTTTGTGTGCATCCTTAAGCTGGGAGAGATACCGATTGGTGACCTAAGGAAACACAAACAGATGATTCTGGGTGGCTGTAAGGAAGTCAAGGCACAAAGGATTACGAACAAGGAGGAGCCTGAAGGCAAATAATTACTTCAAACACATAATACATTTGCATTCATGCTTGCGCCCTTCAACAAGCTGGATGCAGATGAGGCTCTGTTGTAGATACTACATGAATACTCTGCACTGGACAGAATTTTGTAGCTAAGGAAACTCAAAACAATGCATGAAACAACCAACAATTAAAATACAACAGTAAAAACTAAGAGGATTTAATCAATTGGTGTTTTGCATTATATATATATATATATATATATATATATATATATATATATATATATATATTTTTTTTTTTTTTTTTTTTTTTTACATCTAATGTGCAATAAATGTTTGCTTCTTAAGGTTGAATCATACATATACACGCATACCTAATTTAATAATTCAATTTAATAGTTTATTTACAGTATATAGATAAAAATACATACTGATCACCAAAGCAATCAATACCTGCAGCCCTGAAAGTAAAAGTCTTCAGAAATTAATGTTTAATCTTAAAGAGAAACTATGTCCTAAAAATAGTGTAAACTCTGTAGCTTATGACTTGGGAGCTGTGGGATAAAAGCAACAAACAACTTATTGGATATTAGTAAAAATTGAATCCAACAAATATCTTTTAAAAATTCTTTGATTACCTTTTAACCTTTCTATATAATTTGCTAAGAAATTACCTAATTTTCCTAGTTAACCTTGAGCGAGATGAGCTTATCAGTTGTTATCACAGCTGTAGACTGGTTAATTATGCTTTTGTGTTAATGGTCAGCATTCTAGTCTGCTGCAGTCACATGCAGCAAATGTAAGTCTGATTACTCTGCCTTTATCATGTGAACTCTGACTGTTACGCCACTGCACAGCAGATACGCCTTAGTGTCTTTTCCAGGTAAGCAATGTACCGATTTAGGCAAAGCAGGCTTTTAAATTGCTTGAATGTACGTGTTGGATTTAGGACGGAAGGGTCAAAGTTGCATCAGTGTCTTTTATCTGTCCAAAGGAGCACTCTTAGGTTGATGCCTGTAGAACTTTGGTCTCACCTCAGGAGCTTTCCCCAGGTGCTGCGTCAGGACTATAAGGTTGATCAGCGTCTCAGGATGGCTGCTGTCCTAATGGGAATAAAAGACAAAGGAAAAAAAAAAAAAGCTGTCAAAAAATTTTTCCCCTTAAAAAAACAAAAAAAACATGACATCTGGAAGCTAAATTGAACCCTTTGTTAAATTCTGCTTATGGAGCAAGGGCTATAATTAATGAATAACTGTCCCTTTGTCAAAATTTAACATGCTTACATCAAAATGAAGCACTGTGGATTCTACACATGAAACAGCTATGAAGACAGTTACTCTTCCTTATTAAAAATTCTGAATATTTAATTAAAAAAAATGAATGGCCCAGCAATTCCACTCAAAATGATGAAAATATTAATAAAAATGTGTATTTATTATAAAAATATATACACACACACATACATACACATACACATATATACCCATACATACACTACAGAGCTATATGTATTGTATTACATTGTATGTATGTATTACAGAGCTACACATTTTTCTTTTCCAGGAAGAGGTTGTCTTTGAAATAATGTACATGTGCTGCCCTCTGCTGGTAAATTATATAGGAGCATTAAAAAAGAATATATATTATTAAAGAATAAAAGATATTAACAGAAGCTTTTAGGTCAGCTTTGGTTATTTAAAGCAGTCCACTAAATGTGCAAGATATTGCACCTCCTGCCATTAAAACAATATATGGTGAAATATCTGGAGCCTCACTTAACACAAATTGTATCATACACAATATGATACTCAAATGTATAAATACATTTTAATTAAGTCTTTGCACCTAAGAAGGAACACTTCATCGTTTCACAATACCATTGGGTTGCCTCTGGAGAAAAGTTGTCTGTTCAGTATGACTGGCCTTTCAGATTGATAACATCTTTTTTCTAAAATTCTGTTTAAAACTGATGAGAATTTTTTTTTATTTATGATTTTAAAACTAATGAGAACATGTTGCACAGACGGTCTGGAGCACAGCGAGGTGAGGCGGAGCTGGGCGGTGATGGTGGATGTGGGATTTCAGGTTCACGCCGACGTTAACCTACTTCAGTATCTAAAGCAGAGGTTCCTGTAGATGCATCTATTCAGACGCATCTGAGAAAAGGCTGATTCCCTTCAGTGTTCTGTCAATTATTTCTGCTTTGGCCCGTTAAGGAGACATTCATTTGATTGCAGAAGGGATGCATCTAAAAGCTGGAGAACAGCAGCTCAGAAAGATAAACTTTGATACCACTGGCTCATGTATATGCAGTGCTGTGAAAGTACAGTAACATTTATTTTAGAGCATCTTCTGATTTTACCTTTCTGCCAAACTTATGCATTTAAAAATCAAGGACATTTTAGTCTGAGACAGACATAAACTCGAGGGCTGCTCAGTGGTACAGTGTGTAGCACTGCTGCTTTGCAGCAAGAAGGTTCCGGGTTCGATTCCCGGCTCGGGGTCTTTCTGCATGAAGTTTGCATGTTCTCCCTGTGCATGCATGGGTTCTCTCCGGAAACTCCTTCTTCCTCCCACATTCCAAAAACATGACTGTTAGGTTAATTGGCTTCTCTACATTTTCCTTAGGTGTGAATGTGAATGGTTGTTTGTCTCTATGTTGCCCTGCGATGGACTGGTGACCTGTCCAGGGTGTACCCTGCCTCTCGCCCGTAGACAGCTGGAAATAGGAACCAGCACCCCTCGCGACCCCGCTTGGGATTAAGCGTGTAAGAAAATGGATGGATGGACAAACATAAACTTAGAAATTATAGAATTATAGTATTTTCTACTGATCATGATTTATTGCCAATTCTATGTGCTGTTAAACTAACATAGTCAGCACATTTCAGAGGAGCCCTAACAAAAAAAAAAGAAAATAATAATTTGCTCTGGTCTAACCAAAGTCAAAACCTGAGAACTTTAATCCAATTTAGAAGGTGTTTCATGACCTTCAACAGGCTGCAACAGATCCATTTGGCTAAATCAAAAAATAGGAAATAGGAACAAGAATCAATGTCAAGTACTTTACAGCAGTCTAAACCACAACCAATGATTAGTTTGTAGGAAAATATTTTCCACAAAGGGCAAGGTTTGTCTAGATTTTTTTTTTTTCGGGGTTCACTCTGATCTCAATTATTTTCATAATGTGTAAAATTAAAATGTGAAAATAAGCAAACAGAAGAAATCTAAGGGGTAAACAATAGCTAAATAATAATACACATATCTATAAAACAATATATAATAATTTCAGAGGCAATAAACTAATTAAACAATTTCAAACCTTAAAACTTACAAATGCCCTTTAAATGCAGTTTAGGAAATATGGGTGTGTTTTTAGACTGTAAATTTAGATTATAAATAAAATGTTGAATGAACAACTTATTCACAATTGACAAAAATAGCAAAAAAGTTATTCATTCTTGAAATTATTTTTTTGCTGTATTTTTCCTAAGAAAAACATTAATTAAAGCAACTGCCATGTTAATTTAGTTACTAACATGAAAAAATGTATCATGATACATGCAAATGATGCAATGATTGATACATAAGATAATTTTGGCAACATTTTCAAAAGCCTAAACTATAGGAGTAGAATAAATGTAAATATAAATCCTACTTTTAAGAAACACCGGTGTTATAATGCATTTCATTGATTTTAAATATGGAAGATTCAAAACAAATAACAGCAGGAGCAACTCTTTTGAAAACACACCTTCGATTCAGACCAAAACAACCCTGTTTGGTGAGTAACATAATCAGTCCAACCTTATCCAGAGCTTCCTGCAGCACTCCTTCAGCCTCCTCCCACTTGTTCTGAGCCATGTAGCAAGCAGCCTGCCCATTCAGCAGCAACAGTGTAGAAGAGTACTTGTCAGACATCTCCTGGAAAATGTAGTAGGCATCCTGCAGCTTCTCTCCACCCTGAAATAACAGCAGAGTGTTTTAAACTAACTCCTAAATCAGATACCACATTGAAGCTTGCCAAAGAGAAATTCATTATGAGAAGTTGCATCCAAAAAAGCACTCCCAACCCAACAGATGTTGGCAAATGCTTCTATCTATAAATTAATCATAAATAATGTTATAAAATGAATTGGTGTTTTTTTTCCCTCACCACAGCAATATTAACCCAGGCAGTTGCCAGCTGAGTTAGTGTAGCATCCTCATCCTGCTCCTGCATCTTTTTCAGTTCTTTTCTGTCGAGGAATTCCACAAAGATTAGGGGAAAAATCATTCAAAAATAATAGCATTTGTAAAATATGAGAATTAAAATAACAATAAAAGGTCATTAAGTTTAAAGGATGTCAAATTAAAACGACAAACCTTGCCAGGTCAACACGGTCCAGACTGAGAAGCACCTGAATGGTCATGGCCATACTGAAAGCACATTTAGAACAAGGTTTAGCTTAAGTTGTTTCAAGAAAATAAAAACAATGGCAACAAACGTCTCGTGAACAAAACAGAAAGACTTGAAATCGATTTGCATATTAATATTTTATACCCATCATAACCTGAATTCAAAGTAAACACTTGCTTCCATTAGCAGTAAATCCCCCCAACACAAATCTATAGTGTTGCCTTTTAGGTGCTTAAATTAACAATTATGTTGTGCAAATTACTGCAGTCATTTTTTATGAAGGCAGTTTATAGTCTTCTACAGCTCAATGACGGTTGTGAATAAAACCTGAAGCCAAAATCGTTACTGGTGTTGACATATGTTGAAATCAATTGCCATTTTGAAATCTAGCAACTGCAAAAATTATTAAAGTTCCTCTTTAGATTTATCCGCACCACTCCAGACTTTCTCCTTGGTGCAGAGTTCTGAGAGCGGCATCCGTGTTCATCTCGTGGTAGTAGATGGACGCAGCCATGATGAGGAAGGTGGTGTTGGCAGCATCAACGCTCTTCGCCATCTTCTTGTCCAAATCAGCAACAATAGCATCCCTAAGTTAAAAACAAAGATAGTTAGGAGGAAAACACTCCGTTTCTTTTGTCTTAGAATATCAAAGCGATCAATAAAGTAAAGCAAGCAACCATTGTTTCCAAGGCTCAACATGCAATGCAACATGGGAAGGTAAACAGTTTAACAGGTTTTCTTTCATTGTTTTTGGAGAAAAACTCACTAAGGATAAAAAAAAAATGTCAGGAAAAAAAAGATTTCCACACATCAATAAATACAAGTTAACCCACGAAAAAATTATGTAGTTAGGACATCTGCAACATATAATGCCACATAGAGCAACATCATGATTGTTAGAAGTAAGGCAGATAAACATCAGATAACCTCTGACTTGTTTTCCTCTGGTTCAGCTCTCAACATGTAATGAGTTTAAATATTTGGGGCACTAAATAAACGTTGACCTGTCTGATGATCGTGACATTTACAGGCAGTATTGTATGATGTATGCACAAGCTAACACAGTGGTCAGAAAATTGAATTTGTTCATCCTAAAGGCAGGCGATTGGAGAATTCTACTGACCGTTGACAATGGACTCAGCCCTTCAATTATCCTTTTTTAAGAACAATTTTTTTTGTTTCTTTTTAGGTCTATGGGTTAAGATGCAGCTGATAACAAAAAAACAAACAAAAAAAAACCGCTAATGCTGTTTTTAATGGTACATACAAACTCCTTCCAGGTGCAGCTTTCTTCCCCAGTAATACTGTGCTGCAGCAATTTATCTACAAATAAAAACATTAAACTATAATGTCTCATGCCGTAGTCATAACAACTGGAAAAGAGGAAACTATTCCCACTGGCCGAAACGTATACATTTTTGACAAGAAAATAAGCATGTTTACCTCATTAGTTATTAGAAGTATGCACAAGTGGTTAACAATATTAACAGTGGTGCAGAAGACACACTCTGAAGTGGTGCTTGTCTTTGGCCATAGGAATTTGTTGCACTGACAAATATCGTTTGGAATATAGTTAGACAACGCCCAACCTTAGTTTATCCTCTAAAAAATAACTCTTTTTAAAGCCTTCTGTACTCCAGTGCACACTACCCATTTATGGCAACAATGCAAAAGAGGCAGCATCCAGAAATGTCATGTAGCATACAACGATGCTATGAGGCTACAACTGAAAATACTTAGATGGATTAGTGCTAGCCACCTGTTTGCAAGTGTTTGTATACCTACATGCCCTGCTGTGCTCAGGAATCTTAGATACAAGTGTATGTTAAGATTATCATGTGTCATGTAATAGAAAAATTTTAATTTTAGTAAACCCTGCACTACTACCAGCATTTGAAATATTCCGATCAAAATTTGTCTTGATTTATTCTGCTGATAGAAAAAAAAATGTTAATCATTTGTAATCAAAACAAAAAAAACTATAACTAGATACTTTTTAATCGAAGATCGATAGTTCGTCAAACTGAATTCATCTCTGAACTAGCAATGTGTGCAGGATACCAGTAAGTACACTGCTTCTGATTAGAGATGTACCTGGATTAGATATCAGCTCCTATCTTGACTAATTAGCTGGATTGAATATCGATGATTTGATATTGGAGATCCAATCTAGTGTACTTTACATGGAACAGTTATCTCTTTCTTTTTGCTGCTTATTTGTTAATCAACAGTATTAAATATATTTATATCTGTGTTAATTTGTTATCTTTTTTTAAAAATGTTTATGCCAAGGCTAAAGCCGTCACTCACATAGCAAGGTATATGGTTCCTTCATTTCCCAAATGATTCGGATTAGTATCGGATTTCCCTTGATAGACTCATCAGGTATCGGTGTTGGATTGAAAAAAAAAATGGAACAGTGCATCTTTACTTTGAATGCAATATTTAGTAGGTCAAGCAATGACCATTGACATGCAAATATCTTTGAGCTATCTCGACCCAAACACTTGATACAATTTTTTTGAACAGGGGAGCTGAAGTCCATGAGGCATCACATTGATGAGAAAGAGGAAGCACAGTAAATATGAGTTAACTTATTCTATAAATCTATAATGTGCACCCTGTTAATGAGAAAACATGTTTGCTTAGATAAACAACATTATCTATTCCTAAAGCTATATTGTGGTGTACAGCTAAAGAACCAACAACATATAACACCTGCACAATATTAAGCATGATATGCTTTGACTGTGGATGTTTGAGTTGTTAAGATGTGCATATAAACAACACAGCATTGTGTATAAACATATATATATATATATATATATATATATATATATATATATATGTGTGTGTGTGTGTGTGTGTGTGTGTGTTAGTTGCTTTCTATTGCAACTATTTTCATATAATTTATAAATTTATAAAAATAAAAAAAAACATGTTGCATCATTACTGAGTACAAAGTCATTGAAGTAAAAATCCAACCTTTACCTTTTGCCTTCATTGGACAGAAACTCTGCAAACATCCTTACAGCTTGGAGCTCAGCTGGAGAGTTGCCCTTGATGTCGTCCAAAACAACACCATACTTTCTCTGTGAAAACACAGAACCCTACATGTTAGGTTGTTGATAGGACTTATATTTACAAACTAAACCCACAAGACATATTTAATTAAAAACATTAAGCTACTGACGAGTGAGGCCGATTTCTACCTGTCGCTTCTCCTTACCTGAGCGATGTAGGCTCTGTACAAAAACATATCCCGTTCAACCTCCTTTTCAGGTGATGACGGCTTCAAAGACAAAACATAAATTGGATGTTAAAGTGTTAAAGTCATTCAGAGAACTGTTTGGAGAAAAAGATAAACGCTGAGATTAGCCAATAGCTTAGCATAGCTCCTCTTAGCCAATCAGGCAGGCCTGCGAACATAAAACAGCATTTATGAAAAATTTTAAAAGTCTGAAAGGACCACATACCTTTACTTTCTGGGCCTCGTTTATACATTGTTGATAACTGCCGATATAATATGCATTTTTTACATCGAACAGCTCATCAACATCACCCTGCTGAGCCGCCATGTTGGCTAATGAGACTTCCTGACACGTCGCAAAAACACGTCACTTTCGGGGTTCTGCTAAGGATTCTGGGAATTGTATTGCTAGCAAAGTAAACACACAAACCGTTAAGAAATCTTGTTAGAAAATAGTGGGGATATGTTCCAGTATATAAAAAAAATGTTAATTGTAAATTATGTAACTGTGGATTAGATTATCAGACAAAAAAAATAAAAAATAAAAATCAAAGCAGTTGAATACGTCTTTTAATTAGATTATTTTTTTGCAGAAACACAGAAATTTGATCTTTTCTGGGTCACATACATTTTAAATGACAATGTGGAAAAATGTATTTACAGCTATTTTGATTAACAAGTACAAAATATAAGCAAATTGAATATTTGCACATCAGTAATCTCAGCATTTTTTCATATATTATCAATCTAGTGTTATGACCTGAGCTGTAGTTTAATTGTGCAAACTTCTACCTTCCACATACAATCAAAAACCTAAAATCTAGGGTTAAATGTGTTTAAATATGTTTTCTCATCCCTCTATGAAATACTTAACCTCTAGTATTTATACAGTACCAATCAATCTTTGAGTCACGTGTCATTACTTTAAAATTTGATTCCACATACACAAGATCGTTGAATGTTTAAATTGATGGAGCATTAAGCTGTAACTTGCCTTTTTACATCTCAGTTGTTTATCCTCTCTCATTAAATTGTGTGATTTTCACAGTATTGACAAGAATCACAATATTCAATAGAAAAAAACCCATCAATATATATGTACTTTACAAGATCACTTATAAGCAATTTTTTCCTTCTTTTTAAATGTGTCTCATAAGGCTTGGTAGTCATGAAAAAAAAAATTAATTTAGATTTGCTTGTTGACTTGCAAGCTGACTTGATAGTTCTCGAATAAGATCTGCAAAAATCTAGATTCTGACTGAAAATTGAATGTAGGATGTGCTGGTTTTTCAAATATGGCTCAATCTACAGAGAAACTGTTTACCAAATAGAGTCAGCATTTTCCAGTCAGCTGCCTCAGTCACTAGAACTAAATCCCATAGAAATCCCGTAAAGGGGAATAAAAGAAGACCTGCAAAGCCCCAGTCTCTGATTGTCACTATCCTCAACATTTTTGATACCATCCCTGCTTCAGTATACTTAAATCAAAATGCTGAATCATTCCTTGGCACAGGCGTAGCCGGAACATTATAATAAGGGCTGCTCACCTATATTAGTTTTGTGTCATTTGGAGCTGTTCTGAAGATATTCGGTTTTGTCATATCAAAGTAACGTCTTCCTATGGGCAACAACTTGAAGGCACAAACTGAACTGTACATAATTTATTCTGTATGGTACGCCAGCATTCATAACATGTAGGTGAATCACTGTCCCCCAGACATCCGCGGTTATATTTTTTATATTTATATCTGTTAAAAACAAAGCAGCGTGTGTATGACACGCGTGTATGGGCCAATGTAAAAAAAACAACAAAAAAAAAACAGTGTTCCACTTTAAAGTAGTTATTTATCTCTGATTTCACTGAAGACTCCTGGATGACTTGCAGAGATGTAATTTTCTCTTTACCCCATAAGACAAAATCTACTTCTGAAAAGAGCAGGAATTCTGTATTTATCATAT
Organism: Cyprinodon tularosa; assembly: GCF_016077235.1. Classification (NCBI taxonomy): domain Eukaryota; kingdom Metazoa; phylum Chordata; class Actinopteri; order Cyprinodontiformes; family Cyprinodontidae; genus Cyprinodon; species Cyprinodon tularosa. The sequence goes on from NW_024038958.1 coordinate 316,846, forward strand.
TTAATGTTAACATATTTGCATAATTAACCACAGTATTTTTGTTGTCAAGTAACTGTTAACATATGAAAAATTGAAATGTTAGATAAGTTAGATCATTCCACCTCAGAGTTTTACTGTTGCCACTATCTAAATTAAAGGGAAGAAATGGTAGGGTGGCCAGTTAATGGCTGAGGGTGGTCATGGCCACCCCTGGCCACCCATCTAGCTCCACCCCTGTTCCTTGGCATAACAGCAAGCTTTAGAGGCCTGATCAGTCATTACCAATTTATTAAAATAAAAAAAAGGTAATAAAACATTCCTTTCTCTGTAAGCGGGGGTTATTGTCGTTATATATTTTTTAATGATTTTATTAAAAACAGCAACAAGCCATCAAAATTAACGACCTATGACCAATAGAAAAGACTAGAAGAGTATTGATGTGCGTATAGCCAAACATTGCGCAATAATCAATGTATCCATTCTACCACAAGAGGGCGCTCCAGATCTAACATCTCGCACAAACTTACTTTAGCTCGGTCTAATATGCTCTTGATGGAACTGTGTAGACGTTTTACGACCAAAAGTGGCCCGTATGATTAAAATTATAAAGTCTTCTGCACATTTTAAAGGATGCAAAAATTACGTGAATACAAGAATCACAAACGCAAGAAAATAATCAATGGAAATTTCCGCAGCCTCATCAAAGAGACGGGAAGAAATCCCCGTTTAAAGACAACATCCGTTATGAGTTTGTCATGTGTCAGCTGCGAGCATGCTCTCATTATATATTGCATTGCATCCCAAATGTTGATTTAACCCATTGTGTCGAAGGGTGCCATAAAATTTAACGAGCCATAAATACAGTGATGATAGAAAGGTCCTGTCCATTGTTCCCTCTACACCATTTCCTCTGGGAAATGTGGTGCCGTGGGACTGGGACCAGGATAATTACTGGAAACGCTAATAGAGGAGGGGGCGGCGGTAGGGAATGGGCTGGTTTTTGGCCTGAAAGTGTTTGTTCAATCCTCTGGTAGCTCCTCTATTGGCCCAATCCAACATCAATCTACCAAGTAGCCAAGCCCCCCACCCTCTAAAGTTTGAAACTTTTTTTTAACCAGAGGAGGAGGAGGGTCCGATTACCAGACCAGCAGCAAACTTGTAACTGATCTCGCAGCCTGCAAGGGAAGAAAACACTGTTTTTAATAATTTAAAAATCAGCGCCTGGTAGTTTTAAGGTTACAGAACAGTGAGGTGGACGTTTCCCAGCGGATAACCGACCAACAATAAAACCATGTTGTGAAGAACAAGCATGAAGATCTGAACAGCTCCTCTGAAATAAAGCTGGTCCCCTCCTGAGTCTGACAGAAAGGTGAGTGGCGCCCTGCAGTTTGTTTTAATCTAACAATCTGAGCAATAAAACTGCGCTTAAACTTCTGTCATCTCAGGTTTGACCTCCAACAACACATGCTTAGAATATGTGTTAAAATAGAGGTCGGTTTAAGGAGGGGTTTCTGTTTTAGTGCGAGAAATGTCATGTATTTGTGGGGTTTAACGGAAGTAACGCTCAGCAGCAGTTTGATTCAATCAGTCCGATAAAGCAGCCTGGATGGGAGGATCTGAGGGAACAATGTCTGCTGAGTTCACTGGGCCTGGGATTAAAGCAGCGCTGCTCTGGGATTAATAGAAACTACTACTATTCACTCTTTATTCTACTATACATAAACTGGAAGCTTTAAACTTTTAGTTGCAGCAAAATGTTCAATTATTATTTTGTATTCATTTCAGAGGTTTTTACGGAAAAGATTAGGGCCAAAAAAGGTTAACTGATTTTTAAATATTATTTCAGTTTAATATGGAAAAAAAGTCAGAATTCTCACTTTTCTTCTCAGAAGTCTGACTTTAATCTCAGAATTCTAACTTTAATCTCAGAATTCTGACTTTAATCTCTCAGAATGCTGACTTTGATCTCAGAATTCTGATTTTGATCTCAGAATTCTTACTTTTCTTTTCAGAAGTCTGACTTTAATCTAAGAATTCTAACTTTAATCTCAGAATTTTAACTTTAATCTCAGAATTCTGACTTTTGATCTCAGATTTCTGATTTTGATCTCAGATTTCTGATTTTGATCTCAGATTTCTGACTTTGATCTCAGATTTCTGACTTTTCTTTTGAGAATTCTGACTTTTCTTTTCAGAATTCTGACTTTAATCTCAGAATTTTGGATCTTAATGTCGATGGGCACCATGAAGGAAGAGATGTGAGCACTCAGCTTCACTGACAAAGATGTTTGAGAGGGCCAGTGATACATTGGTGGAAAATGACGGAATTAGGCGACTTTTTACATGCCCAAGGGGTCCCCAGTGATGCCATTTCATTAATGGAGAAGCACAGGTGATTAAAGCTACAGTGTGTAATTTTCAGCGACATCTAGCGGTCAGACTACAGACTGCAGCAACATGAACATCTCCCCCCCACCGCTTCTCCCCCCCAACAGTACGGCGAGCGTTACGGGACAAAATTTCTTCTACGACGTCCGCATCACCTACCCTCTCAAGTGATGAGGTTTGTTTACATAGATAATTTTACAGATAGTATTTCATTAGTCTGTGTAGGGTATAGATTTCATGTAGACTTAAGATAATAAATATACCCGTTATTTTTTCTACATCGTTGTGACGTCTTGGTGAGCTGCTTTGCATGGTGATATAAACAGACGAAGTAATTGTAGTCATTAGTTTAACAGCGAGATTGTGTTCGCTGGCAGAATATATATCCCCCGTTTACAGAGTCCAAGTCATTTTGGTGGCACGGGGGTTACAACGCGAGGGAGAGGGAGAGGACGAGGGCGAAGGCAGGGAGGCCGTGCAGCTAGGGCCAGGCGAGAGAGGGGAGCCAGCGGGGTGAGAGCAGAGGAGGAAAGGCTTGAAGATCTCCAAAGGAGCCGGAGAGAAGTAACCGAGGTATATATCCAGAAAATTATTTTACAGAAAATTACTGAATCATTACCTGTGAAACGTCAGGGACGTTGCTGAATAAGTATACTGGAGAGTAACAGCATCATCACGCAGCATGTTATTGTTTTAGACAGGTCTGAGCATCCTGTACTCCAAAAACTGCAGTGATATTAGACAATTGTGTGTGTAGGATTAATTACCTGTCCAAGAGAAAACTGGCAACTTGAGCGTCACTTTGAAAACCTTTTTCCTCCATCAGTGACTTCCATCGTGTAAATGCCGTGCCAATGTTGATCCGTGTTTTTTGCCGTTTCTTGTCACGCTTGCGTTTATTCTCGTCGTGTTTCCGCTTCTTAGATGACGGGGGTTCGGTGTCCGCCGCTTTTCGTTGTGATACAGAGTAGGCATGATCCTCCATTCGTCTGATGTTTGGCCACACAGTGCCAAACAGTTTGCAAAGTCACTCACGCCTGCCGCCTTGTTTACCTTTCTTGTTACTGAGGCGCAGTATACCTGCTTCTTCTTCTTCTTTGGTTTCAGGCAGACTAAACGCTTCTCAGGCATAATACTGCCATCTACTGTTCAGTACCGTCTCAGTTAATCTCTCTCAACTTGCCGTAGTTATTTTTGAGCGTCATGGGAGATCTCGCAATCGCTAGTTTGTTGCCTCTGCGCTTGCCGTAGCGCAAAGATGTCAACCTCCATGGCTGCGAGACCCGCTCCTATGTAATTATAAATAACGAATTCTAAGGCAACGCAAATATTATGGTTAAAAGGCTGAGCTCATAGGTGATGATAAATAACATAGTTATGTATAATATATTAAATTTCTGACTTTATATGCCTGTAATTATTACACACTGTAGCTTTAAAACAAGAGAGCTAGTTTAGTCCCTAAAACAGACTTGGCTACAGCTTGATGCTAACATGTTTTTTAGCTGTCAGAATTTTGAGAAAAAAGTCTGAATTCTGACTTTTTTCACATATTATACTGAAAGAAAATTTACAAATCAGTTACGTTTTTTTTATTTTTTATTTTGCCCTACTCCGAGTTCCTCTGAGAATGAATTGCTGACTAATTAAATAAAGTAGGCGTTGGATTGGTTCATCAAGCTAGTAATAGGAGGACAAAGGGACATTGTAATCTGAAAAAGAAAAGACTTCCAAGGCCTGCTGTAAACCTAAACTAACAGGACTAGATGAGCATCAATCAATCAGCTGAGAGCGATATGGGAACTTTGAAGGAGCTGCAGATATCCACAGCTCAGGTGGAAGAATCTGTTGAAAGCATGACACCTGCTATAGACTACAGGTTTATATATATATATATATATATATATATATATATATATATATATATATATATATATATATCCACTCATACATAAGATCATTCATATTGTATTCCAGGAAATCAAATGTTATGTGTAAAAATGTAAACACCTTTATTGTCCCACAATGGGGAAATTCTCTCTCTATATTTGACCTATTCCCTTTGGGGAGCAGTGAGCTGCCATTGTGTGGCACCCAGGGAGCAATGTGGGGGTAAGGGTTTTGCTCAGGAAGCCAGAGTGGAGGCTGTAGGGATCAAACCGGATTGTTGCCGCCCTCTCAGAACACCAGCAAACTGCTCTAACCCACTAGGCCAACACTCCCCTAAATTAAATAAAATGCTTATAGACAATTATAATTAAGTACAAGACTTTTATAAAGTCATGCAATAGTGGCAAGAAAAAAAACAACTTTCTGGACAAACTGAGGATAATGGAAAAAAAAAAAACCCAAACAGAAATATTAACCCTTAACATACCTTCCCCACAGTAAATCATGACAGTGGCAGCATTGTGCTGAGGGGAAAACTTTTCTCTAGCATTAAAAAGAAATTGGTCAAGAAAATATAGAGTAACTGCTGTGGAAAAAAGGAAGCGATTCTATAAAATGACTTGAAAGAAGCTGTTTAGAAAAGAACTCCACACTTTTAAGATAGCCTGCATCATCTTCCTTTTATTTCACAACCGTTCACTATGGTGGAATACATAAACTCCCAATAAAACATATTGCAGGTCATGGTTGTAACACGAGAGCTTCTACACTTTTCCATCACTTACTAGAGAGTGATTTCATTTGGAATGATTTCATAGGGACCCACCCTACAGAAAATTACGAAATGCAGGACAATCATTAAAAAAAGGGGGGATTTTCATCTCCACCAAATGATCCTTATGCTTTTTGGGCAAATCCATAGTTTATTCAGCAGAGGGGTGTCGGGGTGTGTGTGTGTGTGTGTGTGTGTGTGTGTGTGTGTGTGTGTGTGTGGGGGGGGGGTGTAGTTTGCAAACACATATATTTTTTGAAACACATCGCCGTGTTTACATTGTAAGAGTCTTTAGTCGACAAAACAAGGCCTGTGTGCGTATGAATGGCCCCTCTGTGCAGATAGGGCCCTGGCAGGTAGCAGTGCACATTATCATGCACAACCCAGACAGACATGTCAAATGAATTACAGCTTGGCATTTGGGGCCCAGGAGTTGGACTCGCTCTGTGCATTAGCTGTGTCTGTTGTGAAATGATTTGCCGTTTTTCAGCCCATTCTGGATCTTAGTTGCCAGGGCTTCCTTTGTGTCTTTTAGCAGCAGCTGTCAGTCGATGAGCCGAGGGAGAAGATCACAGAGCAATTAAAAAAGCCTTTTTATTATATAATGGCAGACACCTCGTGTTTTAGGGTTCTTTAATTGGAAGCGACATGATGCACAGATAAGAAGAGTATCGAGGCTAATGCAACTGCCATTGTGTTTGATGCATTTTCAATAATTAGCTTCTGATTGGTAAAACTCTGAACGTCCATCAAACACACTCACACACTTTGAAGTTTTTTTTTTGTTGTTGTTCTTCTTGTTTATTGAAAATCATATGATTAAAGAAATGCACTTTGATGTATAGATGATGAAAATCTTTTTTTTAATGAAATTTGTTTGAGATACATAATAAACCCCTATTAAGGACCAAGCAGCATATTTTCTTCTCTTTTCTGAGTTCTGGTCTTTGGAGATGAAGAGGAATCAAAAGCAAGAAATAGGAATGAGTCAGGAAAAGCCTGATTGGTCCATTTCAGCTTCTTACGGCAAGGATTTCTATAGTGATTTCTCTATTGTGAGCACAACGTGTGGCACTGATGATGCCGAACACCATTTATAAGTATCATACTCAGAAACTCAAATTTATTGCACATTTTAATAGTTTCTTATAAGGAATTAAGATGTGCTTCATTTGACCATTTTTAGGTCAAAGTGTTCAAGCAAGGTTTGAGATTTATTAAACATATTTATCTCCTTGAAGACTTTATCAGATGGACTAATCAAATTTAGACTCAATTACTCTCCAATGATTGTAAAGCCTTTCTCTGAAATCTAAAAACTGAGATCCTTCCTATTCTGAAAATGATGTCATTTAAGAGGAAATTCTTGCCCAGGATGACATTGATGCCTCCACTAAGCTCATAAATGAAATGCAATAATTCATTTTTATGCTTTTTTGGAAAATGCTCAGATTTTTCTATCCATATCTTAGAAGTGGATGGGATTGGTCTCGCTTCTGAGACATGCAGCTTAAATCCATCGGGGTTCTGTTATTTCAAAGTCAGATGGTGGGAAACAAGACACATTTTCCAGCATTTTAAATTATCAATAATGTTTTGTTAAAGTGTCAACAAGAATAATTTGTTTGGAAAAAATGTTGGTCTGTAGAGGCTCAGCAGAGAGTAATTTATATCATGAGCTTTCTACTTCAGAAACTTAAATTGTGTTTTCATAGAAACTGAAATTCATAAAAAAGCTGAAGCAATTTTTAGTAGCTAATTGTCTTAATATTAATTAGGCTGGGCAATATGACTTTAAAGAAATCTAATCTCTAAATGTTTCCTAAAAAATCAACATGTGACACCTTTTGCCCCTAAGAACTACCTTTGATTTCAATCATCTGTAAGGTGACCTTAATTTAAAGGGAAATGAAAAACTACATGTGAAACCTGCTTATAAAATAATCATGTTGCACAACAAAGAGTGAAAATATAATGCAATAAATGTTTGCAGCAAGTGGTATCACACAGAGAGTTGGTTTATATTAAATACACATCAATTTATTAAAATTTGTTTACAAATTGAAGTCTATTTCCAGCTGAAAATTAGAGGCATGTTTACACCCGAATAGTGTATGTGTGTATATATATATATATATATATATATATATATATATATATATATATATATATCTGCCAGATTCTATTAAATGTGACAAATATTGCATATGTTTTTAGAGTAGAAATAAGACAGAGGAAAACAAATCTCCATTCTCCTTAATTTTCACTCTGTTATTACATTAGATGGTTAGTAATGTAGATCTTAAAGAAATCAAATGTTTTCTAATTGGAAATAGCTTCTCACTGTGACTGCTCTGTAAGGAGAAAAGCATCCGATTTAAAATCTATTTACAGTGGATTTTAGCCTGGGTTGGTTTTAATGGTCGTCTCATTTCTTTTCCTAATTATTAAAGGCTTTGTGTCCCACAACTGCGCTGTCACCATTTCAGCGTGTTGTGATTGTGAAAGATGATAAATAATACAGCAATGCTTGCACAGCAGGATTAAGCAGGGGCTTGTAAGCCTAAGCTGTGTATATTTCAGTGTAACTGTATCCTGTTCAGATCCACTATGAGCATTTTTTTCTTTCTAAATGGGACATTGCAGTCACGTTGTCCAAGAAGCCCCATGCTGCTTTATTGAGAGCAAAGCTCTAAAATCACTGCAGTAATCCTGCAGATGTGGTTCCCGCCGTGGAGAATGCATGGTAACACTCTACCAAGGCGAGAAAGCCGTCTGACCTTTTTTTTTTTTTTCTTTTCAACGCTGTAAAGTTTAACTGCAAACGGAGGTGGCCCCTAGTCAGACAAAAAAACACTCTGAGTTTGGAACCTTGTCTAATCTGAAAGCGCGATGCCGCCCGACAGGCTAATACTGTGACATTGTTTGAAATAATGAGCCAGTGATGGAGTCCGCTAATAAACCAGACTCATTTGAGATTCTACTTGAGTCATCTGTTGACTCAGTGTCCTTCTCAATTTTCCCTGATCGCTATCCCCGCCACTCCTGCCGCCACAGCATGCTTGTATTTGTCAATTAAACGCCAAGTTAACAAATTGTGCTCTCCCTGCTTGAGGTGAGGACAATTAGTCATATCATGTTCTGCTCTTATGGTGGCCTTATTAAAATGTCAAAGGCCTCGACCTAAGCCATAGCTCAAGTATAGTTCTCCCCTCGATTATGTCCCCCAAAGCTGTTAAGACGCTAATTATACTGTAAATAATATATAGTATAAAACTTGGGACATGCCAATTAAAGCGAAGTGATCTAAAAGTGGGCTGCTCTGGTGATTCCTTATTATTCTTTTACCTTTCATTTCAAATTAGCCTGGTTGTAGCCATTAATTAGCAATCCACTTATGCATTTTAATGCATGAACAAATGTTGTGAGTGAGCACAGTGCTGGGCCTCAGGCAGTGCAGCAGCCACTGTATTCCCAGCCTTATTACACATGCCTAACACTGACTGATGTTCCCAAATTAATGCCAGCAGCTCATAGCCACTATCTCTTGCTATATGTGCTGAGCCCGGCTTTTATCCCGGCCTCTCATCTTTTTCCCCAACCTGTTGCGCTTTAGCGGCTCGCTCTCAGCCCCAAGTCTATTTTAGTTCAAATTGGCAGGCTAAATTATTAAAAGCAGATCCATTATGTGGCTGAGCGTTAATTATTAATTGTTCGGCGGGCTTCTGGCAGATTTCAGAAAACCGTTAAAGGGAAGGGCATAGTTTCTGAGGGGAAAACACTGATTGCCAGCTGACTGCAAAAAGTTTCTGTACTAAATTGTAAAAGGTTACAAGTCGGAGATGGCCACGACCGAAGCGAGGGTGTTCTGTGATGCATCTCTTGGACATCACAGTTGTTGATCTCAAACCAGAGCCACTGCACAGTGATGAGTACGGACACAAACACCCGCTGGAGACGGCTGTTAACATATGCAACGCTCCTAGCTGCGAGTATCCATTAGTAGTCAGCACCGTCTGTGTTACGCAACATCTCCTGAGAGGAGAGGAGAAGAGTGAGACTGCAAAACTTGATGAGAGATGAAATTGCAGCCTGTGCTTTGTCCTGAAATCCTGCAGCCTGAATCTCCGACAGCAAAGTGGTCCCAGTTGTGCAGCTCGCTCAAGTGGTTACGTGTCCTCTCAGAACACAAAGCACGGATGTACTCTATAGACAGCCAGGATTTGCTATTGTTTTCTCTAAGTGGAAGCAGATTATAAAGCCAAAGGGGAGGGGGGGTGTATGTGGAGAAAGAGAAAAATTATTTTACAGTACAAACATATAAAACCTTTAATCGTAGATGTATTTTATGTAACTTGATTTGGAACCTCTGCCATCTTGTTCGTTTGTTTTGTAGGCAGCTTTGCAAACACCTTTATCCTTTACGCACAAGTTTTGACTTGATTGCACAAAAAACAAATATGTTGTATTTGTAATTTTCATTTGGTGTTTAGTGATTGCAGAGGTGGACATATTCAACTTGCTTTAGCGTCTTTTATAGGTGATTATCTTGTGCTGCTTTAACAGCAGTCTTTGTGTTGTAAATAATGATGATCATAAGGGTTCAAAGGTCTCAGGATGTTCTCATAGTGGATTTAAATCTTTTCCTGGTTCAATACACCTTAATGAAATGGTGTTTCATTAGCAGGCCCCTGCAGGGCTTCATAACTTGCATAAGGGATCATTCATTGACCTGGATCAGCTGCGCTGGTGGGGATGTCCCACACAATAAAGGGATTTTCTACTCTATTCTATGCGTTCAACAGGAAACCAGACCACAAAGACTTGACTGTAACACTCCAGATACAGAAACAAACCGTAACTCTGAGATTTAAAAAGAGCTGCTAGTTTGTTTGTTTTTTCAGATCCAGCTTGTATCATGTCAGACACTGGTTGGAGTCGGAATCCACGAACCAGACCAAATTTCCTGATCTTTCTTTTATCTGCTTCTTTCCGTTATCTGCTAAAACTCTTGCTCTTTGCTTTTGTTTTGTTTTTCTGCCTTCCTGCAGCTTGAATGGACTGCAGGCATGTCTTGACAAATCATAGAAAGTTTATATTTTAATTTTAGCTAACTTTCTATATATTTTAATATCCATCTGCTTTACTCCGTTTGCCTTCACACCAGACTCCTGGTGTCACTGTGATTAGTAGCACTCAGCTTGCTAAGTTCACTGATTGGAAATGGATCTTATTATTGAGTTTCTCACAAGCTGTTGATCTATTAGGGTTCATCTGGCTGAAAATAATCAATTTCCAGTCACCAGCTGATTCTCACTGCCCTTATTTCTATACATATGATCAGTCTGTGAACATGTGGCACAGAGTCTACGCTTTGAATTGTTTTTCTTGTGTGATGAGTGAAACAAGATGAATGAAAAAATTCAAATATTTTAAAATAATGTGCAAGCATGGACTTCTTAATTATATTATTAAGCAAAAATGCACATTAATAAACACTGCTCTTGTCTCACTTGAGGAGTTTCAAACCTACGTACGTGATAAGTTCCTACGGTTATTTTTATCTTCTTGCCTTCTGCCTGATTATACCAATAATTGTTAACTGCCAATTTGTTTTAACACCATACCATGTTTATGCTTCCTTGATATTAATTATTCATGTCGTTTTTGTGTGGTGGTGTACCATTTTAACACCAGGAGGATGGTTGTTCCCAGCTTTGGTTACTTTTACCTTATTGATTTAAGTTTATTTTCTCTGAGCTTTTTTTATTTTTTTCATTAAAATCATCTCTTTTGATTGGTTTCTGTATTTTGTTGAATTCAGATATTCTCTTCATAAAGAATCACTGACCAGTAAAATAGAAAAACTTCGTCATGTAAAAAAAAAAAAAAAAAAAAAAAAAAGATATAAATGGGTAATATTAAAAAAACTTAAGAGATATGGTTTAAGGAGGATGTTTTGACAGCAGCCCCTTTAATTTTCTAAAACATGTTTAATGCTCATTCGCATTTTGGTTGATAAATTGAAATATCAGCAAAGACCTTAATGTTTTGCTGCTAGAACCAAAGTAATCAATCAAAGCTGTGTCCTCCATATTAAACATCATCACCTCTAGCCAGGTTGCGTGCTAGCAATGGTAAATGGCCCTGCCTCTTTGTGTTTAAGGACTGCTATTGTTGTAAGGTAATATGGCTCTATTATTCCTGAATGGAAACAGGATATCTGTTCATATGTGGACACCTTGACTAGTGTATTATGCTGTTCTGTAATTAATGGTGATCTAACTTCCGCTCCTGAATGAGAAACATCCTGTTTAAACCATTCATTATATAAAGACAAATAGGATTTCAATCTATAACTTAGCAGAGAAAAAAAAATGCAATAAGGGATTTCCCAACCAGCTATTTACTTAAATGAATCATGGATTTAAGGGGCTTTCCCCACCAGGCTTGTAGTTTTTATTTATTTTTTTTCAAACTGGATTAAATAAAAGATAAAATGGAGTCTGAAAGTTGCTATAGTCATCATTTGGCTTGCATCTTGCCCCTGCTAAACATGTTTTCGCCTGGAGTAATTAGTGGAAGGCTAGGCTAATGTTAGTGGGTTTTTTAATGTTTGACAAGACTCTTTTATGACTGATTCCTAACACTAAGATCTTATATCATTAAAATATAAATGGACTGTTCCAGTATAGCATGTTGACCTAAGTAAATATAGTGCCCAAACTAAGTACAGTGGGTAATGCTGTTGCCTTGCAGCAAGAAGGTTCGGGGTTCTTATCCTGGCCCAGGGTCTTTCTGCACAGAGTTTGCATGTTCTCTCTTTGCATGCATGGATTCTCTATTAGGTTTATTGGCTTCTCTAAAATTGTCCTTAGGTGTGAGTGTGTGTGTCTCTGTGTTGCCCTGCGACAGACTGGTGACCTATCCGGGATGTACCCTGCCTCTCGCCAGAGATAGGCACAGGCCCCACCGTGGCCCTGAAAAGGGACTAAGCATGAGAGGATGGATGGATGGATGGATGGATGGATGGATGGAAGTGGGTTAAAAACATTCCTATCAAAGAGTATTGTACCTTTTAGAGCATCACTGCACTTTTCCATCTTCACTTAGAAAGTAGCTTTGCTGCTTTTACAGAGCTTTAAATATATATATATATATATATATATATATATATATATATATATATATATATATATATATATGTATATATGTATATGGTCTTGTTTTACCATCAATGTGAGGGAAGTATTTTGTAAAATATCCTACATGCGAGGACTTACAGGTACATATGGGGACTGTTCCCTATATGGTAAAGTTCTGTTCTTTGAGTTGGGGTTAGGTTTAGGACTAAGGTGTGAATTCAGTTTAGGTTAGGATTAGGTACATCTTAGTAATAGTTAGGGTAAGGGTCTGGGTTAGGCTATATAAAATGAGAGAAAGTCAATTAAATGTCCCTATATGTCATGAAAACAAAGCTGTGTGTGTGTATGTATATGTATAAATTTATATCTTTTTTTTTACATCACTAAGTTTTTCTATTTTACTGGTCAGTGATTCTTTATGAAGGGGATATCTGAATCCAACCAAGTACAGAAACCAATAAAAAGATATGATTTTAATGAAAAAATTTAGCTTTAATGGTCCATGTTGCTGCTCAGAATCCTGTATAAATGCAAGAGTTTCCACTGCATTAATGTAAAAGCTTTAGAAAGTTAAATATACCAGTTAATTATTTGGACTCTTTACATGCAAAGTCTTTCATTTTGTGACATTTAGTGGACAGCTGCAGTCAACACCTGTAGAGCAATGATGTCAATGGGTAAATAGAGGCCAACTCACTGTAAATGTCACTGGGCCAGCTCAAACTGGTAACCTGTTAGAGTTTACATAAGATAGTCGCATAGCCTCTGCTTTTGACATGTTAGTGACTGAAACAGTGAGTGGATTATAGAGCTTTTCTCTTTGTTGTTGCGTGATTCTGGTTCTGTGATGGCCTCTGTCCTAAAGCAGGGAGGATTTGATGGAGTTGTTTCCCTTGAGGTCACAGAGCTCCAATCCACATGACTACTAAATCCCTGAAGAATATGAAAGTCGTGACATTTTCTGCTGCCATCCACCAATCAATTGTTTTGCTGTCATGGGTAGTTCGCCTCTTCCAGCCAACACTATTTTTTTTTCTCTGTTGTGGTGGCCCAAGCACTTTTCCTATTTTTTTTCTTAGCGTCCTGTTAATGCTGACTCTTATCGGCATCCCTCAAGCTGTCTATTTGTAGCTTCCTCTCATTTCTCACCTGTCGCTCCTCAGCTTTATCGTCTCTGACAGTTGAGTTTAGGTGATGTAGAGGATTTATCTGGGATTCGGCTCAATATTTGTCATTTGTAAACAAAAGTTATACACCCGGCTCTGTTACGATGAATCATTTTATCAGGCATTTTAAATAAAGTTCACTTTTAAACTCTATGGAGACATTTGAAATAAAAAGATATAATTTTCAAACTTTTTGTGTTCCTCCACAAGCTCTGCACAGTAGTTTGCTGGATTTTTTATCCTTTCTTATTGGCAGAAACTTGGGCCATCAGAAACTGAAATTGAAATGGCTTATATTTATGTTAATTGAATTTAATTGCATAAGTTTGAAACTGATTTTCACTAAATGGAAACTTAATTCTCCACTTAAAAAAAAAAAAGAAAAATGCACATGCACAACCCTGTCCCCGCTCCCGAGAGGGAACGCCTATTAAATATGTGCAAGAGCCCATATCTCCACGTGCACGCTCTGTTTAAAAGTTGCTGTTTTTATCGCTCATGCAAGCCTATTTAAAAAAAAAAAGATTTGCAATTTCTCCACTAAGTCAGACTAACCACCATGTTATACCAAGAATTGCCTCCCGTTTCGCACACTGATGAGAAAACTAATTGAAATATGAATGAAAAGGGAACTTTTAAACATATTCTTAATGTTTTATATTTCTTATGCATGGACGCCTTAAAATTGAGAGTTTTGCTGGACAGATAAATGCTGAGAATTACCTTTCCTATCGCGGGAGCATACATGGCCCTAAGCTCTAGCACATTCATGAGAAAACGGATTGAAATATGAATGAAAAGGGAACTTTTAAACATATTCTTAATGTTTTATATTTCTTATGCATGGACGCCTTAAAATTGAGAGTTTTGCTGGACAGATAAATGCTGAGAATTACCTTTCCTATCGCGGGAGCATACATGGCCCTAAGCTCTAGCACATTCATGAGAAAACGGATTGAAATTTGAATGAAAAAGGGAACTTTTAAATATATTCTTAATGTTTTGTCAGAAAAGACATAGAATGGTGTTGATGGCAAAAGCTGGAAATGCCATTCACTGAGCATAGAGTATATTCATCGGACACTGTAGCACATCGACTAAAGAAAATCTCCTTACAAGTAAAAATTGCATTCATTCAACTTTATCTCTAAACAAAAATTTTAGGGCATCGAAGCATAAGAAATCTATATAATATTAAGGAATATGTTTATTTTCGTTCATATTTCTCATCAGCGTGCGAGAGGGGAGGCATTTCTCAGCCTAGTGTTAGATGAAAATGGGGACGAGCACGCAGGAAGGCCTTACGTAAACATATCACCAAAATGATTGACAATTAGGAGGACCATTTATTTTGATGATCCACCTGGAAAAAAAAGACCATCCTCCACTATACCTTTAGTTCCATAATTTCATTTCAGATTGAAAATTTTGTGACTTTGTGTCAAATAAAAGGTTCATGAATTTGACATTTCCCATTAAGTTAAATTTATTTTTAGCAGATTTGGAGCTGAAGTGGTGATGTGTGGGCAGTAGATGTCATAACAATGCTATCCCTATATCGATGGGGTAAAATGGAACAACTTAACAGCAGCGCCACACTATACTATTTTTGCGTCTCTCATCTCAAGTAGCTTTACAGTTAGCCCAAGTCTGCCTATTTTTTTTTTAATGCATAAAAGATCTTGTACAAAAAGATGTATCATTGTTATAGACATCTACCTAACTCTATTGCATTCTTCTGCTGTCAAATTTATATAACACCTTTTCAAGTCATGAGAGTCCAAAGCACTTTGCTGAGCATTTTCTTTAATACCCTTTCACTCACATATTCATGCACTGATGTTGGTGAGCTGCATTGTAGCAGCTGGGGCTCCCTGGCAGAAGAGAGGCTGTTGATTACCCTCCATCTCTCTCAAAATAGTTGTGGTATTTGACGTGAACATTTCTGATCAAAGCTGGTCTAAAGAGACGTGGTATTCATGTCTTTCTTTAATCCAGGCAAACCGAAAGTCGGTCCTGGAGGGCCGCTGTCCTGCAGGTTTTAGAGGTTTCCCTGCTTTAGCACAGCTGATTATGATGACTGCAGTTAAACAAAAGCCTGTTAATCAGCTTTCAATTTAAATCAGCTGTGCTGGAGCAGGGAAACCTCTAAAGCCTGCAGGACAGCTGCCCTCGAGGACTGAATTTGGGGATGCCTGCTTTAGTCGATTGGAAACCTGCAATGCTGTGTATAAATGGAAAGACTCAAGGGTGTAATAAACTGAATCAAAATATTAATGAGGATGCACAAAAAAAAACACAGCTTGTCTCATGGCTTCCTGCCAAGCTGATCAGACACCACACTATCTGCATCTGAACTGAGTTCCTGTCTGCTGCTCCTTGTAGATCATTAGAAAACTGGGTTTCTAGTGATCTTCAATGATCAGTGGACCTTTAAAACTTATGTTGCCTCAATTGCTTGATCACCAGTTTTTCATTGTAAACAAGAAAAATCAAGATATACCTAACCCACGAGGCTTCTATTGTATTCTATGGGGATCTCCCACTGTAACGATTTTAACATCCTCCTAATTGATCTCCAAGCCCTCTAAATATGATCCAGAACATAGTGCATCACCTGGTCTTCAAGCAGACTAAAAGAGAACACGTCACACTGCTGTTTGTTCAGCTTCCCTGGCTACCATTACCTCCCTATACATTTAATTAAAGTCCCTGATTTTGGCCTACCAGTACTAACTGGAATAGCCCCCTTTTACTTAAAGGCATATGTAATGAGTCAGTCACTTGGGTTTTCAAGGGATTGTACATTAGCAGTGTCAACCAACAAAAATTTAAGACAACCAGTCCTTTTTTAAGATGCTGTTCCACAGCTGTGGGATAACCTACCATGTTTACCTGAACGGTTGCATCTGTCTATTTTACCCTTTGCTTCCTTGCACTTGCTATTGCACACTGTGTGCACTTCCTTCTGTGCTGCACTTTATTTTTACACCATCACCTCTTGCAGAACCTAATGACCTCTCATCTAAGTAGCTTTGCCACATGCATACATCTAAATTTATACCTTAAAACTAATGCAGACCTTCCTTCTGAACTGATGAAAATGTTACTGCACTAACACTAATAAATGAATTGGAGCTTAGAGTACTGGTAAAAGAAAAGCTCATAAACATAAAATCTGTATTGCGTGCTTTCCCTAATGTGGCCTTAAAGTTTGTCTTAAATATGTTATAGCTTAAACAAATTCATAATTTAACATTCAAAGTAATAAGAGAATAACAGCACTCCTTCTCTCTTGAATCTGGGTCCTTTCTTCAAACCTTGATGGTGATGATGGACATGTGACAAACATGGCTTCAAACTGTCATCTTTAAAGTAATGATTGATGTCTTGCCAAATTCTGTCTTTCTGTGTAATTGCAAACTACACTCCACACTGTTCATAAAACATAGCCAAAGGAAAACTCTGTTGTTGTTTTTTTCTTTGTGAGGGCATTTCTGCAACAGATTTAGTTTAACGGTTATAAAACAGGGGCAACAACAATATTTGTTTATTCCCTACAGTGGATAATACTATTGCCCTTTGTTGATCCTCTATTCATTGCATTGCTCTGAAAGTCCAGAAACAGCTGCCATATGAGAGGCTGAATGTGGCAGCTGATGGATTTTATCCAAATATTCTGATACATGCAAGGTGTGGCCAATACACACATCAGCTTTATCAGTGCTGAAACTCAGACATGCACATCAAATAAATTATGGATAATTCCGTATCTTTGAGTCTACCTTAGAAATCCTCCTATATACACTGATGGTGGGTGGATATGCTACTTTATTGTCTTTGCGGTCTGTTTTAAGCTCTATCCCAACAATAAGAGGTTGGACTGTCGCACTTGACTTGACAGGGGCTGTCTGTGCCTGCAGTAGGGTGACGGAGTCCTTGCTTCCATTACCTGAGCTCATACACCGTCACAAGACATCCATCACACATTGTATGAGGTCCGTCTTCATTTCAGTGAGTCACCTCTGCTGAGCCACTGTCTCTTTTTGAGTGAGGGCTTGTCGGCTGGTTGGAGGCGACTGTGAGCGTCTGCAGCTCGTCTAACTGCTCTAAATAGAACCGTGGAGCTCTTGGCAGCGCGGCCTATCGGTTTAAGTGTGTGATGCTGCAGATGTTTGTTGAACGCTGATCAGCATGCCTTGTGTATTCTGCCATGTTGCCGAGCAGCACTTTCTCCTGTCGCATCTCGTTTCGCTTTAGATCTGGCAAAACGCTGCCTCTCTAAATACCGTGGAGACACCACGTCAGGGGTTGCTGTCTGCAACCACTGCACTTCACAGACCATTTAAGATTTGGTGCCACCACTTTCATGCTTCACAGCCACACATACACAGATTTTAGTCTAAAGCCATGTTTACATGGAGTGCTAAGCTTTCTTTTCCTGAGAGCAACGACAGTGTGACAGCTCTTTGCTGTGGCATGCAGAAGTGACAAGTTGAGCTAAAAAAGTAGGATATTTCGCTGGTGTTTATTGAACAATTCCCTAAATGTACAACCTGATAACTTCACATGAGTAAAATGCTCAAATCTGGCTGTAAGAAATGCTGTATATAATGAACATCCCTTTAAAAGATTGTTAGTTCAGAGAATGATTATGGGAAAACTGGACTTGGCCCAGATTTGATCACCAACTTAAGCAATTAGTTCTCCTTCTTTATGCATACATGTCTCTCTTTTTTTTTTTACTTTGCCTATTTATTTTTACTTTTTTCTTTATATTCTTCTTCTTATTCTACTTTTTAGCTTTCCTTCCTCAGCTGCTACCTTGTCCTCTCCTGTCTTTATCCTTCTTTATTTCTGTCTTTTATGTCTGTCTTTCCTTCCTTTTCTAAAATTATATAATTTCTGTCTTTTTTTGTTGCTGTTGTCCTTCCCTCTTCTTGCTTCCTTTGACCTTTTCCTCCTCTTATGTGTCTACCCCTTTTGTTTGCCTGAGGATTTCTCTGGTAACATATTCAAACCCTGCCTACTTCCATAAATTGATTTTTTTTTTCTTAACTCTGTGTGAAGGACCAGGACTTCAGTGCAGAAATTGCAGTGGACAAATAGTACAGTCATGACTTAGAAAAATAAAAACTACACTAGTGTTTTTCAAATGCTCCTCTTCTGAGAGGCAAGGTATTGATTAGTGTTCTAGCATTATTGTTAAAACTGTCCCTGAGTCTATTAATGCATTACTTCAGCACTCTATGTCTGCAACACAAGGGCAGCAGCTCAAACCCTCATTGTCCTGTTTGTGTCTAGTCCTACAGAATGCTGCCTGCCCTTTTGAGCATACACTACCCCATTTCTCCTTGTTTTAATAGCAGTGATGTGAAATGGATTTCTTCAAATGGCATGCCAAACTTTACCCGTCGAGTAGAATCTTTGCAACCGATGCATTAGTGGGAATCCCGACCTGTGTTTTCAGTGTACGTCATTGTGTGAAAGAATCTCTTCTTCTTATGCAATTCATATTCCCCATTTACACTGCCCTTGAAAAACCGATCCACGCCAAGACCGGTCCGAGCTCGGATCAGTTAACCAGGCCGAGCTCGGTTCTGACGACCGTTTACACATCACCCTATCTCGGTTCCTCGACTCCTCGCCTCCTAGTGACGATCTGGGGTATTACTGCCAGTATTGAAGGAGGAAATCCAGCAGTTGGTGGCGGTAATGCACCAAAAGTTGTTTGCCAACCGCAATAAAACACAAGAAGAAGAAGACGAAGAAGGAGGGAATCAAGCAAATCAAAATGTTGCGTGGAGAATATTTCGATTGTTGTTTATAGTTGTTCTTCTTCTGTTTTGTGTTGGTTGGCAAGAGAAGCGAGCCAGGGAAAAACCAAGCCGAGCCCACCTCTGGAACTGGTCTACAGTTAGCGTGGTCTGGTTGTGTCTAGCTCGGTTCAGTTCAGTTTGCTTTCAATTTACACACGATAAGTTATCTCAGTTACTGAGCTTGGACCGGTCTCGGCACGGTTTTTCAAGTGTAGTGTAAATGGGGTATTAGACACTTTTTTTCTTACGACCCTTGGCCATTTTCAAAGAACCGCGGTGAGAAAGGCAGGCTTCAATTACTGACTGAAACTGTAGCTCACACATATACACCTGAAAGTGCACATGCGCAGAAAAAGATAGCTAACTGGTGACGAGAACGCAAAATGGCCTTGTGTAAACATTACCTGAATGATTGACAATTAGAAGGACCAATTCTTTTGTTGATCCACCCAGAAAAAAAAAATCCTCCACTATACTTTTAAGTTATACCTTTAGAAATCAAACTTTTTGGAAATGTATATTTCTTGCTCCGAAATCTTTGTTTTACGTAACAGAATCCCTACAAGCAAGTTTGCCTCCACCAACATACAACAACCTAATGGAAACACTGTCTGTCATTCAAGAGCTTTTAGCAAGCATCAACATTCTCTCAATTTTGGCAGCTGCTTCAAGTATCGCATTACTGATTCTTGGAATGAAGGTGGAGGAGTCTGGTTTTTCTAAACCTTTAAAATTGTCTCTCTGCTTTTTTCTTAAAGAAATTGCTGCAAACATAGCAAAGCCCATAGAAGCTAATTAAGCTTTTAGGGCTTAGTAAAAGCAGTTTTAAAGCTGAAATCTCTCGGGTTGGCTGAGCATTTTCACAGCTTTCCTTTATTCTTCTTTATAGCGAGAATGTTTTTTTCTTTAGAGATCATTTGATTTGTCTTCTAATGGTAATAACAGAATGATTAGTAAACCTTTGACACGTCACCCCAATGTTTCTCTGGAATGGCTCCACTTGCAAACAACCCTCCATATTTGAACTGTTTATCAGGGTGTGTGTATACAAACACTCCATATCCTCTCCTGTCTTCCTCCTCTCCTCCTGGTTTGTGTTGCTCACCAGCAGGCTTCACAGCTGACAGGGGATGATGGCTCCAGTCCCTGACGAGAGTGGATTTTAATGAGCACTATGAAATCTCCCCAATCTAAGAAAGTGGTCCATTATCCTTCAGCACTTCTCAAAACTGATACATGTCCATCACAGAGGACAGCAGTGGGGTGTAAATGCAGACCTGTTTTGTTGTGTTCTGAAAGGTGATTCAGCGCCCAAGGCTGAGCACTATTGCTGATGGGTTTTTTTTTTTTCTCAGATCAGTCACTATTGTGTTTCTGTTGTTTTTCTTTTTTTGCATTTCACACTCATTGCATCAGAGAATGGCTGCAGCTCAGTAAGGTAGTTAGGACTATGCTGAAGTGGTGGGTGTAGATCTGCCAGCGATCCCTCTCCATTAGCTAAACCAGATACACGATTATATGTCCAGACACCATAAGATGAGGCCAGCGCTACCTCCACCTTCAGATCGCTCTGTAAGTGAGCTGTCATTCAGCGTGTCTGTTCTGACGTGTAACACACCTCCACCTTCTTATTCTTTCTCCATCCTCCTGCTTCAGTCTTGCTTACTCTCTCCTCGTGCATCTCTTCTCTTCTGTGGACGCTCTCCAAGGAGTCCTATTGATATGCTTAGAGAGGCATTGCAGACGGAGTGAGGTAGAGGAGTGAAAGTCACACACTGCAGCAGGAGATTCACTGCCTTCTTTTTACTTCAATCAACAGTAGAAAAACTCACAACTTAACTCAGCTGGGAAATCTCCTTGCTTTTTTTTATCATGTCTAACTTTGGATTCGTAATTACAGCCCTGCAAGTGGATCGAAAGTTGACCATTTTTGGCTTATGCTCAATTAATCATTAGGGCTCAGTTCATGCGAAGACATAACAATTATCTCTATGATGATGTCAGTGCAAGCTTGTTTGCAGTGTCCCACTGCAAAAACCCGTGCAGTATCCCGCTGCAAACAGTGTGTCACTGCAAATGCGTTTTAGCACTGTACTTGGTTGTTTGCAGTGCTCCACTGCAAGTGTGGTACACTGCACTGGCAGTACCCTACTGCAAAAAAGACAAACAACCTTGTTTGCAGTGGGACACTGCAAGCTTGTTTTGGTTTTTTTTCCTGTGACATTTTTGCAATAACTCAGACATCTTGGACTCTGAAGGAATACCCCTCCCACACACACAAAGAAGTGGAAGTGTTGCCTTTATTTCTGTGTGGGTTTTTGTCACTTCCCCAAATTCCTTACTCTTTGGCAAGCTATTGTTAATTTAACGAGAAAAAAACAGATGTACATTTAGTTTTTGTTCCAGTTAAAAAACAAGATGTTGTATGCCACGTTGGCCAAAAGATTGTTCATTAAAGAGCAAAATACATTCTATCCCAACTAATACTACTTATTTTTTAGCTTGCTTTTTGTGAGATGTGTATATCTTGACATGAATTATATGGATCTGTCAGCTTTTCCTCTATTGAGAATCATACCATGCCAATTTTATAAATAACTTCAATCATAAGTCTGCCATGGTTTCACAGATACAGTACTATACAAAAACCCCTCTGTAAACAGGATGGGGTCCTCTTTTCGTATAAAAACTCTACCCAATACAAAGAGATGTTTTCAAAACTGAAGATACCAGAGGTATGTTTTATAATACCTGTCTAGTTCTTAAGCTAGGCTTAATAGGCCAAGCCTGGCTTATTCTATTGTCATTTGGGTTTTATAAAGCTGGCTCTTAGTTCAAACACTGTCTTCTTTGTTCAATCCAGCAACAGGGAATACGGTAAACAACAGAGTATTAGCAATAATCTATACCCAAAGCCATCAAAAACAGCAAGTAGGTATAAGCTATTTATTGCAAAAGGAATTTTATGCAATAAATGATCATACATGAATATTTTTCAACTTAAGTAAACATATGCAGGTATGAAATGTATAAATCATATTTACCATCTAAAATATCTTAATATTTTGTCTGTCTTGCTTTGTGAAAAGAGCTTTGCCTTGACCCATTTAAGGAATCCTCACACTCCATGTTTGTGCCTGTCTGTTTGAGGGGGACCAGGATTCTGCAGGAATGTTACAGATTTTTCTAGAGGGGTTTAATTTACTTGACTGACTTAATTGGACCTCAGCTCCCCCACAGAACTGCTTGAATCATACCCTGACTGTTCTCTTGATTCTCCCCATTGGCCTGCACTTCTTTACAAGTAGTATAAAGTTGGGCGGATGCGGTCCTCCCCCAGTCTTTCTTACTTTTTTTTGGTTTTGTCTTGTAGCTGAACCATCAATAAGGTTATTTGAATGTGAAAATCTGGCCCAGATTTCTAGTAAGTAACTTAATATTACTTTCAGGCATAAGAAATGTGTTCCTAAATGTAGTTATTTGCATAATACCAACAATGTTTGTTTGGTCCCATTTGTTTTTAATCCCTTACAAATGAATTATCTTTTTCTTATGAATTAACTTTTTTCTTTCATTTTTTTCATTTCGTACCTAGGGATTGGTTTGTCTGGCAGCTTTGTGCTTTTTAAAAAAGTAATTTGTTCATTTTATTTTTTTATATATTAACAAATGATATATATAAAAAAACTAAATCAAGTATAAAGTGTTGCTTCGTTTCTATGAATTGTTACAATGGTGTTTGCCAGAGCTGCAGAATTTATCACTTTACACAGTATTCATATTTCTATACTTTATTTATTGATAGTTGTTGTATAATGCAGCAGTAAAAAGTTTTAGGAAATAATTAAAGCTTTGAAAACCACACAATGTAGGAGTTGAGAGAGAGTTGCTGAATGTTCTGCGATGCAGACCTAATGAAGTGTTTGTATCTCTGCCTTATTGACCATGAGGATGTGTCCTTGTCCTTTCCTACTCAGGGCCAAAATAGCAGTCAGGCTGTGATTAAAGTGTGGTTTCATCACAACCCCACGGTTTGGATCAGCAATACAGTATAGACTACATTATTTCCTGTTTTCACAATAGGGTTGTCCCTTTCTGTCTTAGCATTCTTTTCTGTAGTTCTCCAGCTTTTGATCACATCAGCCAGACTGATATAATCCGTGTCCTCAGGGCATGGATGCATGATGCACAAACTGAACAATGCTCACGCCAAGGTACAGAAAATGTACATCTGATAATTTAGCTTTAGATATTTTGTCTTTTCTTTTAGTGTTGGATGAGTTGGCTTAATTCCACCCTATCAGGAGCCCCAAACTGACTTTAAGCTTTACTTTGGAAGGTGCAATATCTCTTTCTCCATACCCCCCTTAGTAAACTTCTGTTTGCTCCAGATAAGGTACAAACTGCTGATAAGTAGAGACCTCATTCATAAAACCTGATCTATTCTTTAAGGTAGCTGCACAGCCCATTGCTGATCTTTCTCATGGGCTGCATTGTAATGCAGCTATAAATCAACAGAAACTTATGAATGTAAGGTTAGAAGAAAAGACAACAAAATTCCTCTCATTAAGAAGCCGGGAAGCTAATTTTTTGTCCTTACTGAGTATTTGCATTAATTTGCTATGATGCTGGAGCTCTGCTAAAGATGAAATATCGCTATACATGGTTCCATCATTGGTGTGGTAATGAGGTCATAAGAGAGGGGCTAACTCCTCCCTTTTTTTAGAAGTTCAGTAACGTTAAAAGATAAAGGCTAAAGACTACAATTGTTCTAATGCTCACATGTGCAACTTGATCGATATCTACTCATACTATAATATCAAAGGACATAAGGGATGATGCCTGACGAGGGGTCCAATTATCAGAAATGAATGGATGATGCAAAGGCAAGAAGCGTCCCATCTGCTCAGAGTGCATTTCTGGTAATGGACACATGGAATGATATTTTTTTGCTTCTACTATGGTCACTTAGGAAAGGAAAAAATGTTAAATCAATTATTAACCAGGTATTTTTTTTTTAGTTGGCAAAGTAAGTTCGGATCATCAGGCTATTTGATCAGAACTTTTATATACTTTTCCTATAACACGCCAATCAAAATCAAGTATTCACCCTCATCTTGGGATAACTGGTTGATTCCATCTTAACTGCATATTCCCTACTGACAGCTTGTAGTCATTTATTCTGGTGTCTTTTTTTTTTATAAAATCCAAACGTCCACATGCTTTCATAATGCAAAATCCTGACAATATTGTCATAGAGAAAGAGGCTGAACATCCCGCAGGTAAAGGGCCGCTCACTTTGGGATAATTCCCGATTGCTGATTGTTCAGTTGCTGATGAGCCCCTTAGATAGATTGAAAAATATGTTCAGTTAAAAAGAAGTCAGCTGCTCCGCAAAGCTTTCAAGCTGAAGGAGATATGAAATTCTCTAAGATTTAGAGGTAGATTACTGGCATGACTTTGGACTTGCCAAAACATGGCGAAGCAATACCAGCAGATGACATACTGCTGCTTACAGAGACATCACTGGCTGGATACTTAATATTGGACCTAAAGTGGTTCATCCTGTAGCTGTTGATTGTAGGGTTCATGGATACCTTTGTGTTTGGAAGCTATTTAAACAGGGGCTCCAGCAGCAGTATTCCCACAAATTCTTGAAATGGCTTGCCCTCCTATCATCTTTATTACCATCGCAAGGTCACCTCTTTTCCTTCCTTGTTGAATTGACAAACCGAAATAAGGCATCTTTTTAATGCCTATTTAATTTATTGAAATATGCATGGACTCATGTTCATACTTGCAGGGTCTGACCCCTCACTTCCCTCTATTCATGACCTTTTATCATGTGTGCAGCCTGTCACTGAGTCACCTCGCTTGGCGCACAAACACAAAGAATCCCACAGAAAACCACCCATAAATTCATGCAGAGACTGATTGGCCTCTCTGCGTCTGCAGCTCGGTATGATGCAAATGTGCACCCTGTTCCCTGGACGGGTTCAGGCTGACTGTACGTCCAGATTACACCTCCTGCTTTGCCTGGTCCTGCTTTGAGTGACTTTACTCCCACACCCACGAGGACATATTCTTCCAGGCCAGAGGGGTGCCGGCACTAATTTGACAGCTGCCTCGGCTCATTATCTGATAAAAAGACACTTTTGGCCCTGCAGTTAAAACACTATCAGTTTAAATGTTATTTGCAACAACCTCACATGTTGCAGGCTGTCGTGGTAATGCAGAGTCAAACAGGATGTTTAAGGAAAGCCTGCTTTAGTTTCTAATTTTGTGTCAACTGCAGAGCACAAGTGAGCAAACAGTCATTTTATAGACATGTCCTGTAAGTTGATATGCTTCCTGTTGGATATAACCATTAACCAGGCTGCTGTCGTCTCTTTGCTCTTTCCCCCTGGCATCACCTTGACCTAGACTTGACCATGGACACCTTCAGCACCAAGAGCCTGGCCCTACAGGCACAGAAGAAGCTAATGAGCAAGATGGCAACAAAGAGTGTGGCTAACCTTTTCATAGATGACACCAGCAGCGAAGTGCTGGACGAGCTGTACCGTGTCACTAAGGAGTACACGCGCAACCGCAAAGAGTCCCAGAAGATCATCAAAAACCTGATCAAGATGGTGGTGAAGCTGGGAGTGCTTTACAGAAACAACCAGTTCAACAGCGAAGAGCTGATCCTGGTGGAAAACTTCAGGTGAGATGGAGATATAAAATAATGCATAAAGTTTGTTTTTTGTTTATGTTCTACAAGATTTATTGGTAAATGATCTGAACTGATACAGAGCAATTTTAAGTTAAAGGACTCCGAAGTGCTTTGCATTATGTTGAGTCACATTTTAGCCACAGCTTTCCTGGATCTCGCTGACAGAGATGAGGCTGCCCCCTATCAGTAAAAACGACGCCTAACATGGACGGGGCTGGGCTTTGAACCGGCGACCCTCTGATTGCAAGACACATCCCTGCATCCTACTACACTGTCTCATTTCAGCTACAACTAGAATCCTGCGCGGGACAGATTTTCCCGTCCCGCTCCCGCAGTGTTCAGTCCCGCTCCCGCAAAGAATTATGATTTTTATGCAATTATGATTTACACCTGGAATAGTTTGTCCTTTTCCTGCCCGCAATTCCCGCATGATTCCGTCGTTCGCCTACTGCTGAAGGCAATTCGTGTCGTATGTTCCTATGAAATAAAAATATATATTTTGCTGCTTTAGGATCCGCCATATTTGCACATCTAGAGTCATGTTATTTTTCTTTGCAAACAAATTAAGCAATTTTTTTTATTTTTTTAAATATTCACCACATGTTCTTATTTTGATCTAGGACAGATTTATCACATAAATATGCTTCAACCTAATTTTCTTTTGGTTGTATTTTATGAGCTGCTCCAGCTAGGTTTAATCTCTATTAGCAGCCTTTAGATCTTTTCTCTCAGCTTTGACCTTTATTTAGCTCTTCTCCCTCCACACTGACCAGCTTCTCTATCCATCCTGAACTAAATTATCCCAGCAACACAATGCTGCAACCAACAAGTCTCAAGGTTGACTTCCTGCCATACACACCGTTTTAAATGTTGGATAAAAGTGCAGTTTTGGTCTCATCTGACCAGGACACCTTCCTCTACAGATTTCTCTGCTCCCTACATGGTTTGTTGCTGCTTCTCTGATGTTTGCATTCCTCAAACTGCCTGTCAGTTTGGCAGACGGCCACAGGGTTTAAGTATGTTGACAAAATAAAAAGTTATGTACTGCGTCAGTTTCTTTCCAATTCCCAGTTATGTACTTCTTTGTTATTCTCAGTCGGATAAGATCGTAACATCACAGAATGTGGGAAGGGTCGTAAATATTTTTGCAAGAAAATCTGTCCGCCATTCAGTAAAAATATTTCATGTATCCATGGAGCAATTTACTGGTTTCTATTTTTTTTCTCTACTTCATTTATTATACAAGTGGTACAATATAATAAATTTTCTTTGTTTTTGTTAAATAATGGGTCAAAATAATTTACATAAGAAATCCATTATTTATAGTATATATTAGCATAGCATCTGCTTGCAGATGGAGGATTAATTAAACATGGATGTATTACTTTTTTCATGATATATATATTTATAACATAACAATGATCAGTTAAGCAAATATAAGGGCTCTTTGTGAGGTTAGTAACAATATTAAACAGTGCATTAAGCATGTTGCAAGAGAGATTCAGTTATTTAAGAGCTTATCCACCTTATTCCTGTTATCCTTGATGCTTAGCCTCATTTTAGTGTGAAACATTCAAAATCAGACAATATGGATAGAAAACTAAGATTTCACCATTTGAACTGAACTGTTAACCTTAAAACACTTGACTTTAGATCTATTGTAATCGTCAAATACAGACAGTCGGCTGCTCATCTCTTGGAACAGGGCAGATCTTCCAGCTTTGTAGCTGTAACGTTAGAGAAGTTAGAACAAGTCAATTGGCTATTGATCTGGTGTTTCCTTTGCTTTTTAATATGCATCAAGTGCATTAAGTAACCCTTTTAATGGGCAATTTTCTGCTGTGGGTAAGGAAAAGGGTCACATATGAAAAGCTCAGGATGTCTTGCACAAGAGTTATTACCAATCATAAAATGACATGACTCCCCTTTAATTCATAAGTGGAAGAGAGGAAGGGAGGGGAGTCTAAATACAAACCCAATCTACTCCAACTGAAAACAGAAGCTATTCTAGTCTGCACCCCTCATCAGATCCAGTCATCTATTTCCCCCTATATCCTCCTCTTGCCACAGCCCCCCCCCCCCCCCCCACACACACACACAAACACACACACACACACACACACACAGTGACTAATCTTGGTGTAAGATTTGATCCTCTATTCGCATTTAAAACATGCATCAAACACCTCTGCAAGACCACCTTTTACCATCACAAGATCATCTCTGAACTTCATTACTTTACATATACGCTATATGCAAAGCGTCTTCTCACTTTCATCTCCTCAAGACTCAAAAACTTCAATATGTAAAAAACAGTGAAGCCTGGATCCCGATGAAGCAAAGGAGACATTACTTCATAAACCAAAATGTTTCTTTTTGCAAACTTCTTACGAAGGTTATGAAAGGCATTTAATTTCCACATTAGCAAGAGCCATAGAATATGTGAAGTCAATTTGAGTGTCAAGGAATTAGCTTTCAAGTTTAACTTGCTTGAACATTCAGACACATTGGCTGTTTTTGACTATCCACAAGTTCTTTAGAGTCTCCTTTAAAAGCCTTAACATAGACCACAGCAGTCTTCTTTCTGAAGGAAACCTCCTATAGATCTTTGGATCTCTTTTTTTACTCAGCAGTCCAGTGGACAGCGAAGGAGATGCTTGAGGTTTAAACAGACCATGCGGCCTCCTTTTATAAAGCTGAATAACAATGTTCTCATGATGTTTGACTGATGATTTGGTCAATCACTAGCTCAGGGTAATATGGTTTCATTTTAGGGAACCCCTGTATTATTTTACATGGCTTAAATGAATTTAATTCTAATAAACCTTTACTGATCCTTCTCTTTCTTCCTCTTGACCAGATATGTGTTTGTTGGGTTCTGTGATTTGGGTATCCCTGACTAAGAGTAATGTGTGTCAGATATTGACAAACCCTGCAAAATTATAAGGCTGGAGCTTTTTGCAAAAGGGACAAAAAACTGCAGTGAGAGAGATTTAGTTTCTTATGTGCTGATGGAAGCAGCTTCATGAAATTGAGTTTTACATCACTTTGTATATTTCCCTCTAAAACAGTAAAAGTCAGAGGCCTGTGAAGCTGACATAAGTGCACAGTCTGTAGAACAAGGATTGTATTTGCTGGGAGATGTGTGGCTGTGCAGGACACTGCTGTAACTAATTGGGGGAGGGCTGAAAGTTTCCTACAGAAAACTACAAGACAGCACTTTCTATTTTTTACTTCTCTCTTGCTGCTGCTGCTGGGGTGTAGAAACTGACAGAGCTCTCTTGCTCTCATCCTTGTAGGAAGAAAGTGCACACTCTGGCCATGACCGCCGTCAGCTTTCACCAAATCGAGTTCACCTTCGACCGGAGAGTCATGAGTAGCATTTTGAACGACTGCCGTGAGCTCCTGCACCAGGCCATCCGACGCCACCTGACCGCCAAGAGCCACTCGCGGGTCAACCATGTCTTCAATCACTTTGCCGACTGCGACTTCCTTGCAGCTCTGTATGGGCCTTCGGAAGTTTACAGGGCCTACCTGCAAAGGATCTGCAATGGCCTCAACAAGATGCTAGATGAAGGGAGCCTCTGACCTCTGGTCACCTACCTCTGCTCTTTCTTGGAGTTTATTTTTGACTTTTTTTTTTTTATTGTAAAGGTGACAATCAGACATTTGTACTGACATGTGTTGGTTTGTAGATGTTATTGTACTGATATTCCCTTGCTTTGTTTGTCCAAAGACTATTTCTTTGCCTAACAGCTTTAAATTCCAGCTGCTTTTTTTTTTTTTTACACACACACATATATATATATATATATATATATATATATATATATATATATATATATATATATATATATATATATATATAAATGAATGTAAAACTATTCTCTTGTTAGTATATTTTGGACAACTGTGCCTTAAAACTTTTTTTTCATGCTTTCTCTCATTAAAATGCATAAAGCAAGGCACAGGCCTAACCTATGCTAGGTGTCTTTTAGAAACATGCACCGAAGGATTGTTTTTAATTTTCCTCTTCAAGTAGTGTTTGCACTCATTTCCCAACAAGCGCTGTACTGTTTTCTCATCGGCCTATGTGACACCGTGTGAAGCACAGTCAGGTAATCCTGCTTAGCCTGCAGTTTCCCTTTCTCTCGCCACCAGGCGCTGAAATGCATTTTGCGGAGAAGCCAGCCTTTTCTTTTTCAAGGGCTGCTTTTGACTGTAATGGTCTGGTTTCTGGCCACGACAACAAATGTAAAATATGAGAGTCACAGGAAGGACTACAAACAAGAAGGAATGTGTTTGTACTGCAACTTGGCGAATGACTAGAACTGTTTGGATGCAGGAAATAAATACCACATTGTGGCACAAGGTGCAAAGTTTTTCTGGCGGGGAATTCTAGACACTGAGGCCTGACTGCTGTTTGAGCCCATCACAAGCAGTCAGATGAAAGAATGGCTGCTAGGAGTATCAGGACAGGCAGAAAATATCACAGAGACAAACACGGCGTCTGATTGAGCTCTCCTGCCGCAATTAGAGCTCCTCGCTCTGGGGTGGCATAATGGCCTGGAGCTCCTGTCTGTGGAGCAGCTACTCCATACCACATAATGATGAAGGCAGCCACCTCTGCTCCAGTGGAGCGGGGAGTCCTTTAATGGACTGAATCATGTTGTTTCTTCTCTCTTTAAGCAGCATATGAATAGTTAAACCTATCTCTCCCTAAGCTCTCATGATAATGGATGTCCTTCCTTGTTTTGTATCACCAGCTCTGTCTAGGAGATCGTTTTGTGTTGCGGACTCTTTTAGTATTATGTTTGTGAATGTGTGTACCTGTGAGAGAATTGGAAATTGAGCCGTGTAATAAGTGCTACGCTTTCCCAGATAGATTGTTGAAACTTTTAAGTTCTTCAGCAGTTTCGGCCAAAGAAAACAGCACTGAGAAAACTCCAAAAACTTCTTTTTCTCTTAGGTAACGCTCAGTGAAGCTCTATGCACTTGATTATTGACGATTAGGGACAAAAGGAACGTGACTGTTGTGGTTTCAGGCCATTTTAATTAACTCTTTTTCATTCTTACATGACTTGCTAGATTTTTTTTTTTTTTTTCCTAATTTTTGGACCCATTTGACCACATCAATTTGAAAGGCTTTGAAGTAAATCCCTTCCCTCTAAGGAGTTGACTCTTAATTGTCTTTTTATGGCATTTTTCAAGTCCATCCACATCTCAGGGATAGTTTAAATCTGCTAGTTTAAAATCATCCCCGCAGGCTGCTCAAGCCGATTCATTTATATTTACCAAAGCTCTCACATTTAATATTCTTTTCATGTTGGATTTTTTTTCTTCTTTTCACTTTAGTGGATTTTTGTATTTACACAGATTGTTTTGTGTCTTTGTACTGTATCCTTACACAACAGCTATAATACAAATTACTTTTTGAAGAAAAGGAATAACTTTGCCTTGTCTCTCTTTATCTTTAATCACGAACAGCATCATCTAATCAGCATGTTGGATGTTTTCCTGGCCGGATCGGGTCTGACTAATCTCTGTGTCTGACCTGAATTTCGTGGACTAAATCCCTTCCTCTTGCTCGGGAGAGAGAGAGAGAGAGAGAGAAAAAGAAAACACAAACCAATCTGACATGACAAACAATTCGAGCTGGGGTCACTTTTTTCCGCTCCTCCCAAGCAAACACAGCGGTCAAAGGTAGGGCAGGAAATGAGTAATGCGGAAAGACTTTGGGCTTCTGTTTTTGGACATTTAAACACTGAGCTCAGCTTCAGTTTGATTAAACCCCTCTGCGTGTGTTTACGTCCAATCCTAATGTGCCATCTACTCAGCAAGGTTTTGTATTGGAATGATAATTTGCAGTAAAAAGCGCTCGCCGGTCCTCCCTATAGCACACTTGAAAATCTGCTGCAGAACTAAGTGGCCATTTATCCTCTAATGTGCTCATTAACTCAACATGAGATGTTTTTGTGTGTGCATGTTCGAGGCCTATTCTCTGTGAATGTAGAGCTTAAAAGCATCTTTATTTTCTTGCCACAATCTTCCCTCTTTGACGCATGTAATGGTAAGGTAAAAACATGAAATTAAAAGACTTCTTTCTGCTCCTCTTCAGAGGGAGGTGGTGTTAAACGCTTCATTACATCTTGGAAAAAAATCAGCATTGCCTTGTTAAAGCTATAAACCTCTATATTTTGGGGGATCAGATTCAGTAGAATGTTTTGTAATGGTAAAGAACTGTGACATGACTCAGAATTTTCAACATGTTTTACAAATACCGGTAGTCTGAAATTTGGTTTACATTTCTGTTCAGGCTCCCTGAGTCATTTTTACACCCAACTGTACAGAGGAATCTTTCCAGCTGTATTACTAAAAGCTTTGAACATCTAGAGGACAGATTGTTCACCATTGTTCTGTGTAGAATAAATTAAGCTCTATCAGATTTGATAGAAAGTGACCATATGAATAGATTTAAGTTCCGTTAAAGATTGTCTATTTATTATAGGTCTGGAATTTCACCATGCCATTGTGATGAATTAAAATGCCTTTATTTAAATAGTTGCTGTAGCGACCATCAAACTGCATCTAAATTTGATCGTTTCTAGGTGCGGGAAATCCAGGTCCCAACATGCTCAATATGCAATGTCCAGACTGAGAGATAAGTTAGGGAATGCACCCATTTATTGTGCACACACTGAATACTGAATGCGATCCAGATTCCTGGGTGGTGCTACTGGTTTACCCAGAAGTGACCAAAATTAGAGGCAATTTGATGATCTCTATACAAAGTTTAAAAAAAAAAAATGCGTGACCACCCCACACTCTTCCCACATTGCCTTTACCTTGACACTTGTATAGATTTCACCCACAGTGACACCATTGTTAGAGCAAAAATTTAGGTCAGAGAGACGATTCATATACAAACCAAATACAGCCACCAAACCAATGTAATTAAACTAAATAAAAAAGGCTCCTATAGTTGCAGCTCAGGTTCTACGATTACCTGGCCTTGAGAATAAAGGCAATCTTTCCATTTCCCTTTGGAATCAATAAAATATTTTTGAACAGAGTTGAATCCCCACAATGTGATTCTCTAATCACCATGTTTCACAGTCTCAATTGTGTTTCAGTAAATCTTTGGTGTTGGTTCTTTATTTAGGTAAAAGGTAAGTCACATTTTATTTTCATCTGAGCAGAACATCTGTTTTAAAATGTCTTTCAGACAGATTTATGCCATGCATGGCAAAAAGCTGAATTCTCCACAGATTTCTTACCTAATGTTCTCTAGCAAATCTATGCTACATATTTTTATCAGCGGCATCGGTGTAAAGAGAGCTAAATCCAAATGCAAGCCACACTTTTCAGATTTGCGTATGAAAATATGTTTTTAAATGCTACAAAATCAACTTATTCATACATTTCCAGCCCACAGTTATACATTAGTGTTTGTCTTTGAAGTACATTTCCAATGCAACTTGTTAATTTAGGTCATAATAAAAAAAATAAACTATAAATGCTCTGGCAAGGCACTGTATATGCATCTTGTCCACCGTCAGGATTCGGTCGTTTGTGGACCTGAACGAGGTCTGTGTTACATTTCGGTGCAACCAGCTTCCACTGGGGGCATAATTATAATTTCTAGATAATGAAGTGACTACTACAAGGACTTGGCCTGCATTTTAAAGCAGGAGCTGGATGAAGGAAGCATGCAGAGAACCCCATTACTCTTCCTGCTCATGTTCGGTCTCTGATTACCAAGTTATTATCAGCAGTATAGACGCCTATTAACTTAACTAAGGAAGCGTTGGAGTGCATCTGATCATTCTTAAGCACTAGAAAGTAACCAAATGCTGGTTTGACCTGTTCTACTGTGAGCATTTGTAGCTCTGAGAGGAAAGAACAAAACAGGCAGCGCGTTTTTCTTTCCACAATCCATCCCTGCGAGGATACAGTTAGTTTTGGCAAAAGAAAAGGTCTGGCTGCATGTCAATGTGGGCTCAAATACCCTAATGTTTGAGCTCTGGGTGGTGCAACAAAACAAACCACAGGACGTTGTGTTCAAACAGCACATTTCTAGATTTTCCTTTAGGATCAAGGCGAGAATAATGAAAAAAAATCCTCTTGGGTTTAATAAGGGTAGAGAGCAGTCAAAGGATAAGTGGTACAAAAGAAGAAACAGCAACATGATTCAACTGCTTGTTTCTGTGATCTTTGCTTTATTGTTTGAGCCAAAGGCCACAAACACAAATATGTATTCAGTTATTGTGCTATAGCTTTATATTTATTCATCACTCATACTGGGTTTTTTTTTGTTCGTCATGTATAGAAATCCATGTGTCAAGGCGATCATCCTAAACCAACAACTGCATGCACTCTGTCTAAATCTCATTACAGGGTGCCGTAAAGGCAAAGCCCCTTTCAGTCGAGGCTTTTGCTGACATTTTAAGCGCTTCCAAATTTCTGCTCCACACCAATCTCATGTAGGTTAGCTGGCAGAGCACTGCAGACTCTGTGCTGCTTATTATGTATTACTTTGCTTTTGTAGTCCCTCCACATCGCTTCTCATCCAGTATGCTTAAAGGTGCTCTCCCCTCTGGCAAGCACAACTATGACAGTCAGCTTGGAAGCTAGAAGTCTTTCAAAACTCTGTCTCCCTTCCTTTTTCATTCTGTCTGTCTGTCTCTCTCTCCTTCTCTTCTCCATTGTCCCCATAACTCTCTCTTCCTTCTTTCCACTGTAGTCCTCAGAGAGCACCTGACTGACGTGCTGTTCAAGGATGAAAAGCACAGCGGAGGGGAATCCAAAAAGCAAACAACTCAAAAAATATACATGAGAAGTTGTGAAAGACACAGCAGTACACACACACTCACACAAGGAGGCATTCACAGATTCCTGCACCTGAACCCCTCAGGATTACCGCCGGCAGTGAGCTGGACACTTGAGGGAAGACAGCATCTGCTCGATTCCATTTTTAATATGGCAAAACAGAACAATATGCTCTCAAAAAACTTTTCATATTCAGTTTGAGTCAACGTGGAGGCTAAATAGAAGCACATAATCCTCCTCGGAGTGTGCTGTTCTGCTGTCCAGGCGGCTATTGAAAGTTCCCAGGTGCCTAGAGGCATCTACACTGTGACAAAAGCCATTTTGCACTGCACATTTAGATGGACTCGGGGGGGGCTTTGAGTTTCAAAGTGTTTCTTTTACATTTGACTTTTCCACCGAGTTATGTAAGGTTCCCGTGGAAGATATTCAACCTGAAATCTGTCCCTGCAGTGACAGTAAAGTTCAGAAAGCACAAGTTAGCAGAAGAGCAGCCTGACAAATGCTCTGCTGCTTCTCGACGGGCAGTTGGTTTGTTGTAGGCACTCAAAACAAAAACGAGAGCACTGCAGGGGGCGGCGGTGGAAAAAGGTTAGAAGGAGACCATATGCTGTGTCTGTTCTCTGGCTGCTCTCATGATGCACATGATGGCAACAAAAAGGCCACCAAAGAGTCAGAAGACAGCAGGTGTACAGCTTTATAAAGGAGAAGGTTTGCCCGCTCGCTTCTTTCTGCGTTCGTTCTTTATTCTCTTTCTCACACACATATTCAGCTTATTAATATAATGAATGGAGAGGCCAGTCAGCGTGACACAGACAGAAGCTGTGACAGCTACTTTACTTTTTATTCCTCATTGACTTTAAAATGAGCAAGTATTATGTGTTTCGCTGCCATCTCATTTACAACAGGCACACATGGTGGGTGGCTGATTGGAGGAAAACTGTGAATTCTAACAAATTCAGTGCCTTTAAGCATGCTCTCACACACAAACACAGGTTTAATACATTTTGTTAGTCAGTTTTGTAAAAGAAAAATCTATTTAATCAGTTTAGGGTGACAAATTGTCATGTAGGCACATTTCACCCATTTTAGTCCTGCGACATCGCTGTCACACCAAGCTTTTCTTCTCATAAGAAGGTTCCAGGAACACAAACAAATAGAGCTGGAAACATGAACCTTTAGGATTTTCTAAACAATCCCCTTTGGTATTACTCTTTAAACTTTAATATACCCACTGGTGTTGTGAAAGTTTCTATTTTTTATTCTCAAAAATATCTAACAGTATTTTTCTTCTATATTTAGTTTTATTCTATAACTATGGATTTATTTTGTATACTTTAACAAAAAAAGCCACTTAAGATAGCTGGTGTTAGGTTGTAAATAAATCATGCCATATCCAGTCTCATTATTTAGGCAGTGCTCACTCCTGCATTCTGCACATATACAATTGAAACCAGAAGTTTATTTAAAGATGCCTATCTTTTTGCATTCAGATATTAAATGAGACCATACCTTTGAGGATTCCAGGTTATTATAATGGTCAAGGTCATAAAGTAATTTGAGAATAGTTTTTGTTTTCTTTATCATTTTTTTAATGGAGATGTTAACAGACACTACCTTTGTTGTGGTAGCATTGTCGTTTAAGCTGTATGACCTGGGTTAAATATTTGGGTTATCCTTCCACAAGCTGCCGTAGTTTTGGCCCATTCTTTCTGACAGTGTCAGGAATCAGAACTAGGGACCCAGAATTAAAAGCAGACAGAGAGTAGTGATTAACAAAAGTGTTTATTAATGTATGGTGGATCTGCAACTCAGCAGCTAGAACGTCAAACGTCTGTAGAAGGAAAACTCAGGTTAGTGGCCACTTAAAACTGACAGAGGACGATTACGAGCGTGGGAGTCACTAACCTGGTTTTTGAGTTCAGTCTATGCCAAGAAGAAACAGTGGAATCCAGCCGGATGGCTAACGGCATGCTGAGAACACCGCCCAGGAAGTTCAGGAGACAAATCCTAGAAGGCTGCTGAACTGGCAGACGATTAGATGCAAGCAGACGAAGGAAGGCAGGACTTTCCAATTTTCCAGAATTCAAAGCCAAATCTGGTGCCGAAGAGATTAACAGGAGTCCAGGCCGGAAGATCAGAGATCCGAAAAGATATCAAAAGGAAATCCAAGTCTAAGTCAGAAGGCAGATCCTGGTTCAGTCCAAAGGCAGAAACCAGCAGGAGTCCAAAGACACATCACGCAAATAAATCTGAAACAGGAACAGGCAGGCTCAAAGGTGCTGAGGCAGAATTGGTCAGGATCAGGCAATCAGAACAATAGGTATGCAAAATAACTCTCACCGAAGGGTCGAATATTCTGGCACTGATGGCTGGGAACAAGCAGCTTAAATAGAGACAGGAGCAGGTGGATAAGATGAGCAGTGATGAGAAACTGGTCGAAGCAAGGCAGGTGAACACTATGAACCATTAAGCCAGTGCCAAGATAATGACAGACAGAACTGGGTTAACTGTGTTAGGTTTGTATTCCATTACCCTTGTACACACCTTATGGCTAAAAACAGTTTCATTAGACCACAATACATATATAAAAATAATAATAATCTCTTTGTCCCTGTGTACATTTGCAATCTGGCATTATAATTTATAATCTGAGCGATGGCTTCTTTTTTGCTTGGTGGTCTTTAAGCCCATGTTGGTACAAGACTCGTTTTTATGTATTTGCTGTAATAATCAGTCATGCAGTCGAAATACGTTGTAGTTGTTTGACACATTTAAAAACCTGGATTGGTCATTCCTTCTAATCAGAGTCGACCTGTACCAAACTCAGTGCTACAGTAAGTACTATGCAAACGGATTTGGGAGTCCTTTCTTAGCCCTTTCTACATATATGGGATCGATACGTAAAAGTTGACTGGCATATTTTTTAAATTATATTTATAGAGATGAGAGGGCTTCACAGAGACACTCTCTGTTACAGAGTAAATGCTTTCACATCTCTAATGCTGTGAGTTGTTTAGGCTCCACCACAACATCCAAAACAGTGAAAGGATCAGCAAATCTTAGCGTTTGAATCTTCTGATCATTTTTATTTAATTTATCTTTCAGTCGAGTGTCTGTAGGGAAAAATGCATCCTGCACATTGCACATACAGAAAACAAGAAGAAGTTTTTACAATTTTTTCCAAGTCTAAATCTAAACTAAAGTGTCAAACTACAGCCACTATTTCCCCGAATGAGACAAACAGCAATGCATGTGGCAGCCAATATTAACGTTTTTGAGTTGCATAAAAAATAATCCAGAGTTTTGTTGGTAAATAGAGTCTCTACCAGCTGTTCCAAACAAACTTTTTGTTGCAGTGTCGTTAAAAGGTTCAGCTGGTGCCATTTGAATTTCAAATGAGCAAACAATTTCTCCATGTGTTATGCTTTTAAGTGGTCTAATGTCTAAAAGGTACTTGGATCCCAACTACTGCTTTAAGCAGCCAACATTTGGGGACTGTACCAGTTTAATTTAGCCTGAGAAACAAAAGCTTTTCTCTGTGACTCAGTGAGTAACAATTCAGCTTAGATTTTTTAAAGCCTTTAAAAACATCAAATGTAAAGAGGCGGGTTTTCAGACATCAGGGGCTCCTTTCATCTCATTTTAAATGAATTTGGACACTATTAATTCATCTGAAGAGAAATAAAATAAATGTGTGAGCCAGAGAGAGATAGAGAAACTGAAAGAACTCCCAGTTTCTTACATGAACAATTAACACAGAGTTTGCTTTGTGCTCACATATATAAACTAAAGTCATTCTGTATACATGCAGATTATAAAAACTGCTTTCAATTCAATTTAATGTAATAGATACTTTCTTTTGTTATCAAGAGAAAGTCAGCAGTAGACACCTACAGAACATCTATTCTTGATTGCAATAGGTGGCTTTTTAAACACTGCACTGCATTTGATCATCATAAGCCAAAAATACAGTATATCAGAGAAGTAATTGCACCCCTCAATTTTTTTTTTTTTTTTTTAACAATTTCAATAATTTTGAAGAATATTGAAGAAGTGATACTGGGGGCGATCAGTATACAGCTTGTTTAACAGTTCCTCGAAATAACTCACTGGCAATAAAAGTGAATACACTCCAAAGTGGAAAAAAATGTCCAAATTATGCCCAATTATCCATTTTCCCTCCCCAGTGTCATGTGACTCAATGGTGTCAGAAGGTCTCAGGTGTGAGGTCTCATAGGGGGTTTAAAGCACACATGGGAAAGATGTCAGTAAACAACTGCTGATTTATAGTCCTTGATTTAGTCATTACAATATTTACCAGTATACCACCATTACATTATTCTCCATTATCTTGCAGCTGCAAAATATTTTAGATCAGTTAAACCTTTGTTAATGAAAACAAATACACTTTAATTGAGTTTTTTGTATCATACTGGCAAACTGGGGGTAAAAAGACTGGGCCAGGCTGTCATTTGTGCAAGAAATGCCAATGGACTCAAAGGCATGCTGCAAAGTAATAAAGAAAGGGTTAACGGCAGCTGCTCGGTTATTTCTTTTGCTTTTTTTTCCGAAATAATGGTCACCTCGGACTGAAACCAATCTGTAAACATGCTGGCAGATTACACAGTCCTCTACTCCTATGTGTAGCATGTCAGTGAATGAAGTCACATTTTAACAGGGCACTACCTCAGCAGCAGATTGCTATGCTGACTACCAGCGTGGCAGATGCTTTGAGTGTCTCAGTGCTGAGTGACAGTAAACTGTCAGGGCTTTTGTGTGTCTCTGCTGGTGTTTTTCATTTAAGATGCTGCCAGAGAGGGAGGCACCCACCAATGCGGTGGCAGCTGAGTGGAAAAAGCACAACGGGAGGCATATTTGAGCTTGTCAGACAGCAGGAATCTGATTCAGACTTTCAGAAAAAAAAATAAATATGAATATGATCCAGAAGTCCAGTAAATAGCAGCTGCCTCAGTTTAATTAGAACAAATCGAAACTGGAAATGGAAAACAGGGGAAACTACGGGGAGGTAATGTGACACTCTTTGCTGACAGTTAAAAGGTGGGGGGAGAGCTGTCCCACCGGCAGGCTGCTGTTTACAGTGGGGCAGTTTCTTCTTTTTCTGTCAGGCTGGTGCTGATCCCTCATCTTACGGGTCACAATTATGTGTTTCATCGCTTCCTGCTGCCATCCTTCCCCCCAACCTCTCTGTGAGCAGCATTTAATTGTGAGGGGCTGATCTGGGGAAAGGAGTAATAAGATGAGAACACAGGCAGGAGGAGGCACATGGCTACACATTCTCTAACATGGGGTGGGGGCAATGATAATACTCCTGCCTTGATTGAACTTGAGTTGCTTTCTTTGGTAAATTGGGAGGTGGGGCTGAGTGCTAAAAAACTGAGGCACAGAGAGGAGGGAAAGAACAGAGAGAGTTGCAAAAGGGTGATAAGGGGCTCTGTGATAAGAACAGAGAGGAGGCAGGGATAGGGAGGGAAGAGGCAAAGAGAGGAAGGGAGTTGGAGCAGTGAGAGGGAGTGGGAGGAAGAAAGAGCAGGGATAGGAGGCAGCGCAGTGCAGTGAGGGAGGGGGGGTGAGGAGAGATAGAGAACGATGTAGAGACAGGAAGCCTCTGCTGCTACAGAGCCAGTGAGACTCGGGCAGGCAGAGGGGGAAGACGAAGAGAGAGGGAGAGGGGGCCTCCTGGCATCTCTGAGACAGGCCCAGAGAGGGGGGAGAGGGGCTCCAGGAGCAACACAACGTAGAGAGAGACAGAGAGAGAGCAGTAGGTGGAGAAGGAGCATCGGCAGAGGAAAGAGGTAGGGCGATAAAATCAGAAGCAGGGTTTGGCAGGAGTGGAGGGAGAGGGTGGGACCTTAGCTGAGGAGGGAAAATAACACTGAAGAAAAAAAAAGTTTTGAAAACTGAGGGAAAGAATAGAATAGAATAGACAGAGCATGTGTTAATGTTGGAAGCCAGAGGAGATCCATGGAAGAAAGTCATCATCCGTCAGCATGTTCTCTGACAGTCGGGCCACTTCAACGCCCAGGGAGCAGAAAGGCTTCAAGACGCATGGCCCCCACTTCATCCCATGGCTGCGCAACAGTCTGAAGGCTCACCATGGCAGCGCAGACCTGGGGCTCAATGGGGCATACAAATCCAGCTCAGAGGCCCGCAACAGCCTGACCCCACTGGAGAGAGCCAAGGGGATTGGTTTGTTCTCCATCCAGGGAAAGGACCGGGCAAAGAAGGGGGAGCTCCGATGTAATGGCATGGGTAAGCTGCCAGTGGTGCTGAGGGGGAACCACATCCTGCCAGGCAGTGTGGGGAAGCAGAAGGATGAGAGTCCTGCCAAGTGGAACAAGACTAAAGAACTGGACGTGGACCCTATCACCAACACTCAGCTCAGCCCAAAGGAAGGACTGACTGACAATTCCTGCTCTGCACCAGAGAGCCAAAATGTTGGCCACACAATTCTCCGTCAGACGCAGAATGACACAAGCAGCCCCTTAGTGAGGAAATACGGGCCTTTGGTGGGGCCCCATCCTACACCTATACCTGTGCTGCTGGCAGAGAAGCCCAGCTGTAATGTGCCTGTTGTGGTGTGCATGGAAGACAGGGAGAGGAAGATGTGGGACTACACTAGTCACACCACCTACCACCAGAGAGACCTCCATTCATCCAGCTGGCTGGGCTCAGACACTCAGGAGCTCATGGAGAGACAGCATGGGTTCACCTCCAGCTTCAGCTATATCAACAAACACAGCAGGAGCTCACAGAGCCAGAGAGACCTGACAGCCCCGAGGGAGCCCCTGAATGGCCTCATCTTTTCCACAGAGACCCCTCCTGAACGCCTGGGCTGCTTCTCAACTCTAAGAGGCCAGAGGAAACCCAGGCTGAACTCAGAACAGATTGCAATCCTGGGTCAGAACCAGACATGGGTACAGCACAAATCAAACAGAGACCAGGAGCCACCGAGGAAGGGAGCAGGCTGCAGCAGAAAGGTGGTCCGAAACCAGATCAAACGAGTGGTGGACAACCTGGAGCAGGTTCTTACATCACTGAGGGACATTCAGCAGGAAATCAAAGAGGTAAAAAAAAAAAAAAACAATATCACAGCTCTTTGTTGATTCATGAATTGGTTCTCTGAAACTTCACCACATGAGCTGCAAAATTGTCTCATTTCTTTCCAAGGCTGAAGGGTATGAACATAAACAAATCAGGGCTTTACT
Organism: Cyprinodon tularosa; assembly: GCF_016077235.1. Taxonomy (NCBI): domain Eukaryota; kingdom Metazoa; phylum Chordata; class Actinopteri; order Cyprinodontiformes; family Cyprinodontidae; genus Cyprinodon; species Cyprinodon tularosa. The sequence continues at coordinate 358,772 of NW_024038958.1, forward strand.
GCATCCTTCCTCATTAATTTAGACATTATCCTCTTGCAGAAAATATTCTAGCTTTTGCAGAAAAAAAAACCTTGAGGGTAAATACAGATAACAAGACAGAATACAAATGCAAATTCTCAGCAGTATTAAACAAACAGAAGAGCATCTGCAGCAGTGATGCATGCAACTAAAACATGTTGCTGTTTCTAAAACTCTCCTTTCTGCTCCCCAGACACAGGAAAGTCTGGCACTTTGTGCTCAACTCGGGCATGCACTTCCATAAAGGTAGAAGACACAGTAGTTATGGCCCATTTGCCTGATGCATTCAGAAGATGTTTTAGATGATGCAGGGTGACATTAGGCAAAAGGCTTGCCTCTAACATCCTCTCTTTTTCACCACTTCTCCCTCCCATGCACAGCTGCTGCTCGGGGCACAGCTGGATGGTGGCCGGCGCTCTTTTATAATCCATTTATGTCTGAATATCTGTGCCTCGTCCAGTAAAAGTGACACGCAAATCTTTCCTCCTGGCATCTGATCAGAGAGGTCACAGCCAAACCCAGAGGTAGCAACTTCATCATCCTGACTTTAAAGAGTTTTACGTGACAGAGTTAACATCACGGTGATTAAAGTTTATATGGAATAGAGGAAGAAACACCAAAGAGTAATTGATAATCCTGCACGTAAAAACAGAGGCGACAAATGAAATGGAGAAGAAGATGCTGTAAAGTTGTGTGGGCTAGTTACTGTATGTCTGGTGCATAAGCAGCAGTGAGCAACTATTGCAAAAGAAATGGAGCATGACTACTGCATACTTGAATAAGAGGGATCTTATTTTGAAAAGGACCAACAAACAGCAACACCTACTTGGATTATCAAATCTTTGAGTGTGATTTTAGGTATTTCATCTATGACATACATTTAAATACACCCCCCTTTACTCTGAGACAACTAAATGAAGCCCAGTGGCTTGGTGAACAGCAGAGAGTAAGGATCGGTTAAGGAAAATGATTTGTTGTTCTTTTATGAAAGAACAAAACCACTAGAATCCTTGATTAAAGCCCGTAGCCAAGTAGACGACGCAGCATACACTGGAAAGAAACTTCCCTTAAAGTTTAACTTTATGCAAAATGTTACAGGTGAAGGAAAACTAACATTGAGGCTCTGCTGTGGAGACTGTGTCGGTAATTGCAATGGAGTCCTGGAAGAGAATCGGTTAGTAGATGGATTCACCTTCCAGCAGGACAGAAGCCCAGAAGGGAATGGTTTCAATCGAGGTTTGGCCTAGTCAAAGCCCAAACACCAAATTCAAGTGAGAATCTGTGGCCAGACCTTGACATTTAAAGTCCTTCTTCCAATCTGACTTAGCTTGAAATATTTGTACTGTTTTAGGCTCTTGATGTACATTGGTGAGAGAGTTATAGTGGAAAACAGTGGTCTACAAAGGGATTCGCCTTTTTGTAACCTTAAAAAAACTCTATAAAACGTGCAATTTTATTGAAATTATGCAATTATATGCTATTTTCCTTTTGCCGTGTGGCTGGCACAGAGAAATCACAGAAAATGCATGAGAGCCTGTAGGGTTCAGAGGGTGTTAATACTTTGATAGAGCAACAAATTAACTACATAGCATCTATTTTGTATGCATTAAGTGGAAAAGAATACCAGAAAAGCAGGGGGCATACATGAGTCTGACAGTGATAACCTGCTGATGCGTTCCAGTCAGGTTTTTTTTAAAACTGCAACATGACTCAGAACTTCAAGAGAAGAAAGTAAACTGAGGGGAACCGAGTAAAACTTTAATGACCAAGCTCAACAGCAAGCATCTCTTAGCAATAAAGGGTAAGCCTGTGTGTAGACCTGAGGGGTCAAAAACATTGTTTTTTTTTTTAAATTAACAACCTCAACAGCCGCAGCTGAAAAAGCAACCCTTTTATCTCCTGATATCTGACATTAACAAGCAGTACCTGCCCAGAGTCACTGGATGTGCATATACATACAGCATCTTCAAAGCTTTATGAAAGGCTTCACTCAAAAACAGCCACTGCTAGAAAAAAACAAAAGCAGACAAACAAATCAGGTCATTCTTTGGCATCGGCAAGGATGATGTTTAACACAGAGGACAAAACTCATCCTGCATGGGCTAAGGATTTATCTGTGCATACAGAGCAGGTGGTGAGCTAGGTCAAACATTTTCCCAAGCCTAATTTTCTCCAATCTCTCCAGCCTCCGTCCTCATGCAGCTGCCTGTGTGTTTGTGGGTTGTGTCGTTGTGCTAAGCTTTTATTAGTGCATGTGTGCAGAGCATACAATTATTATTCTCTACACCCATTTTGCATCCGGACATGTGTGTCTTCTTTTTGATATATTATGGAGCATGCTTTTTACTAGCCGAGTAAGATGCATTAGATGGGGGGGATGACTAAATTTAGCTTTCACGCCCAGGCACGTGCAGAGGGGGGGGCTAAGGGGGCTTGAGCACCTGCCCCTTTTGCTCCATGATCCCAATGTGCCCTTTTGGTCCCTTTTTTTTTTTTTTTTTTTTTATTATAATTTATTATTTATTTGACACATGTACTGAAATTATTATTATTATCTTTTCTTTTTTGGCAAGATAAACAATACAATAAGCCCTCCGATCACATTGTTACCTTTGACCTTTTGCCGGTGACGACGCACTTGCCTCTCGCACAGTCAGTAGAGGTGGGCGATACCGGGATTTTTTAATCGATCCGATACCAAGTAAATACTGGGTCAGTATCGCCGATATCGATACCGATACCGATACTTTTTACATTTAAGCTGCACTTGCCTGTTGCTTTTTTTCTATAAAGTTCTCAATCGTGGAATAAATAAGAGATTATCTAATGTTAGCTTATTTTAGCTAACAATTTTTAATGGGATAAATGTACTGGGTTTTTTCAAGGTCTTAACTACACTTTCTGAGTAATATATGATGTATAATGAAGTGCTGCAGACGATGACCACTGTTATCTACCTGGATATTCTCTGGAGGACTGAAACGCTTGGGTCAAAGATGTCTGTCTGAGGCTGGAGGCGGGTCTTTGGTCTCTCTCTCCATCCAAGTCTGAGTGAGCACTCACCCAGCAACCGGCAGCGCGGTTGTCTGTGTGACGTAGTGCTGAGTGGGCAGGCCAAGCTAAGCCTGCGCGCTGATTGGCTGGCGCCGCTGAGCCATGTGACTGTAGGAGAGGGGAGGGGGAGCAAAGTGCTGTTACACATATGGGGAAACTGGTGACTCCGCAGCAGTCAGCGCGCGCGAGAGAGGATAAAAAGTATCGATCTTGTTAAACGAATATTGTTCAATATAAATACCAGCGTTGGTATCGATAGTATCGATCCTGGGATCGATCCGCCCACCTCTAACAGTCAGATAAGGCGGCTAACTGCGGAGCTAAAGGTAGCGGATATTCCACATTACACTGTGGCCGCTGCTCATTTGGCCCTAAGCAAGATCAACCATGATCGGACGCATGGCTATGTCTTCAGTCTGCACTGCCTCTCCAATGTCAACCTGAATAGAGATGTAAGTGAAACCAAATGAGCCCCATGGATGATGCAGTATTGTTTGATCTAAAACACTGTTTACTCTGTGCTTTTAGTCTTTTACATTGAAAATTATGTTTTCTAATTCACAAAAAACTGGTCTGTAATGATTACAGAACAGTTTTTTTGTGAATTAAAAAACATAATTTTTGGTGAAAATACTGGAGTAGGCTTCCTACTTGTCAGACAACGGAAAACTTTGAACGTTGTATAATTTCTCTACTTTAGCAAAGAGTAGCGGTTTAAACGGAGGAAAGTAGTTCTTTCTCTGAAGAACTACTGAGCGGGAGGAGACAGCCAGGTGAGGAAAAGCTGTTCTTATCTATCGATTCAGTATTTGTATCATACAGACATTAGGCTGTTGTTCATGTGCTATGAGCTAACTGCTAGCTAATGACTTTGCTAGCAAAGCAAGATAACTAAAAAGCTTCCCTGTGTCGTTAATGACAGTAGGACATTCTTCAGTATTACTTATGCAATAGGGGCACATCGCCCGTCAAAAACCTATCATCTCCATAATGGATATATGTCTGATTTTCTAATTTCCTTTGCTGCATGATGTACATTTCATTTATTCTAGCGTTAGGTAAATGTATCTTAAAGGAGAACTCATCCAAAACTACCATGATAGATATATGATAGATATAATGTATGAAGCTGGTGAAAACAAAACTGCGCAGCTTATGCAAGGAGGATCGGTTGTCAGACCTTTTTGTTGGCAATCGAGAAGGATGTGCCAATCATTCACAGTGAGGTCATTAACATTTTTAAAGACATGGCTAACAGAAAACTGCTGCTGTGAACAAAAGAGAACAAAAATAGCAAAAATGCTTAAAAGATGGGAATTTGTTTTTAAACAGTTAAATCACCATGACGGAAAATAAGTTTTTGCATCATAATCTTGGATTTAGTTTGGGGGAAAAAGAAAGGCAAGAGAAATAAATAAGACATTGACCTTCACTCAACACAGAAAAGATGAGACAATGAGGAAAAAAAGAAAAGAGAAACTGACAAGAAAAAACGAAGAGGAAAGATTGAAGAAAATGTAAATAGGTACTTACAAAATACACTAAGACACAAACAGAGTAGGCTTTTCTCATGGTGACATGCATTAATAAAATGTTTGTTTTGTTCTTTTTTTTCTGCAGTTCCACGTTAAAGTTTGATGCAGCAGCTCTGCTTTTCTGAATGGACCGTCTCCATCTCCACTGTCAGTACAGCAAACCAGGCAGACATTCTTTTTTATAGATTACAGTACACTAAAAGAATGCATTGTGCCCTTGTATGCATTTTTAACAGTTTAATTCTGTAAAGACAAAATATGTCTGGTGGTCCAGCTCTGATTTACATCTTTGGCTAAATTGCAGGTTTGAATATTGTAATACTTTCCTATAACAAAATAGACCTGCAGAAAGAAATTACTAATAAAATATTTTACATATGCATAGTTCTATGTTCTATGTAGAGATTTCCCTTAGCTTTGATTGTATGTCTCACAATTTTGTAATTTATCATTGTTCATTAAACTCTGAAAGCTATGTGACTTTGTTAATATTCTGTCCTAAAATGCGATAAGATGTGCCCTTTTTTTTTTGAGCACCTGCCCCTTTAGTGGTCTCTGCACGGCCCTGTTCACGCCACTGTAACAGTACTCTCATTCTGTCTTGGATGATTTTAATATTTTTGCAATGCGACAAACAAAGATGCGAAGAAGGCCTCCTGAGATATTTATTACAGTTTTCTTTTTTAGGCATTTTAGATGTTTTCGCTTTTTTCCATTTAATTTGTAGGAAATGGGGAGCTGCCAGTTTATAAATATGAGAAAGGATGAAAAAGCTGTAAGATGAACGAGTTTTAGCTGTCTGGAACATTGGTAGATTGAGCATTTTTACTTTCAAGGCTCTAGTAGAGGGAACATAAAAAGATGTTCTGTTAGAACTGGTCGTTTAAATATACAAAATGGCTTGTTGTCGTTTACAAAGCTGATTTCTCTAAAGAGGTATTTTATTGACAATAGAGATTTAAATCTGATTCTAAAGAAAGATGGACTAAATCATCTAAAGTACTAAATCTATTCATGTTTTGGTATACTTCAGGGTCTCATAGTTTAGTTTCTGTTTAATTTTCTACATTGGTGTTTTATTTTCCTAGGCTATGACATCACATTTCACAGATATACCAATGATAATTTAAAAAATGTGAAATCTAGATCTGCGTTGTGGATCAGGTTTCAGAAATGTTTCATTGCAGCAAGTCAGTCCCGGGTTTAATTCCAGGTGTAGAGTTTGCATGCTCTTTCGATGTATATATTTCCAAACTAGTCAAACTGGTCACCGATTTGCCCTTAGGAGTGTGTGCATTGTTGTTTGCCCTGTCTCTGTTTTGTCCTAAGATGGAAAATCACCTGTTCTTATGTTAATCTGAATGTCGTCCAAAGACTGCTGGAGATAGGTGCCTGCTCCACAAACCGGCAAGGATGATGGCTGGATTGATGGAGCGTGCTTGAAACTTTTACAAACAGAGAAAGTTGTGCTAAGGCTGCAGAGTGGTGCAGTTTTTGAATTCTTGCCTAAAGCAAGAAGGTCATAGGTTTGATCCTCAGCCTTGGATCTCTCTGCATGGAGTTTGCATTTTTTCCCTGTGCTGTGTACTCTGACTTCTTCCCACAATCCAAACATTAGTGTTATTAGTGACTCTAATTGGCTATTAGGTGTGACTGAGTGTTTGTGTGTGTCTTTGTGATGCACGTTCAGGAACTACTGGAGACAGACACCACCACCCCTTCACCTTGATGGAGAAGCGGTAGAAGAAGGATGGATGGAAAATAGCGTAGCTTCCTAAAGATGAAATAGTTTCTTTCTTTAAAGGCTCCAAAATATAGTTTAATTCTTCACTTTGCCCTCTGTAGAATATTTCGAAGGTCTTTATGTAAGATTCACAGAGGGTTCTAGTGTAACTAGGTAAAAATGTTGGAGGTCAGTTTTTACAAGCCTATGGAGTGGAACCACATGTGTTTGTTTTATAATTCTAACCAAGACTGGCAGCTCGTTTTCTCTGTGATCTTTTAACTCTACATACTCAAACCCACCGTGTCACTAATGTCGGCTGAACAAATGCTCCCTGTTGTTTCCATTCCAGGCTAAAACTAGAGGAGAATGGGCCGTTGTAGGAGCTCTGCCTGGACTGTAGAATGAACTTTTTGTACCAATCGAGATCAACCCAAACCGCATAATTATTCACTTTAAAACCAGACTAAATTGTTTTGTTTATTTTCATTGTCGTCTATATTCTTAATTAGTACTGCACCAATTTACAGACTCTTATTGTGCCTTTTTATCTAAAATCATGCAATTAATAATAAATAAAATGGTCCAAACCGTAGCTAATCCTGTGATATTCTGACTTAGTTTTTGTTTTGTGTTTTTGCTATAGTTAGATAAAAACATAGCTTTCTGCATCATTAATAAAGCCCTATTTGATATGAATGCTGAAGGTTGTATTATTGATGCCTTAAGGGCTCAGATGTCCTGATTTCACTGTCATCATCTGTTTTGAAGAACTTTCTGTGGGGAAAAGATGCATCCTCAGATGCACAATCAAGGAGGTGTATGAAACATTAATCACACTGAACAAAGGTGGACTTCAGTCACGCAATTTGAACATCTGCCTCAATGCTTCCTGTAATCAAGGGGCCCCCAAAAGCAGCAGGTTTATTTATTATTTGTCTATCATCTTGTCTGCTGTACAGCGCTTCTTTATAACTTCCTAAACATGTGTATTGCTGAATCAAGGTGCACTGGAAACTCCTCGACCTTTTATTGAAGGCAATTTAAGGAAATTAGTGACTCAAGGATGGCTGCATTTGAAATGAGGGAGTGCAGAAAATCTTAGTTTTCTGTTTAAATGAATCAGCGGTTCACCCACTACTTCTATGAGTGGCTTTTGTGGAATAAATAGTGAGTAAATTATAAAGACCATCATGTGTTTGTGGTTAATCTGTCACCAAACCATAAACATCCCCCACATCCTCAACACAATTTGAACTCAACATGAACCGTAAGACATATTTAACATTTATAATGGACTGGATTTTCCCTCTGAAAAGAAATGGTTATAAATTTGACATTTTAATGTCCAGATTTGAATTATTATTATTGCTTGTTTAAGAACAACTGTTTACTGTTGAAAATCGTGTGTGTACAACGTTAAGATATGGTGTGAAGAAAGCTGTTACTCTGTGTAAAAATCAGACTAATCAGAACAATCAAAAGTATTCCCAGAGTATTCCACAGCAAAATAAGTTTGTGGTGTCAATCACTGCACACAGTGAGAAGCCTATTGCGGCTCCTCTGCGGTGAGGCGAAAAGACAGAGCTGATGCACAGTAGGGAAGTTGTAAGATATTGTTTGCCTCATACTTGCAAAGCCTCCCTTTCATCTAGAAATTAGGAAAGCTTTAGTTTTTTTTTTGCAATTAATACTTTAAAGTATATTGGGGTTTCTTCTGAGATACATCTAGAATATGAAGAAAGTTCTCAAAACTACAGGCTTTAAAAAAACAAAAACTCAGGATCCCTGTTATGTTAGTTTAAATTTATGGAACAAATTCCATAAAGCATCTGAAACAAAGGCAAATAGAATCTTGCAAAAGTATGGATTCTCCTTGAATGTTTTTTATTTCACATCTTGCTATGTTTCAGCATCAATTCAAAATACTACAAGGTGATGCACAGTTTGTCAAGACAAAGGAACAAAGCAGATACACCATACTGTAGATAGACCTTCCAGATCAGGACTGCCCACCAAGCCTTTCGGGTCATGTAAGGAGAGAGGTCAATCGGAGCAGTTCAGGATAGCTGCATAAAGATTTTTTTCATGCCATGTAGGGTGCATGTGTAAATTATGGAAGAAATTAATGGTCCGGTGGGACCAAAACTTAAGTTTTTGGTCTTCAAAAACTGTGTGGGGCGAGAAATTAACATTGCTTTTTACAAACGATAGAGGTTACATCATAACCCGGGTGCTTTTTTGGAAGGGCTGCAAACACAAACATATCATATTTTGATCCATTCAGATAATATTTTGTTAACCAAGGTACATTTTCCTTCCAGTCCTTAGTTTTACACCATCATTTAGTGGTCAGGTACATAAGTTTACATTTGTTCAAAATGAATGTTCACCAATGATCACCAAAAATAAAACACCTTTAATTGCTTTCTGTTCATTGTTTTAATTCTTTGTAATAATTAGAGCAAAAAGCCATTAGCAAAGGTGTAGATAAATAAAAATAAAAGTCTAATTGGGTATCTGGAGATGCTTTCATGACCCAAAGTGGCTTTGTGGCCCTCTCTTTGGGAGTTATTGAGACCAACATAAGTAGGAATCTAGAAGAAGTTGATCATTATTCAAAAGGGACCAGTTGTGATCTTAAAATGCGCATTATATATTTATATATAATTTTTTTCAAGGATATGTTTATAAAAACATTTTATAAATACTGGCTTCAGATCTGTCAAAAATATCTACGAAGGGAGCTTTAAAATATAGCAAAATCTATTTGCAAGAGATATTAATTGTTCCCTTCGGGAGAGTGTTGCGGCTAATTAGAGTTTTTATTTATAAATCATTCTCTGTGTTTTCTAGGTTGTGCAGCAGATTGACTATCTAACCTCTTCCATTGATCTGGATGATGAGGAGCAGCAGATAGCAGGAGAAGAAGCTAAGCCTCCCAGCGACAGCAGCTACAGTTCAGCTTCTAGCTCCAGTGAGGTGACAGTACGCAGCGCCCAGCAGAGGCCTCCAAGAGCTGAAAACCGGTTGGTGGACTCCGATGGTTCCCCCAGTGGAGAGAATCACAGCAGAAGTCTGCCTTCACAGAATGGCCAGCTGCACTCCATTACCACAGGCTCGCTGTCTGAAAGGAGTCGGACTGTTAGACTAAGTTGTGGTACCATGCTCTCGCCAAGAAAAAGCGTATCTCGAGCACACACAAACTGTCCTCCCTGTTCTAATCCACCCCCTCCTAAAAACCCGACCACCCAGGATCAAATTCAGTCTCCTAAAGGAAACATCCCTGCGCGACCTCCCACTCCTGGGCTTTCTCCTCTAACAGTGAACCTCCATCACCCCAGCAGCCCTGGATCACAGCCTTCCTCCCCTCTGTCTCCAAAGCTTTATCCACCTCCCGCCCTTAGCCCGTCTGTCATCATAGAGACCAAAGTCGGGTCATATCAGACCCCACAAGGCGATCTGCCATCTGCTGGACCGTTCTCATCATCACTAACCCACCCTCTGTCTGCCAGCTGCCCACCCACAAACTCTGAGACCAAACGTTTGTCCCAGCGCGACAAAGAGCGGCGAGCATCCTCAGCGGGACCCTCACATGCCTACGCTATCAACGCAGGTACAGCTAAACCCCCCACAGGACAGGGCAGAAGGGGCCGCAAGCCCCCACCTTACCCCCATCACAGACTCTCCGAGCCCCAGAATAAAGTAAGAGAGGCCAGGAAAGCTCCTCCGTACCCAGAGAAAAAAAGGCTGCTCTCTACCACGGTGTGAGACAATGCAGCAGAAGGGGGGCAGCCAATCGAACGGAGGCAAATAAACAGCACCAGCCAAATGTCTGCCAGAGTGGGGAGTGATTTAAGGCGGTGTAAGGCTCGCCAACTTCAGCTGAGATCAAGTTTCCAGGGTGACAGGATGCAAAGGTAACCCAGGGTGAGTTGCTAAAGCCAGGAACAACTGCCTATTTCTTTCCTTTCCCTCTCTGTTCTTAAATCTCCTGGGTACGTACACAGACCATAATGACATCTGCTTGGCTTACCGATCAGGTAACAAGAGCCTTTGTGCAGATGTTCAATTTGCACCCCAGTTCTGCGCCTCCCACAGACTTCACAGCTAAAGGGCAAAGGGGAAGGCATTATTACCCAGAAACCAGAAGGAAACTGCAATTACTTCAGAATGGTGAGACAAAGATAGAGGTCATTACTTTATTGCACCTCAGCCCATGCATCCAGTCATATTCACTCAGATGCATCAGCATCGCCTGTGGTAGGTAATTGCTGTCAGGAGTCGTGATGCTATGATGAGAACTCGGTGCAGCTCAAACTACTGTGGCACAGCGGTGTAAAAACACATACAGGAGAGGCAAGGTCAGAGATCTGTGGTACGTCTAGAGGCAAGAAAAGCTCTCAGGAAAAGAGAAGCTTGGCAAGGCCACAGAGGAAAGGTACAGGCCAGCATTGGGAGTCACGTCAAGGGAGACAGTGGGCAGGTGGCCATACGTTGTACCCTTCACCCAACCCCCTCTGTGTTGCAAAAAAAATCCCATCTCCTTTGCTGCCTCTGGAGCGACCCACCTGGCCACAGCCTCCATCTGCTCCCCTCTAAATGTCAGGGGGATGCAACAGGAAAGAAACAAGGAGCTGGTGTGTTAGAGAGGAATGCCAGACAGATTGATTACATAAATACAACACAGAAAATCAATAGTTGTTTCATTTAGGACATGAATGCTGCTTTAGTTTATCCTTTTTTTCTTCTTGGTGACCCTTTTTTTGAAGGTTAAGGCTCCTGCTTGGTTACAAATTATTCTGTTGTGAACAAATTCAATGAAACGATCAAAATCAGCAGTTAAGCTCATTATATTTACCCTGCCTGACTGTGCCACACATGCTCATATCAGAATCTGTTGGGTTTTTTTTTACACCTAAGCTGTTTCCCAAGACAGGCATTATCAGATTTACTCAGTTTTCTGGGAATGACTAAAAGATACTTTTATGTGAAACTATTTTCAGACAGAGATTAGCTGTCAGCTTATCCAGAACCAGGATGTGAGCCTAAATCAACTAAATTAGACTTCTCTGATTTTTTTATGTAAATCCTTTAAAATTCTGAGCGCAAACTGAATCCAAAAATCTTTCTTCTACAAATCTTGATTAAACACAACATGTGCCTCTGAAGTACGGTACCCTGCATGAGCAGTTTATCCCGGAACTGAAAAACTATGCAGTCTGAATGAGGTGTTGCTTAAATCAGACACATTGGAACCACAATTACTAATACACGGTCTGAAACACTAAAATTAATATATAAAAAAATTAAGCAATATAAAAATTTTAAACTTTTAGATTAATAGTCAGCTGTCCACTTTCACCATAGCTTTTGGCATAATAAACTCACTTTGAATGCAATATCTCATAAGTAGGTAATAGCTTTAAGCAACTTTTAATCATATGACTCAAATTAAATCACATATTTCTGGATTTAAAATTGAATATATAAATAAACATGAGTTGAATTTCTCAAATGTTTTAAACAAAAAAAAATATTAAAGTTGATTTAATTTTAACTTATCTAACCTGAAAGCTAGAAAACAAATATATACCCAATTATATTGACTCCATTTAAATAGGTTTGTCAGTTAAAATCCAAACAATCCAATCAATTATTTTCTAAATGAATCACAAAAGTGGCTACAGTGTACAACGCCTTGTAAAAGCATTTATGCTTTTTCTTTTACCCTGAAGTTCATCACATTTTGTCACCTCAAAAATTGGGTTTTAATTTGACGGACAAAAGTTTAACCAGATTCTCATTGTGATTTTTGTTCTGGACTTTGACTGGGCCATTCAGCACACAAATATGCGTTGATCTCAACCATTCCCTTGTAGCTCTGGGTCTGGTTTAGATGGCAAAGATAACACAGAAAATCATGTTTTTCTTCTCCCCCCCATTTTTTTAAACAAACAGAATAAATACATCAAAGACCGCATCAAAGATCACTCGCTGTGCTTTGAAAAATATTATGTAATTTATTCTTCAAATCGTACACTGTCATAAATGTAAAAAAGAGGGGCCTGATTAAAGTTATTTGAAATTATAGTAGAGAAGATTTTGTGTTATGGAAAGTATTAATACCTGCTGAAATTTTCTCAGGTTAAAAACACAAACATCAATGAGTTTCATTGGGTTTTTAATAAGTACATTAATACTATCTTGCAAAGATTGTGAATTGAGAGAAAAATAATACATTGTTTTGAAAGGATTTCAATGACTTAATCTGTATTCAAAGCCTCTCAGACAGTTTATCCAATTTTAAGATTTTTAGGTTATGTTTCTACCTGTTTTAATAAATCTAAAAATTGAAATTTGTGCACATTGTTTTTGCAGCACAGCTCCTGCTGGTCATATTGGATTGAGTAACCATAAATATCAATTGTCAGTTCTTTGAACAGATTCTCAGGTTTTGACTTTGACCAGACCATTATGACACATTTGCAGCTGGTTTCCTATTTAAAGATTAACTTCTACTAATTAGCTTCATGCGTTTTACCATCAAGTCTGAACTGTTTGCTTGACCTGAAGAGAACAATAAGGCAATTCCTTCAGCGTTGTGTTTGAACAGTGCGGTGTTTGTTTTCTAACATGTCACATCAATGCTTTGACCAGCGTGAAATGCTATGCTGGTTTTCCTCTACACAGAGCATTTTTTCCAAAAATATCAAAACGATAATTTGACCAGATCTCCTTTCTAAAAAAACAGGATTTCTTTTTGATTTTCTCTGAACTACTTTCAGATGATGGACTGAACAGTACTGCATGAGATCTTCGTTCACTGAGCCCTACACTACTTCTAACACGTTCTTATTCTTCATGATTAAGGAAGGGTTAGATTATTGCACTAGTCTAAATTCCAACGCATATCACACCTTTAAGTTTTCATTGGTAAAAAAAAATAATAAAAGATTTCCCTTGAGAATCACATATAATAATAGCATTAAGGAGTGTAAGACCTTCGGCAAGGGATTATATACAGTCTGCATTCACATAACCCATCCTTTTAGCTAGAACTAAACTAGAGCTATGACATATCCATTTTTTATCTATAACATGCCTCAAACAAGCTGTCATCTCAGCTCCAAATCATTGTACGTGTTTCTCCTGATAGTTTCCTGCGATGTGAGGAAGCTGGATGTAAAGCTTTTCTGCTGGTGTCAGACAGTACACAGAGCTGGTGATATGCGCTTCGGCTGACAGAAACAAGGCAGCTCTGGGCCCCATAGACAGAGTGAGCAAATGGGCAAACAACAAGCTGTTCAGATACTGAGGTTTTTAACTCAACAGCTCAACAGAAACAGGTCAGAATTTGGCCATCAAATTGCTGTAGAAAACAGAGACCGCTTTGCTGTAAAGGTATAGGCTGTCAGGAAATTACTTAAAGGTATAGTGGAGGATGTTCTTTTTCTGGGTGGATCATCAAAAGTGGTCTTCCTAATTGTCATTCATTCTTGTGATATGTTTACATAAGACCGTCCTACATGCTCGTCCCCATTTTATTTATTTTTATTTTATTTACCGATAGGGAGTCTGACATAGTGGGAAAATTGAAAATCTCCTTTTGGAAAGTAAGCTTGTATGAGTGATGCAAACAGCAACTTTTAAACAGAGCGTGCACGAGGAGAAATGGGCTCATGCAAGCTCTTGCACACGTTTATTAGGAGTTCCCTCTTGGGAGCGAGTGCAGGGTTGTGAATCTACATTTTTTTTAAAGTGGAGAGGGTGGGTCTTTTCAAAAATTTGCAAAGATCCTCTATTATACCTTTAATCATTGGCAGCTGGCCAATAGAGGACGCTAGGGCGTCGCCCCACCACAATGGACCTGATTAAGACATAAAAAGAAAAAAAAAACATTTAGCAACAATAATCAGCAGTCCAAAGACAGATGGAGATGGTACAGTCTGTCCTTTTCCAGGACCTGGTTTAGCTACAAGACTTGGCTAACTGCATGCAGCAAGGCCAACGCTTTATTCTGCTTTCCCTGTTTCAAACGTCAGGATCTGACCCAGCATGGATAGACAGGTAGGCCAGTTTTAGAGCACTTTTTAGAAAAGGCAAAGAATGAACAATCTGGGATTCACATGGAAATTGACATGATATAGTCCACTTTTTGTAGATGTTTGTTAATTTGCATGGTTGTTCTTAAATAAACACAATCTCAGAAAATAGTTTTTATATATAAAAAAATATAAAGCTGACTAATAGCTTCTCATTTATTAAACTGGTAGTGCATTATTTTTTTAGGTCTGTGACATCATATTGGAGCATTCAAAACCCAGATTTGCCTTCAAAAAGCTTCAGAAGGGCAAGATTTATGTACAAAAAGTAAACCTGTTCATGAAATGTTTTTTTTTTTAGTGTTTTTATAATGTTTTTTTGTCGTTGGCTTTCATATAAGTATATTTGTGTGAGAACTTGTGTACATTTGATTGGTTTTTGGTATACGTCTATTTTGAATTTATAGCTCCCCATGGAGAATACTTGCTATTCCAGTTAAGTTTTCTGCAGGTGAACAAAAAAACTCATAATATTCAGACAAAAAAAGCGCCTGAATGGAGTGTTTTCAGCTTTGGCGTGTGACTTGTGCATGCAACAAACCAACCCGTTAGCACACAATCTAGATTTTCTCTGGGCTTAATGTAATGATGGATAAATCCCTCCTGACTCTCTATCTCAGTAAGCCCACAAAGATCAGCACTCTATACATCCCCATATGTGCCTCTGGATTTAATAGATCCTCTCTGCAAAGCTTCCTCTCCCTCCAGAAATTAACAGGAGACAATGAAGGCTCTCTATCTCTTAAAAAACATTTATTTGAGGACAATATATGTTAATTGACTATGCTTACTGAATACATTTTAAGGCTACATTTTTATTACTCTAGCAAAAAGGGTCTCATACATTCTCATTTAGAGGTTCTGCTTCCCTAAACTGGTCCAAATTAGGAATGCATTAGTAGTGCTTCTAAAAATTATGGTTATTGGACAGATAAGATGGGACATAAAAATGCAATCCTCGCTTTGGCCCGACCCTGACAGCGCTCAGAATATTTAACGCCTCAACACAGGCAATCAAATTCCTCCTCTCTTTTCATGTTTACCCTTCTGACAAGGCTACGGCAGCTTCAATCAGACCTCGACTGATGTAACCCGACAAAAGCACAAGAGTTATCTGCACCATGGTGACAATGTGTCTTTATTCAAACACCCATCAAATTTCATCACGATTCACAGCAATCAACAGGTAGGAAAAAAAGAGAGGATGCTTCTATGAAAATAAGTAACAAGCTTTGTTTTCTCAGTTAGGTCGAGATCCGGGAGTGATCTTTTTTCCTATTCTGACCCTCCCCTGAGAGAGACGGAGAGCCTGGACGGCGACAAAGGGACCCAGCTGAACTCCAGGGAGACACGAGATGAAAGACGCAGAAGGTACACCTATCCCAGCTAATCCAAGAGCAGAGTCAAATCAGAGAAATCCTTAAATCTGGATTCAATCCTTTGGGCACTTGCAGTGTTTGAGGGTTTGGATCAATGCTGGTAAGATAAAGAGGTCGCAACGCATAGGAGAAGAAAGAGCAGAGAAAAAGAGGTGGGAGGCATGTGATAATGAAGCACTTCTGAAACCTGCACAGTGTGCTCACTGATCCCCACATGTGGCACCGGGAGATGAAAGCAAACGGTTCAAGAGGGGCCCGCGAACGAGTGCTGGCATTTTGATGCCTCACCTGGAAACCTCCAAATGTCTGTGCATACTTTCTATTTCATCACTTCGGACATCTTTAGGCTCCCCATGATCGTTCCAGACTCCCATTTCTAGAGGTTTCCAATGATTTCATAACATTCTAAGTAGAAAGTTTCAACATCAGTGATGAATCTTACTTCCATTCATCTGTAAGCAACTGATGTTTCATTATAACTCAGCACAGTGGGTAACAGCTTTTTAAAACAGCCTTTCAGCATATGACCAAACTGAAATCAGCTACATTTCAAAATCTAAAATCCTACTTTAAAAAAGACAGAACACAGACTCTGGATGTTCCAGACTTGAAAAAAAAAATCAAAGTGTCATGAAAATTTGAATAAATTTAAGTTTTTATAGCACATAAATGAAAAGTTTAGGAACCAGAGATTCTTAAAAGTTTTAAAAGTTCTTCCAATTGGACTGTGAAAAGTACTGAAATTCTGATCCCTTTTGAATTTTTAAAAGATTGGGTTTTCATTTCTGGCACGAGTTGAAAAAAATATGAAACTTGTTAAAGCTTTGTCTGCTATCACAGCTTTCAATATCAACTAAATAAATTAATGTCTTGAAACTCATAGCTCCTAATAATCCATCTCCTAATGTTTCCTGAAAACATTTGTCATGTCCTCCCCTTTATCTATATGAAATGTTTATGTATGAGCTGGAACAGCCTGTGAAGGTGCAGTTACCTTTGGGGGACGATAAAGAGTGAAGCTAAAGGATAAAGGAACCCATTTGAATGCAACTTAATGCAAAAAGCCCTTAAGTTTTTTTTTTAAATATGCTTTGACTGTTATCTCTTTAGTAAATAGAAAAGGGAACAATGTCTGGAGAAATTAACCAACCAACACGTTTTCATTCCTAGTTTTCTTTTCCAAATCAAGAAGCCAGTGGAAACCAATTCCTGGTATCTTATTTAACTGAACGTTAAAAAGTTTCCGTTATTAACCAAAAATATGTAACATTACACTAACAAAGGTTTCAAATCATTTTAATGAGATTCCAGAGAGGTAAAAGGAAGAATGGAAAAAGAAGAATGCAGCTGTGCCCCCTCCCCTACCTGTTACTTCAGACTGGTTTAGCAGTGCAATAGGTGATGTAAATAGCATTGATACATACACTTGTGTTCTATCTTGAATAAAAGCAGCACAATCCAGTTAAACTCTTCAATTCCATTGCATAACATAAATTCCATAGTCGTCATATATAAGCCAATGGATGTCTTAAACACCTCAACAGTTTGCAAACCCTAAAAATATATATATTTTTTTCAAACAGCTTTGTCTTATCAGGAAAAACAGCAGAAAACAAAAACCCAGCTTATGTTTGGAGCAATCAGATGTGGTGCTTTGAGTCATCTGCAGCAGATGTAGATAACGAGACGCTGAAGAGCTCTCCATCAACAGCGGGGCGGATTACAATGAGTCGGAGCAATATCTACTTGTTTAGATGTGTGCTGCTTCATAATATCGGGGATAACTCACTCTCCTCCCAGGGCTACACATCATGCATAAATCTCCTGCTAATCTAACATGAATCTATGCTGGACAGATCCCACTCTGACGCCAACCTTTATATATTAAGACACCCGGAAGATCAAGCCAGAATCAATTTATATGCAGGTTCAGAAACTTAAAAAAAAAAAACTACTGATTTTTTCTTTGTCTGCATAATCAGCTAAATCATCTTCATTTTTAGTCGAGCCAATCTGAAATTCCCAAAAAGAAAAAAAAAGAAAAGTGCTTGACATGTACTGCAGCTGGCATAAAGTCTCCTCAGGCCACCATCAGTTTCATCCTGCTTCAGTTTTAGGTTGTTCCTCAGGACTAAATCCATGGTTCAGTCATTACTGAAGGTGCTGTGACTGAGCATGACTTCTGTCCAATCACAGCTCATCGTGTCTGGTTCGTCCAATGATGGTCAGCTTGGAAAGTTGAGCGCTGAACTTTCCATCATTGTGGGTCACTGGAAGCGAAAAAGGATAATGGATTACTGTTGCAGCCACATCCACTAGAGAAGAGTAAGCATTAGACTGATCAGTAAGAAAAACAATATTTGTAATAGCGGGAACACTTGAGCTAAAAATGAGGCGTCAAATATGCCGTCCTGAGGAGAACTAGATTGTGACAATTTTTCTATAACCTAAGAGAATTCTAGGGATGAAAAAGATGTTGATTTTAACCTACTGTCTTACATTTTTTCCTCTTTTACTTTTGTACATTTAGTCCTGACCTTGCATGAGGCATCTTATTTTTTTGGTTAAAAGCATTTTTAGCAAGTAAAAAAAAACGTAATCCCAATCTTTGTTAATCGTTGCTTGAGTTCAGAAATAGGCAACAACAATAAAATGATTGCACTGGCATCTTTCCAAGTAAAGCCAAGAAAGCTATTTTTTTTTTTTTTTTTTTTACTTTCATGGCAAAAAAAAGTTTTAGTGCTTGTTTATTGTTCAAGGAAGAAACCCTGAGAAGGATCTTCTCCATCCCCAAAAGCCCATCAGTCTGGATATTTAGGGTGCAGACTGTAAATTGACCTTTCTTCTATGGACAGCTGTCACCTCTAACACTTTATAATCACACATTTATAAAATTTATATATATTAATGTTAAAGTATGTTGTGACGCTCAGCAGGCAGAAATTAGGCAGTAGATTTAAAAGCACAGCAGGTCTATTTTCCAACCGTATGGGATGCTTGGTGTGAGGGATTGCTGTGGAGTCAATGAGTCGATGCAATCCGCTGGTTTTCCTTTGGTAGAAAACTATGGACCAATCTGTCTGTATGTTCTGATTGAACTGTCTCTGTAAAGTGCCCTGGGATGACGTGTGTTGGAGAATGGAGCTATATAAATAAAACAAATAGAATTGGCTTTCCTCTGAGGGAATCTTTCATTTAGCACGCCTTTATTTAGTTTAAAGAAGTTCCCACGCCTTCTGTTAGACACTTACATGCTATTTTTCCCTAAAGTAAAAGCTAATGCATTATAACTTTACATATCTATCTTATTTTCCTACTTTAATGCAGGTATATTTAGTCAGAAATAACCTCTTGCACTGAATACAAAAATCTACATTTAAAAACTGATGGTTATAAACTGAAATAACACATTTTAACAATATTTAACACAAATATAACTGTAAAACTCAATAATACTAAAAAGTCAGATGAATTCTCAATGAAAAACTGCTTTAAAAATCTTCTGTATGAGCAAATGTTTTCCAACCAAAAGTGAAGCGTGAAATAAAACACTGCTGGATTGTTCTTTTAAGCTCAGTAACCTCAGTAAGGTTAGAATAATTATCATAAATTAGTGTTTATCTTTGCTCCCCCGTGTTTTTTTTTTTTTTTTTTTTTTTGCTGCCTGCTTATGAGTTTAAGATATGAAGCAGATGAAAATCTTTCCTTTCTAGCAATTACAAACTCTTCTATATCATTCCATTCATTGTGAAATATACAAGCGAACAATTATATTTTCTTTCATATTTCGTAGCACTGAAGAAAAATGTCAGATTTTTAACTGTGGAAAGCTGTGGATCTATATTATAATCTTAGATAAAAAGAAACCATTAAAATATGTATGCGTTTGGACCAAGATAATTTAGTTATAGTTTTAGTATCTTATATCCAAGTTTTTACCTGTAGTTACCATTTCTTCCTATGGGTGTCACTGAGTTACTCAGACCTGAACATCCCCATCTAGTGTTGCAGGAGAAGCAGGAACATTTAAAAAGCTTTAGGACGTGAGTAATTAAAAAGCCCCTTACATACTGTACTACACGCCGATAAGCAATCTCTGCCTGGAATTCATTGCTCTCGCTGTTTCTCAGTGATGGGATTATCCTTAAGTCTGTCATCGTCGCCGAGTTTGGAGCCTGTAAGCCTCCGTACTTTAGCGTCTAATCTGCTGAAAATGACAGCCGAAGTAAATTGCTGGTCGGGGTGACTTGTCAAACCCTGCTAATCACAGCCTGGAACTGAAGCCACAGTGGGGATTTGTGCAGGAGCTGAAGAACAACAAATAATGCTACAGGGACAACTGTAAAACCCACTCACAGCTGGAGCGTATGCGTCGCAGGAGGAATCTGTAGGAAGCTTGCAACGTGATAATGGGAGGGTAGGGAGGTGTGGAGGCAGAGAAAGAGACGGATGTGACAGGCAGGGGGAGTTGATTGAACACTTGGAGACACAATCAATTTCTCACCTGTTGATTCTCCTATGGTAAATTCCTCTGGCTTCAGAGGCACATCATGCTGTCCTGCTGCTGCTGTTTGTGACTGGAGTTTCATCCGGAACGACGAGGAGGAAAAGTTGGGAAAAACAACAACAAAAGAATTAGGAAAAAAAAAAAATAAGAGGTAGCATAGAGAACAGTGTCATTTGCAGTGTGAGGAGAAGTAGGAATATATTTAGATTTAGTAGCAAGGTCAAAGCGATGTGTTTCAGTAGGGAAGGTTGTTTCAGTCCCCTCACTCAGTGAAGTCATTTTCTCTTTTTCTTGTAGGGCACAGAGCCAGAGCGGGAGGAGGAGGCATGTTCTCTCCCTCTCCATTTCTAATGACACCAGTGTTAGGACTGTCCTTGCTGGGGGAAAGGAGGCGTGTCAAGGGGTGCCTCGCATCGCCTCGCCTCATGGACCACGACCGCATCAGCTGCGGCCGAAAGTGACTGACCTCAGAGTCCAGACATTAACCTTCCACAGAAAGCAGTCTGTGCAAAGACAACTTCAAGTTTGACTCCAAAAACTAAAAAAAAGAAAACATTTTCTGTGTGGCTCGCGCTGAAGTGTAAACAGGAGCTGAAGCCGTTGTAATAAAAGCAGAAGGGTCGAGCTCAACCAGCTTTAACAGAGACACTTATACATCCTGAAAACATTTACTTACGCCTTTTTAATGATGTAAAAATGTTGTTTTAAGTTTTTAAATCGCTTTTTAATAAACAAAGATATTTACCAAACTTAGATGAGGAACTGAAATTAATTTCTTTTCATTTTTTCTTCAGAGCTACTTAACAGATCTATCTTTAAGCTGGAGGACTTCTGGTAAACATATCAGTTCCTAAAATTAAATTCTGATCTCAGAAGCTCTAGAGGGACATTAAAATGCTTTTCTTGGTTTGTTAAGGGGCATTTATCTGCAGTTTCTCTTGCAGTTTGTAAATCAAAACTCAAATAAATAATGGAGTGGAACACAAAATTAAGTTATGATGTCATTTAAATGCTGTCTGAATTAAAAATAAAGCACTTAATTTTATAGACATCTAGATTTTCACATTTAGATACAAGAAAAAGGAATAAAATCAAACATTTTATGACAATAGTTTTCTCACACTAATCCAGAGCTGGAACATGATAAAAGCATGCTTTATAAATTTCCAGACGATGAGCTTGATGAGTGTTTAGACTGCCTTTATGACTCAGACTCACAATAAATCCCTTAACTAATGCTATATGTTTAATCATTTTCATGCTGATCCAGGAGAGGCATGGCTCGGTTGACAAATTCTGCCATTACATTTTTATTTTGTCACAGAAAAATCAGATCAAAGTGTCGATGTTGACATTCCTTTTTTTTCCTCATCTGATACTAAATGTGTGGCTTAGAAGAGGAAATATGTTTAAATAAACGAGAAGCTGCAGAACATGAAAGTAGCCTTGAGTTTCTTTCCTGAGCAGCTTCTGGTTAAAAGCTTCGTTATTTGGAGGCTGTGCAAAAAAAAGAAGTGGGAATCTGCCTCGATTTCCTCACATTGGTACAGATACAGAGTAATGAAAAGCTTTTATCTCTCCACTGACAGCCTGTATGAGGCAGAATGGAAACACCAAGCAGACATTCTTCAATGCTGTTTTTTTTTTAAGTTTGCCTCAGCTTGAGTGGGTTTGTGGCAGCCGATCGTCAAATGAGAGATTCTCATCTCTGAAGGAATGGCCCAGAGTTAAAGGCTCTACAAAAATCATGCATATTTCTTTTTCTTCAATTTTATTTGGCTTAATCACTACTGATTTTTTTACATTTTGTCCTGGAGGTAGAAAAATAAATGATCATTTGGCTCTAGTTAGTATTATTTTATGTTCTCTCACAGCCTGAATAATCCAGGGAACATTCATCGAGATTTGAAATCTAATTTACAAGAATGACTGGAGGAAATAACCGCACCAAAAGATATCGCACATAAAATCCAACAAATGACAAAATATCAGTGATCAGCCCTCATATTCAGTGGGCATGAGGGGCGACTCTCTGGATGACAGAGATCAGCACATATTCATGTAAACAGAACCACAAAAAAAGAAAATAAATAAAAAAGAATGAACAGCTTGGTTTTATACTTACAAAAGCATTGGCGTATTCAATTTTGGTTCCTTTCAGCTCAGCTTTGAATTGGGTGAAAAACAGGTATGACTTTCCCTGAGGCCTGAAAGCAATTAGAAACAGAAATGCTTCAGCTTGCAGTGCTGTGAAAATAGAGTTTCCTCCCCAAAGATTCCTCTAGTTTTGCTTTTCATATAGTTGAAGAATTCAGATGCACAAATTTTAATATCAGACATGAATGCTAAAAAAAAAAACCCAACAGAAAACAGTTTTTTAAAGATTAAATCAATTAGGGGAAAACTGGAGCCAATTTCACAAATGACCTTTTAATTATAAAACCACTGTTAACATGATTTAGACTAACATAAAATGAGTCTTTTACATTTGAAAAAAATGTTTGAATTACACGCAATCAGGGGGGTTTTGACCACCGTCAGTCTCTTTAAGGTCATCTACAGCTGTGTTTCCCAACCTTTTTTGACTTGTGTACCCTTTTTTATTTTTTATTACCATGAATACCAATCTCAGTCAAAAGTGGAACGTACAATAACTGATTGTAAAATAAAAACTATTTTACTTAATTTTTTAACTTGAGAATTTAATTATTGAACATTTCATTATTTCCATCTCAAATGAAAAAAAGTATAAATATGTTTCCTGGAAGTTCGTAAGGAATTGAAATAAACACAAAATAAAATCATATTATAAACCTGTATTTATAAAACAGGAGGCCCTTTATAATTACATTTAAACGTGATGAATTGGGAGCAGAATACAGAAATAAAATTATACTCAGACTTTGACTAGGTCAATCCAGAACCTTTTTTTATTTTTATTAGATCCAGGGTTTATACATGAATTCTCTTATTTAATGCTTTTTAATGCTCTTAGAAATAATCTTAATGCCATCAACAAATACCCATGACTTATGTATGTATGTATGTATGTATGTATGTATATATATACACACACACAGCAAAATCCTTCACCATCTTCACCATGAACAGGCTGCAGCCATGTCCCAAGTTCCTCGTTTTCCCGCCACTTTGGTTCAAATTTGCACTTTCCCCCCATTCTCTAGCCTTTTCTCCGCCTCAAGCTTCTTTTCCGAAGCATTTTATTTCCACGATTAGCAAATTTAATGAATTTTAATGCCAATTAAGGCCTTATTTAAAAAAAATAATAATTTAATGATTTTTAATGACCCGCGGACACCCTGTAGATCAGAATTCATAGTATGGGAAGCTGTCCTGTTCCTGGTCTGTTTTAATTAATTCAGATCCTCTGAAGACCATTTCTCTAAAGTATTGGGGATCATTAGGATCCTCTTTGGACAACTCAGACAAAGACCTTTCTGGGTTCCTGACAGGATTTTTTTTCCTCTCGGTTGGTTGGTAAATGTCATCAATCCTAAATTCAACAAAGCAATCAGAAAACAGAGCTGCATGTTTCCGGAAGTGAGGTGCATTTTATAGGTGGAGGACAGTGCTACAACCCCTGCTGCATGGGTAGTCATTAATTCATCATTAAGTGGAAAAAAATAAACTGAATTATTATAAAATTATGAAGCAAGCCTTTCAACAAGAGTGAAGTCCTCAATGTTTAAAATGTGAAATGTAGACAGCAACATCATCAGCACAGCTATATATTTTTTTTTATCATCTTGTGAAATTTCTTATTGACAGGACATTGACCAATCAGCTTACAGGATAAAACACATTCAGTCAAAACCCACAATTCCAATTTAAAATCCATTGCAGAGCTTAACACCTAGACTATGCTTTGCATCTGTAAACAGGCTAAAAGGTAATAGCTAGCATGTAAAATATTGTAACTGGGATTTTTTTTTTCTTTTTAAACACACATTATCTATGAATGCATAAAATGAAATTCTCGTTTTAGTAAACAATGATGGGAGAAAAAAAATCACAAGTACCCATCTTGATTTTTCAACGCAACATATAGAAGACTGGAAGTCCTGTTCATATGAATCTCCTCTTGGGGTTAGGGTGTCCAATGTGGATAAGGGCTCTTACTGCATCTCACTGGAGTCCCAGCACCATTATGTTTCTCTCCTATTCATTTTGGTGATAATATATTTATTTTAATCCTACTTCATGTTGTCAGACAGGTTCTATTCAATTGATTTTTCCTCTTGTGATTCAATTAAAACAATTCTGCAAACAGGAGTGGGGTGAAAAGTCCTTCAACGTAATGAAGAAGACTAACTGCTGCATAGCAGTTGCTGCTGCCAAAGGCAGCTCAACTGGCTGTTAAGTTTAGAGGACCATAACTAAAAAGAAACGGTCCGGTTGATGTAGGTGGTTTTCCTCTTCATTGTGGAAACTATAATCATTTCAAAAATCTCTATGTGCTCAGGTTACACTTGTTTGATACTAATGGTTTTGACAATCTGAACAATTTAAATCAATTTAAAGCATGCAGTCATGCTTGATTAAAGTCTGTATCGCCCTGCTAGAGGTTTTTATTTTAATCTTTTATGGCTCAACTGACTAAAATCAATGTGGAGGAGCTGCAGATGGGACGACAAGGGTCAGCAAACTGAAGACGAGGAACCGCCGCAGAAAGTTTGGTACAGTATGGTGAGTGGGCAGGTATTACTCATGTATTGAGGAAATGCATCTGTTCACATATAGTCACATTGTGGGCATGAGTCCTCCTTATTGGGACTGAGAGAACGCATCCATTTCAGGTGACGACATGTTTTGCATTCGAATCGAAGTGTGTGCAAGTTGTGTCTCACCTCCACACAGAGCAAGAAAACAGTCTGTCATCCTCGCTCAGGCCCACGCTCATCAGCCATTGCTGTTTTAAAGGAGAATAATATTTCACTGCTTTGCCAGCTGGGATTAATATTCAATGAAACTGTGGGAGACGAGTGATCAAGCAACAGCACATACCTCATTGGTTCCTCCTTGTGAAGCATACGTGAATGTGCACTCATACTCACTCTGAAACAAAATATTGAGAGGTTTGGAGCCAATAAGTGTTCAAGGAGCTTTAATAACACATTAATTAGTTGCTAATAAACTACTAACAAACAACATTGATTAACTGATGCATTATTCTTTCATACAGCTATGACATTTAATTTAAAAGTTAACCTGAAATTGATAGTTTACTTATAATAAAGTACTTTTCTTCTCCTGTTATTTTTGTAATAAAGATTCATAGATTTTTATTTTATCATTTTTAGCCAAAAGAAAGTTTTTTTATGCTTTTTCATTAGCAACTTCAATGTGTTTAAAATTAGCAACCTTTCAACATCACCTTAGGAATTCAAAATGTTGGCCTCCATAAACCTTTTGCAGTAGATCTCTGTGTAAAATGTTTAAATGCCCTCCAAGGTTGTAGTAACCCCTTTTTTAGAGATGTCCCAATAAAAAATAAATTTCCGACATGATATCGATATAGTAGCTTTTAGAATTGGCCGATACAGATGTTGACCTGATACACGATCAGCCCAAATCATCCATACTTGTATTACTCATTTTGGGTGGAACATTAGAAAGGCTTCATCAACTGTTTATAATTAGAACATAAACAATAGATATGAGTCAACTGGCCAAACTATTATTAACCAACATGTTGCAAAAATTTTGAACAGAAGCGAACATAAGCGGAGTGTTTCTATCAACTTGCTGATAACAGATTTTAAAAGCAAGCCAATATACTCTAATATTCATTTTGTGGCTGATTTTGGACTATTTTCCTCTATCAGTATCAAACCGGGCCATCCCTATTTTTGCATTTCTACATTTTTCCTTTCAAATCACTTTCTGGATCCAGCACCATGAATGGACAACTTTTTTGTTGTTGCAATTTTAGCCAATTCCTTATTGTCTTTGTGGAGGATGCAAGTCAGGCGTGTCAAACTGGTTCCAGAAAGGGCCGTGTGGCTGCAGGTTTTCTCTCCAACCAAGCAATAGCACACCAGACCCCAGTCATCTCATCAAGTGAGTCCAATCTGAACATGATGACTTGATGAGATGACTGGAGTCTGGTGTGCTATTGCTTGGTTGGAAAGAAAACCTGCAGAGACACGGCCCTCCCTGGAACCACTTTGACTTCCCTGGTGTAATTGATTGCTGTACAATTGCCAGGTCAGCAGACATCCCTGTGATTATGAGGGTAAGAATGTAACCTTTCTATGTTTGCATTATTTTTTTATTGGTCTCAGTAATATTTTCAACTTTCTGTGAAAATGAAGTTTTCATTACCTGCAATGATAACTGTTAAAATTAGCAGAAAAAAATATGCTACTAGAAAAGGATGCTTAAATTCATATTGTAATATATAGACTTCAGTGAGATGCATCCCCACGTCTGTTTATATTTATATTAGGGTTGTCAAAAGTATCGATACTCAAAAAAGTATCAATACTGAAACGTTGTATCCGGATACAATACTCATTTTCAAAAGTATCGATACAGTGCTACCTACCACCAGTGGCACCTAAGCAGTCATTCATCTAAAGTGCAGAATAGGGGACAATGCACTTTCAGAACACTGTGTAATTGAATAATTCTGAGCACTTTTTAGTTTCAGACTTTTTTTTTTCAGGTGCAGCTGCTGAGAATTATTTTTGTTTCTTAACTGGTTTGGCTAGTGTCATTGTTATGTGTGCAAAGCATAGCCAAGTAAGGAAAACTTTTTTTATCAAACTTGCTTAATATTGTGCACAGCAAACAACCTCAAAATATTGTTCTTATTGTTTATTGTATTTATTTATTGTATTTTAATTATTATTCAAAATATTTCTTTTGAAATTTTGGAGTTTTTATTCTTGAGGTATCGAAAATGGTATCGAGTATCGTATATTTTCCTTAGTATCGGTATCGAGTTGAAAAGTTTAGTATCGTGACAACCCTAATTTATATTAAAGATTTAGTAGAACAATCCTTCTCAGGTATTATTACACAGCAAAAGATTAAATGTGGTTTTGAACTTTATGTGATCCTAAGATAAGGAGGTATATTTAAAACAAAAACAACAACAAAGAACTTATTATGGAAATCACCTTATCAAATATTTGGTGACATTTTTCTATACGGAACATCAGCAAAGCACACAAATAATTTCCTGGTTTGCATGAGGAAATTATTTTTACTCAACATACATGAGCAGTTTTTCTTCTTAGTAAATAAATAACAATTAAAAATGTATATATTTTATACTGCGTTCCATTTAGAATATCGTTAAAGTTTAGGAAATGAAATACCTTATCAATAAAAATCTAAGAAAGACAAACAAAAACCCCTCGTCCAATCAATGAGGTCCTTGTGGCAGCTCAGCATAGACGTGTCAGCGTCTCACAGGCTGTGTCGTCATCATTAAGCGACTACACCTAAGCGGCGGAATGTAGTTTTTCCACTTTAGTCATTTAAAACAACTAATTACAGACTGTTAATTAATATGGCGTGCATTAATAACATGCGTTTTAAAATAAATATGTTGGCTTATATTATTACAGTAAAAATGTCTTAAATTGCTAACTAGGGGGAGGAATGTATAAACCGAAATAAAAAATAAACTCTCTTAATTTATAGCAACATAATCAAGAATCACCCGGGTTAAAAATAATGGCAGAATTATTACACATTGAAATTATGTTCAAGTACCATGCCAATGAGGTTAGAAGTAAAGAAAGGCGACTTACAATTCCCTCGGAGAAAGTATGCACAACTCCTCCTGGTTTAACGTTGAACTCTACAGTCTTTGTCCGCTCAGGCGACGATTTTCCCGGGACACACAGCGACATCAAAGCCCATAAAAGCAGAGGCGACATCTTCATGAAAAGCATAATTTTTCTAGCTTGGAATCGGTCTCCTCTGAATGTATGGTATGGTATTACCCTGAGCAAGCACTCCGAATGCGAAAAATGCCCCGTCGACTATTAACATCGTCAGACCCTACGTCACACTACGAACCAATGTCAGCATCTGCAAACACAAGTAGAAAACAAACATAGAAAAAAGTTATAAAAAAAATATAATTTGGGTGAAATTTTAAATTCATAACTTTAGGAACTGAATTTGGGTCAAAATTGACACAAGTGTTGTGTTACCAATCTCTACCACACGGTGTCGCAATTGTTCACATATTAGAACATCCATTCAAACCACAATGGACAGGTGGCAGCGTGATTACTTTTAGACATCTCAGACTTTTCCTTTCACGTTTTTTTCATTTTAGCCTGAACATTTTTACATTCATATTGTCATTTTATTTAGAATTATCCATCATTTTCCATTCTACCAAGTTTATTTATAAGTCAAGGTAAGTTCATTTATATTGTATGTTTAATTGGCAAGACAAAAAGTGATAAACTTGAAAAAAAATAAAAATACATTGACGTGGCCTAAAAGCAACAAAAATTGTTAGAGAACAGAAGTTAAAAAATAAAATAAGATAATTGTATTGAGGGGCTGCAATAAGGTTTGATTCCAGGCCTGGGGTCAAACACGTTTAACAGATGCTGTCAGCCAAGTGATTTTGTCTCACAGGAGACACCAACTTACCTGCTTGTATCTGTGGTTTCATGTCTCTGGAGCCGTTGAACCTACTCTGCGTCACAGATTAACATGTTTGCTTCAAGAGGAGACATCCCAACATTGTCTGGCACTCATGTGCAAAGCCCAGAAAACATTGTTACCATATGGGGCCAAATTTAGTCACATAACAACCAGCGATATTCAGCTGGGCAACCTTTTCACCCATATCTGCCCTCCCGTCCCTGCCTGACATCCACTTCTCCTCTTGCAGAGAAATTCTCTGGCAAATAAAACTGTCAGCCCAAAGAAAAACACTGAAACCGGATAAAGAACAGATGCCATTTACTCAAGAAGCAAACTAAGTACTTTAGTATTTATACAGCAGCTTTATTATAAAAAGCCTGATTGTCCTTATATAAAGAAAGGTCCTGTTAGATGTAGCGGTCAGACTCGCATACTTCTTGTGGTTCCTGGTAAATATTGTCCACTGTCATTAAGGCGTAAGACTGTCACAAGTGAGAAAATTATTTCCTCATTTTGTTTCCCCTCTACTGGCACAAATAGCTTTCACTCTTTGGTGTCAACAAACAATTGCCTGAGAAGTAAACACCAGCCACAGACAGCGAGCCAAAACGTCAAGAAGGTGCCAAATTATTTAACTGATAATGAAAACTCAATGCAGTTCAGACTATTCACTCAGTGGAAAACACTGAAAGCAAACACTTTTGTGCCTTGTTGGAAAGATTCTATCTATCTATCTATCTATCTATCTATCTATCTATCTATCTATCTATCTATCTATCTATCTATCTATCTATCTATCTATCTATCTATCTATCTATCTATCTATCTATCTATCTATCTATCTATCTATCTATCTATCTATCTATCTATCTATCTATCTATCTATCTATCTATCTATCTATCTATCTATCAAAAACTGATAAGTTAGAAAACTACTTTTTGTTTCAATTATAAGAGGATTTTTCAAAATGTGAACTATTCAATAGAGTTAAATACTAGTTTAAACACATTATATGAATTTGAGGCCCATGGTGGCTTCAGAGATCTGCAGTAAACTGATCATTTGCCCGGCCACCTAAAGTGGTGCACGCTGTTGTTCTGCTCTTCATTGAAGAGTGGTGAGAGACAAACTAAAACCCTGTTTGAAGTCTGGTGATTGTTTGCTGCTTTATATCAGTAATAGGTTAACTTCATGCATTATTTGTAATAAATTCTTGGACTAGTGATGCAAAGAGAACAAAATGCAGCCTTTTGTTATAGTGCATTGCATGCCAAATCATATGAAGTTGAGTAAAGGTAATTCATTGCACCAAATGAAGAATTGATAAAGAGCAGGCTAACATGGTGCATTAGAAATAATCCTTCCATAACAGAGATCTTCTATATTATTCCTTTTGTTTCCCTGGAGTCGGCCCTGTTGGCTCTGACATCCTGACAGTCTCAGACAGTTAGACTTTCTGATGCAGCCATACAGACAGTCTGTCCCCGATAAGAGCTGAGGAGCCACTGAGGTCAGCAGTTTGCAGATGGAGTTTTCCTGGCCATCACTGGATCTGTGGAATTTCTCTTCTCCTCGCCATCTCTCACAGGACCGGCCTGCAGCCCTGCCTATCGTGCATGGCCTGCACAGTCGGCACGCCACCCTGCCCTGAGCAAACAGCTGCCTGGAGGTTCCGTTGTGACCCTTAATCACCCTCAGACACAGAGCAGTGGCTAAACTCTGGGCTCCAAAAAGAAGCAATATTTGGCCAAGAGAATGAATGAAATCAGGTTAAATCTAGTCTAATATGATTGTATGTTCAAAAACATTGCAAAGGACTCTAACAGTTAGCCAAAAAAATATTATTTGAAAGGAACACTCCATTCAATTCACCGCCAAACCACCTGCATGCTCCTTAGATAAACATCCTGAGTTATTTCTGAATGACTTGAAATTTATCAAGATTTAGTGTGTGGGCATAGCTAAAAGGTAAAAGTTACTACAGTAAATGTGCATGCAGCTGTGTATCCGGAGTTCAAAAGCAAATCTGCCTTTAAAGTGATTATAAAAAAACATTGACAGGAATTTCTGTGTTTTTAAGTGTGGAGTGTTTTTCATGGATGGCAAACAGCTCAATTTAAAAGAGCCAGAAAGGAAATAGTGTTCAAAATAATTACCCATATTTATTATTTATACCCTTCCAGGTGCCAGCTACTTAACAGCGTGCCATGCCTAAACCCGGAGACAAAGTGCAAATAAACTGAGACGTTCCCAGGAGGCTGAATTGGAGTTACTGCCAGACGAAGAAATGTTTTCCCAATCAGTCACCCGCTGCAGCTCAACACAACAAATACACAGAGACAGCCTGCTGGGGTGATGCAGTGCTTCTTATTTTCCTGTTTTTTCCAGACCTGAGCATGCAAAGTGGAATCACTGAATGTGTTTTTTTCAGAGTAGTAAGCCAATGAACCAGCAGACATTAAAATACTTAAATGTTGTAATGTGATGTTTTTATTAACAGGAACATCGGAGATTCAGACATGATTTTTAATGGAACCCCTGTGTATAAACAGAGGTCAAGAAAAAACTGAGAGAAACTAAATAATATTGTGTAATTCAGCTCAGTCCCAAGGTGGAAAAGAACACCTCAGGTAACATTTCCCAAAACTCAACTTTATTTATAAGGCCCATTTAAAACACACCTGGAACTCAAAGTGCTAAATAAGGCAACACCAAAACACAAAACAACATGCAACACAACACATTAAAACAAGCCAAAAAACAAATTATACAATTACACAACAAGAAATTCAGAAGTAATGCAAAAAAGTGACCATTCTACTCTGAAACTTTATTTGTACTTAAGGACACTTTACAATCATTTATGTGAACCTCTGGCACATATTTTATTTGTGCATTGCAGACATACAGTTATTAGTTGGCCTCTTTGTTGCGTTGCTTGTAAACCTGTTCATATAAAAAAAACTTGGCTTATTTTTTGCTGCAACATATACAGACTCCTTTACACCTATTAAAAGGCTTGGTACAGATGCATAACAACCATCTAAATATATATATTAATCTTCTATTACTGTAACATTACTCATATTGAGGGAAAAGAATGGACTTTAATTAATAAGTGTGCGTTTATTTGGTAGGGATAAAAACGCATGAAGAAATAATTGCTTACACATCTTTACTTTGTACTCTGTAAAAAAAAAAAAGGATCGTCAAATGAATACCTCTTAATTTGATGAGTATCCAAGAAGTGTCTTAAATTGTAATCCATATGCCACAGAAGCCTGTTTCTCTTATCCTCTCTTCAAACTGGGAAAGACAGGAGGACGTCCCATCCAAGACAGATGTGAGCAGATCTCAATAACTCAGGATATGGCTGCAAGAAAGCATTTACTCACCTAAGTCTGCTCATATCTACAGCTAACGCAGAGCTGGAGCTCTGAGGAGTAAATAAGGGCCTCGGTTTGACCAGGCATCATGTGCATTGATGTTGAAGAAGGTAAAATCTTCAACGCTCATGCATAGAGAGGATCCAAAATTCTTTAAAACAGTGACTAGACATCTTTAAATGTCACCTTATTATTTGGGAGAAATATCCTAATATTTTGGGAGGAACAAGCTTTACAGTTTGATCACTGCAAACATAAATTTGTGTAGTTTACGGAGCAATATTGGGACTTTAACTGGAGCAATACACTTTGGTCAGATGATTATGAAGCAGTTTATGGGTAAAAAGCAGCCCGGAGGGATCTGCTGTAAAATAAGTACCGGTATTAATTAAAAGAAAAGCTTTTCAAGCTCACTGTGAAGAACCAACCTTCTTCTATGGCCTTAGTCCTCAGACCTTAATCCACGATGCCTGAGGTTGCATGAAGAAAGGAGAGTAAAGTATAAGAAAGAGGACTCTGGGTAATCTAGACAGTTTTTTTTTCAGGAGGAAGGGTAAATATGTCTTATGTGTTTCCACCCGATTCCAAACAATTACATTGAAAATATTTATTTGTTATTTAAGATTTTCTTCCCCTCTTATTAAGTCTTCTAAAATGGTTTGATTCTTTTAACATTGAGAGAGAGCCTAAATAATAGAAGAAAACAGACCTTTTTGAGTATTTTTTACACTTTTTAACAGGCTTGCCAGTAATTAGTGGGATGTATATCATATATAAGGCTACTTTATTGGTAAAAAGTGAAACAGCATCCAAACAATAGCAGCTTTACTTTAAGAATAAAAAGGCATGTCTGTGTCTTCTGCAGGTCAGCTCCTGGAAAACACAGACAGCGATGATTAAGATTGTGCTTTCTCTGATTGAGTCAAGATATAAATAAGAGGTAGATGCTCAAAATGTGACTTACAAGACAATCCTGCAGTTTCTTGCCTGGACGTAGCTTCCTGTGTACCTGATGTCGCACCTCACCTCGTTGTTGGAGAAATCAGACTCCTGGACCAGCTGGGAGGGGTTCACTGTCACCTGCAAAACAGGAAACGGAGACATACAACTTGGATTATGGTAGAACAAAAAATACATGGAGGAGATAGAGTATGGAGAAACTAATTGCAATTCCACCTTAAGAATGTAATTTCCAGGAGGTACATCAGTGATGTCGATCCACTGGCAGTCAATGTTAGCATGGTATGTGTCATAACATCCAGGACCAAGCCCCTTAAAACAAACCAAACACATTTTACACTCAATTATTGGGTTAGCCCATCTTTAATGTTCAGGAATGGGATTAATACATCAATAAATCATAGAGAAAACAACTATAAAAGATTATTAAGTACAAATGACCAAACAAATGGGTTTGTTAGAGCTTACTAACTTGTGTGTGAGCGGTGCAGGCAAAACGTCGCCGGACTCCTGGGTCACATGACGTGTCCTCCAGACAGAAACTGGCTTTGTGTCCCTCAGAAACCTTCTGTCCAGTGGAGATATCCAGTAAGTCGTAGTTACTGAAGGCCTCCATGCTGTGGTAATGTCTGCAGAGAGACAGACACGCAAACAAACACACTCAGAAAGAGGGACTGTTTAGTCGTTAGCACGTGAGTCATTTGCGAAAGGAACTGTTCTGCACTGTGCAAATATACAGCAAAAGTAGTATAGTAGACATTTACAGTGCAGTAGCTGAGCGTTTTCATAAGAATTATCTACAATTTAGCTAATGAATCAGACCAAGGAATAATTCATTCCTAATATGATTCCTTAATTTTGAGGTTAAACTTGCCTGGCGTCTAAAAGACTGCTTTCAAACATACTGTTCCTAACTTTAGACCAGCTTGACCAAAAGCCATTTGTTAATTATATTTTTACTATATATTTTGTTTTAGGTGGTTCTGTAAGGTGCAGTTTCTAATTAACATTCTAATTAGGAAGTAAACACAGATAAAGGTTTATTGTGGAGCAAACAGAAAAGTATTGAGCTAAACTTCAGAAAAGGACATGTTAGTGAAGATTCTCAGTCATCCAGGTCATAGTCATCCCAAAAGTAAAAAAATAAATAAAATAAAATAAAATATTTATTGAAACAAAGTCCAGTGAATTGCTTTTTTAACTTTTAGGTGATTCAGAAAAGAACACTGCAGCCCCATTATTTACCAGATCCTGCAGCTTTCCATTAAGAACTCACAAACCTGTGGGTTTAAACATGTTACCCATCATACTCTCTGGATGCTTTTTCCCCAGCAGAGAGGCTTAGGAAGGCTACAACAACTTGAGGGTTGAGGGATAGGTAATCACCCAGCAGCAGCTTTGATGAAAGCATTTAAATATATTTCAAAATGACCCAGTTAAAACCAAGAATAAAATCTACTATCGAAGACATCTGCCTTGACTGATTTTGTACACTTTATATTCGGGGAATGGGTTGTTGTTTTTCAGTGACTCACTGGTGACAGCTGTGCCATTCCCATTCATGTCGGGGTTTCATTGGGAGAAAGTCTGCAGTTCCCTGGTTCTTCACTCTTTGAGGGAAACGCAGCAAAACTCTGTAGTCCAGGTCACTTACACTAGGATGGTATGCAGACCTGTGGGACAAAAAAAGAAATCACAGGCAGCCATTTAAAGCACATGTGGGATGAAGTCAACTATCATGACGTACTGCTGACTTAGAGAAATACACCTTACGGCATCTTTAAACTCCCTCTGATCACCTTTCACGGCAGATTTACTGCAGTTTTTGGTTTTAGTCATGAATCGGTGCTTTTTACTTTCCGCTCTGAAATCGTTTGAGCTTCATTTCAGATTTTGTTTGACTTGGCACGGTGCCTCCTCAGATCAGAGCGGAGAAATCCTGAGCAGCAGCCAGGTTTGTGCCCAGCCGCTCTGTCATTAAACTGCTACATCCAAGTGGGACAAAGGCCAACAAACATCCTGATGTTCCAGCCTCAAAGCAATCACAGTTTCCCTCTTTGCTATTCCTTCAAATTACCGTCAATAAAGCTGTCTAATCAAACATACAAATTCCAGCTCAGTTACATATAATCTAATTCCCTCCCAGTTATAAGAACACAGTAAAGTTCAGGTGAGAAACTTAATATATGCTCATTGCAGACATATTCACACATATTGCATGGATGTAGCTTCCTGTTTACCTGATGGAGAAATCAGACTCCTGGACATAAGGCATAAATGCAAAAAAAACATAATGCATTTAATGTAGCTGTGGTGAACTAACGGCCAGTCACTCATCTTTGCAAAATGAGAGTAAATGACATCTAATATTTAAAATAATTTATGAATAAAAAGCTGAAAAGTGTGCCGTAAATTACTCTGATGCGCCTAAATGAAGAAAGGCAAGTTAAAGGAA
This sequence comes from Cyprinodon tularosa, assembly GCF_016077235.1. Lineage (NCBI taxonomy): Eukaryota > Metazoa > Chordata > Actinopteri > Cyprinodontiformes > Cyprinodontidae > Cyprinodon > Cyprinodon tularosa. The sequence continues at coordinate 394,538 of NW_024038958.1, forward strand.
AGCAATCAGAAGTCTTCTTCACAATGACATGTAGCAGACTCAGCAAGCATGTAGAAGTTGGTCAAATAAGACAACAAACTTATACCTAAACAGAAAACACACTGTCTGCTCCATCTGATTATACCACCCCCACTGGAAGGTATGGTGGTGGCAGAATTGTACTGTGGAGTTACTTTTCTTTAGGGTAGGGTAGGGAAGCTGGTCAGAGTTCATGGGAAGATGTTGTGTCTAAATACAGGTAAATCCTGAAAGAAAACCTGCTAAAAGCAACAAAAGGCTTGACACTGGGGCGGTGGTGCTCCCTCTAACAGGATAATGACCAAAAATGTTACCTATGAAGGAATGGTGTCCATATCCCAGACTTTTCAGCATTTCGTTGCAAGAAAATAGAAAAGGATGCCTCATATCATCATATCCTCTTTTTTAGAAAGTTGTGTACTGTATTGTAATATCCATCCCATAGTAGTTAAAAGCCTTCAGCTGAACCAAAATGCTGCAGCCAGAGTTTTGATTAAAATTAAAAAGAAAGATAATATCTCTCCTATCTTGGCTTCTCTTAATTGGCTTCCTGTTAAATCAAGAATAGAATTTAAAATCCTCCTTCTCACATATAAAGCCTTAAATGGCCAAGCTCCATCTGATACCAGAGACATGATTGTTCCTTATTTCCCAAACAGAGCACTTCGCTCTTAATCTGCAGGTTTACTAGTGGTTCCTAGAATTTCTAAAAGTACCGTAGGCAGATCTTTAGTTATCAGGTCCCTCTCCTGTGGAACCAACTACCAGTTTTAGTCTGTGAGGCAGACACCCAGTCTACTTTTATGGCTAGGCTTAAAACTTCCCTTTTTAATAAATCTTATAGTTGGAGTGGCTCAGGCTATTTTGAGCTATCTCTATAGTTATGCTGCTGTAATCTTGGATTGTAGGAGGACGTGGGGACCCTCTTTCATCGTTCTGCTTCGTTTTATCACTCTGCAGAATCTCTTAGTTCAATCTCTAATGCTATACTCTCTCTGCCTTTTCCCATAGTAGCTCCATCTGGTCTGTTCCTGTTTGGCTGTAACTCCATCCTGGAGAGAAATATCAGCTGTGCTGCTGCCATCACCACCTTTGTTTACAGATGTTCAAGCTTGGCCTGTTTTTCAGTGTAGTCTTGTTTCTCTGACTGTGACTGGCTGGATGGGCTCTCTTCATCCTCTGACATGGAAGACCTGCTCGAAGCTCGCCTGTCAGGCTGTGTGTTTCCTGGACTCTGCCACCTGTGGAGCTGGTCGACAGTAGCCTTTATGTCTGTTTCTGTCACCTTGAACCCAGTCGGCCTCAGCAGATGGCCGCTCACATTGAGCCTGCTTCTGCTGGAGGTTTGTTCCTGTTAAAAGGGAGTTTTCCTCTCCACTAACGTCAAAAGCATCCTTGGTTTGAGGGATTGCCTTCAAGTCGATGAGTAGATGCGATCAGCTGTTTTTCCTTAGATAGAAAACTTGAACCAATCTGACTATATGATCTGGTTGAATTGTCTCAGTAAAGTACCTTGAAATGACCTGTGTTGTGAATTGGCCCTTTATAAAATAACCTGAATTGAATAGAATTGAAAAATACAATCTAATAAAAAACAAATGTTTGTGGCTGTAAAAATAAAAATAAAACGGCATGCACATTAAAGAAGGTAAGCACAAAAGTACCTGGAAAGGCAGTTCTCCTCAGCAGCACAGCGGAGTGCATACATCTGTACTCTCTGGATATACGAGGCTGCTTGGATGTAGTATGGGTCAGGGATTAGGTCTGGGAGACCTGCCAATAATAAAAAAAAGTGTTACTTTGAAATTAAATAGGAAATTCTGGATAATGTGTCGTTTAGTCCATCTTACAGATGCAAATAGGACTAAACCAATACTGAACACCCAAAAAACCTTTACTCTACAGCTACATGCATTTACCCATTTATAGTTACCAACACTCTCATACTTTTATACTGGTTTACCGATAATAGAAAACTTGGGGTATGTAAATTTTGTTACAAACTTAATTTGTATAACAGAAATATTCTTATTTCAACTTTTTAAACAGTCAGAAATGTAAAGTACAGACATTATAAAAATGTTATATGAAAAGAAATTAGTTCAAGCAGCTCTCATTATCTATTAAAAGGTTAAAATAATGTTTGTTGTTTGATGCATACAATTCTAAACTTTGTAAATAAAAATGGATTATTAAATGTGCCTCCTGGTGGGAGCCTATGGAAGCAAATTGTTAACATATTTCAAATGAAAAAGCATTTTGAGAAATGCTTTTTCATTTTAAGAATGTTGCTAAATTGTTTGACTCATAAATGAAATTAGTAATCAATAATCCTGTTTGCATTTTCATTTTCTTCTTCAACTGCTCATCCTTCTACTTAATTAAAATGAAAAAGAAAAATTATTTTTCAAAATGTACTCCAGCAAATACATACCAAAATTCAATTTGAAATGTAAAATTTGAAAATGAAAAAGCGTTTCCAGAATTGCTTTTTAATTTAAAAAATGTGGCTGCATTACTTGACTCATAAATAAAATTAGTAGCCTAATCAATCATCCTATTTACATTTTAATTTTCTTCTTCAAGACTGCTCATCCTTTTACTTAATTAAAATGAAAAAGAAAAAGACATTTGAGAAAAAGACAAATGTCTTTTACTTTTTTATTTTAAGGATGAGCAGTGTTAAAGAAGAAAATGAAAATGCGAACAGGATTATTGATTACTAATTTAATGTATGAGTCAAACAATGCAGCCACATTCTTAAAATTAAAAAGCATTTCTGAAAATGCTTTTCCATTTGAAATATGGTAACGATTTGCTTCCATAGAGGGCTACTGGAAGAGGCCCTAATCCAGTGTGCTGTTGCCTCACCGTTGTGGAAGAACCTGGTGCCATGGCCAGTTCCCGTGTTCTGCCTGTTCCTGCGGTCCGCTGGGTAAACATTGTAGAAAACCGAGTTCCTGTGGTGGATGCTGTGTGGATCCCGTGGGTCGTTTGCACCTGTTGTATCCGGAATCTCAACTGAGTTGCTGGAATCATCAGCCTCTGCAGTGGCTCTAATCAGGGACTGCGGTCTGGTCTGCGATGTGACTCGACCATTGTTACCCAGGGTGACTAAAAGAGATCTCTGAACCGAGTCCGAGTTTCCAGGGGCGGTTCTATTGAGCTGTCTGTGCGTAAAATCCTGCGCTCTTGCAGGTGGCGCGGTGGCCCGTTGCGCGCCGCTGTCTTCAGCACCTCTGCCTCCTCTTGGGATTCCGCTGCCAGAAAACTCTTGTATTAAAACAGCGGCGCTGCTGTTGTTCCGGACCCGGTGTGAGCGATAATCTGAAGCCACATGGGCCTGACTCTGTGCGCTGGAACGATCCGCCGCCAGCAGATACTGACCTACATCTGCTCCATGAAGCGACTGGTCCATTTGGTCATTTTGCTCAGAATGATCCCTGGGTGTCTCCCGGGGGCTCAGAGACCTGGTTCTGGTGGATCTGATGAGAGCAACAGGAGGGTTAACTTGGTTTAAACTGTTTTTTGTTGTCAGTAAGAGCTGGGTGCGTTTTCTGCTCTGAGAAGGCAGGCGATACTGAGTCCCGGTGCTCAACAAGCTGTACACCTGACCGTTATTCTCCCACTCAATGCGCTGTCTCCAGGGTCCGGCAGGCGCGCGTAAAAGGTGCTGACCGATACTTAAACGCACAAGCACGTCAGTAAGGCAAATTAAAAGAAACCAGAACTTCTCCATGGCTTAGAGAACTATAGGAAGCTCCTAAAACTGAGACTGTGTGAGAATATTTATGTTAGACTGGGTGGAGAGGTTTCATACTCACTGGACCTCATGACGCACAGCATCCCTAGCAGGAGGGTAGGGCTTAGGGAGGTCTCACCCATGAGGGCGTTTAAAATATTCTGTTTTATTTCTGCTTCTTCTGCGATAATGTGACATAAAATTAACCCCAAGTGGAATTTGCATGATTAAATATATTTGCACAGATACTTAGCTTTCATTTAATTGCTTTTTTTTTTATGTAACAATGGCAAAATTGAATGTGCGCTAATGATACAAGGCTTAATTAGAATCAAGGATGCAAATGCAGGCTCGAAGTAATGTGGTTAGTAAAAGGACTATATTAATATGCTATCAAAACAAGGTAGGGTAGCATCATACTGTCGGAATAATATAAAAATTAGAGATAACAAAAGACTTTAGACTGTGATGATGTCAGATTTGAACAAAACAACAAATTTAAACCTGCAGCTAGAATAACTACAATTGAATGATTTAGATTAACTGAAAAGGCAAGTTTTAAAGACGAGAATTAAAATTTGCAGTAGACTTATGCTTTTTTCAGATTTTGTTTAGTTGTAAAAACATTTGGTAAGTTTCATGTTCCTCCAAATCTAAAGGATTTGCAATCTTGTGTAAGTCCAGAACAGGGGTGTGCAACCTGCAGCTCCAGAGCCACAAGTGGCCCTTTGGTCCCTTAGGGTCTCAGGGGCTAAAAATGATAAAGAACACACAATTGTAGTATGACAACAAATACCAATCTTAAAAGCTTTTATGAGATTTTTTTTAAAGAATATCTAAATTGAATTTTCACAGCAGAATGACATCAAAACATGTTTTTTATAGATCTGTTTTTTCTTGTCAGCTTGAAAATAATGTGTTATGTTGTTATTTTCTAACTTTACATAACAGGAATATCCATGCTTCATCTTTATGAAACATTGTACAAATAAAGTGATAGTTGGTTAAAATAGCAAACGATTTCCTATGGCAGATATTTAACATAAAGGGTTTTATTTTATTAAAAGGTGGGTGTAATATTTGCGGCTCAATGCAACTAACTAAACCAAATTCAGAGCAAAAAGGGTCTTTGGATTTTAATAGTTGTAGACCCCTGTTCTAGAAGGTCGGGGCAATCCAGTTGTGTGAAAACATCATAAAAAGGTTATAATCATTAAAATAAAGTTCGTTTATAGAAAAACAGTTTAACCATTAAAGCCCAAATCTGCAATGTTTTCCTACTTGGAAGGATTTTTAAAATAATTTTTTTTCCCCCATTAGAAATCAATTGTGTCCATTGATTTCAGTTCAAGTTTCCATTTTCACCAGAAGGTGGCGCTGCAGACACACGAAAAGACTGCCAGTTGCTCTGCAATGCAGGTTGAGTTTTTGTTTTGTTTTTTTCAGTTTGGAAGACAGAGATAGGGTGCAATCAGTTCTCTTCAGCATTTCAAAGAACTTATCCTCCATTTATTACATAATTTTACATTTTATTTCATTTTTTATCTAAGTGCTTTTTAATTATTTTAATTACTTGTAAATTGATCCATTTCAACAGCTTGTAAGCTATTGTCTGTTTTTTGGCTTGGCTATTTTAATTTTACTCTTTCAATACAGCCCTTACGTTAAAGGTGCTTTATAAATAAAGGGTATGATATGGTATAATTAGGTCTCTCATCAGGTAATGGCTACTTTAAGGTCAGGATTATTTAAAGCCACGAGCTGACATCATGGACTATTAAGCAAGAGACACTCCAAACAAGTTCTCCCCATATGTCATACTGTTTACATTACAGACTTTACATGTGTACACTTCCTGTCTGTAGAACGCTAGAACAAAAACAAAAAATTTTTTAGCATTTAACAACTGTGCTGAGTAACTTAATCAATCCTGTTAGACACACTTTGAATGTTTTTTTCTCCAGAAAGTGTGTGCAGCATAAAACAAAAAGGATTTGATATCAGGATGCAATTCAACACAACACAAATACAACAAAAACACACTGATTGCTGAGCAGAAAAATTCACCACACTAAGTTTTAATAAAGCGTGTGCCTTCATAGTTTAAGTAAATGGTTCGTTTACATTTTACACGATTTAAAAAAAGTTTTGAAAGGTCCTAATATGGTAAACATGACTTTAGATAAACTAGGATTAATAATTTAATAACTTAGAAGAAAACCTCTTCTCAATATAAATATCTCCAAATAAGTATAAACCTGTGTATTATAAGTTTATTAACTGACTTCCCAAAGGTTAACTCTAATATAACTATTTAAAATAATTACTTCTTGTACTAACCTAAACACTAGCATGTGGATTTTAAAGATTTCTTTAACTTTGATAAACATCATTATAATTTTCTGTGTCCAAGATGAACATATCGGTTGCACAAACTCTGGGTCATTGATATTTACGGAAGCAGCATGGAGCAATAATTTAAAGGAACCGAATAGGATAGTTGCACAATTTTTTCATAAGAACAGCTCTGGTATAGATAAAAAAAAAACAACTACTGAAGTTTTCAACCTATCATACATAGCACCAAATTTTTGTGTCAAAAAATGTAAACACAGCAGTCTATTCCCTTATTACTATTACTTATAGATTCTGCTTCACAGTTATATGACGTAGGGGCTCCTATGCATGAGGAAAAGGTTTAAACTACCAGATTTTATTGCTGCCAGTTCCTGGTGATGTTGCTTTAATGAACGTGAGCCTAATTCCCCTTTGCCTTTGTTTTGTTTCATTCTGTCCTCAGTCACGCCAGCTGCTGGGACGTGCAGAGAGACAGGTAGCTTACACCCAGAGAGAACAGCAGAAAAAGAAAAACACAGAGAACACGCCCTGCAATTAGAGAAGTGAAGGCAGACTTTCTTCACTCTAACCAGCCCTGCTTTATATATATTCTGGCTATGACTCTATGAGCCAGTGGAAAAAACAGAAGGAAAGAATTGTGCCTGTGTGCAAGCCATGGGACATTAACGAGGTCCAGTTCAGGCTGTTAGGACTGATATTCATTTACATTTCCCTTATTACACAATAATTAACAGTTTGTAAATAATCCACATGCTAATCTGATTCTACATTACATTGCTCTTTAATCAAAAAGTTTAAAACCCTTTTTGGAAGAAAGAAAACCGGTCGGACATCCAGTGTTCCTCGCTGAGCATACAGCACGTTCTGCACATTTTTTCCACTGTGATATAGTGCCGTATAAACCGCCTCATGTGGTACTCTGTTCCAAAAAAGGCATGTGGCGCCCACAAAAACAGGAAACAGCACAACAGTGTTCTGCATGTGTAATTGAGGACACTGAGTACCAACATAAAAGCAGAAATTGCTGTCCTTGGAGTTGTGGTTCACTCTTGCGTAGACAGTGATAGGGCTTCTGTAATCTGCTATGATAAAGCTCAGATCAGCTCCTGTTTGTGCAGGAAAACTTCTGCACTCCTCACTTAGATGTTTGACACTGGGCTAAAATGTGGATGCAGGATTATTTCATCCCCTATGGTGGAGCGCACCTAAAAGAACACTATTATTTGATATACACCGATTTGTATTTTGTCCTTGCAGGGATTAAGTATGCTGCTGTTACTTTTAGCATAGAGAGTCTAGGCCAAATGGGTTTTGCATGCCTGCCCCTGCAAGGGTATTACAATAAGCACCTTGCTAACCAACATCCATATGACACCCACATGACAGATCACATACATCTACAGGTGACGTCAGAGTGACTGCTGCTGCACACAGCAGTCACAGTTGAGCAGAACATAAGACAATTTGAGATTTTATATTTACAGTAACCACTAAATCATACCATTCCAAATAAGTTTTACTTCCTGGATGGGAAGCGAAACTTCTTAAAACTTGGAAAACAAAGTCCAATGTTTTGTTTTACCTTTTTCGGATGGACTATGACCTGGATGACTGAGAATCAACTAAATCATACTATTCTGAAAAAAGTTAACAGCAAATCTGTGAACTTCCACCTACTATGAAGAGGTGGAGGCTTAAATTAAACCCCAACCTGACAGTCCTATATATAGAAATTGTTCTGATCCATTTATACACACAGAAGAGGAACACATGTTCTATCTGCACGTGATTGGAGAACCAAAGCTGCATTTGCTTTTGTGCTAATTGCATAAATCTTATGGGCACTATGACCTACTCTAGCATCTACGCGAGATGACTGAGGAGTTATTTCAGGGCTGTAAATCTGGAAACACCCACGAGGGCAGATGTACAGTACAAGTTTGAGTACTTCCTGCTTCTAAAAATAGACATAAGGGTCATAGCCCAGAAAAAACTTCACCTAGACTGCAACTAGTGATATCTAGGAAATGAAATTACCCATTAAATGATGGTGCAGGTTTTTCAGGATACAATTAGAATCCATACTAGCACAATAATTGTAGCCCTTATATAGGGTCTATCCCATTAACTGAAAATGTCTATTTTATTTGTATACATTATAATAACTATAGTGTGTCTGTATGCACCTTTTCCCACTTAATCAAAAGCAGTTTTATTAGATTTCTGTTTTAAATTGTTTCAGATCAAATCTTTAGATGCCAAACAAATTTAGCCCTTTGTGAAAAAGTAGCTGACACTTATTGACCGTCAAGTCAGAGTAATTTCTAATTTTCGCTTGATTAAAATAAATTAGTTTCAAAATCAGACCAGGAAACAGAGCTTGCATGGTAGACCATCACCAACCACTTGAGTCCTTTCTTAGACATACTTTACTCAGAAACCAGCCAAAGATGTTTTGATGAACTGTATTTTAACAGCAACTCATGTATTTATTGACAGCAGACACTCATGGAGACCAATAGTGGTCAACAAGATATCAAAAACAAACGGCAAACATTTCAATAAGAAAAACATGTTGTCCATGAAGGAGATAAAAACAACATAATTTAAAAACTGAACATTTCTATGTACAAGAAAATAAAATTACACCTTATAAAAAAAATCCTTGACTATTTACAGTCTGTACAGGTGTGAAGTGGAATCCTCCTGCTGCAAAATAAAGAAAAAAAAAAAAACATTAGAAAAAAATGTAGAAAAAGACTTTTTAATATTAAAGTAGCAATGAAATCCTACCCCCTTACCTATAAACGATTGAGCAGGTTGTTCTGAATATCCTCATACACCTGGTTGTAGATTTCCTCTCTGGAATTCAAACCATTCAGGTATTCTGCAACAAACATATTTAAACATTCAATTCCAAAAAAAAAGTTCAGATCACAAACTAGTTTAACAGTTCAATGAGATTTGGTTTAAAATCGCACCGATATTCAAACCGCTTTCCTCCATCTGCTTTCTGTGCTTCAGGTACATGGGCCACACGTGGCCGTCAAACAGGCCAGGAGGATCAGGGACCGTGTATTGCCTTGTACTAAAATAAAAATTATCAAGAAACATGGAGTGAGGAAGTGGTAACTAATATTGATATAGAACTTAGTAATGGCAGAAACGTAGCTTACCTTCTCCTTCTTTTGCACTCCTCGTAGGGGATTGAGATGTAGTAGCACTTACTGAAAACATCCAGCAGGGGCCTACAAGAAAGATGAACACATTTTGAACACCGTTCACATTACACACTGCATCTAAAAAAAGCAGTAAGAAAACGGTTCATGCTCTCGCTTATCTGCATCTCAGCAGCATATTAAACACTCATCACTAGTACATGGAGTGCCTTTCACTCTGGTGTCACTGCAAAGGACCACTTTGAAAGAGCCACCCCTCTGCAGAGGTACTTATCTCTAACTATCCAGCAAGCATGCAGGGGTCTACAAACATGGCCCAATGTGAACATGCAAAATCAGCACATGGCCCAACACATGTGTCTGCCTTTACTTGATTATTTGTGTTCCTGAGAACCAAGATTGCCCAATCACTGGCTTTCACCCCTACAAGTTGGCTGCCGCACACATGCTAAGAAAACACTTTTCATCCATAGCTGGATTCAAACTAATACACAAAGCAACAATCAACTTACGGGTAGTTATACAGCAGAAAGCCTTCAACTATCAGGATGTGGATCTGCTCATCAGGGTTGGCCACATCTGGAACAGGAGCCAGGGGTACACCGTGAGAACGGGCAAACTTTGCTGGGTTCTCAATCCAGGCTTTTATCGTGTTGGTCATGGCCTCCATGTCCATAGCTGTGATCACTGTGGAGCAAGAGACAGAAAGAAGGGAAATAATGGGAGAGGGGGGGAGGAGAAGGTCAGAAAACTCCCAAACAAAAGCTGTAATGATTTATGAATGTGTTTTCTGATTGGAAGTAACAGCAAATTCATGTTTTAGCTCTAATTGATGGAACTGAGGAGGATGGGGTCATCTACATTATAGTCAAATATGAGTCACTGGCAGTCTTCAGTGAAGTCTTACCATCCCACTGCCTAAAGCCGTCCTCCCCGACTTCTATTTGATCGGGTTTCTGAAATAACAGTGACCAATAAAACATTGCTGCAACCTCACAGCTCTGAACACTTGCAGATCTCACTCACATGCCACAAATGTTAGGCCAAACGAGTGAGGGGGGGAAAAATGGCAGAAGGAGAAGAACCACAGCAAATAGCATGCAATAAAACAAGCAAAGGCTAGTATGCAAATATAGCAAGGGGAAGACATAAATATGCTAAACAGGGATAGAGTTGCATAGAAATCAAGAAAAAGAACAGGATGCTAGAAAAGGAAAGACCTTCTTCACTCACATACAAAGCTCAGGCAGTACTAATGATTGAAAAAAGACACACCAAACTATTGTTATATCTTAATCTGTTCAGTGAGACTCACCTTGAAGAAGTCATCTTGGTGCACAACACAGCAGTTGGGCAAAGTCTGAATCAGTTTATTAGTCAGAGTGGTTTTACCACCATTGGTGACTCTGTAAAAAAAGAAAGAAAATTAAAAATCTTTTTTAAAAATGTTTAATTTATTGTTTAAACACCTTTGCTGTGTGTTAAAACCTCTGACAGAATAATCAGCAGGAGGGTGTCAGAGAAAAATAGGATAAAGCTCTGTAAAGAAAAATTAAATATCTAGAAAATATAAATAAAGCAATCACAACCGCAAGTTAGGTCTCCAGAGTCTATATAAAAATGTTTAATAATCAAGACAGAGTCATAATATGGAGACTGCAGATGAAATTGATAAATCTCCCTCCACTTTTAGGGCAAATCACGCGCTGATTTTTCAAAAGTCCCGCTCAATCCATGACAACAAATAAAACCGGAAGTTGCTTTAAAGGGCTTTCTGGCGGGCGGCTGATTAAAACACTCGCACATCCTGAACATATAAATCATAAAAGGTATAAAAACCTCGATTGGAGACTAATTGAATATGCAAACCATTTATTTTACAAACTATAAACAAATATATGTTGTTTTTTTAACGGTAAACAACTATGGGTTCTTTCTTTTTTGAAATAATCTTTTTCATTTTAATATAACACTAAGCGTTACATTTTCTACATGGGAAATATAGACAATATGTAGTGGCTACACACAAACACGTTATTTTTAACATTAAGCACACTTACCCGCCAATTCCTATTATGTACTTCATTATTTCTCCTTCTCTTGAAAGTCTCTTTACTTCGACTGAAATTAAAATTCAGGAACACTGAAGTCTGAAGCGATACTCCAACAAAAGTAAAGTTTTAAAACATTTAAACGTGTGGTCTTGTAGTCTTCTCTTCGCTCGCTGATGGGTGGGTGAAGCGTTTCAGTATATATCAAGCCTGACTGGCATTGCGTCACAGCTACGTAGAGACGCCGTGTTCTCGTGCTACAGAGTGCTCACATTTTTCCTTCGCGCTACGTGCCACTTCTCGCCAGCCAATCAGATTCCACACAAGCCCCTAGGACAGCCTATCGGAGTGCGAAGACTGCAAACCATTTAGATATGTTCCCCACACGGTCCGTACTCTTCCATTCAGCAGTTGATCCACCTCCAGAAGCCACAGCTGTGGAAAACTACCATTGATGGTGTCGAATGGATGCACTTTAATAACAGTTGTGTCATGTCGGGTGGGATGTCTGCTGATGTTCCACAGTTAAGCTCACATTACAGTAAATGGCAGTCAGCGAGACGAATTTGGCACTGATTTAAAAACTATATATATATATATACATATATATATATATATATATATATATATATATATATACATATATATATATATATATATATATATATATATATATATATATATATATATATATATATATATATATATATATATATATATATATATATATATATATATGTGTGTGTGTGTGTGTGTGTGTGTTCATTTCGGGCTTTAACATTTTCTTAAAACTGATCAAAATAAAATAAATAATGAAATGGTAATAAAAGTTTAGGATCATTTAATGAGTATGCAGGCTTAATGTTGTATGACCCATTTCTCATCTCACATGTGTATCTGGCACGTACAGAGCTTTTTTTGTTCAACAGTGAGATAAAAGAGAAAAAAAAATTAGGGTAAATGTCAATGGTTCAAATGAGAACTAGGACAACAAAATAAAGCCAGGTGATTGCTTTATTTTCTATAATATATATGCTTTGTTTCAAAGTAGTACTCTAATGTTGAGTGATATGCAAAATGGTAGTTGCTTTGATAGAAACCTAATTCTGTAACTTAGTACTGGACTTTTGATAAATGTCTGTATATTTTTAACTTCTAGGTTAATGTGAAAGATCATATGCTTACCAGTTCATATGGAAGAAGATTTTAAACTTTTAGCTTGTTCAAAATACATATTGCTTGAAAAATACATATTACCAAAGTCATTTGCTGAGACTGTTTTTCCCCCATAAATCGTTGTAATTGTTTCCATAACACTCTACAGTTTATAGTAGACACAAGACTTTTGAGGGAGGAATTTATTTGTTTGTCATATTTACAGCCAGCTTTGCACTATGAATAATAATAGCCTGAACAAAGATTTCACAGCAACAATGATACTATATACATGTTTATGTTGTGCTTTTACAGTGAACATTTATATTTTGGAAGGATTGTATTGATACATTATAAATAAAATAAATTTGCTATAAATCAAAACACTTCACTCTACATTCTGACATTGGTTTAAATTGCATTTAAGTTTAGCAATAGGCACTCAGTTCACTCATTAAACCAGCCTCTTTAGAAACAATGTAAAAAAAAAAATGGCACTCAAAAAAAAGAATGACAGAACCTTTTATTCAGAATACCCTACTTCAAATGAACAGAACTTAAATTAAAAATTTCAAACAGTTTTCTCTCCCTACTGCAGTGTAGAAACCTAATATATAAACACTACTTAAACAAGTTTTATTTTTTGTGACGATCCATATCCAGTAGTGCAAATCAACATCAGAAATACATGTTAACAGGCCTGTGGTTTCTATATCCCCTCTTTTTAAGAATCTTAAAATATAGAAAACTTAAAAAACTGATTTTAATCACCTCTTAACTAATATTTAAGGTAGTTAAAAAAATGTACAAAATTCAAGCTGCATAAATCCTATCTAAGATTAAATAGGGATAAGCAGCATTGAAACAAATGTTTTCCCCTCCAAACCATTGCAATTATATGGTACAGTTGCTAGCAGGGCCATAGGTGTGTAAAATTCAGCAACAAACCCTGAAAATTGCTGTTTAAAACATTTGCAAAGCAATGGGTCATTCCCAGGAGTTCCTTTAATTACATTGTGCTATTTCCTCGCTACTAACAACTGTTAATGGTATTATGATAAAGTGAAACAGCAGGGGCAACAGCTGGGACGTGACAGGCCATGTCAACATACAGAGCAGGGTTAACAGATGCTGAAACATGCCAAAACTTTATTAGAATTTCAGATAAGGAGTTTTCATTTCAGTCTGAAAATACAATGGACACGTTTTTTTCGGGAAAACAGTCCTTGTCTGACTGCACTGTGTAAAGAAGAAGGTTTGCTACAGAAGGGGTAAGGGTTATTTTGTAGAAAACTTGATTCAGGATTTTTTTATGACACTGAAAGAGCTCTAAATGCCACAGCATAACATGATTTTTTTTTTTTTATTTAACACAAACTTTGCTGTAATGTTTGGACATATATATCCCTTTTCTTTTTTATTGTGACATGTGCTGCAGTGTAAAAAACCACAATTCCGTACTTGTCTCATCAGAGACTCCCAGACTTCACTTTCTATCAAAGCACAAAATGAATGAAAAAGAATTTAAAAAAACAAAAGGCTTCAGGGTAGTTATCTATTTCAATTCACATGTCTCGTTCCAAGTGAAATTTCTAACTGTACAGGGTTAGTACTATTGTTTCTATGAAAAACATGCATCTGGTATGTAGTAATATAAACATTTCACCTAAGATTTGTCTGAAGTTTGCCCATAAAACAAATATCTACAATGCATTTGTTATATAGATATGTCTTCCTATGTGATTTTTCTAGATCAGAAAAATGCAAACATGTAGTTTATTATGAGTATAACGCAGGCACATCATAATACACAATAAAGTACAGATAGTAATTCACATAGCAACTGAGGCCAGAAAGAGAGGAGACTTACATAAATTAAGGTTAGTCTATTTGGACTTTTTTTTTAAAATGTCAGAAAGATTAAGACTGAGCTCGGAAAGGCCTTAGAGTTAAAGCAGCTATGAGGTAAGATGAAAGAGAGATGAAGGCATATTTTTTACTTTGCTATATCAGCATCTGAGCCAACAATTTCCTTAAAAGCAGTATGTGCTTTTGTGCAAGGAGTTTGATTTAGTGGTGCCCGCACAGGAAACTCGCTGCATCTCAGAGACTCATATTTTACAACACAAGTCATCGAACCACTTTTCATTTTAAGCTATGATAAAAAATAACATTTTCAACTACTATGATTAATTCTGTGACATTAAATCAGCCATGATTGTAACCTTGGTCTCCCAGTCATGTAAGACCAGATGTTACATGACTGGGAAAAGTAAAGCAATGAATCAAATCCCTAATCATGGTGCAACAATTTAATATGAACCACATATCCGATCCTACAACAGGTGATGTCGACTTCTATTAAAAAAACAATTCCTTCAACAGAGCAGCCTTTTCCTGTTGGGAGACCATTCCATTGCTGATGGCGTGAGTGTTATGTGACAGAGCAGTCCCCTTTTTAACTGCGAATCAGAATCAGAATCAGAATCAGAATCAAGTTTATTGCCAAGTAGGTTTGCACTTACAAGGAATTTGACTTGGTGTTGTTGGTGCAGACATTTTTTTTTTTTTTTTTTTTTCAGGAAACTGAAAAGTGCGCACCAACACACCGTGGCTGCCATCTGCGGCGCCAGCGCAATAATCGAAGCAATATGAACTAGCAGCTGGATGTGGACAAAAGAGGGGAGAAAGTGTTCACGGGCTGGATGCCTCTATGTCACCCCCTGCATACACAAAGACAAATGCAGGGAAGTAAAACTGATTTTTCCAGACATTTGCTTATTTTGCATTACATACGCTTTAATTGACTAATTAATGCTTATGTTATACAATACAAAAACATTAATGAGTCAATTAATATACATCTTAATTATCAACATACTTTGATACTCTACATATTTTCTTTCAAGAAAAATATCTTACAAGACAAGCTTTTGTAGCAAGCTTTATGCAGAGCTTGCAGTAAGAAAATTTGACTGTATACATTGGAAATAATATGGATGAATGATTCAGTTGGAGGGATGGTATGAAATCCTCATGTTAACATATGTCTTTCTACGAAGTTAAAGTTCATTTGTGGATTTTTGTTCTCTATAACATATAGGATCTTCTTTTACTGCAGCCTGTGCAGCCTCTCTAACAATATGCTGTGATGGTGGTGACAATGGGAGTGCCCGGGTTTTTGTATGTTTCCTGCAGTGCTGAGGTATGTGGATTTGTGGGGGTGGCCATTCATTCCCAAAGCACCACAGCATTTAAAGAAACTGGTAAACAATGCAATATAATAGCTCAGGGTATGACTGCGTTTAGGAGAATAGTGGCTCTCTGCTGACTGTGTTCTGGGGATCAGATCTCACTGATTTGGGTAAACTGCATTTAGCTGAAGCTTTAAAACAATTCTAGAGTTTTCTTATTGGTTAAGACAGTTCAGTGCAGAGCTATGCATGCTTAAATCTTTATTTCCCTCTTGTTTAGCTCATTATAGTAGATCTTATTCCTCCCATTTGCCTTGTTTATGACTGTAGAGATATTTTGAGTGTTAAATCTTTGTTTACAGTATGTCTCTCAGGTTACTGGTTTGAAACAGCTGAAAAGCGCAGAAAGCTGTTGATGTCTGTTATAGTTCCATAATAATAAAGCACTGAATGGACTATAATAAAGTCAGTTTTAAGCAAACTGAAATATTATTATGCATCACATAACAAGTTCAAAAAAGAACCTAAACACCCCTGAAAAAAGCTCCTTTTCACTAAAGATGAAAGAATTAGTTTTGACACAAATCTACCCTCCGGATCTTGAAAATTTGTTAAAGGAGAACTGCAGCGCAAGATGCTAGAAAGATTTTTATAGAATAAAGAAAACATTCCAACACCCAAACTGGATAATTCCTGTTATGTACAACAGATGTGTCCAGTTGTGCTAAAACATACGATATCTAATAATTCATCATCTAATTATACTAAAAAAAAATTAAAGAAACTAATGAGACTTTTCCAAAGAACAAATTATACTTTTTTTATGTGATGAGCTAAAATGTTTATCATTGAAAATAAGTAGCCCACTGATATCAAATAAAATTTTTACTTTCTGTGATTATTTCTCACAATCTTCAATGTATTTTACTAACATCTTATGAGGTGAGTAATTTTATCATATAATTTGCATTCACCCTTTAAGGTCACCACTTTGAAGAACCATATTTTACTGCAGGAGTTGGTCTCCATCAGCTTTGCCCACCTGAAATGGTTTGCCTGCTCTTGAAAGATTCCCTGTCCTTTACAGTAACAGATCAAGCTCAGTTACAGTGAATGACAAACATTCATGGATGCCAGTTTTAAGGTTTTGGCACCAATACTCAACTTAATTTGGGTTCTAAGCTTTGACTCGATCATAGCACAGTTATATTCTTTGCACTAGCCTAAACAATTTCATTAGAGCTCTGGTAAATAACACTTTTTGGAAGATGAGCCTCTACTTAATTATAAGTCTTTTGCAGCCTCTAACAGATTTCCCTCCCCCGTTTTTTAAGCTACATCCATGCATAACGCTAACTAGCTTTTCTATCCTTACTGAAACCTATTCCTACAGTATGATCATGTCACTACCATCTATTACTGTGGGGAAGGTGTGTTCTTGGTTATGTGCAATTTTATGAAGATCTAATTTTCCATATACATTTTTAATATTAAACAAATTATTTTCCATGATAAAATATACAAAGTCTATAGGATATGAATACTATAAGGTTTTGTAAATGCAAAACTGAAATGTGTAATCTGCAGGCTTGATTTAGATAATGGAGCAAAGATGTAATTGGTAGATAAAACCAATTGCAATTTCACTCAAACTATTATAGAACAGAGCCATCTTGTGGCTAAAATAGTAAAAAACATCCACAACTGGGGTTTATTTTACCTTCCCTTCATTGTTGTTTCCTTCTCATAGTTATTGCTCCACAATCATCGATTTCGGCCTGGAAAATAAAGATACCATTAGAACTTCTAAATGCACCCGAGCCACCTGCAGTTCAACATTGTGAAATATGCCAAGATTCAGTAGCCTATATGGGCCTTATAACTTACCTCGCAGATTTCTGATTTGGCCCCTGTGGGGCTGACTGCTGTTCATGCTGTCGTCTCTCCTGCTCCATCCTGCACACCCACCCACACACACACACAAAAGCTTTTCTAGTTTTTCTTATTTCCAAGAAAATTCAGAGATCTGTTAGCAGCAATTAAATTAAGTAAATCTACAGGTACAATGCTATTAAGTTAGACAGATATGCATGATGGTTACAATCTAATCAATATCAAATAAATCAGTGTTTCACCTCTCCTTCCTGGCTTTAATTCGTTCTTCATCATATCTAAAAGAAGAAAAACACTGTTCAGCTTTGTTACAGAAATAAAAGTGTAAGCCGATCAAACCTGATCTGAAAACAGATCAGAGTAGGCTGGGGGTTTTTTTTGGGTGAAATTTACATGCATCATAATTTTACTGCTGGAATAAGTGTTGCCTTTCTCTTGCAGCTCTATCTAGAGGCCACACGTACTTACTGCATCACACACTCAGGAACATGGACGTGCTCCATGGGGACAATCTCTGCAAGTTCATCCAAACTGTGGACGTACTGAATCTTATTCATGAACTTGACACTGCAGAGAGAAACACAGAAACATGAAGAGTTACAGCAAATAGTGGTATGATACATCTTGTCATTTAAATGTTTGCATTGGATCTCTTTAACCTAAAGACAGGTGGGTTTAATTTAGTTTATTTTCACCTGAGATGAATGAGGAACCAGAATTAAGATTTAATTAAGTTTCAACACCAACATTGAAGTCATTGTGTATTTGTAGACCACTTAATGTTTAAACCTAACTCATGTAACATCCTTAATCTCTGTGTGCAGCCTAGTGGTTAGGGTATAGAGCTTGGAATCTTTAGTTACTGAGTTTGAGCCCCACTCTGCATGGTCTCTGAGCAAAGACCTTAACCCCACATTGCTCCCTGGGCATCCCACGATGGAAGCCCACAGCTCCCCAAGGGGATGGGATAAATGCAGAGACAAATTTCTCCATTGTGAGACCAATAAAGTTCATTTATAGAATTAATTACTATTATTATGCTACATCCCACCTATTTGTTTAATACACTCAAGAGAGAATAAAGCAGTAGCGCACAGATAAGGCTCATCCCCAGCATGAGTATCAGCATGGTGCCATTGTTTAAGGGGAAGGCATAAAATAAGTCTAACCACTGTTAAAAACATAACTCTACACTTCACCAAAATAAAGAAATGATCAATTATTTAATTATTTGATTCAGGATCCTGATTAACACTAAGTTAAATCTACACTGCGTTAGATCAGTTCCAGTGCCAAGTGTAAAAAAGCTAGACTGGTGAAACCTGAAGTAAGTAATTCTAAGCTGAGCTGATTAAAAAGAAAGTTTAAATGTTTATAAACTTTTTTTTTCTTCTATTTTTGAAATAAATAGTGTGCTAAACAGAAAAGGCTTGCCCAGAACAGCCTTTATGCAACACCTTCCAACACTATGAGTCAAACATCCAAAGGATGTTAACATAGTTATTAAATACAGCATGAGGTGCACCACAGGAAGAATTACCATCTTAAGAGTTACCTGATAACTCAACATGCATTGACACGCTGGTTGGAAAATAAAACTTACACTGTGGTGCACCGCAGTTTTGCTGGATGTGTGCCGCTGCAGGATTTGCTGAATCTTAAGTTAATGATAATATACTGAAGATGTAAACTTAAACTCAAAACATTGCTATTGTTTTGGTCCTTATGATTTTATCCTGGATGACAATATGGATTACTTACAATAGCAATTATACATATAGCTAGGGAAATAAAAGGTAAAATGAGGCTATCCTTTTGTTTTTGAGTGGTACCATAGCAACATCTCTGACTTTCTAATACTGCTGGAAGAAGCAGTTGCCAGCTGAATAACCTTCTTGGTGAACTGGAGGAATATTTTAAAATCCTCAAGACCTACATGAAAATTATTGAACAGGTATGGTTGAATAAAGTCAATAAAAATGTATTACTTTTCATTTTAATAAAATCTTGGCCACTGAGTGATGAAAAAGATAATTTTTAAAATACTCGATATTTTTACAAATCTACATAGGTAATCACTTTAAAAAAGTAAAACAATGATTTCTATAGCTTTAAATCTTGTGCTTATTCAGGATGCAGGTGTTCATGGATTGGCCTATTGCTGTTACCTGATGAAAGGCCTGGATATCGCTAGAACAGTGCGGATAAACCATGTAGGATGAGCGATGATCAGAGACTTGAGATTCTTCCTTAATCTGCCACAAAAAAACAAACAAAACAAAAACAAAACAACCGAACACAATAAAATAAATGTTGTTTCATTCCAATGATCTTTTTTTTTTTGCTGTATTTAGTGGACATAGAAGACACCTAACACCAAACCAGGTTTATCCAATCATCTTGTGCTATAAACACAGCTGAGTCATTTTCAGTCTACTGCCGGACAACATGTGAAAGCTTCTATTACTCTCCCTGTCATATGTGTCAGAATCAGTGTCACACATAGCTGTCTGACCTTGAGGAAAAATGTTCAGTGTTTTTACATCGCAGACTATCCCTAATCCAACTTTCTGTAAAATCATTACAAACTGAGTCCACACTGGATGTTTTTTTAATCATCCGTATTTGTTTACCTTCTGTCAATCATTTGGTAACATTTTTTCAGCCAACTGATTCCAGGCATCTTATTTCGTGGAGTGGCTCCATTCATGTAAATGATCAGGTAATCTTCAGCCACCAGCATCTCAAGGCTGCTGACCACATATCTGCAGGTCAAAGGGGTGAGGATTTATTTCACAGTTATAATTGTACGATGTGAAAAAATGCGGTCTAACCAATAGACATACAGAAAGAGGTTTTCCATGATGTAGTGGTAGTCTGGACAGTTACTGTCAGGCAGGTAACAAGCAGAGAAGACAATGATGGCGTTTAGGCCTTCACCATAATAACCTGATGAGAGACATCAGGAAGTTTTATTCTGAAAACATCTTTAAATCAAGGCTCAAAATTTCTCCGGCTGACACCTACCTCCGTGTGTGATGACCCGGAGGTATGGTTTGATGATTTGCATGTCGATACGGTGCTCCTGCTCCCCGATAATCACCGTTCTCCACAGTCGGCCATTGTTTGCATTTCCATCCTCAGCTGGTGCGCCATGGCCGCCACCTGGACCTGCCTTGGCGGAAGCCACAGGCGTGTCATCTGTACAGGAGACAGGTCTGGGTTTTTGATTCTACAAGGGTTTCCATGAACTGCGCTGGCTGAAGAAAAAAACTGAGATTGTTCAGGCAAACTAGAATATTCTAGTTTACCTGAATAACTTTTCTGTTGACCACAAATTAATAGGATTAATTTTATTGCTTTTGCTTACTTTTCACCCAGAATCATGACAATACAATATAATACTGCAGGTTAGAGGGAGCAAACTGGTGATAATTGTTGGTGCAAGAAGAATATAAAAGAAAAGATCTGGGGAAAATAGCACTGGAACTTAAAAATTAACTTTATAAAATGTTTTGACCAGGTCCATGGTTTTCAAAATCTTCAATGATCACTAAGAGTCTTATACATGAAACAGAGGAGCAGGAATCAAATGTTATTCTGAAACACTTGTTGTAAACTCACAAACCTTTGATCACAGCAGTGCAAAATATACCATAAAAGCACTCCAAAAAACAGATTTCATAACTTAAAATTGTGCAAAGGAATTTTAAATAAGCCAAAAAAAAAACACACAATCACACTCAAAAGAGTGCCTTATGTGATGTCACAAGAGGTGCACGAGGAAGGTCATTTTTAAGAGGGAAGATTTCCTTAATAAATTGTTGATATAATTGAGGGTGTATGTGTCTGTATAGAAAAGCTAACACTCAAATGTGTTGATTAAGTTCTCAGCACTTTGCACTTTTTGTTCTTCTCTTATTAGCATTGCTCTATAGATGTAGACTTATAGCCTCTTGTTTTAACATTATGATGTTAAAACAACAGATGAACAGTTTTGGATAGAGAAAATAACTGAAAATGTGAATTTTTTTCTTTGATTAGCTAAACAGCAGGAGGTGGTATTATAAAGTTCTCTTCCATAGGAAAACCTATTCTATAAATTAAAACCGTACATATGGGAATGTACTACTTACCTTCCCACTCCAAATCATTCCCATTGGTTATGAATTCCAGTGAGTCTGTTTCATCTGGTGTATCAATGTCATCCACATTGATATCCAAGTCATCTGGGGTGTCTAGGAAATCATCTGATAGCAGAGAGCCCTCACTTTGATCCAAGGACAGGTTCATCTCAGGGGCCACCAGTGTGCGGCGTTTGCGGTGAGACGAAGACACCCCACCTCCTCCTCCAATTGGGCTCACGTGTAAGGAGTTAGGAGGAGCTTTAGCAAGAAATCAAAAAACAAAATTCCTTTATAGTTTATTCCAGTAGTAATATGCCCATATTAGCATGTGATATATTTACACTTACAGACTCTGGTATCTGTGAGACCACAGGAGGGGTCCATATCACCGTACTCTGGTAAAGGTCTGAAGGGAAAGAATGCCTGATTAGTCACACCAGTCTTAAACAATTCACTCATTAGTGTTTAGCATGATGCTTACTGAACTTGTCAAAGCTGGGAACATTTGGCTATTATCCTTGAAAAGAAGAGATGCTTATTAAAATAAAAGATTTCAGGGTAGAAAATAGGGGGAGGAGATACGAGATGAATTGAAGTAGAAGAAAGATGTCTTTAGACACAAAAAGAAATGTCCATCTTTATTCTATTAAAACTATTTCTCTTTTTGTGGGGGTCCATGCCTATCTATAGAATCAAATATCGCTATGGTTTCTTAAAAGAGTACTTCTGTCATTTTAAACTTTGGTCCTTGGTTTGTAAAGACTATGGATAAAGACTGTCATTGGGCCTCAAAGAGATTCTGGAAAACCGATGAGTGCCTATGGAAGGGGAACCAGTACTTTGCTAACCCTGGATGAAGATATCGTTGGATGGTGAATTAATACTTTGATGATCTCCTCAACCCGGCTGACACGCTTTCCATGGAGGAAGAAGAAATGGGTTCAACGCATAGGCTGAGGTCACTGAGGTAGTCAAAAAAACTCAATTTTGGCAAGGAGTCAGGAGTGGGTGAGACCAACTATGAGTACCTTAGGCCTAAGGATGCTGTCATGGCTGACATGCCTCTTCAACATCATGTGGAGGTCGGAGACAGTAACCCTGGACTGGCAGGCATAGGTTGTGTTACCCCTCCATAACAAGGGGGACCAGAGGGTGTTTTCTAACTATAGGGGGGTGCACACTTCTCAAACCACCCCAAAAAAGGCCAATTTCATTTGACTGTGGGTTGCATCCCAGAAACAAGTTGTCGATGGTAATTTACTAGGGTCCATCCGGTCTCAGTACAAGCAGAGCAAGAGTTTTGTATGCATTTCCAGCATGAAGTCAGACCCATTCCCTGTGCATGTTGGATTTCGGCAAGGATCCCATCTGTTACTAGTCCTGTTCATAACCTTTATAGGCAGGATTTCTAGGTGAAGCCAAGGACCGGAGTGGTCTGGTTTGGAGACAAGCCTATTTTTTCCGTGATTTCGTAAAAGTTTAAAAACAATCCACTGGACTTGGTTTCCAAGGTTTGAAGACGTTTGGCTTCCCCTCCAGGAAGCTTTCCCAATTCAAATGTCAAATGGATGACTGAGAATCTTCATCAGCATATTTTGTCCGTGTTTTTTTGTAGATACCTTGGTTCTGCAGGCTCCCTCCTGCCTAGACTTAGAGCATGTACTGTGGTTATTTGTGGCTGAACGAACTGGGATAAAAATCAGCTACTCCAAGTCAGACGCCATGGTTCTCAACAAGAAAGATTAGGCTTTTCCCCATGAAGTTGTATGATAATTCCTGCTCCCTCCTCAAGTGAGGGAGTACAAGTATATTGAGGTCCTCTTCACAAGTGAGTGGGAAATAAGGCTGGAAATAAATAATTGGATAAAAGTGGCTGCTGCTAAAGAGAAAGCTGGTGGTAAAAGGCAAAGCTCTCAATTCACTGGTTGGTCTACATTCCTACCCTCATCAATGGTCATCAAATCTGGGTCATAATCCAAAGAACAAGATCCTTGACAAAAGGGACAGAAATGAACTTTCTCCACAGGGTGGCTGGACAATTCCTTAGCGATGAGGCGAGCAGCTCAATCATGTGTGATTGACTCGGAATAGAACCGCTTCTTCTCCACTTGGAGAGGAGTCAGCTGAAGTAGCTTAGACATCTTTTTCAGATTATCCTTGGATTCCTCGCCTGGGAGCACTTCCAGGCCAAGGAGAGGACCCAGGCCATAATGGAATGTCTATGTCTCTCGGCTGGCTTGGGTGCACCTCAGGGTTCCCCCAGCAGAGCTGAAGGAGGTGTCTGGAGAGAGGAAAATGTGGGAGTCTCTGCTGAGACTTCTGGCCCAGTCCTTGACAAAACAGAAGATATTAAGAACTAGTCTGAGTACTAGAGGACAAGAGGTGCTCGTGTCAGAGACCAAAGCTAAACCATGATAGGATGAAAACTAACACTGCATAATTTCGGGTGTACGATTGCCACAGTAAAACAGCAGCAAAGATGAGAAGATGAGAGCTAACTGAAAGAAAACCTGAAAGTGTCTGCAACACACTTGATACTGTGTAGAAGTTTTTCCAGCATCATAAAACAGCCAGCACTGAATCCAGAAAGGAATCTGAGTCAATAGTTAAACATTTGTGTCAACAGATCCAGTTTTTCCCAATCCAAGCTTTAGTAGTTTAACAAAGAAGGAGGTGCAGAAATGTCAGCAGGTTAGTATTACTATGGCAGAGACAAAAGGCTGGAATATAGATAAAAATACCTATTTAAAGTCTTTATTCAAAAGAGGAGAAAACAAATATACTCTGCATGTTTTCATATTTTTATGTCTAAATATCCTTAAATACATATGATTTTTCTTTAACTTCATAATTTTCTACTATGCATTGTGGTATTATATTAAACTATAATATAAGACATTAAAATTTGTGGTTATAATGTGACAAAATGGGGAAAAAATAGTTTTGCAACAAGCAGAAGAAGGACATGTTTTTACGATTTCAGCTGGATTTACCTCTAGCTAATTTTTATAATAAAAAGGCAAAAACAGTCTGGATATCGTTTGACAACATGCTTGCCCAAAATACAGCTGCAGCTCAAAGAAACAGGCAGGAGGCTCAGTCTAAACTCCCTGAGGTGTCCTGCAGTGATTGCTGGTGCAACCCCTCCTTTGTCATGAATAAAGCCCTCTCCACAAAAAATGAGGACACGCTGCAGGAGATTTAATTTCTTTCACAATGGCGTGGTGCTCTCCTTTCTTCATCATTTTGTTTGTGTCATCATTAGTCAATGAACTTGATAACAAGTACAGCTTACCTGCAGGAGAGAGAGAGCGATGCAGCTTTTGTGGAAACCGATTCAGTTTAGCTTTTTGACCTCACACACCTCTATATTCAGTTTGCTGAGTCATTCCGTTTCCTCTCATTTTGCGGCAGAAACATTAAAGCAGAGCATCCCTTGGTGATATGTAACTGCTGATTCCTATCACTGCCTGTGTCTATATGCAGCTAAAAGCTGCCACCATTTTCCTGGAGTGGTGTTGTTGATTTTTCACTGCTGATGCATCACATGACGTAGCTTGAGACCATTTGCTGATGGAGCTGCACCTGCTCCCTTGCTCACTGCCTCCCTATTAGATGAGGAATAAAGAAAGAGGGAGGAGGAGGAGTGCCCAATGATTGATTTTAACCACAGTAACCTGCTACTTCAGTTTATCAATTTAAGTTCTGGATTTCAACCTGCACACATCAACTAACTTGTTTTGATTTTATCAATAAAAAGCAGCTCCATCCTCTTGTTATCGACTCTAACCATGGTTTGCCTGCCCCAGCTGAAGAAGCTCCTCTCATTAGAAAAGCAATGTAAGTTTTCAACATTCTGTGCATTTTCCTAAAAGTTTGCTCCCATGTCTCCATTGAGGGAGATTTATTGGGTTAATGACCAATAGTTGGCATTTTGACAAATTCTCCAACTTGTAGCAGTGGGTCTTTGTCCCTCCTCCAAGCTACCAAGGGGATCTTGACTGCTTGTTTTTTTCATTCTCTCCTTACCAAGCTTTGTCTTCATAAATGTGTCGTTTTGACATAATATTTCATTTTCATTTAATTTTTAGAAGATTTTCAACCCTTCCAATATTGTTAACTTAACTAGTCTATAACTAGAATGGTCTAATATACTGACCTGTCTACCACATGTCTCCCCTATTTGGAGGTATCAGGGTAAAGGGGTACAGTTCATCCTACAGTTTTCCGACTTTTACATTTAAAAGTTATATATCATGCCTTTTAAGCTTTCCAAAATCAACTATGGACAAATATATGATGAAATATTGGCATATTTTTTTTAAGTAAAGATCAGACTCTTGCCTTCTGTGTTGGTTAATACATTTGATTTCCATTGAGGATTTTTGTGAGATTTTGTTGTCAGCGTATTGAACTTTGTACAGAACAAAGTATTCTATGAGAATATTTTATGTCTTCAAATTTAGTATTATTAGTGGTATTGAAGTGTTCCCTTTATTTTGTGAGCAGTGTGTAAAGTCCAGAAAATTGTGTATGTCTGCAAAAAAAACAACAAAAAAAACCCCCGAAAAACAGTTTGGCATGCTAAACCTGATGATGTATAAAGACAAATAAGTAGAACCACTATGTGTTTGTTCCATCGTTTAAATTTGACAAGGTAAACTTCTCATATTTAAAGGTCAGTTATTGAAGCACCTGTTTACTGGTTCCCAGCCTGTTGCCAAGTTCACTAATGCAAATTTTTACTTTTGGCTAGCATTAGCAAGCAATTAATTTACCTGTTCAGATGAAAAGAGGCAACATCTGCACAGCTTCTGAGCCGTTCTGCTTCTTTAAAAGCATTTGGATCACACTTTGACCAGTGTTTAACCTCATTTTGCTTTTTATTGTTTTGTTTTGGCATAAATCTGAGATATTCCAGCCATGGAGCTACTAGGATCTGGCAACACCTGTGCTCCATCTCACACGACTTCATCCTACTATTCCTATTGGTTTAGATAATAATACATATCTATAAATAAAGACAGATGAATAATATAATTATTTTATATACTAAACAGAAAATACAAGGAACTGACCTTGGGAAGTCTTCATCCTGCCATTCATCTTTTACTTCCATGTTCTCCATTCGTAGGGTTGCCTCTGTTGTGCCCATCCCTCAGAGGGAATAGCACAGAACTGGATGAGTGAAGAAAAACATAAATTAATCTCCATCATTTATGAGTTAAATGTGATTAAAGCAATTGTATGGCCCAAGTGGAGAAACATCATAGCCTAAATAATCTGATTAAGGGTGGATTTTTATCAAATAATTGGCATTCTTTCATTCCAATTTAAAAAGGGAAAACTATTGTGGATCACATGGTTTTCAAACGCCTGCCCACAGGGGTACATGTGAGGCACATGTGACCAGAGGCGCACCTTGTCAACAGGCAAACCAAGCAACTGCTTGGAGCCCCAAGCCGCTGGGGGGCCCCCGAGAGCCAGCTACTGTACATCCGGTAGATAAACAGCAACAGGCGAGCATGAAGTGGCAACGCTATAGTGACTGAGGAGATGCACAACTGCATTTAAAAATTCCGATTGGATAGAATGTTGATTGACATTGGCTTTGCCCAGTCAAAATCCAGCCCAGCCCAGCCCAGCCCAGGTGGATGACTTCCCTTAATGAAAATGAACGTAGCCTAGCGAATGGGTGACGTTGTAGGCCTATCGTTCAGTAAATTGGAAAGCAATTATGTAACTAAGCTGAAGGAAAATGATTCATTTTCCATGTCTCAAGAGAGACTTTCAGGACTGGCGCTTATTTCTATAGAGTATAGCGTGCAAAGGTCTTTGGATCTGGAGGACTTAGGCCCTGTCCACACGAAGTCAAAACGAACACAAAACGCTAATATTTTCCAGAACGTTTGTCGTAAAGACGGAGACATAAAATAAATGTGATCATCCACACGAATGCATGAAAACGCTGCAAAATGTATGCCAGGCCTGTAAGTGGCGCTGTGGTGCCAAAGCAAAAATAGGCGACGAAATGTTGGGCATGCGCACTAATATTTATACATGGTTGCCCTGCGGGTCCATTTTCGTAGTTCAGTCAAATTCAGGTGCTGAACTATGTCGTCGATATTGCTCTGTTCTTCCTGGAGATATTCCAGAAGAAGAAGATTCTGTTGTAAGCCCGACAGCAGGGTGAGTAGCATGAGCAGCAACCATTCAACACAGTACGGCGCCATTGTTGTTGTGATACTGTGTCGCGCATGCGTGTTCAGAGGCGATGCTATGACGCATGCGTGTAAAAAAAAAAATGCGGTTAGAGCTTAAAGATGGAAACGCGAAAACGGCGTTTCAAAATCTTCCCACTCTGAAGGCTGAATTAAAAAAAGATCGTTTACAGACCCCCGAAACGCCGGCTTCGTATGGATGAGAGGCTGGTTTGGTGAAAAATTTGTGCGTTTAGGCCAGGGTTTGACTTCGTGTGGACGGGGCCTCAGTGTCTGCATTTGCACAAGCCAAGGCCCGTAAGCAGCAATTCTGGAAGCGGTATAGGACCCCAATAATTTCACTACACTTACTATACTTTATATTTTTTACAAAGTTTATATTGGGTTTTTAAAGTAATTTACTGTTTTTTTTATTTTATTATACATTTATTTTAATTTATTAGTTCATTCTTTACTTTTATTCTTTTATATCTTCCAAAATAACAAGGTTGTTCATGTTTAGAACATTTGGAATAAAAAAAGTTTAATTTAATACATTTTTCTTTGGTGTCAGATTATTTATAGCCTAACATAATGGTGATGAACACTGGTCAGTAGGGCCCCCTAGGATTTTTTGCTTGGGGCCCCACAGACTGTAGAATCGCCTCTGCATGTGACAGACTAGGACAGAACCTGCTTCCTGGGATCAACTCCTCTTAACCTCAAAAAGCACCGACAAACTTCCTCCAGTTTGGAATGTAAAAGGCCAGTGTGGAACACCATGTAGGGGCTTAATCCCTCTGAATTCAGTAGATTCAATAAGGATATGCTTTAAGGTTATACATTAGACTTGTCTTTAAATCAACTAAGTTCTGATATAATACACCTATAGAAAATGTCATGATTGTTTTTTTTTTATTTTTACTCATTTTAGTATTTTGTTGTGACATTTTTGATCAAATAAAATCTTTTTTTCAAAAACAAAAGCTTCTGTTTACACATGCTTCTGATGACATCGCATAAGGCAGGGGTGCTCAAGTCCAGTCCTCAAGAGCTATCATCCTGTAACCTTTAGATGCATCCGTTCTCTAACACACCTGAATTCACAGGCTCAATCCACTCATTTAGCCCAGCAGAGGCATGGTAACAAGCCACTCATTTGATTCAGGTGTGTTAAAAATGGGGTGCGTCAAAAAGTTGCAGGATAGTAGCTCTTGAGGACTGGATTTGAGCATCCCTGGCCTAAGGCATCAAGAGTATTCACTTCTATTTTTTTCTTCTTTAATCAGGATTATGTTGAGTACCTATATTCTGTATAATTGCAGAAAATGATCTATCCATGAGTGAAAATGGATTTGGGAAAATGGGAAAGTTACAACTTTATTGACCATCTGTTCTCAGTTGCACTGACTCTAAAAAATAAGGTTCTCAAGCTCTTATATACATTATGCCTAAGGAGTTTCTGCATTCTGGCAGACATTATTGGAGAAACAGAGAAACTCAATCGATTGGACAAATATAAAGCATTAGTTTGGGTTTCCATCTATATTACTCCACAATAAGCAAACCAGAGAGAGGATTCCTTTCAACAGCTCCTTATACCAGTGCCACTCAAGCTATTTGCAACACATGGGTTTTAACATCACAAATGTATGGGAAGATAAGATGACCAAAAAATATAAAATAACCAAAAAACAAAATATGCAGTCAACATCATGAAGAAATTTTACAGGAATACTTAAACAATCATTATGATCAGGAGGGTTTTGATGAGACAATGTTTACGAGTGAAGGTATACTGAATGACATCTAACCCATAGGTGTAGGAAACAATTTCCAGTCTCTAATCATACATGAGATTGGTACATAAACGACGGACAGCTCCATCCAAAGATGGTTGAAATAACATAGTTAGAATATATAGAGACAATTTAAGTTTTTTAAGGCAATGTAGATATGTAGAATGTTGATCTACATGTCAATGATAACATTTGTACTTATAACGTCATTGTATTGACTACCAGTGAAAGACCCCACACTTCAGTCCTTTCCTCTTTGAAATTCACCACAACCATGTGCACCACCTTTACAATAAAATGTCTCCACTGTCTTCGTAATTCCCCCAAACCAAACTTCCCATAAAAAAAAAAAGAATAACATCATGGATATTAACGTACAACCTACTGTTTGTTATCAGTATCAGTTGTCTGTGCAACAGGCAAATGCCAATTTAAGATGGTTAACTCACTTGGATGGCAAGATTTTCTCTCCAGGTCAGGTCTATGTCTGGGTGTCCTCTTCTTCCTCAGTCACATATGCAAAGATTTCAGGGTCGAATCTCCCATATCAGCCGAGAAGCATGGGTTGGTCTGTTTTTCATGAATATATATGCATAAACATTCATGCACCGACACAGTCCTACAATGTCCTCAGTGTCAGCAAATAGCAGGCAGCAGGTGTCAGGAGACAGGGGGGACCTCTGTTTTGGATCACTCCTCCTCTTCTCCAGCTTTGGCCACCTCTGTTGGAGAGAGATTGGCCGTGAGGAGTAAGTCGATAGTCTTTTTGCACCCTTCCAAGACAAAAAATTCCTTTAATGGGAATGCATCTGCTCTGGCACCGTGCACGTTCTATCTAGCTCCCCTTTTTTTCTTCATGTAAATTCACATACATCATCACAATTTCATATCTTCCATATATTTTTCTCGACCATATCCAAAATCCTCCATGGAACCATTTTAATTAACCCTACGTTTACTTGGGGGAAACGAGCTTTGGACTCTGTGTCCTTCACTCTGCTGGATAATCCTGCAGTTGTTTTTTCTGCCGTCCTCTATGTGGCTGGTGTTCCCTGGCAACAGCATCTCTCTCTCTCCTTCCACCCAAACCCTCTCCCCTCCCTCTCCGTCTCATTGCCCCAGTCTCTTTCATACATAGCACACAGCACACAGTTATTCATACAACATGAGGTATGCAGCACATTACCTCACTTTTGGCCAGCCAATCATCTCTCTGGTACAGTTGTTGTGCTTTGGGACTTCTCTATATATGTAGGCCATACCTTTATAGTGCATCATAAAGAGAGGTTTTCTTCACTGGAATACAAATTTGAAATGTCCCTATGTTAAAAATGTAGAAGCGGCTTAAATTGTCTCTATTTCTTGTTAAATACTTTCCTAGTATATTACAATAAACCAAACACCTCTGATGTTATGTTGTATTGTCTGATAATAACAATTAATACAGTAATCATACAAACGTAATTATTATGAACTGTGTAATAATAACATAATTAATTAAAAAGACAATAAAAAAATATAGAACATATGTCACAGTAATGCATTAGTTGTCAACTATTAACATACATTTGTATTTTTTGATAATAAAACAATCAATATTTAAATTGTATCTAATATTTATCTTTATTACCATGTATTTAATCTCCGTTTTCCAAATTATAATCATTGTCATGATCATCATTTCATTGCTGTCCAGGCGAACAAAAAATCAGTTAAAAGTATTTATTTGATTCAGGTTTGCGACGATGAATGTACTCTTCAAAGTACTTCCGTTTTCGCTTAATAAATAGTGCAGCATCATTGAAATGTTTAAAACAGGCCATTCAAATTCACAAACTTTATATATATATTTTTTTAATTACCAGTAGTTTTCACTGTAATTTATTTACCAGGAAATAACATATGTTTGCAGTTTAAAGCCCCTTTTGGCGGTCGGATTTGCATGAGTCAAAGAGAGGGGGAGGGGAACTATCTTGAAGTTAAGTTTCACGGCTTCGCTGCTGTTTGTCCCAGCCTGTGTGGACTGTACTGTAGCGGGGAGGTTGGCTAAAATGGCTGCAAGCAACTATTTCGGCTTTACACATGGTGCCAGTCCACAGTACAGGTATTTCACATCAAATGAGTTGTTGTCATTAATCTTTTAGGTCAAGGTTGTGGGTTTGTGGAGGATATCGTGGGGACGGGGGTCGTCAGAGGGGTTGCCTTGACCCTTTAGAAACGGTTAGCTAACGTTAGCTAACCAGTTTGACAGGCCAGCGTTTATCCGACTTGCGGCTTGACATTAGATGAACCTCAATTTGGACCTCCTCTGTGAAAGAACAGCTTAATGTGGACCGTTATTGTTTTTCATTTGTTGCTGTAGCGTGACATATCAAAACAAGTTAGGCGTATGCGGCTCAGCAACGCAGATGCCTGAGGCAGGTGAGGTTTTTTTTTTTTTACCGGCGTATGAGATTTTAGAGGTTTACAATGATCACTGCAGAGCTCTCTCAATAACCCAAAGTTTTAGCATATATAGAGTCAGGTGAATGCCTATAGGCCAGCAGAAAATCAGTTAGTTAGTAAAACAGCCTCCAGTTTTGTCTTTTGCAAGTTTTAATTAACAAAACCTCCTCAAGCTGACAGGTAATCTAGTAAAATTAATTATAATCTGCTGTCAGTTAGGTATGCTTTCCTTTTCCATCTACTATTGTGGTTGAATTCCAGCCATTAGGGATCCGTTTTATGAACTGTGCATCATCAAAGTTTGCCTCATGTTTTTACTTCACACCAGGATTGTTTTTTTTTTTTTTTACATGCATCACTGTAGTATGAACTATATTACCAGAGGAGTTCAATAAGTAATGCTCCTGACATACTTACAGATGTTTGATCCAGCTGAAATTTTGTATGTGACGTCACGTTATTTAAATCTCTATAGATTAAGTAGCAAATTACAGCTCTGAGCTATTTGTGGTTTCTGACTTACAGATGTCTGAACTGAGTAAAGTCTAAAATGTTAAGTGTCAAGCAGTGATCCAGTTTTTCTATTGGAAATTAAATTAACTTATGGTTATGATGCCCATTATATGACCTTGCAAAGGGTTTGACAAGGTTATATTATGGGATATTATCACTATAAGTTACTTTCATTTGATCAAAAATGTACAGTTGTGTGCGTCCTTTCAAATTCAAAAACTCAGACTTGACTCAGTTTGAACACCTGTAAATCAGAAACCATAATTAGTTTAGAGCTGTAAATTTCCATTTAATCTATAGAGATTTAAAATACTTCACATGCAAAAGTTCAGCTCCTTCAATCATCTGGAAGTGGCCCAGGGGCATTACTTATTGAATGGAATTTGTTTAAACTGTACACCTGAAGCTTTAATATTGATTAAGCACTGCCAGTTAGTTTTTAAATAATTTTATATTTAAAAAAGAACTTTGTAAATGCACAATGTGAAATGATAATTGTTACTTTTAATTATTAGTATTAGTGTTTCAGTGGACATAAAAAGCAACAAGTATTTTGAAAGTTATTTATGCCCTTCTTTCAGAGGTAAAGTCTTTGTTGGCATGAATATATTTGATGTTGGAAGGACTCTTTACCATTACCTCAATCTTTAGCTGCTCCTACAGATACTGGCTGTGCCAACAGCAAACATTAATATAAGCTTTAGTGAGAAGTATTTGGCTCAAATTAGAACATATTATTATTAAAGCGAAAATTTTCAGAGGTAGGAAATATGAGGATTCATCTAAAATTTGTGCCACAGTCATTTTAAGGGGTCTTGTTATCTAAGTTGGTACAATGGGTGTATCCTTGGCCTGCTCAAAGTTAGTAAAAAATTATAGTTTGGCAGCATTGAGGGCATTTTGAAATGATTTATGTGCTTCATTTGTTTTGTATATTGTATAATATATTTAGAACAGAAATAAAACACTGACAATATTTTGACAGCAAAGTTGACAATCGAAGAGAGACTAATGCATATGGCCAGTTGAAAATTTTCTAAGTTTATTTTTCTCTTTCTACTTGTTTGTAATCTATTATGTCAGATTAATAATTTGGAACATTGACATTTTTTTAAATAAATTTCCTTATTTATTGATTTTCTTAAAATTTAAATATATTCTTTGCACTGAAACAGACTGTAATCTTAGATGTTGTATTAATTTACTATGAAAATAAACTTTATCATGAAAATTATCAGAACTATTTAATTCAAACACAGCCAGTTTTTTATTTTTAAATGAACATTTTCTGTTAGCGTACATTTGTATTCAAAGTTACTTTTTAAAAAATAAATTCTTAGATAAAATAATGAAAAAAAATTAAAGCAGACGGACCGATGGATAAGAATATAAATAAATAAAAATTCATATAGTGTGATGCTTCTTTTTCTTCTCTTCTATCATTTAGTACCCAGCCACCCACAGCTTACTCCCATCCCTCTACTGCCAGCTACAGTGTCCAGCAGGCTCCAGCTGTGGCCCACGCTGTAACCGCCTCATACTCCCCAGCTCCGGTCCAGGCAGCCCGACCGGTGGCCACAGCCCCTTATCCTGCCTACCAGAGCCACCAGGCACCACCAGATTACACCTACAGACAGCCAGATCCACCACAACCCACCACCACTCCACAGACGTACCAGGTATACTCAGACATGGTCAGTTTCCCTTTGCTTCCTCTATAATTTTGCTCCCTTTCCTTTATAATACTTTATAACATTCTTTTTTTATTATTTCTAAGCCTACTCTTTTGGTTGCATTTAATGGTAATTCATAAAGACTGATCTCTCTGTAGTTTTCATCCTGAATGTTTTGTTATGAGACCATGAAAAGGGACAAAAACTTTGTGATGTCATGGTTTTGTTTTTGTTTTTTTTAAACAGCAGCAGGAGAACTATAGCTATGTGCGTTCTGCTGCAGTAACCACTTATGACAACAAACAGTATTACCAGACAAGTGTAGCACCAGCCCAGAGGACGCCCACAGATAACTATTACCAGACCGGTAAGAGTCATTTCTTTCTCATCTCTTGCTTTATACATTTTACTGTTGATCATAATGTTGTACAGCACAAATAACAACATTAGAGTGATTTTTGTACTGACTTATAAGTGAAGTTCTGTAAATTTGTGAACAATATAATCCTGCTTGGTCTACTCAGTAAATGATCAAATACTTTAATCTATATAACTAAGGTGATTAAGGTCTAAATACTTATGAAATGCTGTTTACACAAACTGAGACTTATGTTATTTGGAGATCGGAGGGGGAAATTATTCTCGAAATGATCCCAGCCTGACCAGCCATTTGCTTAACTCTACTGTCAGAGCCTCTTTATGTTTCTCCAAACTAAGATTGCCTAAAGTGTACCTTAGAATAGATGTAGTCTACTGATAAGTATTACATTAAACCCTAGCTTAGATATCTGAGCAATCCCCTAAACTAGGGACACGCTACTAAGTCCTTTGTCTGATTTTGCACACTATTCCTAAAGGTATATTGGAGGATGTTCTTTTTCAGGGTGGATCATCAAAATAAGTGGTCCTCCTAATTGTCAATCATTCTGGTGAGATGTTTACGTCAAGCTGTCCTACGTGCTTGTCCCCATTTTTTCTTACCGGTGGTGAGTCTGACATAGTGGAAAAAATTGCAAATCTTATTTTGGAAAGTAAGCTTGTATGAGCGATGCAAAGAGCAACTTTTAAACAGCTCATGCACGAGGAGAAATGGGCTCGTGAATGTTCTCGCATGCGTTTAATAGGCGTTTGTTTTTTAAAGTGGAGAAGGCGGATCTTTTCAAAAAGTCTCGAAAATCCTCCACTATACCTTTAATTATAAGGTCTGCTAAAGTTGCCCTCAGTCAGCAGGGGAGTCGGTACGAAAATCTGTCAGTAAACAATGAAACCAAAAAATTCACTTACTGAAACACATAAAGGTGAAGGAAACTTGATTAAATCTAGTGTTTTTTAATGAATTATTTTCCACACAGAATAAACCTGTGTTATACATCCTTAACGTTTGCTTTGTGAAGCAGCCCAGGCTTTATTAATGGCATAGTGAAAGATTTTTTCCAGAATTGTAGCTAAGAAAAATCACTTTTCAAATAAGTGTGCATGCACAGACCATCTTGACTGTTCTTCTGGGGCCTCCCTCTTCTCATAAACTTGTTGAACATTTGCTTCTTGTGACTCAGGCATTTTTTTTTTGGGGGTATACGGATAAAGCAGTTGAGCTGCATTGAATGGCTGACACCAAACCACACTGGATACAGAAACACTAGAAGTGCTCATGTGCAGCAAGAGGGAATGAGCCATCACATGGATTGGAATACGGGACAATAAATAGATGAGATGATCCCACAGAACTTGAAGCTGAAAGAAAATTGCCCACTTTACCTATAAGAACATGCAGATAACAGTGGATATTCTTATGCTTATGATGATAACATTTTAAGGTTAAAGTCAACTATGAAAGTCAATGCTAAACCCACAAACTATCAACCTCAAATGTTCCAAACTCTGCATGAAAGTTGCATAGAATCCAGTTATCCATGTCATTCTGAGTTGGATGTTAAATCTAACATTTTCTTTTACATCTAATTCATTTTATGAGGATAGACACAGAAAATTACATGGTCCAAATTCCTCAAAATATCCTCAATCTTCACCCCCTAATGGTGGGCTTTAAGTCACAGTTGCAGGATTGTTTTTAACAAGCTTGGAGTTTGCTTTAATCGGTTTGAAAATCCCTTAAAGTCTTTTATCCAGCAAATGTTAGGTATGTGATGTCTCTCAGTCCCAATCTGTTCAAAATCTGTCATGACTGTGACAGTTGTGCAGCATGATCCCAGCTTTAGACTTTACATGTGTTACTGTCTGGATTTTATTTTCCCCGCGTCAGATACATTTTCATTCTCCTCAAAATCTTCTTCTAATCAATTCACACACATCAGATTTATTGTTGTTCAAATATCAATAGACCATTTCAATGTAATACTGACATCAGTATTTTTAATAAGGGTAATTTTTACTTTGAGCTCTTTAAATACGTGGACTGTTGCTACATTAAAGAGGTATTGAGGCCTTTTGTGTGATTTTTATTTGTCAGAGCGTTCTTACCACTGCCCCTCTTTCACACTGGCTCTTTCTTCATCTTCTTGCTATGTTTCAGTCTCAGTAGGAGTGAAAAGCTCTTACAGCCCAGCTCCCTCCACTGTGTACAACCAGCCTCCTCTGGCCCAGAGGCAGGTGACCGCTCTCAAACCTCTGGTTCCCTCCAGTGCTGTGTCAACCAGCTACAACATCTACCCAGTGTCCACTAGTGTCCAACAGCCCCCAACACCCATTTCATCATACACGCCGGGCTCCTCTTTCAGCTCCACTGTTTCTGCTACCTCTTATTCAGGTGAAATAGTACAGATAAAAATCACTTGACCGCTTTTTTAAAATTAAAATTCTTAATATGAATTTTAAGACCTATTCTCGTTAAATAATGTGCTGTAATGAGCTAACTATCAAATAGATATAAAATAGATTGAAATAATGTAAAATATGATGCAAGTGCCTGTTTATACATCTTTATTATGCAGTTATAATGCCATCAAAAATGGATAGAGAGCTACTTCTATTGCAGGAATGCATCAGATTACAATGCTATTGCAAAAGGAAGAGCAAACTCCTCTGTTATTTAATACAGCTGCAGTGACAACTGAGGCCTGGTGCCCCATAGTTAGTGCCATAGTTAGCGCCTTCGAGTTAATAGTTGTCTTTAAAGCCCCCTAAATTAGAAAAAAACACACAAAAAACAGAAGTTTAATGATGAAGCAAAGGTTTCGACTGCATATTTACTGCAGAGGGGTGAATGCTTTCTCCTTGCAGTGAAACCAAAGGACACCATGTTCTGTCGGTTTCTTTTTTTGTAATGGTTGATTGTTCACAATTCCCCACATCCTACTTGATTTCATGTTTTCATAAGCTGGTCCTTAGTCTCTCCTTTCTGCTCCCTCCTCCTTAGGTATCAGCTACTCCAGTTACGATTCTATTGGCTATACCTCTGCATCCACCCCCACCTATTACCAGCCAGCTCAGCAGACTTTGGCTCAACCCCAGCCTCCACCACAGCAGCTTCAGCAGCCCCAGCCCTCCATTCAGCCGCCACCAAAACAGCTGACTAGTTCCTCTTGGAGTACCTCAGGGAGCAACATGGTGACAACTCCGACCTTAAACTCCTACAAAAAGCCGGCCTTCCACCAGAATAAATTGCAAAGGCCCAAAGGGCCTCCAAAGCAGTCTCAGCTTCATTACTGTGACATTTGCAAGATCAGCTGTGCAGGCCCTCAGGTAGGCAGGATAACATGTGCAGAAATCTGTTTTCTAGGTTAAATAATTGGAGGTGTTACCATAATAGTTTTAAAGCGATAATAATGACTGCTTATTAAACATCTGATTGGAGCGATGTCTCTTCTGTGTTTAGACGTACCGAGAACACAATGAGGGCCAAAAACATAAAAAAAAGGAGGCAGCCCTGAAGGCAGGGGGGCAGTCTGGGACCACCAATGGGCCCAGAGGAGTCCAGACCCAGTTACGATGCGAACTGTGTGATGTTTCATGCACTGGGGTTGATGCCTATGCTGCTCACATCCGGGGGGCAAAACACCAGAAGGTTGGTTATTTCTTTCTGTTACTTTTAAGAATTCTGACAGTTCTGGCAGCTACTATGCTTAATCTTCTGGCTTATTCCGTCTATTGTTCCATTGAGTTTAAGAGCATTGTCATTCTTGGGATTTTATGTTTTTTTTTGTTTTTTTTTTATGCTTAAATATTCCTCTGTCTCTTTGCAAACTATTAAAAGGTGGTTAAACTTCACACTAAACTTGGCAAACCAATCCCTTCCACTGAGCCGGTGTTGGTGAATTCTGCCCCAGTTACAACAAACTGCATAGCTGGGAAACAAACAGCATCATCCTCTGTGTCGTCCTCGATTTCAACCATTTCCACCCCAGCTGTAACAACCAAACAGCCAGCTGTAAACCCTACGGCCAAAATAACACCACAGACCAAGAAACCAGTTCCCATCAAGTTAACTCCCGTTTGTAAGTTTATTTTATTCTTCATGCCTTTATAAAAGACATTTTAATGAACTTTTTTTTATGTGTTTGTAGTATTGCAGCTACACCAGATTAATGATCAAAATTAGTCTACTCTATATGCTAAGATTATAATTCTGTTTGCACAGTTTTTTGTTTTGTTTATTTTCCTTCAGACGACTCTTTAAACTTTTGGTTTTCATTACAGCCAATAAGCCAGTCAGTGCTCCTGCTGCAGCTGCTCCTGTAACACCTGTGGCAGTTAAAGTGGAGGAGCCTGTTCAGCACAAAATTCCAAAGATGGAGCCAAAGACTGAAGATGACCGAGCTGGAGGCCAGGGTGACGTCCAGCCTGTGGGACATGACTATGTTGAGGAGGTAAGAGTGACATGGAGACCATTAAATCCCAGTTAGAGCTGTGTAGTGTTTCTGACTCCAGCTGCTATTTACAGCAGTTGCTTAGGTCTCTTTTTTTCATTTTAATTGAAAATGTCAATTAAAATATGATGTTAAAGTAAAAACTATTATTCAATTTAGCTTTATTGGTATGAATTACTGACTTGTGTATTATGGGGACACCCAGTAAAGATTTGTTAAAAACTGCCCTCATGTTTATGCAGTCAATTCTGTTCTGTTTTTGTAGCTAGCAAAGAACTTGTTTTGTAAATGGAAAAATGTGTCCAGATATGAGACTTTAGAAAACTTCTTAATCCAAAGAACTAGTTTTAAGAGTAACTTTGCTGTTTTCTAAGCTGGTTTTATTTTTTCATGTTTTTTGCTTTTTCAAATATAATCTTTTCAAATGTCTTTGTCGGATGTACAAACTGAATTATTTTCTAATTGCATCTTATTCTCAAGATTTTCTGCACTATTACCCTACAGCGAGATATTAAGTCCCAGTGCTATAATTTTCTCTTCACTTCTGGGGCAGCGAAGACGCATTTGTATCTGCTTGGATGTTAGCAGCAAAAAAAATAAATAAATAAATTTTGAAAATAGTTAAGTAACTCTCTAAACCTGTTTTTATGAAGAAGTTATTTAACGTTTTTTGTAGTATTTGTATATTTTGTTCATTTTTTCTTTTTTGATTATATTTAACAATTGTTTCCTTTGCTTGCAGCAATAATGGAACAAAAATCACTCCGTACATGTTTATTTGCTGGCAACATACTAATGAGTATCGTTTCTGTCTAGTTTGTCCCAGTTTAGGTTTATTTAAGCTTATTAACTATTGTTCTCTTTGTTAATCTGGAAAATCTTGGCTGAACGTTATTTTCCCTCGTGTGCCATCTCTCAGTTTTAGTTTTTACGGCACTAGTGGCTCGTTTTTCTGACAGTAGGCTGATAGGAAAGGGGGTATGAGAGAGGGGGAGAGACATGCGGCAAAGGACCACAGGCTGAATCCGAACCAGAGTCAGCCTGGTCGAGGAATAAGGCCTCCGTACATCGGTCATGCGCACTAAGCACTGCGACACCTACATGCCCATCTAATAGTTTAAGATTAATAACAACATTTGACAATCCATTAAATTTGGTGATGATCCACATCATAATCCGGATGCAGATGTTTTTTAAAGGATTCTTATACATTATTTTGCAGAACAAGCAGATCCCCCCCTAAACCAGAGGGTGGTAGCAGTGACTATTGACAACATTAGACTCAAAAACAAAAAGTCCAGAAGTATTGTACTGAAGACAACGACAGGAAAGGTGAACCATGCATCGCTTGAAGTTTCGATCTGCTGGTCAAAGAAGAAAGTCGAGTGAATGAAGCAGAAAAAACACCAGAGGCTGTAGAAACACACTGTGCTTTATTTATAAGCTTATTAAGGGTTTTAAGGGAATTGTTACCAAAGGTGCACCTCATGCCAAGGAACAATTCACTCAAAGTTGGTAATAACCCAGATCATGTGCCAGTTTTAGCTAAAGGTGCAAGTCACCATATGGGTTAAAATTTTCTGCATGGCAGAGGTCTGCGCTCTCTTTTTTAGTCTAAAAAATGTCTTATTGATTGTTTGTCCTCAAGTCTGCCGCACCGCATTGTGCGACCGCAAACATGACTGTGTTCCCTTGCGATTAACTGATTTTATTTTTTAATTTTCACCCAAAGTGGATGTGTTTTGATTTATAACCGCTCCTCTCTTCCTGTGAGAATGAATAAATTGCAGCTGAATTGTTGTGTAGTCCAACCTGCGGTCTATCTCAGGCAGGGCTACACACCACCTCTTGCAGAAAATCATGTTTAGTGTGTTTCTCCCTTCTGACTGTCAATGAGCACTAAACTACACAATTTCCTGTTGGATCGGAAACAAAACCGGATTCTGTGTATTTTGGCTTTTGGAGACATCATGATAATCAGGGCGTGATTAGGAGTGTTGGAAGGGGAAAATGGGTGCAGAAATTGACAGTTATCTTGCAGTGTGAACCAATCATTAGGGAAGATGAAAGCTAAATATATTAAGAAAACCGAAATTTAACATTTTAACAGGATAAAATTCATTTTATATTACCTAAATGTAATAGATGATTTATATATGAACTTTAATACCGACAAACGGCAACCCTGGATCAGTTTAAAACAACAGCAGTTGTAGCTTTACGCAATATGAGGGATTTTGTTTTGCATATATTTACCTTTTCTTGACCTTCCCTATGAGCAAACATGCAAAAACACAGTGAAAAAAAGAAAAACCATGTATTGCAGTGGTTAGATTTAATTGCAACAGAGTTACACGTAAAGAGAGAAAAGAAAGAAAGTTAAGCACTCTGGCTGACTGAAGTAAGAAACTGATGAATTTGATGAATACTTACAAGTGTTGTTACAAGTTGTTATTGTGGAATAGCTTCTGCAAGGCTTATTTCATGTTTTCTATTGCTCTTTTTAGGTTTAAATCATACCATTCAAAGAATTCTTAAGAAAAGCTTGTCTTCTTTACATTGTTTTATATTTTCAGTATTAAAAGACTGTCTCGTGCTTTCAGGTACGTAACGAGGATGGAAAGGTGATTCGATTTCACTGTAAACTATGTGAATGCAGCTTCAATGACCCCAATGCTAAAGACATGCACCTAAAGGGACGAAGGCACAGACTGCAATACAAGGTAAATGCATACAAATGTGGATAAGCTGATCCCTGCATGGTGGCCTTTTAGATACCTCTCTATGTAAATTCTATGACAGAAAATATAACTAACTGCTGTAAAGGTGGTTAGAGTGGAAATAAATGTCTGAATGTTTGCATGCTTGGCTTAGCATCCCATGTGTTTTTCTGGGATCAAATCATGATTAAAATATCCTAGGCTGCTGTTCCATATTTTCTGTTCGTCATCATTATTAGATATCAAAAAAGCATAGAACATGAAGGGGTCTCCCAAATTCATGAATGAGGTTAACTTAATTTGACAGTCTTTCAGGGGCTTAAGGCCAATTTATGCTTCTGATGAATAGCCTCTGCAATCGTCAAATCTGGCTCTGTGCAGAGATTCTGTGACCGTTGTTGCGCACCTCCAAAAAATCCTGACTACATGTCGGATGGTCACAAACCCGCGCAGACCTCAAGTGAAGTGCGCAGACAAAAAGCAGCTGTGATTGGTCCTTGGTATGCCTTTCCGGCTGTCTGTGTGGTCGTCCTTCTCGATTTGGTGGCGGGGCGCACCATTTTTAAAAACCGAGGAACAACTGCAATGGACAACCTACGCATCCTCCTTTGTCTATTTGCTAACACCATTAACAGAACCTGTTCCTCTTCGATGTCTAGCAACTCTAGATCCATCTTCGTGA
This sequence comes from Cyprinodon tularosa, assembly GCF_016077235.1. NCBI lineage: Eukaryota > Metazoa > Chordata > Actinopteri > Cyprinodontiformes > Cyprinodontidae > Cyprinodon > Cyprinodon tularosa. The sequence continues at coordinate 437,113 of NW_024038958.1, forward strand.
CCGTGATATCTTGCAGACGCGCCATTGTTGTTTTGGAAGATAAACACTCCGCCGACACCGCCGAAGTTCTCATGACCATCCACTGAAGTTCTTGCAAGTTCTTGAATAGGCTCCCCCTTGCGCTTTGGAGGGAAACTGCTGTGCGTCCCTAGAAATTCCAGACCGACGGTGCAGAAGCATACCAGCAAAACTGGTTTGCGACCAGATCCAAGCGACATTTGATGTGTGCGGATGCAGAAGTATAACCTACCCTTTAGTGGTTACAGCAGTGCGCTTATGCTCTGAGAAAGTTGCAAGTAACCGGTTCAGTTCCCACAGCCTGCACTCTGGGTCTCTGAGCAAGACTCTTTACCCCTCACTGCTCCCCGGGCGCCGCACAATGAAAGCCCCCTGCTCCCCAAAGGGGATGGGTTAAATGCAGAGAGTTAATTTTTCCATTGTGAGATCAATGACATTCAATATCTTTTTTTTTTGTTTTTCATGTAGGGTCCTCATTGGTCCATTCATTCAAGTATAGACAAGCGGTCCCTGTGGATAACATAGTTGTGCAGTTGTGGGGTGGTGATCTGATGGCACATTCAAGGTTTCAGAAAAAAACAAAATAAAAAACGCTAATGCTAATAATGGGAAACAAATTGAAAAGCAGGAAATACTAAGGCCAGCAGGATCCAATCAGGACCTGCTCAGCACCTTGTCCATTGCTATTACAGTTGCCAAGTGCCGGACCTTACTCGCCCCCTTTGCTCTTGATACTCACCACTTCCTCAAAAGAATTTTGGATCTTAAAAGGTTTTGGCTTGTGAAAATGCAGAGCAGCCAGTAACTGGAAAACCATTAGCCACATTGGCTGGTGAGCAAAACAGTCAAAACAGTCTAAACCTGTATCCATCAAGTGCTTATCAAAAGTGCACGGACACTTTTTAAATTGGTTACATTACTATCACGGTTGCCCTGACACCTTCTTTTGACCTGCAGAAAAAAGTCAACCCAGAGCTTCCTGTGGAGATTAAGCCTAGCAATCGAGCCAAGAAGCTTCAAGAGAGCAAGCTGAAGAAGCAGAAGCTGAAGGCCACGCTGAAAAGACAGAGAGAGGATGAGCAGCGCTGGCACGTGGAGATGAGGTCAGACTGGACTCTTATTCACAGGCCTAAACTTGGCCACATTTTGATGACGGTTTTGACGAATTCAGTTGTTGATACAGAAGCGATCTTAAAAAAGAAGTAAATGAGTAACATGCATCCACGTAGGTAACAACGCAAAAAGGGAAGTGGGTGAAGTTGACCAACTGACAGTAAGACTCACATGAATAGACTGCTTGTGACGCTGGTCACGCATGTGGGTTTTCTTCTGTGTTTATCACCAAAAACATTTTTACTTGTCAATCAGAAATTAGATAAAAAAAAAAAAAAAGTTTCACATTGTTTATATTAACCGGTGGGAAAGATTCTGTGTTGAAAAGTTTTTAAGGTATTAAAATTATGACTTGTTCATGCAGACGGTATGAGGAGGACATGTACTGGAGAAGGATGGAAGAGGAGCAGATGTACTGGGGAGAGCAGAGACGCAGGATGCCACCCCCACCTCCTCCACCTCTTATGAGTCGTCCCGGTATGCCAGTTCCCCCTCTACTGGTGAGCATTATTGTTCAATTTGGTTCTTGGTAGAGAAAATCTGAAGACTTTTGTGATATTTGATCAGATTAAACTTTATGATTAGTTTATCATCCTTCATAGAGTTGTCATTATAATAGCATAATTACATTATATAATGGAGGATACATTTATTCAGAATAGTGGTCCTATCGTGGAAATATTTACTTTGGCCTGTAGTTATATAGTGCTTTTTTATTCTTTCCCTCTTCTTTACTCTAAATTTAGTCAATCACTCATTCATAAACACATTCACACACGAACCACCACCAGGAGGCAATGTGGGTTGAGTGTCTTGCCCAAGAACACAACAACTGAGATGGTTGGAGCCGAGATTAAAACTGACTTTTGCACGCTGCTGTCTTAGCTCTGTGGCTCCAAGTACTCGTCTCACATTTCAATCTGTGTACAGGCATTGGTGCCGCTGCTCTTAAATAGTGTAGATCTTACCTTGTGGACCTTCTGTGTCATTATTAGCACGTATTATATGCCACTGTAGATCTGTTGCAACAGATGCTTTATTGTGTCTGGTGTGTTCAGGTCTTCATGCTCCCAAACACCAAGGTCTACTTGTTGCACGGCACTTTAGAATGACTATTAGTTGTTTGTTAAGAAGACATAAAAAATGTACCCTTGACCATAAGCCTCTCTGTGCTTTAAGAATTGTGTTTGCCGCCCTGATTCTGCCGATGATCGTCACATCATGGCAAAGCATTCGACTATTTACCCAGTGGAAGAGGAGCTGCAAGCTGTTCAGAGGATCGTCTCCCATTCCGAGCGAGCTCTTAAACTGGTGTCAGACTCCCTGCTTGAGAAGGAGGAACCAGCTTCCACCTCCCCTGCTACTGGGGGAGGAGAAGGAACGAAGTAAGTGGAGTGGCATCTATTTTTCAGATCACTTTGGCTAAAATCAAAATGCCTAACATATTTAACATAGAATTTGCACCCTAACAGACTTTCCCAAAAGAATATATGTAAGTCCCTGAGTTGTAATTTTGATCAAAGCACATATATTAAAGAAAAATATTTAAAATGTTTAATTTCTTTAACTGAATTAAAGTTTTACATTTCTGCCTCTTTAACAAATATAATTTGTGGCAATTTAATCATATAATTTAGGATAACGATGGATAAAACTCATGAAAGCTTTTTTTTGTTTTTAAAGAAAGTGTGTTCAATGTCCTATTTGATTTTAAATATCTAAGCGAACATTTTGTACATCAGCATTTGGTTTGGGCAGTTTTTATTACCTATAAACGGCTCACGCTCTATAGGTCTGACTGTTTTGCTTATAGTTTATTATTGGTCACAGGAAACTGATACGTTTTAGTCCTAACCTGAAGAATGCCTAAATAAGGGTACTCTGCAAAGGTGTCAGTATCTATATTTACTTTCCGTGCAAAGGAGAGCAAAGTGTCACCATCTGTGGCTACAGATGGTATCCTCTGCAGAAAAGTCATTATTGCATTAAATGCTGAATTTACAGAACCTTTCATAATAGAAATCTGTCTTTCAAAATAAAGGATAAATGATCAAAGAATGTCTCATTGGAGGCATCTCTAAATGTACTTTAAATATGATCATTTAAATCTTATGTCCTGTGTTGTTTTTTTTCTTCTCATCAGCGCTGAGAACCCCGCACGGCTGCTCAAAGGCGTGATGAGAGTGGGGATCCTAGCCAAAGGACTTCTGCTTCGAGGGGACAGGAATGTGGAGCTTGTACTGCTTACTGCTAAGAAACCCACCATCTCGTTACTAAAGAGCATCGCCCAGCAGCTGCCAAAGGAACTATCAGTAAGCACTCACTCAATAATTCAACACTTTTTAATTCCAAAAATATATATTTTCCTGGGTTTTCTATGTAAGTTACTTGTTGTTTTCATGATCCTGAGATCTTGCATAGGAATACTAGTCTTTTATTTTAGCTCTGCGAGATTAAAAAGAATGTGTAGGAGATGAGCATTTATATTTTTTTACTTTTAAAACAACATAATTGTATATTTTACCCTAGGGAGATGTTACAGTCCAATTCAGCATTTTATCTTCATAAAAGGTGAAAGTAGTTTAATGTACAACTTTAAAATATAACCTAATCCACTTAGTCAAAGCGTCATCTTCAAGCTCTACAGTGGATATTGTTTAATATTTTTGTGTTTCAGGCTCATTCCTAAAGGATTTTGTTTTTTCTCTTGAAACATCATTTAAATACAAAATAATTTACCAACAAAATATTGCTGACATATTTTTTTTTTTTTAAAGAAATGTTGAAAAAAGAAAAAGCTTAAAGATCAAATGCATGCATTTTTCCTGCCTTGTCACCCCAATAATAGGTCTCTTTTGCACTGCTGGATCAAATTTATGTCCATCGAGCTGATAATTTGGATAATTTTCCTACTGAAAGATAAACTGGTTCCCAGGCTGAGGTCAAAAGCTCTCTGGAAGCAGGTTTACATTCAGGAAATCTATGCCGCATTCATAATTCCCTCTGTTCTGAATAGTTTACTTCTTTATATCAATGAAAACCACCCACAGAGCATAATGTATGCTGCCTCCACCATATGTCATTGTATGGATGAGTTTGGTCAGGTGATGAACAGTGTCAGTTTCCTTCAAAAACGACACATTTTCATAAAAAAAAAAAAAAAAAAACTGTTTATTCTTTGTCTTATCAGACCAGAGAAACTAATTCCTCGTAGTCTCTGAGTATTTTAGGTGCTTTCTGACAAACTCAAGTCATGCTGCCATGATACTGGGAACTGATTCCGGCCTGACCACTCTACCATAGAGATCTGGTTTGTGGTTTGCTGCATAATTGTTCTTCTGGAAGATTCACCTTTCTCCACAGAGTCTATAGAGAAAGACGCTATAGAGCTCTGTTCAAGTAATCATCCAAAACCAGAAAGGTTTGAAATCTCCCAAGACATGGCTTTTATCCTTAACTAGAAGGTCAGTCAGGTAGAAGATTGATCAGAGGAGAAGCCTAGAGGCCCTTGGATATCTGCAGCTCAGCTTGGAGATTCTGTCGATAGGATAACCCATAGTAGTGTACCAAGTCTAGCCTTATTGGAAGAGTTGCAAGAAGCATGCTCTTACCATACAAAGTCCTATTTGCTGATCTGTAACCAAAGTATTGGACTAAGTTCACACTGCAGGCCTTGATGCTCAATTCCGATTTCTTTGTGAAATCCGATTTTTTTCGCGTTGCCGTTCATATTTCCAAATATATTTGACTTGAATGTGATCTCCTGTGTGAACTGTAGTCATACAACGCAAGTTTCTCGCATGTGCAGTAGTGGATGTAATGAGGTCACAGGCCAGCGTGCTCTTTTTTTCCGGAAGTAAACATGGATAGTAGTGCTGGCGCACATCTAGCTGTCTTTTCCAACCATTAAAAACACAATCTTTTCAATATGTTTAAACATAAATACTGCTCTCCGCATCATCATCTGCCATGGTTGTTGTTTTACTTGCCGCTTCTGCGTAGCAAGACGCAGAATAGTGACGTTTGTCGGGTATTAATGACGTTCAGTTCAGATGAATCCGACCTGACCGTTCAAACACAGGTTGCATTTGAAAAGATCAGATCCGTATCGGATTCAGGACCACATAGCCAAGTGGCCTGGGTCGCATTGGAAAAAATCAGATCTGTGTTGTTCAGACTGTCATGAAAAGATCAGATCCAGGTCGCATATGGGCCAGAAAATCGGATTTGGGTCACTTTAGGCTGCAGTGTGAACGTAGCCTTGGATGCAGTAAATAAGTGGCTTTGGTAAGATAAAGCCAAAGTTTAACCTTTCTTAATTCAACCCATCTGTGGCGGAAAAAGTAACTGTTAAGCATGACAGCAGCATTGTGGAGATCTGCGGTAAAAGGAAGGCATCTTTGATGGGACGTCAGTTCTAAAGCCTTGAGATTTGGGTACAGACACACCTTCCAGCAGGAGGACCCTAAACATTCAGCTGCAGCTGCAACAGAATAATTTAGACTTAAGGACAGGAAAGCCCAGTAAAACTTAACAAGAACATCTTGAAAATGTGTTGTTCACAGATGCTCATTATGAATTTTCAAAGTCTGAGCTTATTTCAAAGAAAAATGGGCATGCATTTAAATCTCCACTGTGCAAATTTATAAGGATATTCAACAGATAAGGGGTTCTACAAAGCATGGCCCTCATGGTGGTAAACTGTAATGTGCCAAAAAGTATCAAAACTGCAAAGCAAACCAAAAAAACTTACTTGGCTCCTGGCTTTAATCCTCTCTGGACATTCAAATCAATATGTGGTGCAATGTGCTGATGAAGGTTCTCAGTCATCCAGGTCATAGTCTTTCCATAAAAATGAAAAAAAAATATCCACTGGACTTGGTTTTCAAGATCTTGAAAACCAAGTCCAGTGGATATTTTTTGAATTTTTACGGAAAAAAAAAAATGTGGTGCAATAATGTTGTGGGGTAAGACCTTAAAGTCACACTGTCTGTTATGAAATTTCTTTGCTTTTAGAAATCTAGACTCTCTTTTTGTAGGATCATCTGGGAACTCAAGCTGTTGGGGAAATTTTCTTTGCTATATTTAACCTAAATCTTCTTTCGGTGTGAGGGTAGAAGACAACTTATTCAACATTACCATGTATTCCCCACTTTTATCCCTCCTGCTGTGGCAGTTTGAATGTTTTATCAAAGGAGCTTTCCACTGATCTTTAGATTTACTGCCTGGTTATGACACCTGAATCCTACAGAGTGAGATGAGACATGTTGTAGTCCCCTCCCAGTTTATGTCAAAATTTTATGGCTTTAACTACATTGTTAATCACCCATTAATACAATTCCTCATAGTGACCTTTATTTTCCTTTATAAGGTTACTAAGTCCCAGCAGCCTTTAACAAAGGTTTAAAGAAACACTGCAGTGTTGCATCATAACGTAATCAATTAAGGCTATTTTTACCCCTACTCCCTTCCTCCTCTGTAGTGAGTAATCCAAGTGTCCTTTTAACCGGCAGACATTTTCTGAAGATCAGTATGAGGTGCAGGCTCATCCCGAGGAGGCGAACATCGTGATATGTTCAAGCCAGGAGCCCAAAATGCAGGTGACCATTTCTCTCACCTCGCCGCTGATGAGGGAGGACACTGCTGCTGAGAAGGACAAGCAGGCAGAAGGAAAAGCGGCTGAGAAAGGTTAGAGAAGCCAAAGCTTTCAGTACCAAGCAACCAAATGTGTAGCACACTTCTATAACTTTCCCTCTTACTCCACCTTTTAGGGATATAAATGTTACCCACATAATTAAGTAAAATTATGGGGATTTATTTTTCAGTGCCCACATTTAAGATTTATTTCAACTCCTAACAATTTAATCATCCTTTTATTTGTCCCACTCTTTATCTCCCAATTTCTTTGCAGCTACACTAGTCCACCATTTATTTTGTAATGGGGATCAAAAGCCCGGCTCTCCGACCTTTCTGTGCCAACACTGTGTCTGTTAATTTCATGAATGCATGCTCTAGTAATTTCCAGAGCCTTATATTCGATGACTATCATCGTCCTGATAATGCACAGGGACGAGCATTTTTCCCAGCTGCTGTTGTTTTTACAATTACTACCATTTATAATCAGAAGTGCCGCATCTCTGCAACTGTAACTGCTACATCTCTCATCCCCGTTTCATAATAAGTCATTATCTATGGTGCTTTAACAGTATCATAGTGATGTGCATTAACGATGTGCTGCTTACCTTTATTACGGCTGCACTTTAAAAAATGAAAATGTCTTGAGAGCTGTAGTAAACGAAATTTCTTTTTTTATACACTCTGTGTGTACAAAATGATAAAGTGTTTCTAAGTCTATGTCTAACTCTAAAAATCACAGAGGTGACAGTGTTTCCCATAGGCTTACTGCTTTTTGGGGGGCAGAAGGAATGGCACAAAACTCTGACATGGCTCATTGTGTTCATGAAACCTCATTTCCCACCACAACTGCTTGATAATGCTATCTAAATAACTTAAGCATATTGAGCAAAGCGCTGTATATTAAAGGAATAGTACACCCAAAACATGATTAGCCTTCATTTTCTACTCACCCCCATGCTGAACAAAACTCTGGAGTACTTTTTTGATATCTCAAATGCATCTGGAGATCTGGGAGGCTTCTTGCTGTCTGCTGACATTCAAATAATGGAGGTCTATGGCGCCCGAGACAGAAAGGTCCATAAAAGTCCATAAAAACGTGTCAATATTCCTCCATACTGCTCGTCCAATGTATTCCAAGTGTCCTGAGTGGGTAGCGTCCATAATTTACTCGAAACGAAGTCATTTAGAATGTTTTTAGAGCATAAACAGTAGTGTATAGGATTTCCTAATAGCGCCCCCATGCGCGCTCACGACGCTACGGAAGCCGGCAGACCAAACCAGCGCATTCAGCTCGGCAAAGAACTCATGCTCTTCCTCAACACTGAAGTCCTCAGACATTTTTCTTTCGTTGTTTCTTTCTTTGCACAGGTAAACAGCACATTTCTTCTTCTACGCTTGCATTATCGGCAGAGCAGACGCTGAATGCGCACTTCCTTCCGGTTTGGTCTGCCGGCTTCCGTAGAATCGTGAGCGCGCATGGGGGCGCTATTAGGAAATCCTATACACTACTGTTTAGGCTCTAAAACGTTCTAAATGACTTCGTTTCGAGTAAATTCTGGATGCTACCCACTCAGGACACTTGGATTACATTGGACGAGCAGTATGGAGGAATATTGACACGTTTTTGTGGACTTTTGTGGACCTTTCTGTCTCGGGCGCCATAGACCTCCATTATTTGAATGTCAGCAGACAGCAAGAAGCCTCCCAGATCTCCAGATGCATTTGAGATATCAAAAAAGTACTCCAGAGTTTTGTTCAGCATGGGGGTGAGTAGAAAATGAAGGCTAATCATGTTTTGGGTGTACTATTCCTTTAAAGAGAAATATCACAGTCATGGTATACTGACACAAACACTTTAAATAGAAAGCATATATTATATAATCCAGTTGCTTCTGCTTCAAGCAAAAAATAGCTGCATTTATTACATTGGTTCTACTGAATTCATCATATTAAATTATTGGCATTGATAATGGTGTGAAGGACAGAGGTTTCCACAAAGTTGTACCAGAATTGACTCAAGACCCAAACTATTGGTTGACCATACAAGCTTATTAATGAATTCATCTAAATTTAATTGACCTTATCAATTAACTAACAATTATTTGATAAGTGATCATTTTCTGAAAAAGACTTTATTTTATGTCCAGTATCTTTCCATAACATAAAGGGCTATATTTTTTTTACATTATGCAGAGTTAAAAAACAGTATACCATTATATTTGAAGTTTTTATTGTACCAGCTGTTTTAAATCCTGACTGAATAAACAAAAAATGCTTTCTTACACATTAAGATTATTTATAAGATATAACAAAACAGGAAACTATTTGTTTATTGGATCAAAAAGATAAATAAAATATAGGAAACATTTATGGTTTCCAATGTACAGAGATATAAAACTATCATTTAAAGGCAGTATGTTGCTCTGACGTGCTATTGGACTGTTTTAAGGGATGGCCAACCAGTTCATCATCAGGAGGCAAAATAAATTCCAGCACCAGTTCAAAGCGCCATACATTCCTATTAATTTAAAACCTAAACATTTTAAATCAGTTCATCTTGTTTGTTAATTGAATTCTTGAACAAAAGAAAAAAGGATGTGCATCTTTAGCTCCATTGCATCACTTTCCATGTGATAGACTGTCTTAAAACAAAAAGTGTTAAAGTGCTGAACAAGAAAGGAGGGGGTTAAGTCCAAGGGAGACTTAAAATCGAAGGAAATTACACACTGGAATTTACTCTTACACATCATAATAAACTATAAGAACTGTGTGATAGAAAAGATATATATATATTTTTAACTTTGTCAAAGCTACTTTACCTAAAAAGTTGGAAACTGCGTGCCTTGTGTATGGTCGGTGTTGGTATATGCATGGTAGGGGAAACACTAGATTACTTCCCCATAAACTCTAAAAAAAATCATTGTGTTGTGCAATCATTTCTGCATAAGTAACTGTTAACATTTCTGTGTGTTCTTTATAAAGTCATTGTGAAAACATGGTGCAAATGTTTTCAGTCAGTCCTGGTTGTTTACTTTGTGTTTGTTAATCAGTGCCTTCACTGTACCACCAGACCATAGCAGGCCAAACTCATAGGAAGACCACACTGATGAACATACCACTAAGAAGAGACGTTAAAAACATTGTTAGCTCATTTTGAAGGCTTTTCATAACTGAATAAAACCCTCATCTTGATAATTGACAGAGGATCTGTCAATTAACTGCTCCTTATTTAAAGCTCTGAAAATTATGGTAATATGGATTTGTGATTCTTAGTGGTATGATGCTGTTGGCTTCAAAACAAATATTTTTGTTTTTCTTTCCCATCTAAGAAAACATACCTATGCAGTTTTCATTCATATGGAAGTGTGGAAAGCCCCATGTCTGAGCATATGAAATTCTTTAACATTTTAGTAATAGCTTACCCCATTTGTGCTCTGAATAAAATTATTATTTTTTTAGGCTCTTTCCTTTAAATTTGTCCTTGAAGTCCTGTCTATATTTATGCTGTTGCTTTATTGGCATTCAACACTCAAGGAACCATTGAATATTAGATTTTGTTTTAGTTTGTAGGGCTAGTTAAATTGCATTCTTTTATTTATCTTCCAATATCATCATCCAGTGTCTTATAACACTGAAGCAGTCTATTTGTTTGAGATTTACTCTCTAAAAACATACAATAAAGTGTTAGGTTAGAAATGTATTTAAATATATATATATATATATATATATATATATATATATAATTATTATTATTATTTTTTTTTTAAGTCAGCCACACTTAGGTTTTCTAGAGGTATTTTATATTTCTTTTTAAAGGGCTATTAAATGTGATTTTCAATTGTGGAATGAGGGGGAAAAAATGCACTGATCTGCAACACAACAATCTGCGTTACATTGTCCAGGTCCCTTTAAGTCATCAAAACAAAACTCAGGGAGTTTCCCCGAGTCTTTCACCAGAAAAGCAGATAATCTTTTAAATCCTCAGTAAAGGGGAAATGTGGAGTTGGATCAATACCGAAGTTTTACTGATACAGTTATACACACATTTTGGTGATTGAGAGAGAAAAGTTAAACTTTTTTAGGACATTGCTCTATTTTTCAGAATGCTACATCAATGTCAGAATGGGCATTCCTATCAGAATATTTATTTTCTTTTAAAAGCTACTACCTTTTTAATGCTTTTGTTCTTAATGCTGTTTGAACAATGAATGTGCGGCAAAATAGAAAAACAATATACCAGGTAGACATGTACTCCACCTCTATTTATGTAATTCTTTGCTGTAGCAGACAGTTTTACTTCCTGTAATGGATTAACACTAGTAATGCCATTACTGGCACGTTTTCCTTCGGTTTAAGGCTGGTGAACACAAACCGAAACTTTTAAAGGAAACCTTTGAAAGGTGTGTCTGTTTTAGCAAGCAAACCCGAATGTGTAAAAGAGTTGATATTTGGATCACGTGTGGAGCTTAAACTAGCTTTGGATTATATTTCTGGCTGTCTCTCTTTTTTTTTTTGTTTTCATTCCTTGATATTCATTTCTCACTAGACAACGTTAAATGTAGACAATTAAGAAACTGCCTACATTTAACATTTGTTATTGTATGTTTTTATCCCCATGATTTATTTCATTTCTGGCTAAATAAGATTACATGAGTGTTGAACCTGGTGGGGTTGTATGCTTTATAAAAAAATAACCCAATGTTAAATTTAAATCCACAGTAACAGCTTGAGCCTTTTACTGCTAACATCATGTGTAGTCTGTGAGATCTTGGTTACAAAACTGTATTTTTTGTTCTCAACAGATGTGTCTGATAAAGACCCTCTGGACGTTTTAAATCGAAAAAAATGTTTGGACAACCTGGCTGCTCTCCGACATGCCAAATGGTTTCAGGTATCCTCAATAAAATGTTTTATTTTAGTCTATGTGGAATTGTTTTAAGATCTACTGTAAGAACTGTTTCCACAGTTAAGTTTCCACAGTACTCCAAGATGTCTCTTTTAACGACATTTATTTTTTGTTCCCTAAAGGCTCGTGCAAATGGATTACAGTCATGTGTGATCATCATTCGGGTGCTGAGAGATTTGTGTCAGCGTGTTCCTACCTGGGGGAGGCTGCCTGCCTGGGTAAGTTTCCTTCACTGATCATGTCTGGTAGTTTTTATGCAGTTTTATCAAAGTGCTATCACTGCACTAATGAACTACATGTGAAAATATTCAGTTTCAAGAGATTTAGAAGGAACATGAAAACATAAGACTATAGTTTACATTTTTCTTGTTAGGCAATGGAGCTGCTGGTAGAGAAGGTGATCAGCAGTGCCACAGGCCCGCTTAGTCCAGGGGAGGCCATGCGCCGGGTCCTGGAGTGCATCTCCATCGGCATCCTGCTTCCAGGTCACACACTAGCACAACCTTGATAAAATTTAATAATTAAAAAAAAGATGAATATGTCAATAAATGCCACATGCCTTTTAGACCTCTCTGTGTTGTTGGTTGGAAAGAATGTCGCTGTCTCATACTGTTTTCTCTCCTTCACACAGATGGCCCAGGTTTGATGGACCCCTGTGAGAAGGAGCCAACAGATGCTTTGAAGAGCATGAAGCTTCAAGCCCGGGAGGATGTAACTGCCAGCGCACAGGTACTTACACTTTTTATGGGACATTGCACATCTATTCATATATTGTTTTTTTAAAACTTCGACATGTTAAAATAGGATGAAAAAAGATGCATAGGTTTTAGTTTCCAGAAAATAAAAAACGCTAACATTTTGGGTTGAGTTTTGGTATTAAGCCTTTGTCTGTCATAATTTCTGTATGCCTCTCCGAACTTTCTTCATCTACAGACCAATTTTTTTTGGGCCCCATTATTTTTACAAAGCAGATTTTAGCACAACTGACTTGAAACATGCTCCAAAGGATTCAGGTCATGTTAAAACATAAAAATGCTTTATCTAAACCATTCTCTCAGAGGTAAACCTTTAACCTTGCTTGAAGGCTGAATCTTTCGTTATCAGGTAAGATACATACAAGAGTCCACCTTGTACCGATTCTGACCCAAAACGGGGTCGGACTTGAATGTTGCACTTTTGTGGTTTAAGCCAGGACGAAAAAAGTATAAGAGTAAAAGAGCTGCTGAGCCCACAACCGAGTCAAAAGTAAACATGGTAGCGCTGGCGGACGCATGCGTAACTGCTGTTTTCACATCTGTTTTATTTATTTTAGAATCCACAATGTTATCTTTTGAAAGAGGAACAGCAAGAGAATAAAGGCATAAGCTTGTTGTGGTTATGCTATTTCATTTATTACTGTGATTGGCTAAAACCAAGCTTTGGTGGGCAGGTAGGAGGCATTGCTTCACCTTCTACGGAATGTCCCTCCTTTCCCCGAACAGATACAATGGGAGTAGAGCTAAAAAAGATAAGTATAATCATGATTAATTGATTATTGAATTAATCATCAATTACTAATTTAGTAATCGATTAATCATTAACTATTAGTATAGAGACTCTAAAACATGCCTTTAACCCACTTAGAGCAGTAATTATACCAAATTTGCAAAAGAATACATAGATATTCTGAATTTAAGATAAAAAAAAAAAAAGTGTCCATTAATATGCTGTACTCAGAACTCCTCTAATGGAAAAGTTTTATACTCACCTGGTTTGATTTTGTTAGAAATCTCCTTTAAGGATCCTTTTGCTATCCGATTATTAATTGATTCATCGGAAAGATAATTGAAAAATTAATCGATTAGCAAAATAATCATCAGTTGCAGCAGTTTAATAATGTGTGGAATTAAACCTAAGTACTACACTTTATCAATCTGTCTTAATAGGTTAGTAAAGCTTCTCCCTGGTCCAAAGTATTTTGCACCCTTTAGCAGCTATTTTTACTTCACACATATGCTCTTTTTAAATCTTGTTTTATATACTTTAAAATCCCCCAAAAGTGGGGATGGGTATAAGACAAAAAAAGATGTTTGGATACATTGTAGAAGCTCTATATTTAACTCCTTAATGCCACAACACATAGCACCAAAAAGGTCCACTTTCTGACCTGTTGTGTTTTTTTCTTTCCCAGCATGCTTTGCGACTCCTTGCTTTCCGCCAGATTCACAAGGTTTTGGGCATGGAGTCCCTTCCAGCATCTAAGGCCAGCGCACGCAACCGCAAACGGCGACGGGACATCAGTGACACGGGCGAAGGAGAGGGGGAGGGCAAGAAAGACAAGAAGGAGGAAGCTTGACCTTTGCCACCGCAGCAGAGATTTTTGCTAGTTTAGAGACTGGTAGAATGTCACTTTCTTTTCTATCTCAAGCAAATACTTACACCCACAGATGTACACTTATGACTATAACCTATGATTCTACATGTTACATGTCTACCGTTAAATAAAGAGGAATAATTTGTTTGGAGAGTTTAGGGGCTGAAGACCAGATTGAATGCAGTGTATTTTGAATCATGATGGAAGGAGGCATCATTCCAGCTTGCTTTAACACTAATTAACCGAACCCTCTTTTTTATTTTAAGCCATCACCACCACTGGTTTACAGTTTTTTTTGTACACTATGGCTCCTGCACCTCGCGTTTCATTATTAGTGCTTAATACTGCTGCTTTTCAGGACAGCTCAATCTGACTCCTGATATCCTAAATAAACTTTGCTGCTAAAATATGTTCATTATAAAAAATAGGAATCTTTGCAATGTTTGAGGAAGAAACACATGCAGTACTGTGATGTTTACAGTGCCTAAATATATGGGGGGAAAAAACAATAATAAAAGGAGTACAAATATTCAGGTCACTTTTGCCCCATCAAAAGCTAATGTTATATAAAGATACTTTATGATGGAGCTCAAACCTTCAAAGAAACTTACAAATAAGGTCAAAGCTAACCTATGTCATGAAACCTATTGACAGGAACTAACCTTTGAGGTTTTTTTTTTAGGGGGCTCGCACTCTGCAAAAAGAGGCGTTTTCTTGCACACTGGTCTTCAGAGGAAACAAAGCACTTAGAAGATAACAATTTATGCAGCCATAGTTTTATCCTTTTGTATTATATACCTTGAAATCTTTTTTTTTTCTTTCAGAGAAGATTTATGTAGGAGGGGATCTTTAGTTAGAAAAAAAGGATTCAAAAATCTGCCGTACAGATGAAATAAAGTCCCTTGACTTTCTTCCTTGTGCCTGCATCATGTGTTTTAAAAAAGATTGATAAGAAGAAAGAAACAACTTCTTTTGTGTGGTTAGTGTTTCAGTTAATAATGGAGAACATGTGGGGCAGGAAACGGTTGCACAACTTGGGGAAAAAAAACAATGTGAGAGAGTGACTTGACATGTTTTAGTTTGATTTTTATTTACAAAGAGCCTGATGTGGGTTCTTATTTTATTTCCTAAGGACGTCGCAGTCTGTTTTTGTATCGTTTAAACGGGAAGTGTGAACGTCGCAGTCCTATTATTTGAATGTACTTGTAGTGATGCGTCAAAATAAAGAGTGTAATAAATACCTGTCAGACTTTTTTGCTTCCTCTTATTATCACTGGACTCTGGGGGGAGGATGTGTTGATACAAACTTGCAGTGCGTCACTTCTTGCGCCGCCTATCTGAATTTGCGGCACATTTTCCCAGATGTTGAGGAAGTGTCTCGCAGTTGAAGACGCTCAGGACTACAGAGGTGGACTGGTCCGGCTGGGATGTCTGCGCAATGGAAGCTGACTGAAACGAATTGGGAGTTAAATATTTTTTTGCTGTGTATTTAAAGCCTGGCTCCGTGGGGTTACTGTGTTTCTCAGCTTGTCTCCTCTCCTTAAAGACTCTGTCAAAGTGTTTCCTTAACAACAGCAAATATTGACCCTAGTCTCTGTCCGTCACCTTCATCGGATTACATTCTGCTTTTAAGCAGAATTTCATCTTTTTAATTTCATCCCGTCCTTCAGCAAAGCTCCGGTTTTCTGCAAGATTTCAATTCAAGTTTTCCAAGCATCCAGCATCATTGGCTACAAGGTAAATACAGTAATTTATTCACCTTTTTAGATTCCATTCAGGTTTGCAAATATAGAACTGACATTACCTGAAAAGTTTGAATTGAACTTGTACATCTGAATAAAGACATTCAGCTATTATAAAATTAAATCCAAATTCAGCCATAATTATCCATTATTATAGACCATTCTTTCAAGCTGTTAGATGGGGGGGGCCAGGCCAAGCCAATCACTGGCAACCCCTGTGGCCACCGCTACCAAATTTTTTCCCTCTAATAAAGATGGTGGCAACCGTAATACTCTCAAGTGGAATATTTAAAACATTTACATTTTTCATATATTAACAATTGACAACAAAAAGCACTGTGGTTAATTATGCACATCAATATATTAACATTAAAGATGATAATTGCATAACTCATGCTCTCTTCACAACTAGATTTTGTGTTTTATTGGGTAAAGAGAATTATGTATCTCCTGCAAGTCAGGAGTCTTCAGTGAAATCATAGATCAATAATTATTTTAATAAAAAATAATTAAGTAATCAATTTATGTAGATATTAGTACTTGTAAATATCAATTTTATGCAGAATGACTATTGATAAAAGTAGGTAAGTAATGACAATGGAAAAGATGTTCACCCCAGAACTCAAACGTGAAATAATTTTACTCACTATATCTTTTATCTAGAAAGCACAGATGTTTAAATATAAGTCTATTTGTTAGCAAAGGCTGTAGGAAAGTATAGTTTGTCTTCATTTAAAAAAAAGATGGATGTTTTGCTCATTAATTTTCCTTTTGGAACAGGGTAGATTGACCCCGAAGTTCTGGCGCCTGTCCACTTCAGCCACCCCTCAGTGTACATTGGTTTTTGCCTGGCCACCCTTATAAAAACATTCTGGCTACACCTCTGCTCATGCTTAAACTTCGTTATGTAACCTACAATTATCACAAAATGAAATATGTCTATAATATTGTGATGTCTCTCCAGGGGCGCCGCCAAGGATTGGAGCCCCATGAAAGACATTGATATTGCCCACCCCCAAAAAAATGTATGCAAGCTTTAATACTGCCATAAGAATGCCCTAAAGGGTATCATTTACATTTTTAATGTCATTTTTACTGTAAAATTTTTACAAAGGAAAGCTATTATAATGTGAAAACGTTAACTATACATGAACTTTATATTTATATCCTATCAAAATAGTAACAGCTTATTTAAAACAGAAAGGCATAGCTGTATCTATGTACACATGAATAGAAGATAGGTTTTGGATTGTGAAAATATATTCTTATTAGGTTTCACTATGACCGTATTAAAGGACAGATAATTTTTATGCTGGCCCTGAGAAAAAATGTCTTTCCTTCATGCATACATGTAATGGAAAAAAAGAATGTATTTTTTGTGCGGCTGCTTCAGGCTGCTCATGAGAACGATCAAGATTTATAGATGTCTGTGAATGGTACAAAATATTATGATACAATATAATATATTTATGGTATGGTAGTTTATTAGTATAGAAATCTATTCATATTTTCAATATATTCATACTTTGTTTCGCTGTTTACTAATTAAAAATCAGGGAGAACACAAAGATAATTTATTTCACTGCTGGATTTTCTTTTTATATTTGAAAAATATAGAGGGACAAATCTTTTCTTGTACTTTTGGGCCCCCTCAGTCAAAGGCCTGAGAATCTTCCTAACTTTGCACCTCCATAAAGCGCTCCTGTGTCTCCCACACTCACTTTTTGTTGTTCCTTTGCCGGAAATGTGTGCTTGAAAGCGGTCTCAGAAAATTTCATTTAATGGAGCATTTTTTTGACATTTTATACAAAGGTCTGCTAATGAAGTAATGAATAAAATAAAACAAATGGCATGGTTGAAAGGATAGCTGTTTTCTTTCGAACTCTCAAGTTCTCTTTATACGAGTTGCTCTTGTTGTTTAATAAGCCAGTAAAAACAGTTTGTTGCACAAGTTGGATGATGTGAGGCGGTTTCTCAGTATCTTTTAAATCAATAGTATTTTACAAGTATTCTTATATGAACCTGTTTAGCTGCCACTCAGTACAAAAAAGAAGCTTTGATTCACTTTTATTTGTTTAGCTTAACTTCACTATTTGTAAAACATTTAGAGAATCAGCATATGGAAGAAGTTGCTGACTTATGGGTTTTGTTTTGTGAACATGTGAAAACAGTGACCTAGTTTCTTAAGTCCACAAGTCCCGTCGGAGCCAAACATGCTGACAACAGGTTTGGTGTTTCAAGCTCGAAAGTTTCGCCCTCTTTTGACTGAAGAACGCTTTTGTTCCATCGATAAGTAGGCCTACTTTTCATACTAAAATGCTTTAATAGCTGTCTTATCACTAGGCCATATGGTGATAGAAAATGACGAACTTTTAGTGATCCGTGCATTGTAGGCCTACCCACTGAAGGAAATGGTTACCAGTGGAGACATACTATTCTTTCTGATATCTTGATGGATTTATTTTCCCCATAATAACAAAAAATTTAGCAGTTTGAATGGGGGCCATAGAAACCTCCACAGATGTGCCTCAATTTGTTTTTAATGTCTTGGAGAACATTAAAAGATTACAAAGCAATGATATCATGTTTACAGATGCAAGAAAGAAAATAGAAGCTTATCTAACCAAAACCTGATTATTAAGATGGTAGATTTTATGTTTAACCAAGTATTGTTTCAGGTCAATGTATATTTTAACTTTCTGAGAATAGTAGATGTACACATCTTCTGAATGCAGCATGTGCTGAGTTTGTTCCCTTGCTTTGTTCTTTTTGGGGCATATAATAATTTGTTTAACATGCCCAGTAGGCTGCAGGTAGGAAGCCTGCAGGAGGATGCTTGAACTGATGCTGGTATCGTTGTTATTTTACAGATGAGCTGGGCTCCTGGTACCCAGTGTGTAGCCAAGTGTGACAGCAGGAAAGCTAAACCTGGAGAGCTGGTTTACCACAAGGGAGATATTCTCACTATAGTCGATACAAGCACGGTACTGTCTCATCAAAAATTCTGCAAAAGTTGTAAAAGCTTTGTTGTTTGCTGTTAAATTTGAAAGGCAAACATTGCTCCTCTTTTAGAAAAAGGGCTTTTACATCGCCAGACACAACAGCTCAGCAGAAGAGGGGCTGATAAACTCCAACAATGTGCGTGAGAGAGAGGCCCTACGAGTAGACCCCAGTCTCAGCCTCATGCCGTAAGTCTCATCTTCCTTACCCTCTCAACAAATCCTTTTGAGAAAGTTTGAAATGAAATCTTAAGCTGTGAGCTGCTTCTCTGTTCAGGTCTTTGAAGCTTATACCACCACGCTGTGTGGGTAGATCCTTGAGAAGCAAGCAAACGCTATTTAAAGATAAAGCTCTCCACTTCCTGTTATGATGCCCCATGTCAGTCGTCTATAAAGGACAGCTTAATTTATCTTTAAGATGATTCTCGTAGGAGCTTCTGTGTTAAGCAGAGATTAATTTTAAAGCAAACAGAGATGGGATGGAGCCAAGATTTAAGCATACCTCTGTTAAGACAACTTAAATCACAGACATGCTATATTCATTCAATACAATTTTGCTATCTAACATTTAAACTACCTTCACATATTGCATAAAAATGTTTATTATTGAAGACCCCTGACAAATTTGGTTTTTATCTTTTTCTGGTTGTCTGATGGGTAATGCACCTCTGTGTCAGCAATAGTAAACTAAAGGAGAAATGTACTATAACTTCCTGGAATTCTATTTTAGAAAAGATAGTAATACCACACTAATAGGTTAAATTGTTTTTCATCTTGGACTGACTAAAGCAGAATAAAACATATGAGAGTTTTTTCTATTTACGCTTAAAAACACCAGATTGATCACAAATATGCTAAAACTATTATTAAAATGTATAAAAAGATAAGATGAAATTAATATGAAAAGATAAGACTTACTTTAATGTCCCCTAAAGGAAATGCGTTGTCGGCATAGGGCTGGGTATTTTCGCCAAAGTCCTGGTTCAACTGTGTTTCAAAATACTCATGTATTTAATTTTTTCCTGTCACATTAACGCAAAGTGAAAACTTGTAAATCAGAAAGTTTAAACATGAGGTGTGAACAAAACTGTCTCAACGGTGCAAACTTGTTTGTGAAAAGTGAAAAAGTGAAGCCTCACTCGAGCAAGCAGACATGACACAGCAGTCATGCATGAGCTGCATTATCTTCAATGCACAAACCATATTTTCAGCGTTGTCTGTAACAACTACAGGGTGTACGCTGGTCAGCCCCCATTCGTTAATGTCTTCAGTCAACCTATTAGCTATATTTGCAGCTGTCTGGCTTGAAGTAATCTTGAGTGCATCTTTTCCATGTTTTCACTATAAAATGAATCAATCTCATTCCCTAGACATCGATTTTGCAAAAATGTAAAGGAATCGATTCAAAATCGATTAAATCGATTTTTTTACCCAGCCCTAGTCGGCAGTTATAAAAATAATTGAAGGAACTTACCCACCAGCAAAAGCAATCAATTTATTAAGAGGTCAAGGTTGGAAGAAAGGATAGATTAAAACAGTTGCAAGCAGTGGCTCTACAGCATTTACCTGCATGATATTTTTAAAGAATCATCTAATTTTCCTGCCGCCTAGTATTAAAACCCTTCCTGCTTTGTAGAAATCTGGTTATTTAAATTGATAGAATCTATATGTGCATGTTCACAGCTCTGTTACAAGGTGTTGTAGAAGAGAATGTATAGATTGTATAGGTATAGGGTGTTAAGGTCCTACAGAGGTAAAATATCCAGACATCCTGCGGATTGAGTCCCGGGTCAAATATGTTTAAGTTAATTAAATTTTTCTTTCCATATCAGTTATGAAAGCAAATTTTTTTTTTATCAAGCTAGTTTTTTTTTTTTCTTTTTTCTTCTCGGTGCTACTGTTATGTGTCAGATTGTGTTATCAGCTTCTGAAATGAGAGAGTGAGAAGCTGTATTTATGAAATGACCTGTCCGCATTTTAGCCAAACTACTTGTTCAGCTGTCTGGTTATCTTTTATAATAATCACATAACCAATAAAACCACCATTTGAAGCTCAACCCAAACATTCCTGCTTGTTGCACTGCTTGCAGCTGCACCTTCAGTCAGATGCAGCTTATGGTAACCTGTGGCTTCAGCTGGTGGGATTTAACGATGGATTACTATTGCAAAGAGCCGATTATTTCCAGCGGTTACTAACAAAGAAGGAGCTGACCAGTTGGATTGAAATAAAAAGCCTTTCAAATTTTATCTAATTGTTTGTAAACTAAAATCCAGTAAAGATGAAGACCTTACCACACCACATGGGACATCATGGACCCCCAACCCTTTAGTCAATAATCAATCATTAATGCTTAACATTTCAGTCTTTTAGCATAAAAATAAATGTTCATCTTCTACAGCTAATGTCCCAGTGAGGCATAAAAAAAAATAAAAATAACATCAAAGATCCATTATTGTTTGTACCAGTGGCATTGACAAGCAGATCAATAAGCTGGTATGAATAATCATACTTTATTTTTAGTTTATCCTGCCAGTCTTTGAGAGATTAAAGGATTCATTTCACAATATTATCAACATGAATCTGCAAATATTTATTATTATTTGTATTTGCCCTTTGTGCTACCTCATTAAGATATTTATTTCCTTATATTCAAGATACTATGTATCTGCACAGATCATAGAGAGTTATTAAAAAATATCTATTTTTGCTGTTCTGCATCCACTGCCACATGGTTGTAAGCGCTTTGCTTTGTGACAGTTAGTAGAAGAATGTGCTGTGTTTTCTCTTTATTTTACAGCTATCTTTATAGATACTTCTTATTTTTAGTTGGTTTCTAATTATAAGTTTATCTCATACATGTTAATATGTATTAACAGCTCTGTAATGTTTTGCCTCAGTTGGTTTCATGGGAAGATCTCTGGGCAGGCAGCGGTGGGGAAGCTGCAGCCAGCAGAGGATGGCCTGTTCCTGGTGCGAGAAAGCATCCGCCATCCGGGCGACTACGTCCTGTGTGTCAGCTTCTCCAACGAGGTCTTCCATTACCGAGTGATATACCAGGACAACAAGCTGACAATTGACAACAAGCAGTACTTCTACAACCTCATTGACATGATTGAAGTAAATGAAATACACTGATTGGATACATATACAATATGTTTTTAGAGACCTTCTTTAGTTCAGCATTAAACCCAAATCTTAGAACTTTAATAGTTTTTAATAAAATAAATATATATATATCTGAGATCTATATCTTAAGTAGTTGGTGTTTCTGAAACATATAGAAACCACATCACTTTTAAATAATTTAAGATGAATAATGAATCAAGATGAATTCTTCCATTCCAATTAGACATCTTAATGTTATAGGTTTGGTCAACATGCATTAAAAAATGTCAACACATTCATAAGGGGAAAAAAAAAATGTCACCTTTGTTCAATTTTCGATCTTCAACAAACTCTGTTCTTAACCTTTACACATAGCAAAAATAGAAAAAGAAGAAAAAAACAAAAAACACAGGAAACCAAACCGCTAATTCTTGTTTTTAAATGTTGTAGGGGGTTTCATTAACAATTTAAAATCCACATTAAAATATCTATATTAAAGCCAGACATTTGTGGAAATGAATTAGCCTATAACTAAGCTAAGAGAGGATGCAGGACATTCAATATAAACTAGCCTCACAAATATTGCGTCGTAGCACAAAACCACATTCAGTTTTGTCCTTTTATGGTTTTTTTGTCCTACATCTTCTATCTAAGCCTGCACGGAGACTCGGCCTGCAGCATCTTTATCACTGGGCTGCAGGCGTCATTTTAGTCTGAATCACTCTGTAAACTCACTTCTGTTGAGGAAACGGAGGGAGGACTATGACTGGAACAACCAAAATAATCTATCTGACACAATTAGCGCTTCCTGTTTTAGTTAAATTCAGGTAAATTTAGGTGATTTTCCTTCCAGAGAATTGGCGTAAAAATATTGCCTTCTTATATATAATTGTTTTCCTTCATTGCAGTTTTACTCAAAGAATAAAGGATCCCTCACCACAACTCTGATGAAGCCCAGGAAGAAACAAGGAGCTAAGTCAGCTGAGCAGGAGTTATCTAAAAGTAAGCTCAGAGTCAAGTTGTGGCTCGATATTTCTGTGCAAAAACACTCCTCCTGGATTAAAAAATAAAATGAGCTAACGATTGTTATATGGTTTAATGTTTTTGGTCATTATGAATGTGTTTTCTTTATAGCTGGCTGGCTGTTGGACATTACGAAGCTTACGCTGGGAGAAAACATTGGAGAAGGAGAATTTGGAGGTCAGCTTTGTTTGATGTGCATATATATATGTTTTTATATCTGCTACTGTGTGGTGAAAAAATGACCAGTTTTCTAAGGGGGAAGTCAGAAATGACAACAGGAAACCAAGCAGCCTTTTGATAGTATCAGTTGTTGGGAAGTACATATTGATAAAAGTGTGACATGCAAGCCACTGTTATTATAGAATTAGACCGTAGTAAAAGATTTTTAAAGCAATCAAGACTTCGAAAAAGAAAAAAATAACACCACCACACACATATAATGTATACAGTATAATTAAAATCGGATATACACTGTATGGAATGATACATTTAGTTATTGTAACGTTTTAACCTGGTCAAGATTATCAAAATGATCTTTAACAGCCAAACGTCTGAATGCTGAGACAGTCTTTCAAACTTTCTCTTGGTATTTGGTAGAATTACCTTAAATGACTTGGCTCAGATGTTTTGGGTATCATTCTATATGATCCCTTATGCAGAAAACATCCCCACACCATGATGCTGCCACCACTGTACCTTACAATTTTTAACAAACCTGCATTTTAATTTATTCAGCCCACATTACGTCTCCAAAAATAAAGGACTTTGTTGCTGTATATGCATTTTTTGCAAAATCTGAATCTTTAAGGCATTGGTTCTTCTCTCCTTAGTGGCCTTTCAGCATGTTTATCTTAATATTAAGGCTGGCTTCTTTATATTATTTTTACATGATTTTACACAAGAAAGCAACTTGTTTGAGGTGCTGCTTTAATTTTCATCCACAAATGTCATGATCCACAATTCAAACCAGAACTTTACAAAGCCATTTGTTAATAACCCACTTGTTGAAAGATATTTTAATTCTGGTGTGCTTTTCAATGCTGTCGTTTTAGCTTTGCACTCTTATTTAAGATAAAGAACATTAGAAGACATGGAATGTAAGTTGAAACCAGGAATGTTTTAAGAGGTATAAGCAATGTGTATGTTTTTCCAACCTGCAGCTGTTTATCAGGGAGAGTACATGGGTCAGATGGTGGCGGTGAAGACCATAAAATGCGACGTTACAGCCCAGGCCTTCATGCAGGAAACTGCTGTTATGACGTGAGTTTAAAAACATTTTCAGTTTGAATTATCTTGAACACAATCAAAGCCTATTCATCAATTATTGACTCCAAAAAGCACACTATCACCGGCATGGAAATGTGTTATTTATCAGCCTTTTGATGATTTATATGAACCATTGTGATTCAATAAGAAAATTAAACGTACACCATGGTGTATATGTATACATTTATTGTAAATTTTCTACATCCACACAGGGTTCATTGTAACCACAAATGTTTAGTTTAATGTCCTTTAGAAAGTTGCTTTTCAATAATGTGCTTCTGTCAAATATCTGGCTGCATGAATGAGCGCTGTTCCTACCTGATGAGGTAGACTTTATTCATATTATTTGGTCTGATGGTTTAAGAGCTTTAAGAAAATCCCTCCAAATGTTCAACATCAGTCTGTTTATCCTGGTATTACTTCTTTCCAGCTGTTGATTGAGTTGAAGTAAACAAATGTATTAAACAGTCCTGCCCCACAATCTCAGGGTAAGAATCTTTTTAACTGTTGGTGGTTTTTGGGTTTGATATGGTGATACCAACTAACCTACTTACTCTTGATCTAGGGCGGTTATCAAACTGCTCAGCACATTGCATTGAATCATTGTCTTTGCAGGATTCGTTCCTCCTGGATCAGCCTGAAGTGACACGGGTAGTCGTTGGCATTTTTTCATTGCAGCAAACAGTCATATTAAGCATGCATGCAGTGACAGTGGAGAGGAATGCAATTTATTTTAGTGGGAGATAAACCTCCAGATCAACCAGGCTCAGTGTGAGCGCCACCATGATTGGTCATAGCAGATTTATCATCCGCCGTATAGGCCTGGCAGCCATGAAGTAGCTCTTAGTTTCAACAAGGTTGTTGACCCCTGGTCTAGGTAGGCAATTTGATTGAGCTCTGAAACGGTTTGGTGTAGCAGCTGAAAGTTTCTAAGGCAATTAAAACATAATTTTAAACCTGTGAAAAAAATATAATTTTGTTTCAAACGTTTGCACATAATTCCTGTTTTTATAAAATCATTGAAGTTATTTTTTGTATCACACTGACAATTATGCAAATGTTCATTACACTAGCTTAAAGGCATACAAAAAAAAAAAAAAATCAAAGATTGATATAAACTGAATGCCAATAATAGATATATGCAAACTTCTGAATGCAACTGTGCTTTAGTTCACTTGCTTTCACTTCTTACTTTGTCGGTTCTCTTGTTCCAGGAAGTTGCAGCATAAAAACCTTGTGCGGTTGCTTGGGGTCATCCTTCACAAGGGGCTCCACATTGTCACTGAGCTTATGACCAAGGTATACCTAAATCCAAAAATCCTTTAATTAAATGCTTCTTAATAAATATTGGAAATATTTATTGCTATCATAGCAGTTTAACTATGCTTATAATTGCTAATCAACTTTTTATATATCTCCACTGATATTTTGATTATTTATTTTAGCTGATGAGCTCCAAGTCTTGGATGTTAGAACCCTGATCTTTTGCTTTCAATGACGATTGAAGTTACAACTCCAAATATTATCACTTTATCTCAGGAAAAAAGTCCATATATCATCTTTACGGCATCAGGGCATTGGGGGTTGATAGGTGAATGGGTGAGAGGTAAATCAAAAGACTTATTTTAATCTAATAGTAAAAGGCCTATGAAGAACTCCGTCCTGAAATGTGCCGGCCTATATGACCTTAATGTAGAAATGATAAATCTGGTGGCAACTTTAGATAAATTAAATTGACTCTTATAATGAATGCGCCGCCACAGTTACGAGCTGATCACAGATGGAAGCCGCAACTTCTGCTTATTTATTTTAGCTTTGATATAAATAGAAACTCTTCTAAAAAAGTAAGAAAGAGTCTATATTCATTTATGTTTGGCTTTTATTTATCACTAAACCTCTGCATTCATACAAACAGCTCAATCGTTGTTTGATAAGTTATTTATTTTGATTTTGGGGGGTATATTACATTGGCTGGGTTAGTTTTCTGTTTTATTATGATTGCATTTATTTCATCATAAAGAAAATATTTATTTCTATATTTATTTCTATATTTATTTATTTATTTCTAAAGAAAATACTTATTTTTATAAAGAAAATACTGAAGATATATTTTGATTTTTTTACTGCCACAAGAGGGCGCTAAAGTATAAGCCCAATTTCACTCTTTCCTTCTGGTTTACTTTACCTTTAATTTTCTAGTTATTAGGACTTAAACAATGATCAGACCAATTGTAATCAATCGATTTATTGAAATAATTGTCAACTAATTTGTTAATTGATTAAATTTCAACCGTATAGAGACTCTAAAACAATAATCTAGCTCAAAGCACAACACTTAAAGCAGCAATTATATCATAAATTTAAGAAAAATATATAAACATTTTGCACTTATGATAAAAAAAACGTTTTCATATGTCCATATGCTCTATCCAGAACTCCTGAAATGAAAAAGTTTTAGTTTCACTGGTTTCATTTCCTAAAACGTCTTCTTTAAGGAATCATCTGCTGTCCGATATTAATCGAAAACATAATTGACAGATTAATCGATTTGCAAAATAATCGTTAGTTGCAGCCCTACTAGTTATATTTTGTCTATTTTTGTTTGATTTGTAAACACTGTGTTTCTGATGTTGTTGTTTGTTGCAGGGAAACCTTGTGAATTTTCTCAGGACAAGAGGGCGATCTGTTGTAAACTCTGCTCACCTGCTGCGCTTTGCTCTGTGAGTCTGATCAAACTATGAATCAGTGCTGTTTAGAGTAGTTTTCATTTTCTTTTCAGTAACTATGTTCAAATTCTGATGTCCCCATGTTGTATTTTTCATTTATGTGCTTTGGCCAGTGATGTGTGTGAGGGCATGGAGTACCTGGAGTCAAAAAAGATGGTTCACAGAGATCTGGCAGCGCGAAACGTCCTGATCTCTGATGAGAGTGTGGCAAAGGTCAGTGACTTTGGCCTGGCAAAGGTGGACTCCAAAGAGCTGGACAAAGCCAAGCTGCCGGTCAAATGGACCGCTCCTGAAGCTCTCAGGAAAGAGGTATCTAGCAAACTCTTACTTTAAGAAGGAATGACCCCCTCTTTTTTACTGCTCAATTTCTG
Source organism: Cyprinodon tularosa (assembly GCF_016077235.1). Taxonomy (NCBI): domain Eukaryota; kingdom Metazoa; phylum Chordata; class Actinopteri; order Cyprinodontiformes; family Cyprinodontidae; genus Cyprinodon; species Cyprinodon tularosa. The sequence goes on from NW_024038958.1 coordinate 464,373, forward strand.
TTATGCACTAAGTTTGACATTTTTTCTCTTGTGCAATTAAACTGAACAAAGGATTTATTGATAGATGTTCTGACAAATAACATCCACTTAATAAAGTTCATTTTTACTCAGTCTGTGTGTAAAGAGAAGACACTCAGTTGAACTAGTAGCTCTGTGTGTTATCTTATCAATTTCCTGATGATAATCAACATCTGCAGACCATGTTTTCACGTTTCAGTTTTAAAACAAAAAAAGACTAAAGGGGAACTATAGCAGTAAGAGGCGTCTGTGATGATAAAGATACCATCACACACTTTAATTAGCATCTTATATGTCTGTTCTTTGTCTGTTTTTCTTCAGTTCTATTGATCTTACCTAAATTTGAATAAAATTCCCTTTTAAAGCCGTATCTCTCTATTTTGCATCTGTTGCCTTTCATAGAAGTTCTCCACAAAGTCAGATGTGTGGAGTTATGGTGTCCTTTTGTGGGAGATCTTTGCTTATGGTCGGCAGCCGTACCCTAAGATGGTATGTATCACTTCTTCTTAGTAACATCTCTGAATGTTTATTTATCTAAAGTGTTGCACACTGCTGCAGGATGCATTAACTGGCCAAGAGATACTAATTTTCTTGATAAGATCATCCTGAATTATAACCACCTGATCAAGAAACTAGTCATTAGCAGATACTACTTAGTTTTTTTGTAAAATCAATCAAAATACTTTCATAACCTTTTGATATTAATACATTTAACCAGTCATTATATTAATATATTGAACAAAATTTATAATGAATCAAAAATTATTTTCAAAAGGTTGGGGTGTATAAAACACGTACAAAGCTGATGTTCATACAAGATGCAAATCTATTTGTGTGTGTAAGAGGAGCAGAACAGCCAAAGCATTCATGTTTAATGCAGAATATATATTTTTAACCAAACCCAGCAAACTGATGGTTGAAAGATATGATTATATACATGATTTAACAAACCTGAAATGATTGAAGTTGCTGTTTTGCATCCATATTTAGCTGGTTTGAAAATCGGTTTCAAAATCTATGCAATAATGAAGCAAAAATCAGAGAATAGTCATCCATCCATCCATTTTCCATCACGCTTATCTCTATGGGGTCGTGAAGGGTGCTAATTACTTTCTCCAGCTGTCAATGGGCAAGAGGCGGGGTTCACCCTGGACTGATTGCCAGTCTATCGCAGGGCAGATAGATAGAGTTTGGACAAGAATGTGCAAACTCTATCCAGAAAGACCCCAAGCCAGGAATCGAACTTAGAACCTTCTTGCTGCAAGCTAACAGTGCTACCCACTGCTCCACTGTGCAGCCCAGACAACAAGTGTTATGCATTTAAAACAAAATGAGAAACAATGAATTAACTTAAAAATTGTGGCATGATGTTTTTAAACGACCATACATAGCCTTTAAAAGGCTGTGTTTAGCTTAATGTCGCTGTCTGACCGTGGCTCCTTCCTCAACTGTCTGTTATGATACATTCACATGTACTTGACCTTTACTTGACCCTCGTCTGACTTTAATGTAAACAAGCATCAACGATACGCTTTTTTGCCACTCAAATCCAGTTGTGTGAACATAGCATTAGAAAGGGGGCTGGAAAGGGGTGGTAAAAAGTCAGTTCTTCAGTGCCGTAACGACACAACAAAAGGCAAAATTATCGTAAGCAACATCTCTTTGAGACATGCAGTCATTGCTATGCACAGTACTAGTCTTTCAAAAACATTGTCCCTAGTTGCAGGTTATTCACACACGTTATGCATTGTTCTTTTGGTCGCAATCTTTACTCACTGGACTGGTAGCAGCAACATCCACCTCTCCCTCTTCGTTTCTTTGAAAGAAAGTGTTTATTTTCTGAAAATGTTTCCGTTCTTCCAGCAGCTCTTCCTTTATCTTTTCTGGAATCTGCTTAAGTGCTTCTTTTTGCTATCCATCGTCGCTACACATTGTACGAAAACGGTTATGGTTTAATCTACGCTCTGGTTTTAGTCTAACGTGATGTGACGTCTTGCATGCTGCACGCACGTTACGTCCGTAATATGTTCAGTCAGTTCATCATAACCCATAACTCCAGTCGTAGTGTAAAAAAATAAAATACTCAAATACAGCGTTCTTTTAAGATCTTTATTGCAGTTTGAAAAAATTAAAGGAGTGTATTTTTCACCAACCTTCTAATAAACTATATACAGTTATTAACATAGTAGTTAAAAGTATCACTGTCTACAGTACTTTGCAATTGGTGTTGTGTTTAAACGGCTCACCATCATGTTGAAATCTGACATGTGTTGCGGTATAAATAAGTTCTGGTCAGTCAGTTCAGTATCAGGTGGGTTTAAGAGGAATTTTCCGTACCATTACATGTTCAAAGAGACGTCCTAGTCTACAATTGAGTAGGGGGCCCATGAGGTGTCAGTGACGGGGCCCCCAAGAGGTTGTGGGCCCATAAGCAACTGCTGTCTCTGCTTACCGATATTTACGCAATTGCAGTTTTTCCAGCTTTTGTGAGTGATATTCATAATTCAAATTTTACCATTATCATCTTTTTTTTGAAGCACTTTGAGATACTTATATATTAAGTGCACTGTGAATGATATTCATCATTTTAATTTTTTATTGTAACTTCTATTGCTATTACCTTAGACGCCATTGCTTTAAACTTCATTTTTCTTTTTGTTACTCCCACACTAGGGAGGAACTATATCATACTTTTAAATAAAGGCAGAACTGAACAAGTTTGCACATGTTTCTGTTGCACATGTAATCAACTCACCCACTCATTACTCAAAGGACATTTTTTTTTATTTCCCTAAGCAGTTTAGAGCCTTTTATTTAGAACCTGTGAAGATCAGGACCTTTACATTAAGTTTTGCTCATCACTAATCTTTATTTTATGTATTTTAGACTCTGAAAGAGGTGAAGGAGAAAGTGGAGGGAGGATATCGCATGGAGGCTCCTGAGGACTGTCCTCCTAATGTTTACTCTATAATGAAGCTCTGTTGGGAGCAGGAGCCGCGGAAAAGACCCGGTTTTTCCAAATTGAGGGAAAAACTTGAACAAGAAGTCAGTAGAATGAGCCCTAACTCTGTGTCGAGGTCTCAAGAAGCAGTCAAGATGGGGTCAAGAAGCTGAGTTCTGCACTTTAACCTGGATCAGAGAAGCGCCAGCCCTTCTGAGCACATGCTGCAGTTGAAAAAACATGTTTAAGACTTCATTCCTCTCTGAGATAAAGACTCTCAAACGGGTTTTATTTATGGATCGATAAAAATACTCAGACAGATGAAGATAAGCAAACCTACATGTATAAGACTAATATATGATCATGTTCCACATCTCTTTATTGTGTCGTGACATTTTTATTTGTATCAGCTTTTTGGGAGGTGCGGTGACACTCTTTGGTCCAAATTGAGTCATCTCAGAAACTTCAGAGCAGATTCCCAAGAACAGATTTTTTTTTTTTTTTAAGCAGGTGTTAAAACAGCAGCTATTGACCAAAGTGTAATAAACGAAATTAGCACAAATGAAAATGAAGCAACACAAAAAGATAATAGTAGATGACAGAGAAATAAATGGTCCATACAATTTATTATATTTAGAAAAGAACACTCTTCAATCTTTATTTAATTTTATATCTTTATATCTGTGCTTTAACAGTCTCTACTGTTTTATTTTCAGTAGAAGCCAAACGTTTCCTATGTTCTATGGCTGATTAGGCTGATAAAGGGGTTAAATTTACTGTCAGTTAGGCTGAAAGAGTTTGCACGACATAACTGTGAGAGGGTCAGATAAATATCATACAGGTAAAAGGGTGTGTGTGTGAATTATACAGTGAAGGCATGATCTACTAAAAGTTTGCTGATATAGAAACACATCCAAACTTCTTAACACGCACAAAGCAAATCTACTAACTGGGTGCAGAGGGAGAATAGCAGGTTAAGGTTTGCCTTCATGAATGTACAGAATCTATTATTTTTGTCGGAAAAAAGCTAAATACTGCATATGAGGATATGCAGATCTAATCATTTAGCATCAGCAATGAGATTTGTCAAGCATGAAACTGATTACTGTTCGTATTTGTAGCTCTATATTTAGCATATTTTAAAGGCAAGACAAGAGCAAACTGGCAGAGCTTTATGAAGACATGGCCTCTGTGGCGAGAAGACAAGCATGATGAGAGACAATTATTAGAAAGACTGGACTATCAGGAATAAAAATAATACGGAGATGTCTATTAATCATACTCTGTTTGAACTGCTGGATGAACTAAGGGCTAAATTCGAGCCTTGTACAAAAAAAAGCCATCCTATATCACTTTAGAAAAGCAAGCTTTGCATTTTCTTAGATCTGGATGGATAATTCCACCTCAATATTGCAGTTAAAGATGTTTTTTCAGAGTAGTTTATTTGGTGTGCTGTCCAGTCATGCTGGATTTATTTTAAAGGTAGGTAACAACATTAAATAAACAACAAACTATGAAAAGCAGGTTTTCCAATCAGTCTTGAGAACTTTTAGTTTGGATGTGAAAGGAGACAATGATATGCTGTAAGTTTTTGTTAATTTCAGGTTTATGCAAGAGGGAGCAGAGTGAACAAAAAGCTTCCTGCCCAGTTCAGTCTGAGCAAAGGGGACAGAAAGAACTTAAAGAAATCGTAATTTTAGTCCAATTGTAGTACAGATAGACCGGAAGCAGTCCAGGTAATGCCTTGTAAATAAAATTCCTTCAAGCAGCCAAACCACCTACACTATATTGCCAAAAGTATTTGCTCACCCATCCAAATTATTGGAATCAGGTGTTCCAATCACTTCCATGGCCACAGGTGTATAAATTCAAGCACCTAGGCATGCAGACTGTTTTTACAAACATTTGTGAAAGAATGGGTCGCTCTCAGGAGCTCAGTGAATTCCAGCGTGGAACTGTGATAGGATGCCACCTGTGCAACAAATCCAGTCGTGAAATTTCCTCGCTCCTAAATATTCCACAGTCAACTGTCAGCTGTATTATAAGAAAATGGAAGTGTTTGGGAACGACAGCAACTCAGCCACGAAGTGGTAGGCCACGTAAACTGACGGAGCGGGGTCAGCGGATGCTGACGCGCATAGTGCGAAGAGGTCGCCAACTTTCTGCAGAGTCAATCACTACAGACCTCCAAACTTCATGTGGCCTTCAGATTAGCTCAAGAACAGTGCGCAGAGAGCTTCATGGAATGGGTTTCCATGGTCGAGCAGCTGCATCCAAGCCATACATCACCAAGTGCAATGCAAAGCGTCGGATGCGGTGGTGTAAAGCACGCCGCCACTGGACTCTAGAGCAGTGGAGACGCGTTCTCTGGAGTGACGAATCGCGCTTCTCCATCTGGCAATCTGATGGACGGGTCTGGGTTTGGCGGTTGCCAGGAGAACGGTACTTGTCTGACTGCATTGTGCCAAGTGTAAAGTTTGTTGGAGGGGGGATTATGGTGTGGGGTTGTTTTTCAGGAGCTGGGCTTGGCCCCTTAGTTCCAGTGAAAGGAACTCTGAATGCTTCAGCATCCCAAGACATTTTGGACAATTCCATGCTCCCAACTTTGTGGGAACAGTTTGGAGCTGGCCCCTTCCTCTTCCAACATGACTGTGCACCAGTGCACAAAGCAAGGTCCATAAAGACATGGATGACAGAGTCTGGTGTGGATGAACTTGACTGGCCTGCACAGAGTCCTGACCTCAACCCGATAGAACACCTTTGGGATGAATTAGAGCGGAGACTGAGAGCCAGGCCTTCTCGTCCAACATCAGTGTGCAACCTCACAAATGCGCTTCTGGAAGAATGGTCAAAAATTCCCATAAACACACTCCTAAACCTTGTGGACAGCCTTCCCAGAAGAGTTGAAGCTGTTCTAGCTGCAAAGGGTGGACCGACGTCATATTGAACCCTATGGATTAGGAACGGGATGTCACTTAAGCTCATATGTGAGTCAAGGCAGGTGAGCAAATACTTTTGGCAATATAGTGTAACTGTAATCTTACCCTTTTTTCAAGCAAGGTTTAAAACTGAGGGAATCATTGGTCAAAAAGCCCAGATATTTTTGTGTGTGAGCCAGCTAATTTTATTTCCACCCGAAGAGAACACGGAGGGGATATTTTTAAGCCCTTTGGATTTGGAAACATACATACATTCAGTTTTAGCAGTATTAAGAATACATTTCATATGAAATAAAGTGCATTTAATTGCATCAAACCTAAATGGGAGAAGTGCGAGTTTAATAAATGTCTCCTCTGCGGAAAAATGCAAGTTTGCATCAGATAAATTTATGTCCCAATTAATTTATATAAACTATAAATGAAAGATGGTCTAATATCAATACCAAAGGCAGATCAGGTGGAAAGTAGCTTGCAACAAGTATATCTTTTATATATATGGCAATGTTTTATGTAACAAATCGATCCAATGATTATCATGATTATACTATGACACGAATTTCAGTGTGTAAACGGTGATATTTATATGTGGTATGTGTATTTATGTTATTATGGAATAGATGTCTTCTCTGTGTATGTTGCTATAATAGCCAAAAAGCCATTAAGGAACTTATGCAGTGGTTTTTCTCACCTGTCTTTCTTAACGATTTGTCTTTTGATTTCTTATCCAGTTGTTAAAGCTTTTTTACTTTCTTTTTGGTCATCACAATTTTATAAGCTAAATGCTAAGACGCTGTGTTTAATAAAAGGAAACACATTCATTCAAACTGACACAATGACCTTGACTGGTTGCAACAGCTGGAATGACACAGATTCCACAGGCTGTTGTACTTTAATCGGGCCTCAAATTCATATTATGGGCGATTTTTCCTGGTATTTCTTACTTTATTTTTCCATTTCACACGAACTGAGAAGTTCTTTTCTCTTCTACTCCCCACAAGGCAAGCAAATGTCTACAGTCAACACATGCTCATCCAGGAGAAGGAAATCCTTCAAAGCCCAGTATGGTGCTGGTTGTTTCAGTCTTAAGTTCCTCTTATTTCTGTTCTTCACCTTGTTAGACTCTCTGTCATAAAGCAACAATCTTAATCCTCTGTTAAGATTCCAAAAAAGTAAAAAAAACTATTGAAAAGGCTTCCTGGATGTTAAGTGTAACAAAACAAACCACTGAAGGCCAGTGTTTTTTTTAATTTATTTATTTTTTTTTTACTTTTTGGAATGACTATGATCTTGATGACTGAGAATCTTCACCAGCATCTGGTAAATAAAAAAAATGAATTCCTGTGGTTAAAAAACCATCCAAGGCCTTCAGTAAGGATATTGTAGCAGTTTTTCAGCCTGGTAAAGGATTTAAAAGGTTCACAAAAACAATTTTATATTAGCCATTCCAAAGAAAATAGCCTTAAAATGGAGAACAGTCAGGACAACCATTACCATTCCCAGGAGTCACTGTCCAAGCCGGCTTACCCTGACAGCAGACATAAAAATACAATAAAGGTAACTAAATAAGTCTCTTGATAATGTTTACGTAAAATCAGATGCTTTAACACTTTACTGAGAAAAGAAACAACAGCAAATACAAATATGTTTTACTGTAAACTTCATTTTAAAGGGAAAACAAATATGAAATTGATGAAATACTGTAATTTAAGAAGAACTATTTGAAAGAGCAAAGCAGATTTATTGCATTAATGATATCTCTCTTTTTCTTTGCTCTACCTTTCTTATATCTCATTCAAAATAGATGGAGCCATTTTCTTTATTTATGCTGCTATATGTTTATGCTGCTGGAGGACATAGGGATCTCTTTTCATTAGCCTAATTTGATCTGTTATCCCATTCTGCAGTATTTATTAGGGCAATGCATGTCCAGTTTGCACATACTGATCAGGAAACTAACTTTTGTGTTGCTCTGAATAACATGACTAAACAGCTTTCACAACAGATGGCTGCAATACAGCAGCAGCTCACTGCTTTAACAGCAGGTCAAATGGGCACTAAGCTACCTTTTGCTGGAAGAGTTACTTCAAAGCCTAGTGTGAAAAAGACTGTTAAAGATGTAAAATTCAGCATGTCTAGCTCTAAACCTGGGTTTTGTTTCCGTTGTGGGGAGGATGGCCATATTAAGCCTCGATGTGATAATGAGCCCAATTCAGCATTGGTCAGTGCAAAGTGGAAAATATTTTATGACAAACAGAAGAGACAGGGACAAAATCCCTCTCCTACAGCACATTTAAACTAGTTCCAGTTCCTGTTGAGGGACGAACAGGAACTGAGCTGGACCAACTTTGTCCTACAGAGAGAGAGTCTGTTAAGTGTTCAAAGATGCAGACAAAAACCAAAATTAACTTACCAAAAGGATTAATCGGATCCAGATGTACAGCAGAAGTCAATATTGCTGGCCACAGCTCTCAATGTCTTCTAGATACCGGCTCACAAGTCACTACAATTCCAGTTTCTTTCTTCAATGAGCATCTCTCAGATCATCCAGTGCATTCATTAAATGACCTACTTCATGTTGAAGGGGCTGCAGGTCAACAAGTTCCATATTTGGGTTATGTTGAAATACCAATAACTTTTCCAAAAGACTTTATTGGGAGTGAACTAACAGTTGAAACCCTTGCTTTGGTTGTTCCTGATGTGAGACCTGGATTTCCAGCTTCAGTACTAATTGGCATGAATACACTTGAAATTCTCTATGAAAAGTTTTGTTCCAGTGATTGTCCCACATTCCAACCTACCTCATACGGGTTTAAAACAGTTCTGCATCAGTTAATGCATCAGCAGAACTGTGGCAATCATTTGGGTGTTGTGACTCTCCATAGTAAAACTCCTGTACTTATTCCAGCTGGTTGCACAATGGTGGTCGAGGGTCGTGCCAAGCTTTCTTCTACAGCCAGTCAGTGTGCTGTTGTTCGGCACCCGGTTTCAGGCCTGCCGGGTGGCCTGGTTGTCAGTAGCTGTCTGGTTGCACTTCAACTTGACTCACTCAATAAGGTTCCAGTTGCTGTTTCCAATGAAACAAAGCAAGTCATTTCCATACCAGCTTTAAGTATCATTGCTGAACTGGAAGCCTATGCAGGTATCATCTCAGAGCACCATGTGACCAACCACATGGCTGAGAAAACATCAACAGCATCTTTGAAAATCAATTTTGGTGAGTCTCCAATACCATCAGAATGGAAGGAAAGAATCATAACATAGTTAAATGCTGTACCTGAAGTTTTTGCTCATCATGATTTAGATTTTGGATGTACCAAGCAAGTGAAACATTAATCTTCATGATAATACTCCTTTCAAACATCGTGCGAGACCGATTCACCCACAAGATATAGAGGCTGTTCGCAAACACTTACGTGAACTTCTGGATGCTGGTGTTATCAGAGAATCTGAATCCCCTTTCTCATCTCCAATTGTTGTTGTTAAGAAAAAAAATGGAGACATTCGACTGTGCATTGACTATCGTAAACTTAATTTACAAACTGTCAAAGATGCATATGCTTTGCCCAACCTGGAAGAATCATTTACAGCTCTCAGAGGATCAAAGTGGTTTTCAGTGCTAGATCTGAAATCTGGTTATTATCAGATTGAAATGAATGAAGCTGATAAAGCTAAGACTGCTTTTGTTACTCCACTTGGGTTTTGGGAGTTTAACCGAATGCCTCAGGGGGTTACAAATGCACCATCAACCTTTCAAAGATTGATGGAGAAATGTATGGGTGACCTGCATTTGAAAGAGGTATTGGTTTATTTGGATGACTTGATCATATTCTCAAACAGTCTTGAAGAACATGAAAACCGTCTGCTGAGAGTTCTAAATCGTCTGAAAGAGTTTGGATTGAAACTTTCTTTGGAAAAATGTAAATTTTTCCAAACGTCTGTCAGATACTTGGGTCATATAGTTTCAGAAAAAGGTGTTGAGACAGACCCAGAAAAGATTTCCACAGTGAAATCCTGGCCAATTCCTACTAATTTGAAATCTTTAAGATCTTTTCTGGGATTTACTGGCTATTATAGACGTTTCATAAAAGGATACGCCACTATTGCCAAGCCTCTTAACAATTTGACCCGTGGGTACCCCCCAACTAATAAACCCTCAAGAGTACAATCTCCTAAGTGCCCACAGTTTGATCCAAAGCAACCTTTTGGTTCCAGGTGGACTCCTGAGTGTCAGCTGGCTTTTGATACCCTGATCGACAAACTTACTACTGCACCAGTCCTGGGGTTTGCTGATCCTGCACTACCTTACATCCTTCACACAGATGCCAGCACCACTGGACTGGGTGCTGCCCTATACCAGGAACATGAGGGGAAGCTCAGGGTAATAGCTTATGCTAGTCGAGGGTTGTCAGCCAGCGAAAGTCGTTATCCAGCTCATAAACTTGAATTCTTAGCACTGAAGTGGAGTGTAACAGAAAAATTTCAAGATTATTTGTATGGAGCAGATTTTACAGTTGTCACTGATAATAATCCACTTACTTACATCCTAACCTCAGCTAAGCTGGATGCTACCAGTCATCGTTGGCTGGCTTCACTTTCTACTTTCTCCTTTAAGTTGCAGTATCGAGCAGGGAAACACAACCAGGATGCTGATGCACTCTCTCGTCGCCCCTGTGAAGATCCTGTCATAGATGAAGTTGCACATAAAGATCAGGAACTCATCTCTCAGTTTGCTCAACAACATATTTTAGACAACAGCAACAATGAGATGTCACCTGAAGTGATGGATGCAATCTGCCAAAGTCGTCTGGTTCGGACCCAAGTTGAAAGTCTTTTGGTTGAATCACTCTCAGCCAGGGCAGATGTAATTCCCGTGGATTACTCTGAAGAGGCACATGGACTTCCTGTTGTTCCTGCAATGTCTCATTCTGACCTAAAAGATCATCAGAGAGCTGATCCTACTGTCAGGGAAGTTATCCATCAGTTGGAGTCAGGTAAAAAAATTCCCCCAACAGTCAGGAGTGAACTTCCAGAACTTCATCTTCTCCTTAGAGAATTTACAAAACTGGAGATGATTGATGGCATTCTTTACAGGAAACGGCAAGAAAATGAGCAACATGTATATCAACTGGTCCTTCCAGCAGACCTCCGTGAATCTGTTCTTCATGGTCTTCACAATGACATGGGCCACCCGGGAATAGAGCGAACCCTTGATCTTGTTAGAGCTCGATTCTATTGGCCTAGAATGGCTATGTATGTGGAGCAGAAAATAAAAGCATGTGGACGTTGTGTTCATCGAAAGACTCTGACAGAGAGAGCTGCTCCACTAGTTAACATTCGGACTTCACGCCCACTGGAGCTCATTTGTATGGATTTTCTCAGTCTTGAACCTGATACCAGCAATACCGAAGACATTCTCGTGTTGACAGATCATTTCACCAAGTTTGCCATTGCTATTCCAACACCGAATCAAAAGGCAAGAACGGTCGCCAAATGTCTTTTGGACAATTTCATCATCTATTTTGGAATTCCAGAAAGACTACATACAGATCAAGGATCTGATTTTGAGTCCAAATTGATAACAGAGCTTTGTGCTATGACAGGAATTAAAAAGGGTCATACAACACCATACCATCCCAGAGGAAACCCTGTAGAAAGGTTTAATCGCACACTCTTAGCAATGTTGGGAACTCTTGAACCAAAACAGAAGTCAAAATGGAAAGAATATGTTAAACCTCTCGTTCATGCGTACAATTGTACCAGAAATGAAGTGACAGGATATAGTCCTTATGAACTTATGTTTGGACGCTGTCCTCGACTCCCGATTGATCTTGCTTTTGGTCTTCCTATCTGTGAAGAGAAATGTCCATCACATTCGCAGTATGTACAGAGCCTGAAGTCACGGTTGAAAGAGAGTTATCAAATAGCATCAAAGAACTCTGCCAGAAGTGCTAAAAGAAACAAGACTCGGTTTGATCAGCGAGTTCTACCATCCAAGCTGGAAGTTGGAGACCGAGTACTTGTGCGGAATGTGAGACTCAGAGGTAAACACAAACTCTGTGATAAATGGGAGCAAGATGTATTTGTAGTGGTGAAGTGTGCTGGGGATCTCCCAGTTTATACGGTGAAACCAGAGTGCAAAGATGGCCCACTACGCACTCTACACAGAGACCTTCTTCTTCCATGTGGTTTTCTCCCCATGACAGATGCTGAAAGACCAACTGAGACAGTTCCAGTCACAAAACTCCAGACACGTCAACACACCAAGAAATGTCAAGAATCTTCTGAGGACTCTGCAGAAGGTGAGAACTGTGAGCAAGAAGAGATTTCATTCTATCTAGTTCCACCTCCATTAGAATTTAAAATGGAGAAACCTCTCAGACAGTCATCACCTCCTGATGATGAAGAAAACTCTGTTGTCCCAACAGTTTCTCCAGTGGAAAAACAACCTGTTGAAATTCTTTCAGATTCTGAGAGTTTGAAGTCAGTTGTTGAAGTGGAATCAATTGAACCAGAATCTAGTGTCAAAGAGCAACCTGATGTTTCTGCAGAACAAGTTCCACCTCATCCTGAAGACTTACCTGATCCAGGCAGCCCAGTTGGTGAAACTGTTCCTGTTCCTGATTCTGAAATTTATTTGAACAGATCCCCAAACCTTGATGGCATAAATCAAATTGATGACATTTCTCTAAGACGATCAACACGTCACAGAGTGGCGCCTAAACGGCTTCAATATCCTACTTTAGGCAATCCGCTTATTTCAGTTGTTCAAACTTTATTGCACGGTTTGTCTGATGCTTTAGTTTTGACACCCACCACTTCCAGCAATGTTCACATTGTTTAATGTTTACATGTCAGGGGACGTGCATGATTTAAAGGGGGGAGGGTGTAACCCAGGGTGAAAACTGCCCTTAGTCCCGCCTTACTGCCCCATTGGTTAGAGTGACAGTCATTCACACAGTGCATGCAGCCAATTGACACACCTGAGGCAATTATTTTGGCTTGCTCCAGCTTTCCCTAGTCAGATGTGAGGGGGAGAGCTGGAGACAAAGGAGCTACAGGTTGGTGTTCCCAAACAATCAGTTTATCTCTTTGTTTGTAATGCACTGTTTTAACCTCACAATATACAGTTGCTGGTCATAAAATTAGAATATCATGAAAAAGTAGATTGATTTCAGTAATTCCATTTAAAAAGTGAAACTTGTATATTATATTCATACATTACATACAAACTCATATATTTCAGATGTTTATTTTGTTTAATTTTGATGATTACAAATGACAACAAATGAAAATCTCAAATTCATCATATCAGAAAATTAGAATATTGTGAAAAGGTTCAAAATTGATGGCCCCTGGTGCCACACTCTAATCAGCTAATTAACTCAAACCACCTGCAAAAGCCTTTAAATGGTCTTTCAGTCTAGTTCTATAGGCTACACAATCATGGGGAAGACTGCTGACTTGACAGTTGTCCAAAAGACGACCATCGACACCTTGCACAAGGAGGGCAAGACACAAAAGGTCATCGCTAAAGAGGCTGGCTGTTCACAGAGCTCAGTGTCCAAGCACATTAATAGAGAGGCGAAGGGAAGGAAAAGATGTGGTCGAAAAAAGTGTACAAGCAAGAGAGATAACCGCACCCTGGAGAGGATTGTGAAACAAAACCCATTCAAAAATGTGGGGGAGATTCACAAAGAGTGGACTGCAGCTGGAGTGAGTGCTTCAAGAACCACCACACACAGACATATGAAAGACATGGGTTTCTGCTGTCGCATTCCTTGTGTCAAGCCACTCTTGAACCACAGACAGCGTCAGAAGCGTCTTGCCTGGGCTAAAGAGAAACAGGACTGGACTGCTGGTGAGTGGTCCAAAGTCATGTTCTCTGATGAAAGTAAATTTTGCATTTCCTTTGGAAATCAAGGTCCCAGAGTCTGGAGGAAAAGAAGAGAGGCACTTCATCCACGTTGCTTGAAGTCCAGTGTAAAGTTTCCACAGTCAGTGATGGTTTGGGGTGCCATGTCATCTGCTGGTGTTGGTCCATTGTGTTTTCTGAGGTCCAGGGTCAACACAGCCACATACCAGGAAGTTTTAGAGCACTTCATGCTTCCTGCAGCTGACCAACTTTTTGGAGATGCAGATTTCATTTTCCAACAGGACTTGGCACCAAAGCTACCAGTACCTGGTTGAAGGACCATGGTATCCCTGTTCTTAATTGGCCAGCAAACTCTCCTGATCTTAACCCCATAGAAAATCTATGGGGTATTGTGAAGAAGAAGATGCAATACACCAGACCCAACAATTCAGAAGAGCTAAAAGCCACTATTAGAGCAACCTGGGCTATCATAACACCTGAGCAGTGCCACAGACTGATCGACTCCATGCCACGCCGCATTGCTGCAGTAATACAGGCCAAAGGAGGCCCAACTAAATACTGAGTGCTGTACATGCTCATACTTTTCATGTTCATACTTTTCAGTTGGCCAACATTTCTATAAATCCTTTGTTTTTATTGGTCTTCAGTAATATTCTAATTTTCTGATATGATGAATTTGAGATTTTCATTTGTTGTCATTTGTAATCATCAAAATTAAACAAAATAAACATCTGAAATATATGAGTTTGTATGTAATGTATGAATATAATATACAAGTTTCACTTTTTAAATGGAATTACTGAAATCAATCTACTTTTTCATGATATTCTAATTTTATGACCAGCACCTGTAAAAATCATGTAGATCCGAGAAATCCAGTGAGTTTGGAGCCTTGGAGCTGCCATACTCTCATCTATTATTGGAATTGGTGAGTAGAGAGCAAAATGTTTGTTGTTTTAGCATGTTGGTGGCAGCAAATGCTAAGCGTGATCATCAATTGTTGTAATCCAACTGTAAGATAATGAGATAAATGTTCTTTATTTGGTCTGATAGATTAGATTTTGCATTTATTTCTGTGTGAAACTGGAAAAAGTCTAGTTAACTAGCCGGCTGGAAATTTACTGGTCCTGTTTATTTTAATACAGGCCAGGTGATCCCTTTTTAGAGAAAAAGATGGCGAGCTTCTGAAAACTGGCTGGAGCCAGGAGAGCCTTAAGAATCACTCCACAGTAGACTGGTCTGTATCATTTCCCCCCTCCATCTCACCACTCAGGCATACACTCCATTATTCACCTCTTCATCCAAAACAACTTGCGCTGGGACATTCTTCAACTTAAATATCTGGATAATCCAACCATGGATTTCTGAATGTGTGTCGGTCAGACTCTGGACTGATCAGCGGGGAATTTAAGACCAGTTGTGCACAAACAAAAGAAGGATTGCCACAGTACTGTGTATATATATTTTTTTGTATTTATTTTGGGTTCTATGTATGTTGTCTTGTATTGTTTACTTTAAATTTGTATAATACATGGTATTGAAAGCAGTTATTTTGTGTCGTTTATTGATTACTGACAACGGCTCCAGTAGACGAATTCTAGTCTTCTGAATTTCTTCCATCTAGTCCTTTTACAATTTAAATGGTGCTACAATAACTTTATGGTCTTGCTATTTTTTTCTCATCATTGTAGATTTCTCTGGTCTGTTCCTGTTCGGCTTCGACACCATCCTGGAATAAAATATCAGCTGTGCTTTTCCCATCAACATCTCTGTTTATAGATGTTGGAGTTGGCCTATTTTCCAGTGTAGTTATCTTTTTCTCTTACTGTGAGTAACTGCATGTGCTCTCTTTCATCCTCTGACTTGGGAGCTGGCTTGGAGCTCGTCTTGTCTTTCCTGGACAGGGCCACCTGTGGAGCTAGTTAACAGTTACCTTTTGTATCTCTGCTTCTTTCTGTTTGTCTGTTTCTGTCTCATTGAACCCGCAGTTGGCCCAGGCAAATGGCAACTCACAATGAGCCTGGTTCTGCTGGAGGTTTCTTCCTGTTAAAAGGGAGTTTCCTCTCGACTGTCGCTACATGCATGCTTGGCGTGAGGGATTGCTGAAGATTCCAGGACAAGATGCAAGAGGAAATCATCATGACAAGCTCGTCCAGGAGGAGCATTTCCTGCGAGTCAATTTGAACCAAAATTATGTAGAATATCGTGGAACTTTTATCAAATGTTTCTTTTCTTTAAGATTAGCAATGCTTCTTTTCCTTTAGATTTATGTGTACATTCTGATAAGCTAAAGTGAGGATTTTTGTCCAGAAGGGGCACTTTGATTTGATTCATTCAAATGTAATGCCTTTCATGAAACTAAAACAAAGGGTAAGAAAATCTATTCTTGTTTTATTTTAATATTGAATTTTTTCAAGTAATACCTGTTATCCACTATCCTATGGGGATACCCTGGGCTTTTGTTGGTACTCAGTATTTTTCATGTTTCACTTCTCTTGAGGGAAATATTTCAATGATGCACTCATTCCAACATTGCAAAACCACATAAATGTTCCAGGGTCTTTTGAATTTACCTTACTTTTTTTTTCACACAAAAAAAATATATAGAACAAAATGTTAATTTTCCGAGTAATACCAACATATTTCTACTTCAAATCTCACAGCAGAATTAAGCCTCTTTTGTGGGATTGTTGTCATGTCACAAGACCAAATTAAAGATGTCATTTGACATAAGTCTGCGTAAGCCTGGTGTTTATCAGTATCCCAAAGGACGGAGCACAAATTGCAGCTTGATCCGCTGTCTCTTGTTATATGTTGAGAGTGAGGGTCCTCCACGATTTGTTCAATCTGCCTTGTGTTTTTTCTAAAGCCTCTAATGGGATAAGCAATTTTCAGGTCAGGGATTTACCAGAAATCAACAAATAATAATACAATAGTGCAAGGCTCTTGTGCTGAGGAGGAGTGTAAGCATTCCCAGATGTTTTCAGGCTGGGTCCTGTTAAAGGTGGATAACGGGGCACAAAGCCTTCATCCATATGTCGAGGTGTGTGCTGAGATGCTTTTTTTGGAGGCTCTAAGTCTGCTTTCTACTAAGACTTAGAAAGCATCTAATCTGCTGACGTGACAGCAGGCTTGAATCGACAATGACCCACCAGTCACCTGCTGCTTTCACCTCATCCTACAGAAACTATGAAAAACCCTGGCCAACAAGTGGCCACTTGGGGGTTTCCATATTTGTCTGCAAGTCATGAAGATTGTTTACAATATTAGCTGATGTCCAAGGCTCTTAGTTGGTTAACACAAAATCCAGTTTTATATTACACAAAATCTAATCTTATATTGCTAGTAATGATGCAGAGTTAAAATGATAAATGTACATGCTCTGTTTCCATGCACATTGTCTCACATTACTCTGTGTATAGCTAAGCTTGCTGGAGGCCAATTTGAACTGCTTCTCTGACTTGCACCTGGCAGCGTGTGCAGCAGTGTGTAAATGAATGGTTTGGCCTAACCTAAAGGGTTTATCTTGGTATGGTTTAAGTAGATTTTGGTGGGTTGAGATAGGGTCAGAAACCAGTTGGCTGAGCCAATTTAAGCACCAGAACCAAGATGCTCTTCCTAGAAGGCAGTATCTTCTAGGTATCAACTCCTCTTTGGATGGCTGTGTTTCTGTACAGAAGGATTTAGCCCATTAAAAGCATAACCAGATGTTTTTTGTGTGCTTGAGTGTTACATGGATTAGAAATGATTGGTTATAATACCCATCCATTTCTTAATGGGCTAGCAAACCTCAAGCCCCACTGGGAGTATCTTAAAAGCTATTTCCATTTCTGTTTTTGTTTTGTTCATATTTGTAGATAAAGAGAAAACAAAACAGAAAAGAAAGATGTTGACTCTGTTATTTGGGAGTCATTAAAAATATTTGCACTATGCAAGCTTAAGAAGTTAAGCACAGATACAACACTGAAAAAACGATGTAGAAATAAGTTAAAATCCTTAAATTGTCTTTACCCTTAATTTGAGTAGGCAAATGAGATAGTTTGCCAATGGCGTGTCTTTACTCCTAAAATAAGATAATTAGATAACATGCACTTGAAATAAGACAATGCAAATGTTTTTTCTTATTTTAAATGTAAATTGTTTTGTTTCATTGGCAAAATGTCTCTTTTACCTCCTCAATCCAAGAACAAATGCACTTATTTTAAGAAAAATGACTTATCTAGATTTAGATTTTTTTCTAGTGCAGAGGTGGGAAGTTTGCATACACTACTCATTTAAACAGTTCATCTTTTCCAGGGTTCAATAGTTATAAAACAACCAACTTTATCTTTATGTAACAAAAATAAGGTCAAGTTAGTATCTATTCAGGATGTCCTATTATACAGATTAATAGGACATCTATTTTCACTCACTAAAAATAAAGATACATAATTTTCTCTCCTGTGTGATGTTAGATAAGACTCTCTTTAGCTCCTGTAATATCAATTACTTCCTCTATTTGGTAAATGCCAGAACAATAAGGTAGAGAATATTTTAGAATTTTTTTTATACTTTGTTAAAAAACAAACAAACAGTAGTTTACATAGGCTTACATTATTTTGGCTTTAAACAATTTGCTGAAGCCCAGAATATTATGAAATAGCTTTGGCAGACAAGGGCAGGCTGCAGCGTGTCATCTGGTCTGCAGAGAAGGTGATTGGCTGCAATCTTGCATCTCTCCAGGATCTGTACGCCTCCAGGACTCTGAGGCATTCAGGGAAGATTGTGGCTGATCCCTGGCACCCCAGCCAAGAACTATTTCAGTCACTTCCCTCTGGCAGGAGGCTGATGTCCATCAAGACCAAAACCTCACACCACAAGAGCAATTTCTTCCCATCCCCTACCAGCATTATCAGCAAGGCCCAGAGACCCCCGTGACACTGACACTGCCTCTCTCCCTCCCCCATTCAGGACCTACAAGCTTCACCAACGTAGCATCTCCAGACCTTCTGCATTACAGTAATGCACAGCCCACTGTGTATATAGTATATAGCTTTATACTATATAATGTATATAGTATAAGGTATGTTTTAAATTGTATATAGCTATAGAGTCAGTATTCTGTATGTATATATATATATATATATATATATATATATATATATATATATATACATATAAGTGTTGCGCCGATGCCATTTTTTGGCCCCGATACCGATACCCGATACCTGGCTGTGCAGTATAGGCCGATACCGATACCATTATAATGTAAAATAATTGCCATCATGGCTTTGTCAAGCTGCTGCCTACCTTTGTGAAGCAGGAAAAAATCTAATATGAAGTGAATCCATTAGAACTTTTTAATAAAAAGTTCTACAGGATAATACAAATAAAAAATTTTTATTGCCTACCTGGAGTGGGCGACAATAGTTGAATAAACTTATGGCTCTCAAAATGGTATCTGTGCTCTATTGGTTGGTACTTGCCGATACCTATACCACCATTTTAGGGCAGTATCGGCGCCCCAGTATCGGTGCAACACTAATATATATATATATATATATATATATATATATATATATATATATATATATATATATATATATATATATATATATATATATATATATAGTGCATTGAAGTGCAGTGATTGTAACCTCCTGATTTAATAATTATTGGTTAATTAATGTGTAACATTTGACTTAAATGGATGCAAGCCTTGTTTGATTTCATGTGAAAAGAAAAGCAAACCTCTACAAGTCTCATTTGAGTACATTTTCTAAATAAGTGAAGTTGCCATGTTCCCTTTTATGAAACCCAACATCATGGGACTGTCTGTTCAATAGACAGACTGTATTGTATAGACTGTGTCCATAAATCTCGGAAAAAACAACCAAACTGCCTGGAAAGATTCTGGCAGAGGTTAGTTATCAACAGTGATAAAGTTGTGAAATATTTGAAGAAGGGCGCTTGCAACCCTGAGAATACCCTCCTTACTTCAAAATGCATGAGTACTCTTTCAGTAACATGTGGTTTATATGCAGGATGGACTGTTGTTTTTTTATAAAATAGATGGCATGATGATAGCATTAGCCCGGAAGTTCAAGCTTCGGTACTAATAGGTCTTCCAAATGGATTGTTACCCCAACCTGAAGGCTGAAGTAAATGGTTTGGAATATTTATTACTCTGTTCAATGTTATATATCTATGCAAGTGTCCTTGTTTCCCTGTAAGTTTTTTTTTATTTTATTTTATTAAATGATTGAAACTCACCTTGTTTCATCCTGGTATCAATCTGCACTTTGGTCATGAGCACCAACCTTTAACAGCTGGTCCTCTTCTGCGTGACAGTCATTACATCAGTATCTCAGCAAATTAGACTAAACATGCTCCTACAGTTTAGTGTGAAGGTTTACCTGCTAGCAGTTAGGGGTAATTGACTTATCAAAATTACCTTAAGAGCTGGGCTCCACTGCCTGGGTCGACCCCCTGGTTGAACGTCTGAACTCTTGCTGCACCTCTTAAACCCTCTGTCTGGTCGTATCTTCCTCTGGGTCACCTACATGAACTGTAATGTTGTTTTGTTGTAAATCTAGCCCACTGGAGGCTCCCACCACCCTGCGGGAGTTGGTTTTTGCTTTCCGATTCTGGACCTCCTTGCAAGGCCCCCTCGAACTCCCAAGTTTCGCTTTTTGTTTTGGACATTTCGGTTTTCTTGTACTCTTGATTTGGTTTTCTGGGATCAACTTTTGGGTTTGGGTCTGTCAGAATCTGCATGTTAGATTATGGTTTTGATTTGGTTCCCATTTTTTCAGTCGCTTCCTTTTCTTCTGCTCAAATGTTATTACTTTTGTAATTTTGTGTTTGCTATATTTGTGCTTTAAATCTCTCAGGTGTTCTCTTTTTATGTTTTGAATGGTTTCTGTTTGTCTCCTTTTTCCTCTTTAAACCTGTTTAAATAACTTCTAGAACTGGATTAATCAATTAGTAGATCCCATTTAGCCGTGCCTTTGCATTTTCACCTCTTGTTTGCACCCGTTTTGCTCCCTACCTAGGCCTTCAGTTTGTACTCAGTTGAAATTAGTTACTCTGTTCAGTTTCATTTTTCTGTCCGTTTCTTTGTTACCCTTTAGATTTTCATTATTATTATTTTATTAAATCATTAAAACTCCCCTTGCTTCAACCTGGCACCAATCTGCACTCTGATACCGAACAGCAACCTTTGACAGCTGGTTCCTTTTTGCGTGACAGTCATTACATCAGCATCTTAGCAAATGAGACTACCGGTACACATGTTTAGTGTGAAGGTTCACCTGCTGGTAGGTAAAGGTAATTAAATTATCAAAATTAGCTTAAGAGCTGCTGTGTGTTTTTTGGTTCCATCTGACAGGTTCTGATTGTCTTAACTTGAAATAAATGCCACTGCACTGAAAATGCTTTGTTCCTAGCATCATTGAAATCTAGGTTGTTACATACATATAACTGACTAGTTCTGAAATGACAGAAAAAAATTAAACAGAGAACAAGGGATGATTTTTCCTTTCTTGATTTTCTCTGAGTATGGTGTGGAAGGCTGTGGGCTGATTTTTGTTTGGCACCATTAAAGGCACTTAAGGTTTCTTTAAAGAAGAGGAGGAAACATATAAAAAACTTCATCCAAGGAACTACATTAAACATCCAGCTTCACAGAATCTATGAAATACAATTTTAATGAGCACAGATAATAGGGATTAAAATGATCATTAAGCTTTAGCCTTTACTGATATACAATTATCAAAGAGCACTGTACACCTCCACCAGCTCTAATATCTGGTAGTGAAATCCATTCCTGAAGGGTTGCTGCTGTCGTTTTTGTTTTATGCTTTGAAAATAAGTCACGAACTATTTATTATAAATGGCCCAAAATTTTAAAATATTACCTCAGCTTTTGGACTCTCTTTGTTAGTACAGATAGTCAAAAGTGGGTGTTATTGATAAGGTGTTGAGGTTGGCACAGATTCAGTCAGATTCTTAATGCTGCGATGTAGTTAAAAAGCCAAACCTAAAGCAAATTAAGAGATAATTATGCATCAAGACTATCTGTAGACAATTGAATTGTCAACAGTAGGAAAATATCTTTATGGCCTTTTTTGAATCATTATTAAAAATTTTTAACTATACAGCTAGGTTCCTTCAAGGCAGGAGCATCTATAGGGAAGAGGCATAGACTGAAGCAGTTTGATAAGAAAGGTGTATAACAAGGTAAAATATTCATAACATTGGGCCTGATGGAACAGCATTTTAATTTTCAAGTTGTATATTTCTCTTATTTTTTTCCTCCCAGAGTTGGCTCCTACAAATGTTTCACATCAGATTCAACAAACGTGTTACCTTCATAAATGTGATGCAATCCACCTGTGCACGAGTGAACACCTTCAAGACAATTAAAAGGGGCCTTAATCGTTCTCAGATCAACTACCAGTTCCTTGGTCTTTGCCACGTTGAGCTGCAGATGGTTCTGCTCACACCAGTTGTCCACCACACCCCCTGTACTTCATCTCCTTACCATTCTTGATACGTCCAATGTCCTACTGCAGAGCTGACAGAAAAATTCTGAAGGTGGTAGGTCTCTATGCAGTAGCTGAAGTCCGGGGTGTAAAGGGTGAAGAGGAAAGGCGAGAAGACAGTCCCCCTGTGGGGTCCCGGTGCTGCTGATCACCTTTTCTGACTTGCTGTGCTTCAGGCGCACATACTGGTGTCTGCCAGTGAGGTAATCCACAATCCAGAACACAATGGGGGCATCCACCTGCATTGCTTTTAGTTTCTCAACCAGTAGAGCCGGCCTGATGGTGTTGAATGCACTGGAGAGGTCAAAGAAAATGACTCTCACAATGCTCGCTGGCTTGTCCAGGTGGGTGTCGATCCAGTTGACCAGGTAGTTGATGGCATCCTCAACTCCTAGTCAGGGCTGGTAGCTGAACTGGAGGGGTCCAGAAGTGGGCAGGAAGCTGCTCCAGGATGAGTCTCTCCAGGGTCTATCATGATGTGTGATGTCTGTTTAAAGCCAGCTTCAAACAGACATCAATTAAATTGACATTTAATACTGACATTAACATTTTAATACTGTTCTCTCTGACACATAAACATAGAAATATTACAAAGAAACTCTAATTTGACAAATTCGGACAATCCCAAACATTCCACATTTAACAAAGCCAAAGGGAAAATATGAAGCAGAAGTGGGAGATGAGGAGCCAACAAGTCAGCTCTATGGCTGTGTTTGAACATCTTTCCTAACTCCTAGATCACTCGATCACTATATAGGGCTACATATACAGTGGACTTCATAGTGAACTCAGTTAAATGACTATTCAGACAGATAATCACTACTCTTTGCTCCCAGAAGGTCACGTGACTCCACCTCCCTGTACAGTGCATGCTCCATCTTTGTTGTTTGCCAGCACTGTCGCTACCAGACAGTAGGCTGCTGTCACAAGAAACCCCCTAAAGCTTTGCGAGGAGAACTCTTGCAAAGCATTCTGGGATATATCTGCTAAACTAGTGACCATGGATGATCCCTATCTTTCAAGGTGCATTGTGGTCATCCACTAGACAATCAGACATTCATTTAAAATGGTGAACCACTATATAGTGATTGGGGCAGACGTTCAGACACAGCATATGTCATGTATTTGTTCTACCCAGCCACTGAATCAGATAGGTCCAATCTGCACAATTTAATTAACTGTGCAGATTGGATTCACCTGGTTCAGTTGCTGGGCAGAACAAAAACATGACAAAGAGATGACTTGATGGCTCCAAATCTCCCACCTCTGCTATGAGGTGAACTGCATGCATGTTTTACTGTTAGAAAAGATTCAAGCAGCAACACATTGCAGAACCTCCTTTCTGAACTTCCTATCTATTTTCTATTCCATGTGCTGTTTCAATAGTAGCTTTATCCCACATAGAGCTAACTGACTGTTCTTTCTGTAATGATTCAGAACAGAGAACTCAGAATTCAGGCATGAACGACAGTGGATAACTTAAAAAAACATTTAAAATGACAGGCTGTGGATCTGTGGTATCAGCAGCTAGGGCGTCTAGGCAGGAACATCTACAGGAGAGAAACAAAGGATAGTGACCACGATATTCTGACAGAGGATGATTATGAACGTGTGAATCCAGGGGCGTTGTTAGGCACAAAGCTTTACTGGGGCACTGGCCCCCTACCGCATATGCCCCTCCTTCCATACACAAATACAGACAAGCACACTGCTCCACCCTGATACATTCCTACCAAAATTACCAGTTAAGATATTAATGAGTGTAAGAGCATATTTGTTTTAACAAACATGAACATTTTCAACATTGCAGCTATAAAAAATAAGACATCACCAACTTTGACAAATAAAAAGTTTCCTTATACACATTCTGAAGTAATCATTAATTCCTAGGTTTCAGAGTTTTAGTTCAGGGGAAAGTTTAACTCAACCTGAACTAAGTTTTTCTTTTATTTATTTAGCATTAAAGTGTACCTCCTATTTTTCATTTTTGCAAAGTGGTCAATCACTTGACTGTGACTCAGCTTAGAAAGTTCTTCCTTTTCAACTGATAAAATAGCAAGATGATGGAGCCTTGTCTTGTCCCATTGTGCACCTCAGCCAAGTGTGGAGCCTTCTCAACACACTGAATGACCTTTCACAACTCCAGCTGTAGACTGGGATGGTGAGGAAGATCTGGATGACCTGCGTTAGTGTTGGGAACATGATGTTATCAAGCAAGTTGAAAACAGACTGCATATCCTTGATGACAAGGCTTTCTTTTTCAATCAGGAAAAGTTTTCAAACCATTAATTAATTAACTTTTTTTACTCCAAAATTGTGCTGGGGATAGTGGGACAACTTCACTTCTCCCTTTCCTTTCCTACTCCAGCACCTTCATTCTCATTCTCTACAGCAAACATTAAAAAACATAAATTTATAATTATGTAAATATCAATCATATTGCTTATAACGTTCCTAATGTAACTGGTTAGCTTAAATCACCAATTCATCACGGGACCTTACCTCCCTCTCTCTCATCTTGTTTGCTGCTTCCCTGTCTCATGTGAGGAATTTCCTGATATCCATCTACAAACCAGTGCAGTAATTTTCAGTTAGTAGCCTATAAATCAAGTGGTATCTCTGGGAAAATAATAAAATTGACAGGTAAGAAATGTTACCAGGACTAAAAATGCGTCGTGGCCGCACAGTGTCCCATCCAACTCAGTTGAGAGCAGCGTGTAAGTTTACCGGCAGTTCATGCAGTGACATGCGCTGACGTGGGGGCGCTAATACATCCTCAATTTGGTGTTAACAACACACTTGCCATGCATTTGAGAAGAAATATACATCTCCTCCCGTTGGAATTATCTAAATTGATGCATTAAAAAAAAAGTATTACTTTTGCAAATATTCATGAGATTTATACTGGGGCACAGCTCATTTATACTGGGGCACGTGCCCCAGTAAATGCGGTCTGGCAACGCCAATGTGTGAATCACTAACCAGGTTTAACAGTTCAGACCGAGCCCAGAGAACGAGGATGATTCCAGCCTGTCAGCTGACTAGACGTAGCAGGCACTGCCAAAGAGTTCCAGAAGCTGAAGTCTAGACGGCTGCAGAACTGGCAAGAGATTAGATCTAAGCAGATGAAGGAAGGCAGAATAATTCACAGGGCAAAGTCAAGGTTCATTCCACAGTAGAATCCAACAGGAGTCCGAAGACAGGTCAGGCAAACAGATCAGACAGGGCCAGGCAAGCTCAAAAGTCAGAATACAGAAACAGGTCAGGATCAGGCAAACAGAACACTATTAGTAATGCCCGAAAACTCTCTATAACAAAGGCTCAAGAACAATCTGGCACTGATGGCTGGGACCAAGGAGTTTATATAGAAGCACATTCAAGCGGATCAGATGAGCAGTGATGAGAAACAGGGCAGAGCTAGACAGATGAATAAAATGAGCAATCAAGTGGGCCATCAGTGCCAAATTCATGACACTTTCTTTTGACAAAATAACATCAAATCAAACCAGTGTCCTCTGGATACAGTAGATATAGTGAATGCTAGTTCTATCATTGACAAATAACAATGTAATTTAAAATTGCAGAGTTGCATAATATATGACAAAATAGCCTAATAAAAGGGAAAATTGCTTTTAAGTAACAACAATGTGGTCATTTAGTGAAAAAAATAGGTTTGGTAACAGCTGGCTCATTGTGAGAGAATCCTACGTCAAGTCTAGAGAATAGAGAGGAGAAAAATGGTGAATGCGAAATTTATCCTTAATCACTCATATCTAAGAATTAATTAATTTGTACAATGCTTCTTGCATGAGGCACAATGTTTGCTCTGCTCTTAGAGAGATCCATGCCTTCCTTCTCAGAGGTGCTGACTGGCAGAATTTCTGGCACAGTTATAAAAGATGATGCAACAGAATCAGATATAGAAAAAGTTTTTGTCTTCTGCTGTAAAAAAAAAGATAAGATAAAAATCTAATAATTCCAAAGGTTTGAGGAAGCAGGTTAAATCTGACTTTTAGGCAACAAAAAGGTCAGAGTCAGCACATCTACCTGATCTTACCATGTTAAACAGCTTGAACAGTTTATAGAAAACCAAATCCAGCAAGAGCCAGTCAAAACAAAGAGCTACAATTGTGTTTATGTGTGTGGTGGTGGTGGGGGAGTTGGGGTGGTGGTGTGTGAGTCAATGACGGCCATCTTACGGTCACATGAATTTACCCTCCCTGACTTCCCTCCTTCCCCACTAAGCTGACACCGCGCATTTACACGTTAGCTGCTTTTACCCCTAATAGGATCAGCTGGACTTACCTTTGTCATCTGATAAAACTAAGCAGCTTGACAACTACACTGGTCCTTCTTAACCAATTTATGCTCAATTAAGATAACAGGGAAACCTTGAAAGGACAAAAATGTTTTCAAGTAAAATCATTTGAGTACAACATCACAGTGCCCTGCAGAACTGTTGAAAGATGTTTATTCAGGGCTCATATCAGGGGAGCAGTAGACCAAATTGTTAATATCTATATATCAGATTTTCCCTTAAATTATGTGATTGAGGTTTATTAATTTTTAAAGTTATATTTCAGGCATGTGATCATCAGTTTATGTCACAGTTTCTCTCCCTGCATTTGATCTTTCTTGTAAATTGCACCAGTGCCTCTGGTTACTCTGACTTTCTCTTGCAACTAAAGCACACAATTTAGAGTAACTTTATAGTATAACCTGGAGGTACTAAATGTCCTTTTATAATGAATTTTATCAGTTAAATGGCAATAAACTTGAGCTGACTTTGGAGCTTGTTTGCAGCAGCTCCCTGTTTTTGTCTTTGCGTGAGCTCCTCATGAAAACAGACATGTTCTTTGTCAAAATCTGCAGCCTAAAATTAACCACAAAGCTCCACCACTGTGTGGGTAAGAGATTTTAGGTGTGTTATCCGTGCCGGGGGGCAAATTTAGCATTGACCTGCCAAAGCATCCTGCAGAGAGGACTAAAGAGGTTTGAAACTCTCCCCCCTCTCTCCAGCCCAACGGTTGTTTTTGTGCAGTCTTTCTTCTCCACTCACTGCCGACCTTCAAAGTAAGTAACTCATAAAATGTTATAGATTAAATGCAATTTTCATACATATAATATATTTTCAAAATTCTCTCTCATTGTCCTGGATAATAGTTTGGAGGTCTGGGGATGTGGAGGCGAAATGACACTTGGCTAGCTTTTTTTCTGAGAGGTACTTTTGTCCTACACACTTCAGATTCACTTATAAGGTTCCCATATAATATTTTTATAGGTTTAACCCAGTTAATCTGTCTGTATAGATGTAAACTGTAAAAGGTTAACATACATGTGGCATAGTTTATATGGGACTGATCATTTCTTTTATTCACTCTTTCATAGTTTTACCAGCTGGTTGCTAATTCTATACCAAAATTGGTGGCTGTTGCTCTTTTGGAGATTTCATTTACTTTTTCAGCTTTATTTATTTATTTTTAAGTGGCATGATCTGCAGCTTACAGAAAAATTATGGCTGGTCTGGTTCCCTCATAGTGTCATAGACGGATTTCCTCTACACTAATCATACATCCCCTCCTCTGCAAAGTGACTCTTTTTAAGCTTTAAGAGCAGCGAACATTACAGAACACTATTTTAGCTGCATGCACCTTGTACCGGTACGTAACTGTGAGATGCACCTGCAACTTTACAATAATTTATGTGTGGTGTGTGTATTTGTATTTGTACATGTTTGTAAGCAAAGGCTTCCCTCGAGTTTAAGTTGTGTATTATTATGTACAATTTGAGCCTATTTTATTGCTTATGTGAAGACTATTTCCCAGGAAGCAGAATTTTTTGGTGTGATGAGTTAGTGTAATTGATCTTGAAAATGTTGCTTTTTGCTGATTCGATTGGGCAGACGTTCACCTTGATAAAATACAGATGTTCACAGAGTGTGCTCAAGTATGTGAAAAATCTTGACTGTGTGGAAGATATTTTGTGTCCCATTAATTTGTGAGACAGAAGGGTGCACCTCAACTTTTGGTCATGATTTGCCAGCTGGTTGGGACATTGAGATCAGTTGGGAACGTGGGAAATGCACAGGTAAAAAAATTTAAGCTTTTTTTCAGATATTTCCAAATTAAAAACTAATTCTAAACTAGGTTTGTGAACTTTTGATGTATTAAAAACCAAAAAACTTAAATATGCAGAGTAAATTTTGCTGCAGGCTTTTTGAAAACTGCATGGGAGATAGATATGGGTAAACAGATGGAAAATTCGATTTAGGAGGACAGGTACGGCAGAATTTGATCACGTCCGATAATGTGTGGCATCAGTTAATTCAATTCAAGATGTTTCCTTGCCTGGAATATCAAAACACCCAGACTTCAAGAATGTCTTCTTCTTCTTCTTCTTCTTCTTCTTCTTCTTCTTCTTCTTCTTCTTCTTCTTCTTCTTCTTCTTCTTCTTCTTCTTCTTCTTCTTCTTCTTCTTCTTCTTCTTCTTCTTCTTCTTCTTCTTCTTCTTCTTCTTCTTCTTCTTCTTCTTCTTCTTCTTCTTCTTCTTCTTCTTCTTCTTCTTCTTCTTCTTCTTCTTCTTCTTCTTCTTCTTCTTCTTCTTCTTCTTCTTCTTCTTCTTCTTCTTCTTCTTCTTCTTCTTCTTCTTCTTCTTCTTCTTCTTCTTCTTCTTCTTCTTCTTCTTCTTCTTCTTCTTCTTCTTCTTCTTCTTCTTCTTCTTCTTCTTCTTCTTCTTCTTCTTCTTCTTCTTCTTCTTCTTCTTCTTCTTCTTCTTCTTCTTCTTCTTCTTCTTCTTCTTCTTCTTCTTCTTCTTCTTCTTCTTCTTCTTCTTCTTCTTCTTCTTCTTCTTCTTCTTCTTCTTCTTCTTCTTCTTCTTCTTCTTCTTCTTCTTCTTCTTCTTCTTCTTCTTCTTCTTCTTCTTCTTCTTCTTCTTCTTCTTCTTCTTCTTCTCATTTTTAGACAATCGTATTTAGTATAATCCCTTTATAATTTCATTTAAGTTTCCATTGAAGATGTATGATTTGGGGTGTGTCCACTACTGCTTATATCCCCCTTATTGGTCCACCTCTGTAAGTCATATATGTTTTTTTCAAAAACCAAACTTTAGTGAATGTTTTCAGTTGTCTCCTTCCAGGAAAAGAATCTGGTTTAAACAGAGCTCTTTGTGTCTTCCTATATTGAGTTGACATGATTTCTTATAGCCTCCTGGTTTCCCTGTTTCATTCCACTCCATACACCAGCATATTTAACTGGTTTATGGTTGTTGCTGGTAAAATGTGTAATTTACTCAACAATACCTAGTGGATCAGCTTTATCTGACTCCCCTGCCATTAGGCTACTCTCAGACAGGGATGGAACAAGGGATATCTCACTATCATGAGAGATCACTCATCCAGCCAATAAGCTGTTTAACCTACCGCCATCTGGAAGTGGATACCTTTTTAACGAATCAAGAACAACCTGATTTTGCAAGAGATTTATTCCTCCAGCGTTACCACTGAGGAAGCTCTGCTGACCCATTTCTTTTAATAAATATTTTTTCTAAATTTGATAAATGGTGTTGGAATTAGCAAATGTATGGTATTTTTTTTCTCCTCCTTCCCAAGACAGGCATACTTTAAACACATTTCACAGTTGAAAGCCTCATAGGCAAGGTACCTGGTTTTCTTTTAAGACCTCTATTTTTTTATTTATAGGGATATTTTGGTAAATGTATCAACAGGCATCATAATTCTCAGTTTCTGATGCATTTAATCCTCGCAGGGTTACAATGGGGCTGTCGGTTGTCTCTAGTGGTCATCAGGTGAGAGGCAGGTTGTACATCCTGGACAAGTAACCAGTCAATCCCAGGTCAAAACCACCACAGAGTCAAAAACACTCCTAAATCCCACTTTATAAGAGGATAAGTATCAAGCTTCTTTCTGAAGACATTCATTTAACTGAAAGGTTGGAATAAATAGTGTAGCATTCAAATAAAGTTAGGCTAATATGATCTTAATTCATTAAATATATATACACCCCACAACTGCCCTGCCTATACTGTTATTGTTTTTATGGTTGCAGTTGTTCTGCAAGTGGAAATCATCTTTTCACATTAAAGGTATTCTTTGCATTTCTCTACTATTACAATTTTACTCTGCCTGACTGCAGTGGACTCTTCTTAAAGTAAATTTACTAAATGATTTCAGATGCATACCTGACTCTGATATAGAGCTCTAAAATTACCGTTTGAATACGAAACTTTTGACACTGGAGTTCTTGGTTTATTCATGGCTCACTGCATTATGGTTCAGATACATGATATCTACCTTGCCATATTCTGATCCAGCTGCTGCAGCTGAGGGGCCTTCAGTGTTTTTTGGATAACAGGTTATTTTCCCAGTGCAATCTAGAGTGGAACGTCTCATGAATGAAGAGCTCAAGAAGAAGGTTGCTAATCAAACAAGAAAACACTCTCCTTTTTGGTGACCACATGGTTTGCATTGCCTAACCCTTCAGAAAAAAAAAATGCTAACAGCTCCAGAGCATCATACTGAAGCAGTGGATTAGTCGGCTTGCAGCATGAAGCATTGTAATGTCCTTTGTTAGGATCCTATCTATGATTCTTTCTGCATAGTATGTATTTACTCCCTCTGCATATGCAGGTTTTCTCCAGGTACACCAGTACAGTCCAAACTGGTTAATTAGTTACTTTTTATCATACTTAGGTATTAATGTGTGCCTGATTTTTTTTTGTCTTTCCTCCCTGTAATACCCTGTGGTGGACTGGCAACCTGTCCAGGGTGTAACTAACTCTCACTGTCAAGATACCCAGACTAGACGATGGATGGATGGATGGATGGATGGATGGATGGATGGATGGATGGATGGATGGATGGATGGATGGATGGATGGATGGATGGATGGATGGATGGATGAAATGAATTATCATTGGAAATTATCTGGTATTTTAGTGAAATAAAATACATATATAACTGATAATAGTTCTTTCTGTCTTTGCATGTTTGGAGGCAAGATAAGGGTTTGTCCTTATTAAGCATAACTCATCACAGTTATTCTAATGTCTTTCATTATTACCCTGACAATACGTCAATTTATGCTTTTACAAAAAAAATGAACTTATATGATTCGCTTCATTGGCATGTTCTCATGTCTATCTCTTTTTGTAGAGTAGTTAAATAATGATGGTGTAACTCTTTTTCATTCCAACAGTTTAAACATCAGCCAAACAGGAAACCTTTACAAAATGTTAAGAAATGACAGAAATAATAATAAAAAATTTTTTTGGTTATAATGATCTCAAAAAAATTGTTGTTGAACAAAATGTGTTGATCAATTTGTTAAAATAATAGCTGATTCAGATTTTTATCTTACTGAAAAAATGTGCATAAATCAAAACTTTTTACAACAATTTCAAATTTTGTTGCTATAATAAAAGATGGATTGATAGGTTGGTTTTTACTACTCTTTATCGGGGTTGCCAATAATTGCAAACAAAGAATTTTCAACTCTCAAATAACTTTATGACTAACTTTTATTTTTACAGCTTAATAGACACACTTGTTTCTGTGTAGATTAATTCTTTTTTTAGAGCAGCAATAAACCAAGTTTACTGACAAGTTATTTTAAAAATGATCCTAATTAAGGTTTTAAGCTTGAATAATATGAGTTTATTTCTTTGTAACTGTTTCCTTTTATCATATGTTTCTCATTGTTTCCTCTTTCGCTCAGTCCTTCTAAGAGTGGGTGTGCTTAGTGAAAGCTTAATAATTTTTTTTCTTTCTGAAACAATAAGATTATATCAATGAAAGGTTTTTATTAGGCTAGCCTTGGTGTTAGTGTAATTTTCTAAAGGACATTGACAGAAGTTAGTTGAGCAGAAAACCGCTGCCAATCACTCTTAAAGAGGAAGGATTGCAATAAACAAGCCTGTCCTAATCCTTTGGTTTCACCTCCTACGCCTCCTCAGCTTTGTCCACCTCTCCCTCCCGGTCTCACTACTCTCCCACTCTGCTCTCCGAGCTGGAGTCGATGCTGCTAAACTCAGCCACTGAACACGCTGATTCTATAGGTTGGCCCTTATTGAGAAGTTCCTGTCTGGACCATTTATGGCACATTGGCTGAATTACATAGAGGAATGCACATCAGTTAACAGGCTGGACTGAGAGAAACTACAGGAGGAGCAAAAAAAAAAAAAACAGATTTTGGAAAAGTGAAGTTGGAGTCTGAGAGGAGCAGGTGGACCTCTGGCATTGGTAGCTTCAGCCTTGTTTTTCCTTCCAACAGGTAGGCACAGCCACAAAGTTTACAGGTGACTAATCACTTCTGGTTCTGGTTTCAGTATACTTACCAAATATTTAAACAAAAGTAATAAGGTTCCCTTTTACATGCATTAATTTTGAACTATGTTTTTTTATGACAGACATTATGCTTTTCCATTTATAGTATTTAAAGTTTTCCTCATCTATGTAAGATGTGTAAAAAAAAACATAAAGATAAACATTACATTAAAAAATTTTCTTAAGATTAAAAAAAATTCCCTTTGATATGAAACAAACATATTTATTAGGCTTTGTGAAAATAAATGTAAAACCTGGGTCTTTATTAGATGGAATATCCTTTAATATTTATCATCAATGCTGTATTTCTATCAATTAGCAAACCTCGAATCTCAAATAAATACTCTTAATGAAAATCATTTATTAAAAAAACTGTTATAGCAAAATTCAAATATGTAATAAATAAATAAAAATATTTGTGAATATGTAAATATGCCAATAATTCATTCATTTACACGTATACTGAATTAGTCATGAAAAACCATAGGCAAAAATATGTCATTATATCTTTTTGAGTGTTTATATACCCATCTCATGCTTCATTTATTGCACTACCATGATAAAAAACTATTGAATTTGTTCCTGTGGCTTGAATAGATAATAACAAATGAGGATTGGTTAATCTGCACAGTGAGAGCAGTTTAAACTGATTTTCCTTCCCTCCAAACAACTAATGTGGAAGGCCAGCCGATAAAGTAAGCTTAGGATGCTCTCTCTGCAGTTTAGCGCAGTTGGATACATTGCAAAATTACTGTAAATGCTTTGCAAGCGACATAAATATTTATTTATGAGAAAACGATTTTGATTTATCAAATTTTAGGAATTTGTTTTTTGTTATTTATTGTAAAATAACATAAAATTTTTAAATATCTGCATTACAAATCTAGTGTAAAACCCTTTGCATTAGATCTATAGAATGTTTGACCTACGAAGATTTTTTCTAAGTTATAAATTCAACCTAAAAATAATATATAAAGAGAAATGTAGAGTAGAGTTTTCTTAGCTAATGTTTGCATATTGGACCTATATTCCTGTAAGTTAACTGCCTTTATAGATACCCGAAGGAACTTTGATTATAAGGTCAGACCCATATGGTCTCTGACTCTGACTTAGTTGTACATCTTGAACTGAGTTTCCCAAAATCTATATAAGACTAAGTTAAGCTTGACCTACATTGCCCAACTGGCTTTAGAGATATGGGTCATATTATGTCAACTCATTTGGGTCCCAATCTTATGTGTGTTTTGAGTCTAAGCCCATTCCAGATGGAACAAAATCCATACAGAGGTACATCTAAACATATTGGCTGGGCAGTGACCTCCCCCAGTTCCTCACCCTCACCTCTCTGCTCACCACTCTATCCAGGTGACTGACCCAAACATTCGGATGCATTTATCTCTGGATACCATGAGCATGGTGGACGACAGCTGCCTCTCGCCCAGCAACTTTCACGAAATGGGGAAAGGCGGGGGCACCGCAGTCGGGGGCCGCGTCCACAGCATTGATGTCATCCTGGGCTTCAATAAAGACCAGGACCCCTTGCTAAGTCCTGCTGGGCCCACTGGGCCCCAGAAGATGGGTATAGATGGGCTGGGAGAACATATGAAGCAGCAGGAACCCTTGTCTCACCCATCCTACAGCGGACACCTTTCATCTGTAAGAAACAGCAGCACGCAGCAGTACCAGGGTGAGTGAAGACAAAGATTAGAAGCACTTTCATCATATTACAAGGAGTGTGAATGAATTGCTTTGGATCCAAATCACTTTTATATATTTTTGAATTATTTTTTTATTTGTTGCAAAACTATTTTATATCTATTAAATATTGTTGGCAGAGTTGGCTTGAGAAGAAATTTAAGATTTTAACCCTTTAAAATCAAGTGTATCATATTTGATGCAGGAGTATCAAAATATCGGCATTGTGATATTTTTGTTCTTGAAAACCCTGAATGACACAATTAAACACAAGTAAGGGTCTAATTGTGTCTGATAAAAAATAATACAGAAATGACTAATATGTCATAAATTATGTAAATAAATCATCTAATTTGACTAATACAAAAATTATGTTTTTGAATTTTTTCTTCAGAAAGTTCAATTGCATTTCTAACAAATAAAAATGGAATCTTCTGAAAAATATTTTATGTTCCAGGGCTTTAAAAAATAAAAGTAAATTATATATATATTTAGCACTTTAGAAACATAGTAAATCACAAAACTATTTGTAAGCTTTAAATTGGAAACCCAACATTTCAAATGTATCCCAGATTTAAGAAATGTTTACAGTACAATAAATAATGCAGTTGACTCAATATATAAATCTAATCATTTATCAAATAAAATATGTATTATTTCACACTGAAGACAATCTGACCATTTGATGCCTTATCTCTGCAGGCATCAAATTAAAATCACTAATCAGAATGTCGCAGAGTGTTACTTGCTGTAGATTCTGTTGCTTTGACTGAACTGAGCAGATAAATCACAACACAAGATGGTGTAGAGAAGGGTTTATGTCCCCAAGACCAATCCCATCTCCATCTCCTTGTGGAATTCCTCCCTAATCTTCTCTTCTCTGCAGATTTGATTGTAGAGCAGTTCATTCTGGTGTTATTGTCATCGTTCAGCCTCAGAATCAAATTTGCTACGTTTTAATCTGAAGCTATTTTCACATGTGGGATCAGGCAGGTGGTTGGTGGTAGAAACAAGCACGATAGAACCCTCTTCATCACAGAGATTATTAGTTGCTTTATTTTTATCAAACTGACATGCATCGACAGAAGTGACATCACTCCCATTATGTCTATGTTTCTTGTGAAGTTGGTCCAGATCCTCCTGAATGAGTTCTGCAGGTTTTTTATACTGCTTGGTGTCACTTCGGCTCTGCTCTCAGAGTGGAGATGTTTTTCCTGGCTGAGAAACAGTGGGGAGGCTTCAGACCAGTGGCTGTGATGGGCTGACAGGCCAAGAGCTGGTCACTGAACCAGACCTGACCTCTACCTTTGTCAGCTTCTAGCCTTTGTCATGGCTCCTTAATGAGAGGTGGATAAATTAACCCCACAAATCCTGCTTTGCCTCTGCTGCTGCTGCTCCTGTTTGTCAGGGCAAAGACCACGGCGACCTGCCTTTTATCCTCGTCAATACATCCTCTTAACAAAAAAAAAAAAACACTTCATTGGGAATTGTGTACAGTCTGTTCTTTTAATGAAGCTCAGATTATAAAATGACTTTTGGTTACTAAACTGATTACTTACTTTCAAACTTCAGTAACCTTTATTTTACCGAAAACCAAATAAGTAAAAAAAAAAAAAACATAGTGTTAATAAAAATGTGACAAACTAAACATGCACTAAAGATCATCACATCAGAATACAATTTACTTTAGCTTTATTGGTTTATTAATGAAGGTACACCTTATGCATCAGTTCAGTTGTTTTACTGAAACACATTATCATTAAAGAACAGATTAATCATCTCCTTAAACTAGGTTAGACTTGAGCAGAATTAAATGATGCATTAATTAAAGTCAGAATGGAGGCTTTGGTGCCTGGTGCTGATGTTGTCTGCTAAATGGTAAATGTCCTGTACTAATAAAACCTTCTATCTAGTCCAAGGACACCAAATTGTTTGACACGTCGTTCAGTTTTACATTCACATTCCCAGGCTGATGATGGCAAGCTACAATAAAGCAAAAGCCACCCTGGGGCAGACTGACAGAGGCGAGACCGCCGTGCAATA
Organism: Cyprinodon tularosa; assembly: GCF_016077235.1. Lineage (NCBI taxonomy): Eukaryota > Metazoa > Chordata > Actinopteri > Cyprinodontiformes > Cyprinodontidae > Cyprinodon > Cyprinodon tularosa. Next base: position 500,746 of record NW_024038958.1, read on the forward strand.
ATACAGTATTCTGTCTGTTGCGGCATGCCGTTTCTTTAGATACCTAATTTCATGAATTAGTTATCAACCTTGTGAAGCAGATGCTGCCAAAATGTAATTATTTCGTGATACAACGTTAAACATGGAGCTCTTATGCAAAAAGGTCAAATTAACTTTCTTTCTGTGATTGACATTTTATTCAACCTGAGCCAAATGCTGTGCAGCCCTGGGACTAAGGAAAGACATCAACTCCTTGTCGGTCGCTGCCTCACAAAGGCAATTGATCTGATTGGGGGATCACCTTATGTGGTTTTTTTTAAATTTAATTAAGTGACTTACTGGTTAAGCTAGTTAGTCCAACAGCCCACCCCTTACTGTGCCATGGACCTTAATGGGTAAACTTTCTTTTACAGTACATCAATAACCATGTAATAATGGGGTAGTTACACTATATTACTAGGTAACAAGAAAACTTTATTTGGTAATTACCCCAAATTGAGGTTTATAATTTCAAAGTAATTACCTGCATGTATCATTACTATGGAGACTTTTGCTGGGTAATTACCATCAGGTTACCACATAACAGTTTATTTTTTTGGCCGCCACCTACCAATGGCTTACAAAGTAAATTGAAACTTATGATCAGGCAAATAAAGCATTATAACGCTGAAGTTACATATAAATAAGAGTTTAGTTAAGAAGATTGACTTGCCATCTTCTAAGTTTGGTTTTCTCTTATGTCAAGTAATAAACTGCATATTACTGGATAATAACACATTGACTTATTTCTGTCAGTGAAATGACTGCATTACCTGGTAATAAAGGTTTGACATTTAAGAAGTCTGACTTTACCTTGTCTGCCTGGAATTAAAAGTACAGCACAAAATTCTCCATAAAGACTGAAACTCACTGCGGATTCAGACATTTGAATTGAGAAAGCTTCCTGGAGGGGAGGCGAAACATCTTCAGTTCTTGAAAACCAAGTCCAGTGGATTGTTTTTTAAACTTTTATAGAATCTCCATTAAGTTTTTCTTTTTAACCTACTAATATAGGGTAACTTGCTATGTTATTACTATGTTATTAAATGGTTATAGATTTACTGTAAAAGAAAGCATTACCCCTAATGCTTCCAGTCTTTTTATAGCTTAAGGTGATGCATACTGACTGAAGATGATATATATATATATATATATATATATATATATATATATATATATATATATATATATATATATATATATATATATATATATATATATATATATATATATATATATATATATATATATATATATATATATATTCTTTTTATTTTAGTACGCTATGGTGTGATAAATTGGTGACAGAATTGAAACAAAACAGCAAAGTGATGATAAATTTAAGAAACAACAAAGACCAAGAATGTTTTAAGATCTATTTAGGTTCAAGCCATTACTTTTTCCACTCAACAACAGTACTTTATTGTTGGATTTGTTGAGCAAATGTCCACTTTGCTGGAAAGTGTACATTGCAACTTTAACTCAAGAGTACATTAGCTTATTTCAATTTAATCCTTTGGCAAACTCATGGCATGTACTTTGATTACCTCTAAAAGTATGTAATGAACAAAGTGACCATTATCTGTCAATCATATTTCCTTTAACCTTAGCAGATTCTGGCCTGTACGGAAACAAGAGCGACGAAGAGCTGAGTGAGCTCAGAAAGAATGTAGATAGCGATGAAGGCAAGTCTCCGGAGCCTTGCAAGGATGATCAACCCAAGAAGAAACACAGACGCAACCGCACAACCTTCACCACCTACCAGCTGCACGAGCTGGAACGCGCCTTTGAGAAGTCCCACTACCCAGATGTCTACAGTCGGGAGGAGCTGGCCTTGAAGGTGAACCTCCCTGAAGTCCGAGTCCAGGTGAGATGGGCTGCTCCAGCTTGACCTGCAGTTAATAGTTTAGTGAGCACAAACACATAGATATGAGATTTTACCAAAGATGTCAAAAGTGTAAATGTTTATTATTAAATTAGAAGTATAAATCCCACTGTTTCAAAACACCTTTGTAGAAGTGGGAGTATTAACTTAAGCTTTTTACTCAAGTAAAAGTGTAAAAGTACCATTTTTAAAACTACTTGAACTGTAAAAGTAAAAGTAATGCAGGAAAAAATTATAAGGACAGATGCTTTACTGCACTACCCAATTAAAGGAACATTTTTCTACAATTCTGGATGATAACTTTGCATCATCTTGAAAATATATTTTGGTGCAGTACCGAGTCCAACCACAAAGAAATTCCTTTTTTTTGGATGAAACAAATTATTTTGTTAGTTTTAAAATAAAAATTAAATAAATAAATAAACATTGACTATAGATATATAGACAAGTGAAGCCTGCACTGCTTCACTGCTTCAGATAATGTTCCGGGTTATTGTGACCTCGTGGATTCATTTAAAATGACCTCTTGGAATGATTTTGGTTTACTGACCACTCCTATGAAGGTTTACCACTGTTCTGTTTATGCTTTCTCCATTTTTGGACATTGGCAAGCATGGCTCATCTATCAGTCCTTTTCTAGACTGATATCAGTCACTTTGTCTCCCACCTTTTCCTGAATGTCTTCAGATCAGGCCATGATCTGTTACTTTATGAGACAGTTTAGCCAAACTTCACTTTTTAGACAGGTTCTGCTAATGTAATTACTTAATTGTGCAGGTGAGCCTAGTAAAAGTGAAATCAACATTTGCAGTTATTTCCATTACTAAATGAAATACTCAACTAGAAACTGCAATAACTAAATTATCACTAGCTTTAATTTATTTTTGATTACAATCAACTGTTTCTCTTGTAGGTCTGGTTTCAGAACCGCAGAGCTAAATGGCGTCGGCAGGAAAAGATGGACGCAAGCACCATGAAGCTTCACGACTCCCCTATGCTCTCCTTCAATCGCCAGGCTCCAGTTCACACCAGCATGGGCCAAATAACCAACTCCCTCCCTTTGGATCCTTGGCTCACCTCTCCCCTGTCCAGTGCCACACCTGTCCAGTGCATCCCAGGCTTCATGGGTCCAGCTCAGGCACTCCAGCCCAGCTATTCCAGTCATGGATTCCTCAACAGCGGACCCCATGCCCCTCACCCACACTCTCACCCTCATCCTCCCACTGGACAGGGGATGCAGAGTATGGCACGTCCACCTTACCAATGTCCAGCCCCATACTCGGAAAAGTTTCCTCTAGAGGACGTAGACCAGCGCAGCTCGAGCATCGCTGCTTTGAGAATGAAAGCCAAGGAACACATCCAATCAATGGACAAGACCTGGCAACCTATGTGACCAGCGCATTTGACAGCCCATGTCAGTGACAATCCTGGGGAAAAGGAGATAATGAAAATCATGCCTGCTCTCACACAACATTAGGATTAAACTGAGCTGTGAAAACTGAAGATCCTTTTTGCTACTTTCTTTTAATCTTTTAATATTCTTCTCTCATCTCCAAGACATAGAGGAGTTCACCACTGTGAGGCTGCATATTTGGTCATCTGTTATTCCTTTAGATCTTTTGTGCCTTGGGTGCCGTAAATGTAGAAACTCCAACTAGGGTCATCGTACCTTGCACCCAAGAAACTATTGGATTTCATTTTTTATTTTTTTTTTAAGTTTATTTAAAGCTCCCAGACCAATTAAGTCATACACTTGAAATTAATTATTATTTACTATTTAGAACTTTGTTTTTTAAAATTTTCTCATTACAGCCTCATTGTTTTCTATCTGACTTTTATGGGCAACACAAAATAGTGTTTGGTTATAAAGTGGAAGGAAATATTATAGTGTTAAATATTTGTTTACACACAGAGAAGAAGAAAAAGAAGAAGTATGGCTTACATTTGCAGCTAAAAGTCCTTTGGAGTATCTCTCCACCAGCTCTGCACCTCTAGGGATTAAATTATTCCCCATTTTCAGCTGAAGCTCATTTAGATTAGATGGGTGCTGGCAGTAACTTAAGCTGTAGATTTTAAGCTGAATTTAGGGACAGACTTCGACTTGGCCATTCTAGCACATTTTTAAGTTGTCTGCAGCCTTTAACAAGTTTTCTTTAAGGATTCCATTACAGTTAGCTCCTTCCATCTTTCTATAAACGGACCAGCTTCTCAGACCCTGCTACAGAATGACATCCCTGCACTATGATGTCACCGCTTAGTTTCACCAATGAGGTGTTCAAGGGAATTTGTAATGTTATTTTTGCCTCTTTATTATTTTTCATCTAGCTGAAGGGTTCAGTTTTATTCCCTCTCAGTGGAGCACCTTCTCTTACATGTATCCTCTATGCTCATTACATGGATTGTGGCCTTGTGATGAGAGATTCTTTAGAACATCCTTCTAATGATTTCCTTTAAACAATAATTTCACCATTTAATCAATTTCATAGAGGCCAGACTTGTGCAGTGTACAACTAATAGTTTTCCTGTCAACAGATTCTGCCACCTGAGCTGTAGATCTCTGTGGCCCCTCCAGAGTGACCATGGCCATCAACATCTCGCCATGAGCTATTTACCTTTGTGCTTAAGCCGTTGAGGCTTTCGCTATTTTGCTGTGTTCACGCCAGGGTTGGATTTGAAACAGCAGGACACCATTTACTTATTTTCTTATTTTTAGAGGATTATGATCAGGGGTATTAGAATTTTTGGTATGTATTATGTACAAATGTATGCCAGAGTTTTCACATTTTGTTTTCTGAAAGGTTAAAGAGAACATGCATCGTTATCTTTCCACTTTATAATTATAAGCTACTTTGTGTTGATCCATCGCTTGAAAATCTGTCAAAATACATTCAAATTTGTGGAGGCACTAAATCAGAATGGTTTGTGTTCTGCTTAGAGCTCGTAGCTCAGATACTGTGAGGTCACTGGAGGAAGAGGTTGCAGAGGACATTTAAAGCTCTATAGGCTTGGGGATGTTATTCAATGTATGAATGGAAACTGTTGCAAAGATTTAAATTTAGTGGAAGAAAATATCAGAGACATGTTGCCATCTTTTTGGACCAGACAATCTAATCCTGGTTATCTTCTGATATACTGCTTTAAATAAGAAAGGGAAATCTGAATCAAACAGGCAAACAAGCAAACCAACTTGTTGTTACTTGAGTGACAGTTTGAATAGAAAACATGTTGATAACTCTATGCTGGTTGGCTGAGCGTACGTGCAGTGTAGCAGAAAGACTCCTATCTGATGCGTCACCCCGCATAGTTTGGTCTTTGTTTGGCACAATTGATCCAAGTGTATCCTCTTTGTCTGGAACTAAAGGGGGAGAAACGGTCTCAGGCTTGGCTAAATGGGCCCATTTTATTATGGAAGTTTCCTTTTTTTCCCCTCCCTGTTGATCAAACGACAAGAAGCATGGATTGTGGGTTACAGTTATTAGGGGCACAGAATCAGCCTTTTACCATCTGTTACACCCTTGAGCACTAATTATCTTCAAGGTAGATTATGTCAGTTGTAAAAATCAATATAAAACTGACAGCTCAGTTTTAATTAGTAGAGTTACTGAAACCTGACAGGTAAAAAAAACTTGACGGAAAAAGAAGGAGAGGAAAAACCATTATTTTACAGTAAAATCTCAGAACCTCTTTTATCTTTCTGTTATTCCATCCTTTCTTGTTGGAATATTTCCTTATACTGCAAACTTTATATAATTCCAATCCTTAGATATTTTGATAAAATGTACTTTTCATGCTGCTCAGAGACAGAAACAGTTTTGAATCTGCTGCTTGTTTTTAGCGCTCATGTTTTCTTTTGTTCCATTGGGTTAGTGGTGTTTTTACAGAGACCGAGGATTACCTTTGCACATTAGAAGGTTTATTTAGGATGCAACAAAAATGTGATTTGGGACCAAGAACAAGCCAAAGTCTAAGTAGTAATTAAAAAAATGCTCTAGAATTTTTTTTTTTTTTTTTTTTTTTTAGTTTTGTGTTATTTTTTTCTATGTGAAAATGTAAAAGATATTGTAATTGTTATAGTTACATTGTTTTGTTCCCTATTAATTATGTCTGGATCATCAATGTTCACATATTGTAAGTGTAATAAAAATATAGTTTGATAGAAAAGTTTATTTGTGCTTTTTCCCTTAGCAGAGCTTTCATGTTGACCTTTCACTACTCCTTCCCACACACCTCTCTGCGACTTAAGAGCAGTCCAAGATTACTACAGTATAATCGTTATCATCTGACATACATTCTTTCTTTTCAGCCAAACGCTTGTGTTCCACGTCCCTCTCTGTCATGTAAGGGCCCTTTTATTCCTCTGCCCCTTCTTTTGCTCCATGGTTTTTTTGGCAGAGGGCCAGCCTGTTAGGAAGATGAGACTTCAATCAATCAGGGCTCCCCAGGGGGGCCTCCGTCCACAAGACCAGGACTCTTTAATTGCCCTTAGGCAGGCAGGTCTGCCGGCAGGGTGAGCCGCTGCTGCACATGTTCACAGAGGGGACCGGTGGCGCTATGCTCACTGTCCCTGTGCAGAGTATGAATCACTTTCCTGAGCAGATGGAGTTCTGAATAGGCCCTAACTTTGAGCAACATATGGATGAACAAGAGGATGCAATGATTTTGACTCGTTATAAAGGAGGTAGATTGTGTTTACTACACTATTTGTTTACTGTCAACCTCTAATTGACAAAATTGTCAAACAGAGCTAGAGATCTTTTAAAATTTGGAATTTTTATGTCAAATTTTGATTAGAAGTGCATCGTTTTTCTCACAGCTATGCAAAGCTCCAGCATCCCTTTCCTCTGATCCTAATAAGATTAACTTTGGATTTTTTTTTATTGTTTGTTTGTTTTCCTAGAAACTGATATTTTACTCCCTGATATCTAATGAATTAGTTGTACAACCTAAGAAATTATGTTTTGATGTGAAAGTCCTGTGATCCACAATAATCTCATCAGCATATTACTGAAGAATGTAATCTAATCCCAAAAGAAGACAGAGAGCTCAACATTAAAACTACAGAAATACTTCAAATACAATTTAAAACTTGCAGTTCTCACAAAATATTTATACCCCTTAAACCTTTCTAGACAAAACTTTAATGTATTCCATTGGAATTCTATGAAAATATGAAATACAAATTTTCTGGCAAAACAGCAAACCTATAAGGATTTGATAATTCATCTAGACTTACAGGGCAGCTAAGGAAAGCATTGGTTAGATAAACAATAAACAGCCCAGAGGTCAATAGTATACTTGGAGGAGCTGCTAAATTCCACCGTTCAGTCAGGAGCATCGGTTAAAATGACAACTATTAGTTATTCTGTCACCAAGGTTCTACTGGGCTTTACAAGTTTTTTAATATATTATTCATTTTTTCATCTCAGAGGTATTTTTCCTAGCCAAAAATAAAAGCAACAATAACAGCCATTTAAAAATGTAAGGGAGCCTGAAGGGAAAACAGTCAAACATTTTAAATCTTAAAAAGAAGATTAGGTTTGAGAAGAGTGTGGAGCTGTAAGAAAAACACACACAGAGCAGAGGAAGAGAGTAGAGGGTAGGGAACTCATTGGAGTTAATGATGTGGAAAATCCCCCAATTAGAGCATTTTCTTGAGCTTCAGGATGAGTTCAAAATTAGGTCTTCTGACAGCTTCGGGATTAGTATCCAGGTTAGGCTGAGTGGACCTGGGTCCAACCGGAAACCTACTATTTGTCTGCTAGGTGAGTGCGATCCAGGACTTTGGGGCAATAATCAGGAGCTGTGGCAATTATGCAATAGGTTATAGGTACAAATAAAAGCATGGAAAAACACTATAGATAAAGAGATTTATTGAAAATAAACTTTTATGTGAACAGTTTAATTACACAAACTCAATACAATGATATACTTTGTCTTCATTAATAAAAAATAATTAATTGTATTATAACAGTTTAATACAGAAAATATATATTTTTTATCTGTCCTTTCATTTTTCTACATTCATTCTGTTTAGAAAAACAAGTAAGCATCTGTTTGACCAATTCACACTTCGGCAGGGTCCCTGCAGTCTATGGGCGATGGCAGGGCATGACATGTAACACTCTACAAAAAACGCAAGAACAAGGAGCAATATGGATGGACCATTAACTTAAGTTGCATGTCCTTTGACAGTGAAAGCAGCCATTGTATCTGTAGAGAGCTGATTTCCATAATCCATGTTCTTTTTCTCTGAGACCAGTGGTTAGAGAGGGGTTTCAGTCTTGTCTTGGTGTTTCCTGCTCAGGTCCTGGCTCTTTTCTGCTGAGCGTGCCCTGTTCCTGTTTTCCATCTGAATGTTTTTGCCTGAACTCGCTGTAGGACTCATGGAACCCTCAACCTGCCTAAATGCTCTGTGGATTCCTGGATCCCTTGACCTGTCTGTTCCTGTTCTGATCGGAAGACCTCACCGGGTTGCAGGTTCCTGGATCTCTGAGTCTTCTAGTTTTGAGCTGTTTCCCTGACCTGGCTCGGACTCCTGCCTGTCCACTGAGGCTGCTATCGGCGACACTCTGGGTGGCTTCTGCTGCATCTCATTGGCATCTGCTGGATCCTGCCGCTCCTGTGAAGATGGACTGAACTATTAAACCAGGTAAGTGACTCACATGGATATTCATCTTTTGTCAGATTATCATGGTCACTTACCTGTGTTTCTCCCTGTGTTGGCCCCACCTCCCCCTGCAGCAGTTCCACAGATACTCAGCTCTGCGTTCAATTTGTGTTTGTTTTAATAAACATCTTGAACTTTCCCACTTTCTGTCTAACCTTGAATTCTGGGTCCTACATTCTGAGCCCCTTGAAAAATATGTTATTCAACTCTGCAAATATGTGCAGATGGCAGCAGAATAAGTGATTGACTAAAACTTGCACAAATCAACATACAGAGAAATGTTTAACCTTTTAAACAACTATAACTGATAAAAACTGCACAGGGATCCAAGTTTGTCTGACCATTACATCCAGTGAAGAGCACAGAGAGTATGTATGATGAAATATAAGGCTAAATCTAAAAGATTTTTGAGTGTTCGAGTGTGTTTATGCAAACAAAAGTAGATTTTTTTTACTAATTTTCCGACACTGAAAAGTAAAAGTGAAAAGTTCCAGTGGTGAGACATCATCCCGTAATTGCTTCAACTCTTGAGATTCAGTTTGTACACTGCTCAAAAAAATAAGAAAAAAACACTAAAATAACAGATCCTAGATCTGAATGAATTAAATATTTTTAATTTAATACAAAGTTTAATGTGCAACAAATCACACAAAAATCATCAATGGAAATCAGATGTATTAACCAATGGAGGCCTGGATTTGGAGTCACACACAAAATTAAAGTGAAAAAAATACACTACAGGCTGTTCCAACTTTTATGTAACTACCTTAAAACAGGTCTGTACGACCTCTCTACAACCCCTAGGAATGCTCCTCGTGAGGTGGCAGATGGTCTCCTGAGGGATCTCCTTTTAGACCTGGACTAAAGCATCCACTAACTCCTAAACAGTTTGTGGTGCAACATGACATTGGTGGATGGATCGAGACATGATGTCCCAAATGTGCTAAATCAGATTAAGATCTGGGGAACAGGCGGCTAGTCCATAGCTTCAGTGCCGTCATCTTGCAGGATATGCTGAAACACTCCAGACACATGAGGTCTAGCATATGGTCTCACAAGGGGTCTGAGGATATTGGTACCTAATGGCAGTGATGCTACCTCTGGTGAGCACGTGGAAGGCTGTACAGCCCCCCCATATAAATACCACGCCACACCATTACTCATCCACAGCCAAACGGGTCATGCTGAAGGATGTTGCTGGCAGCAGACTGCTCTCCAACGTGTCTCCAGATTTTGTTATGTCTGTCCTATGTGCTCAGTGGGAAGCTCTTTACATCTGTGAAGAGCACAGGGCACCTGTGGTAAATTTGCCAAATCTGGTGTTCTCTGGCAAAAGTGTCCTGCATGCAGTTGGGCTGTGAACATTTGGCCGTTATACACTCCTCATGGAGTGGGTTTCTTACACATGCACATTTATTGCATGCTTGAAATCATTTTGCAGGGCTCTGGTGCTCCTCCTCTTCCTCCATTCACAAAGGTGGTGGTAACGGTCCTGCTGCTGGGTTGTTGCCCTCCTACAGCCTCCTACACATCTCCTGGTCTACTGACCTGTCTCCTGGTTGCACCTACAGCCTCTGGACACTACGCAGACACAGTAAACTTTCTTGCCACTTCTGGCATTGACGTGCCATTCTTGATGAACTGCACTACCTGAACCACATGTGGGGATTGTAAAGTCCGTCTCATGCTACCATGACTGTAAAAGCACCATCAACATTCAAAAGTGACCAAAACATCAGCCAGAAAGTATAGGTACTAAGAAGTAATCGATGGTCCACACCTGCAGAACCCCTCCTTTATTGAATGTTTTTTGCTAGTTGCCAATAATTTCCCCCTGTTATGTATTCCATTTTCACAACAGCATGTGATATTGATTGTCAATTGGTGTTTTTTCCTAAGCTGACAGTGTGATTTTACAGAAGTTTGATATAATGGAAATTATATTGTTTTGTCTAAGTATAAGCGAGCAGTGTATTTTTCCATCTCATTATAAAAGATTTGCTGCCCTAAAGGTTAATGAATTGCCTTCTTTAGTATTTTCACATAATGTACAGATTATTTTTTTACCCGGAGAGACACTAAATGCTACAAATTTGTAAACACTCTTCTTAAAAAAACTGAAAAAACTATTTTATGAGAGCTTTAGAATTATCAGGGTTTCTGTTACGACTTCTTGGAAGTTGTGATGCTGTCGTCATCTGAGTCACATGCAGAGACAAACACAGTCTGACTAAACTAACAGCACATTAACACAACTCATGACCTTAAGGGACAGACTAGAAGAGGTAAGAGTTCTTGTGAGATTACGACTTCTTCGAAAGCAACGAGGGAGTCAGATGGTACAATTAAGCTTTGTGGTCCTCGTGTGCCCTTAAAATACGAGAAGAGGTAAACCCAACTAATTAGATGATGAGATTACAGGTGTGGGTTACACACGTGCCGCTTGCTATATATAAAGGTATGCACCTGGTCATAGATGTAATAGCAGAAAAGACATGTGCAAACATTCCTGCACTTTAAACCATTCACTGAAAATAAAAGATATAAACTGTTAAATGTTTATGAGTATAAGTCTGACTTGTTTTGTAAAGTACCACATTATTTACTCTTGGCTGTTGCCAAGACTGATTATCATGAGAAAATATGTGGTGTTTCTGTTAAATTATCTGTGGATAAAAAAAAACAGTGTGTAACTTTTAGCCACTAGCAGGATTTTGTTACTTCCAGGTTTCGGGCCCCTGAAAGCAACTGACATCAGTTCATGGTCGCAAAATTAAACATCCTCCCTCAGAGGCGTGCACAGACATTTTGGGGGGCAGGTGCTCAGGAGGGGGGGCACTTTTTAGCGCACGTGTAACACTTAATTATAAAAAAAAAATAAACGCATGTTGAATGAAACTTGACTTTTATTTGTAACATTCTCTAAACGTGAGTTTTCAATGGAAAAAAGTCACATCACCAACAGAACAGACTAAAGCATACTTCTTTCATCTGGCTCATCTCCCTGTTTTCCCTCATCCTGGTCTTTTTCTGTCTCTGTGTCTTCCCTGAACTCTTCCTCATCTCCTGTCCTGTTATATGTTGATGGTATAGAGCTTCCCTGCTGTGACTGGCTACAATATATTAATAATAACCATCATGACAATAATAATAATAATAATAATAATAATAATAATAATAATAATAATAATAATAATAATAATAATAATAATAATAATAATAATAATAATAATAGCTTTAACAAATATGCCACATTAGTTTAAATAATGGGCTATTAGGGCAACATGACTGGAAGTCTTGTCATGTGGATATGACTTATGGTAGCCTACAAAATAATAGCTATTTTAATACCTGCTGCACAAACCACTTAAAAATAAAATGTGAACAGCTTTTAAGATTTTTCAATATGATTAACCCTCCTTTCTTGGCATTGTGCTGCAATTACTAAATCAATATACAATTAAGACAATAAAGAGACCAAAATGTGTTCATTTATGTTGCCTAACAAAACCTATACAACAGAAAACGTTTGTCTTAACACATAGATTTGTACAGAAGAGGATTAGGGCCACTGAAAAAAAAAAAAGTTAACTGATTTTTAAATTTTATTTCAGTTTAACATGGGAAAAAAGTCAGAATTCTGACTTTTTTATTGTCAGAATTCTGAGATTAAAGTCAGAATACTGAGCAAAAAGTCAGAATTCTCAGCAAAAAGTCAGAATTATGAGAAAAAAGTTAGAATTATGAGATTAAAGTCAGCATTCTGACTTTTTTCCCATACTAAACTGAAATAAAATTTAAAAATCAGTTAACTTATATTTTTTTTTCAGTGGCCCTAATCCTCTTCCGTAGATTTGCAATTGCAAACTCTACCGAAATTATTTGTAGCCTATGTGGTCGTCCTCACGTTATCTCTCATTGACTTGGGCTACAGTGTAAAACCTTCAGAATCAGAATCAGGTTTATTGCCATTGTTAGTGAAGGAGTTCACAAACTAGGAATTTTTTATGGTACAATCGTGCAACATGAAACATATAATATGGAATAGGTAAATAAAATTATAAAAATATCTAAAAACTGTGGGTATACGACCTCCCTCATGCTTTGAAATTTGTTAGCGGACCTCTTTGGTCGAGTAGACTGAAAGCTTTCGGAGTTATGGGTAAAGACAAGGGCACACATATCCTTCTACATTATATCCTAGATCAGAGAACACAAATTATATCTGTCTATAAAGCTGCACTCATTGTTGCACGACTCATTCAGTGATTGATCCGGCCCTTTAAGTCATGCAAGCGGGTTTTGGAAGAGAGAAGCCACAGCACAGAGCATCAATGCGCACCTGTATAGCAACCTGAAAAATAATTTTATATATTCTAAATTAAGTTTTGAATTTTTCCAGCGTTGTTTAAAAAAATATTTTGTTATGTTGACCGTGTTAAAATGATATGTGCAATAAAGGTGTCAAATACACACAACTTACAGCTCTTCACAGTATTTTAAAGCTGTCTTTCCTGACTATGGAGGCCAAGAGACAACTTTTTATTTAAAAAAAGTTTTCATGCATCTACTTTCTAAGCACCATCATAACTTGCCATATATATGGCACAATGACTTGACAAAAATGTGAATCTCATGCTACTCTTTGCAGATGTTCTCTCTTTACTGATGAAGAATGACTGGAGGGGCTCACATGGCAGAGAAATCAGTCCCATATCCTGATTAATTGCTTAAACATTTGATCATTGTAGAGCACTAACATTCTGTCTTTGGACCATTTAATTTAGAGCAGAAGATGCTCAGAGAATAAGGACAGAATCATTTTGACAATGTTTTCAGGGAAAACTGATTGAACTTACCCTGTGTCTACAAAGTAACACAATGTATGCTGTACACCCTATATTATCTATGACTGGTGATAAATAGCAGCATTAGGGATTAACCTGAAAATGTTTCAATAATAAAAGTCGATAAACTCTGATAAACTATTTGCGAGTTGAATGACCTATAAGCATGAAGGATAACTTTAAAGCTAAAAAGCATATCGTCCTTGTTACCAGCAGTGCAAGACACAAGAGTTTGGTGGTTTTCTGTGCAGCTTTATCCCCCCCAAAACAAATCAGAAATCAAGGCGCCTGTGAAAACACATTTTTGGTGTGGGCAACACACCTTGTGGACACCTTGACTTACCTTAGCTCCAAAGTTGCTGTTTTTATCAAAAAGAACAGAGATGACAAAGAATAATTGGTTAATTATGCACTGTATTATTTTGCTCCTGAGCTCCTGTAGATCTGAGGGGACCACGGCTGGAGTTAACAGTCTTATTGGAAAGATGCGCTCCTCACACAGGATAATAAGGGAAAATAGCAGAATTAATTGGGTTTGATTAAGAGAGCCTTTCAATGGGACACAGCTTTTTCGCATGACATAATTAGAGGTCAGTTAAGGGTGGGTGGAGGGGTGAGAGGGGGGATTTGGCTGTTGGCGCCAGTCCTTTGGGGGTGTGTCTGCAAGTGTGACTTGTGTATGCATGGGGGGGTGTTTCTTACATAGTGGGGACCATTTTTCATAAATCATAGCACATCGTGGGGACTGACTGCTCTTGTGGGGAGCAGTGCCTGGTCTCCACTGGAACAAATGCTGTTTTAGGGTTACGTTTGGGGCTAAGGTGTGTCCTTTACCGACATGTTTATCAAGCGAATCGTGCAAAGTCGATTATCCAATGCTGTCAGCTGGGCTTACTTAGACAGAAAACTTTTACCAATACTGTCTATATAATTTGATAGGACTGATGGTTGAAGTTGAATTGAACTGAGCAGTGCTTCGTTATTTATTTATTTATTTTTTTAAGCTTGGGTATTGTGTTATGCTTTTAGTCTGTATTAAACCTCTCCAAAAACCTCCCCACATATCTGCTGTGTTTCTTGGACTTCATGATGCTGCTCATTCACTAATGTTCTTTAACAAATTTATTAAGCTGTTGCAATAAAGCTTAATTTATACTGGGATTAATGCATGGGGGCTTGATTTTATTTGTCAATGTTTATCAAAGCTGGCTCAAATTGAAATCAAAACATGCCTTTGTTTTTTTGGGAAAAAATACATCCATTTCCTTCCACTCCACAATTAGTATCTACTTTGTGTTGATCTACTTCATAAAATCAAAATTAATATAAATGAAGTTTGTTGTTTTAACTTTTTTGTTGTGGTAAATTTTAAAGATGAAAATCAGTATGAATTGTCCAGTGATCATACTGTTGCACAAAGATTTTCCAGTTTTTGGATGCAAGAAATAATTTAATCCTTCCCAACACACATTCACACACTCAAAACATGATTGTGTAATCTGGCTAAAAAATAATCTACAACTAGAGAGTAGATCTAAAAATAAATTGGAATCTCAACCAGCCTTTACACTTGATTAGATTATAAAACATCTCATCAGGCATCAGCTTTTTTCCACAGCACCTCTATTGATGCTTGTCAGCATTTTAGAAGGATATGCAAACAAATTGAGCTCTTTTAGGGGCATGATTTCTAGGAGCAGCCAAAGGCCGGAGGAGGTCCTGTTTTCGGGGAACGGGGGATTTTATCCCTGTTTTATTTGGATGAAATGTTTCTCCTGCTAAGACCTACAGCATACGCTGGTGCAGTTTGCAGCAGTTCCAGTGCAAAGCAGCCGGGATGAATATCAGCTCCTCCGTATCTGAAGCCATGGTTCTCAATTAGAACAGAGGGTATTTCCTTCTACAGGTTGGAGGAGAGCTCCTGCGTCAAGTTGAGGAGTTTAAGTATTTTCTGTTCCTCATCACGAGAAGGGAAAATGAAGCAGGAGATCGAAAGGGGGATTGGTGCAGCTGCGACCATGATGCGGACGTTGCACAGATGTGTTGTGGTGAGGAGGGAGCCAAGCCAAAAGGCGAAGCTCTCGATTTACAGGTCTATCTACAATACTACCCTCACCTATGGTCATGGGAACTGGTTTGTGACTCAAAGAAGGAGATCCTGGATAAAAGTTGTCGAAATGAGCATTCTTCACAGAGTGGCCAGGCACTCCCTTAGAGAAATGGTGAGGAGCTTGGCTGCCAGCAAGAGGATTGGAAAAGAGGCCTAGAGGATGGCCAAGAACACACTGATCTCTGTGCTGGCCCTGGAACGCCTCGGGGCCTCCTGCTGAGGAGCTGAAGAAGGTGTCTGGGAAGAGGAAGGTCTGAGAAACTCTGCAGAGACTGCGGCCCACATCACACGGTCCTGAATTAGCGAAAAATGAGTGAGAGTATTGTATTGTATTTTATTGTATTGTACTGCGCTGTTTTATATTGTATTTATTTGTATTGTATTGTATTCCATTCTATTCCAAATTAAAGAAAATATTTTAGAATATCTGTCATTGTAATGTTAAACCTCATTAGTGTATTTTGTGTTTCTTAAAGAGTCGTTCCTGCAAAGTCAATGATTGCATGCTATTAGTTGGGTTTCCTCAGATAGAAAATATTAGTTATCACCTATGATTTGATTAAATAGTATATGTAAAGCGCCTTGACATTAATTATAATTTGCCTCTATATAAACAAACTGAACTAAATTAGATTGGCTTTTGTACCATTTATATTCTTTGTGTTTTCTAAAGGGATTTATTTTTTTATTTTTCTCTTCTTTATTTCTCTCTGCTCCTGAGCAGTTATACCATATGAAAGATACAGTACTTACAGTATAGCTGTAACCACATAAGTTATTTTTAAATGTGATCACCGATAATTGCTTCAAAGGGTTTATATGAATTCAGGGTGGAACTGTTTTTTTGCAGTGGATCAGGTGCGCCCTCTATGTCTTAAATCTAGAAATTACATATTTCAATGTATGGCTTAGTTTTGCATTATTTTTGTCAAAATCTAGTGGGGGAAAAAATGCATTAACTTGTTGCATCATGTCAGAATATATTCTATATTCTGATATGATCTGTGAGTTTGTTTTGCAGTTATACACATTTTAAGTAGATATATAAAATAGGAGTCCAAACTTTACTACTAATAATTTGTTTTAAATTTTCCATAAAGGGTAAGAATAGACATACTGTCCCATGGCAGCAAGCGAGGCATCCCCATACTGTGAGTTAGGAGAGGCCTTCTTTATTAGTATCCATGATTCAATAAATAGTTATTATATAACATCATTTAGTATAGCGTAGCTGCTACACTATGTGGAGCAGATCTTTTTCACCAACTAGGACCAATTTTTTTTTGTTTTTTGGGCTTCAAAGACCAAAATTAGTGTAGATAGTAAATGCTTTCCCACAGGCTCAGAACCTAGATGCATCAATTATAAATGATTGAAGACCCAGTGGCGCAGTGGGTAGCACTGCTGCCTTGCAGGAAGAAGGTTCTGGGTTTGATTCCTGGCGTGGGTCTGGGTTCTCTCTGGGTCCAAAAAACATGACTGTTAGGTTAATTGGCTTCTCTAAATTGTCCTTGGATGCAAGTCTGTGCATGAATGGTTGTTTGTCCTCTTTGTCTCTGTGATGGACTGGTAATCTGTCCAGGGTTTACCCTGCCTCTCTCCTGTAGACAGCTGGAGATAGGCACCAGCACCTCTTGACCCCACTTGGGATTAAGTGACTAAGAAAATGGATGAAGATCCATATCCAAAAAAATATTACAAAGATAACTAAGAAGCAAGTTGAAAAATCCACCCCTTAATGATAAGAATTTCTTCAATGCTTTCTTATTAGTCTTTAGAACATTTAAATGATCTAAATCTTAATAGTGAAAGGTCTAAAAATGTATTTCCTTTTGTAATTTCTACTGTGCTTAACACATTTAATTACAGAATACTCATTGATAAACTTATATAAATAATGGGATTATTTAGTACTATGCTAAAATGGTATAAACCTTACTTGATAGATCACTAAACTGGCTCAATGTTTTTCAATAATCATGTTTGATAATCATAAATCTCTGCAAAACAATAAATAGTGAGTTTCTTTTAGGGTCCATTTTCTGGACAATTATATTTAACATTCATAATGTCCAAGACCAGGATTGAGAATATTAGTATAAACGGTAAATGAACCAAACAGATCATTTTTTTCAAAATAATTTTAACAGATGTTTTTGATATAACAAATTGCTGTGTTATCCCATGTTTGTATTTATTTTAGTTGTTTTTTTCTGTCTTTGTTCATTTATGTTTCTGTAGAGCTCTTTAAAAGAAGTTATGTAAAAATAGTGTTATATGAATTAGCCTTTTAATACATTTAATGATAATTTTTTTATCATATTGCATATAATCTATACATATCAGGATAAAATCAAGACAACAAACATATAAAAATTTTTATATAAAAGAGGAAATACCAAAACACATGATCTATTGTATTTGAATTATTCTTACACACATAGTTTGATCTCTAAATGTCAGTGTCAGGTCATTTCTCATAATTGTCCAGCTTTTCAGCTTTTTAAAACAGACTGTGTTGTCACTTTCAAAAGCATTGCTTTTAAAAATTCATACTGTATAATAGAGGAACAATTCCAGACCTAACCAGGTAAGTTTAAAAGATTAACCAATAACTGAATTTGAATTACTTAGATTAACAAGCCATGAAACTTTTGTTATATAAATATATCAGGACTGACACCATCACATTTAAAAAATGTGTTTTAAACATTTTTTCTTTATGGTTCATGCAATTAAATACGCAAACTTGGTGTGTTTCATTTATGTTTAAGCTGTGTTTATCTATATTTGAAACAATCTCCTAATATAAGACTTATATATTGCAAACACAAAAAATCTATTCTGTTTCTAACAGTAATATGCATTTTAGAGAGAATTGGGATTATGCCTGAATGTGTTAATCAGAGACACTTTGTACAGCTATTTGTAGACCTAATTGACATTTAAAATGTGCAATTTACATCAACAGCTCAAAAACATCTCCTATTTTTCCATATTTTGAGTTCAATGATTCAGATGATGTTATAGTATTTTGGCCGGACCCAAATTTTACTAGGTTTGAAAGTGATCATTTGTTTTCAGTTTGGTCCCTGTTTCTGACACTGGACTTAAAAAAAATGCCCTATTATTAAGCTGATTAGTTTGTTTAAGTTTTCTGCTAAAAGCAGTTAAGAAATCATTTGGTTTTATTAAAATTATTGTTATTTTTTCTCCAGCTCCATTCATAGTTTTTTTTTATTTTTTATTTTTTGCAGATTCAATTGTGAAAAGAGAAATAGTTTCTTCATGGGAGACTACTATACATAAATGCCCAAGTATCCAAGTTGTTGTCTTGTTATTGAATGAAAGTGCTGCATGGCTTTAAGATATTTTTGCATAAGTGCACAGAGTGAGAAATCAAACAAATGTTCTCGATTAAAGGACAAGGATGATCATTCAAAGCCTAAATTTTAAAAGAGAAATGAAGGATAGTCTCCCGATACAACTTTAGAAGTCATGAAGGAGGCTGTTTTATAAGGAGCAAAAAAAGAAGCATTGTGTATGTGTGGATATTTACTCTTTATAAAATAATAATGTTATTTTCATAACTTTAATACACTTGGTTGGAGATAAAATAATAACATATTCTGTTAAGAGAAGGGAATTAGTTAGTCGAATACAAGAAAATACATTGCAATTAAATATACAAGATATTTTGGATTAACTATCTACTTCTAAATGTTTTTTTTATTTAATAAATTACCTTAAGAAAACGAAATTGATAGAAAGAATATACAATTTATTAACTTAATTATTATAATTTTATTATATGTTATTTTTTTATTTTTGTTTTGTGGGAGAATTTACATATATCATCCCGAACCACACTTCATTCCAGTAGATGGCGGTAGTGCGCATCAATAAGTTGCTTACCCACTGCCATAAAAAGGAAGAAGAAAAAATGTGTTTAACAACTGACTTTAAAGATAGGGGGCGCTGTCTCAACGGAAACGCACACCGGAAGTTTGGTGCACGGGCGGGAAGTTGAAACTACAAATATTTCAAAACATTTCTGTTTGTTATCATTAGAGTCGCGATAGGTTGTGGAAGGCTTTTATCTAGCTAAGTAGGTTTGAATATGCAGGAAATCAAATACTATATTCTAGCAAACGTATAGAAGGTCCTTTTGTGGCCAACTTTAGCTAGCTCGGCTTAACTGGCTGATAATTAGCATGGCGGATAGAAAACTTGTGAAGGAGCTGAAACGCTGGGCAACAGAGGAATTTAATCTTCCCCCGGACAGTCTTCCCAATGACAACTATTTGAAAACGTGGGTTAATACGAATTACTAAATGTAAAAACGTCTTCGTTTGCAGCTTTGACCTTATCTTGTATTCCCCATAGGCTTTGTGTTGGTACTGGGAAGTCAATATGGAAATATATGATCCAACATGTTTTCCACCAGAGGTAAGCCCTGCTTTTTATCCTCTCTGAGGGATTACCTTTGTTGTTTTATTTTTCAAACATTATGAAACCCCCTAACTTTTCAGAAAGTGACATTTATTTATCTGCATATAGTGTGCAAGTTTGTGTTGAACTAAATGATATCTTATTTATATGATATATTCTCTTTTTCCCCCCATAGGAATGTGAGGATCGTGCGTGGCAATCTTCAGTGGTATCCTTTACTGACAAGCTAATTCTTTTAAACTTGTCTCTATTTGAGAAAATGAACACTTAGCATATTATGTAGTTAGAGAATGCCACTGGTTTAGAAAATTGCCCAGTTAATTCTGGTTAGTCACTATTGTGGATAGCCAACTATTCCTCCATCATAACTTTGACCCTCTTTGATTAGGATTGTAATATTAATATTATAGATAAGAAGATCTTACAATCATGTTATTTACCCTAAAATACATAAAATAACAATGTGGTGTAACAAGCTGATATTAGCTGGTTGACTCCGATAGCTAGCCAGACATGCTGCTCTTAGCTTGTACATTAAAACTCTTCAAGACAGTGACCGATTGCTTCTATCAAACAGACTTGTCTGTTCCTTAAACAAAGGAAAAATTACTGTGTTTTCCTCTGATCCATGCTCTGGTCACATTGGCCACGTTCTTTGCCATCTCAATGTGAGGTATTTCTAGTGGAAACATCATGAAGGAATGTTGAGATTGTGAAACAAATTATTTAACTTTGGCTCATGCCCAGTTGCACATGTTTACAGATTATCTACAGTACCTTTGCTGTCCTATGAATCTGTGTGTTACCTACTTTATTACCTGGTAAAGTCCTTAACTTTCTGACTGAAAAGGTACAAAGTACTACAAGACAAAGAGGTAGACTTTGTTTTTCCTTCTCTCAGTTTGTCTAATTCATTATACAGCTAGTAGAGATTCAGTATTTGGTTTTGTTGTGTTTATGTGCACAGATGACAAAGGCTGAATGCCAAAGTGAAGCAGCAAAGCGGAAAGAGCTTCAAGCGAAAATAGAGCAGATGAGAGCTGAGATCAGCCACCTGGACTCTCAGATCAGAGGAACGGAGGAACAAGTGGCCTCACAGGGTTCGTCCTTATGTTCTATGAAATCATAAGGGAGCATAACTTTACATTATACTATTTTTAGTCAAGTGATTATGTTGGTTATCAATGTAAACAGGATTGGTGAAGCCAATGTGACGGTTTATAATTTTGTTAGTTTACCATGTTTTTACTATATATACATATAGACAGGGTTTGAAATTGATTAAAGACTTTTTGCTGAAAAAGGGAATAGCTGCACTGTATTTAGTAAAAATGCAACTTTTATGGGATTGGATATCTTGATGAAAATATTAACTAAATAATAAGCCATTTTGTTTATATTCTGCCTCTTTCTTTTCTTACTTCACTTTGTCCCTAACATTATCTGACGCCTCCTGATCATTATTATCTGTCAGGTGTTGGCATAAGGGCTATGAAAGTTCGTCCAACTAATCAAGCATATCAGTGTGTGACATGGCAGTTGAAATACGACTACCTACCAAATAGTCTATTCAAAGTGTACTTACTGATATAACCCAGACTGGTGTGACAGATATGTTTGAGAATAAAAATATTATGCTCCTATCTAATTTCTTTTGTATGAAAATTCAGTATTTAACATACTCTCACTTCTTATTCTAGAGCAATCTCTCAATGATATCTGGGTCCAAATAGAGGAGAACCAGACCCGGGAACTACTTCTGAAGGCATTCAGTCAGCGCACCAACTTCAACCGTAAAGTCCTCCTTGATGATGTGCAAAAGATAAGCAGCCACTGCCTAGCACTCAAGCAGATTGCCAGGTTAGACAGAAATCCACCTAAATAGTTGACACGATTACAGATATTCCAAATATTTTAGGAAATATTTTGCTGCTTTGTAGGAAAGCTGAGTCTGAGGTGCTGTTTGGGGATGAGCCCTCCAGCAACATGGTTGATGACAGCCTTAGCTCAAAGGCGGCAGCAGTGCCTCAGGTCCTGGTAGGAGAAGCAGATAAAAAAAATTTAAACTGAGTTTAAGACAATAATTAATTTTGTATCCAAAAAATAATTAATCACTTTTTTTTTTTCTGGTCAGCGTGACCTGAGAGAGCTGAGTGAAGATAGGGTCCACTTCTTTCGCTGTTTACAGGAGAATGAAATAAAAATGCAGCGTTCTGCCCCCAAAAGGTAAAGATGACGGTTTTGAAAAAATCTCACTGATTTATGTTACCTATTGCAGGATTACTCAATTGTTTTCTCTTTCTAGCATGACTCATGAACAGAGGACAGCTGTGTTTCAATATTGGCTTAGTACGGCTGAGGTTGGTGCATTTGGACAAGTGCAAAATAAAGGCCCATTGAGGTCTCAACGTTTAAAACTGATTACCACTTTATTAAAATGCTATTTTCTGTCATTTCATCAGAAAGTGTTAAGCAGTTACCCTCCAAGCCATGTCCTCTCAGCACTGCAGCATCTAGCTGTAACAGAGCAGAAAGCTCTGCAGGACAAACTATCCTCTTTGGATGTTATGCAGGACATGGCAACTCTGCGGTAAGAGAAACTTTGCATGATGTCAATGCATTTTGTTCACCCTGTTTGGCGACAGAGGTATCTTGTTTGATTTTACAGATTTCGATTTGAAAGTGATCAAGTTTTGGATATCTCAGCAGAGGAATGTGATGAGTTACCTCCTGTTAAGTCTCTCCTGGATGTAAGAAACCACCACAGGCATTTTGGAATTCTCTTTTAAGGCAACTGTGTGTGCTACTTTGTGTCACGTAGGGTTTTAATCATGTTTCTTGTTTCAGGCCGCTTGGGAGGAGGTCCAGCAGAGCTTGATGGAGCTGTCCCAAACTCGCTCCAGGTTCCAGCAACTCAAACATCTGTTGAAGGCCCGTAAAGAGGAAGCTGAACAAGACATGTCTGGTATTGCAGATGAGAACATCAATGAAGGTTTAGCACTGTAAGTCCAACAATGGTACAAGTCTTTGTTTAAGCCACAACTCATTTTTTTCTTAATGAAAATTGTAATTTAGGGACAAATAATCTGTCTCTGGATTTGATTGTTCAATTCCCCATGCTTTGTTTACCATGACACCTCTGGACTGTTTTTAGGTTGGTACTGCAGATGGAGCTGCAGTGTGTGATGCAGACAGCAGCTCGGGATCATATCCGAGATCGCTGTGTTCAGCTTGACCAACATGCCAGAAACCGTCAGGAAGCCCTACAGGATCTTCACAGCCAGTGGCAAAGCATTATGGATTTCCGAGAACTAGTGGTGGGGAGGAATGGTTAATATATAACATTGTTCATTGCTGTATAGCAATGAAGCTATAAACATGAATGATTCATTTGCAGGCTCTAAGACAGGAGCAGTTGAGAGGTCTGATTAAAGGAAACTCATCCGCTAAGTCACAGCTGATTAGTCTTCATAAAGAGGTCTGGATGTAATGCCTTTTTCTGTTACAACATACTTTAAATGACCTCACTGCTTTTGGAACATGTTTTCTAACATTTATAATGGCTCAATATCCATTTTTGTTTTAGTTGCAGGAGTTTATCGAGGTTAAGCTTGTGCCACAATTTGAGGATATAGTGGCTGCAGCTACCAGTCTACGAAATTCTGTTTCCAAGGAGGCAAAGCAGTTTGGAACAGTTTCAGTTCTTGCTCTGGACCGCAGGACTATGAATGGGTAAAAAAGGCATCTTGATTATAGTTGAACATTGTATATCTTAAATTATTCCACATGTATACGATGAAGTTTACTTGATGTTAGATAAACAGCAACCTTTAGGTAATGCAACCAATATTTTTGTCATTCTTTGACACTCCTCAAACAAGCTGATCTTTTTTCTTGACAATGCTTTGAGCTTGTTTTTTTTTTTTATGTTTTTTTTAGAGCAATTATAGTTTCAAAGAAGAAAGGAAAAATAATAGAGCAAAACGAGCTGATTTAAAAGGTGGTACAAATGTACATTTAGAAACTCGTAACTAAAAGCAATTCAGTGCATGACACTATAATCTTAAACATGTTCCACATTTAATGACACTGCAGTGTGATTTTGACTAAGACTGTAAAACTAATGGGAGGAAGCTTATGCATGTGGTTTATTTTTAAGACTGAAACCTCAGAAAATGTGGTTTACATTTGGATTCAGCCTTGAATATATATACTATATATAAGAGTAGTTTTCACTAGAGTTAGGCCTCTTTTTTCACCAACTTTGCGCATCAGATAATTATTGATTGTAGATTCCTAGCAAATAGCTCACATGAAGAATAACGGTAGATGGAGAACAACTATGAGCAGCTTTTTATAGATTGTCAAATATAATTTTGTAAAGAAAGAGGCTATTCTAACAATTTAATGTGTTTTTTGATGTCTGCCCTCTCTCACTGTGACTGAATGTTTAAGGTCTGTTCTTGGTCAGAAGGTGAACTTTTCTCCTGGCTCAAGTCTTTTATGGCCTGTTACAGTTGTTTTTCCTTTCATGCTCACCTTGTATATAGTGATTATCTTCCCATAAGCTTGAACTAGTGTATCCCATCCCTGTTTAAAAGGAAAAAAAGCATCCCCACACCATGATTTGCCTCCACTATGTTTACAAGGTGGTATGATCCTAACCCTTCTATAAGCTTCTCCACAGCTTTAACCTGCTGTTTGCCATTTGCTCTTCAATGTGCTCTAACAAACATTTTGAACCTTCAAAGAACATCTGGATTTAGATAAGGATTTCTGATGTAGATAAGTTAATTTTACTAAATGAGTAATTACAGATGATGGCTTTATTTAAATTAACTTATGCATACCACACTTTTCAGGGAACACTTCATGCTAATTACCGTAGGGAAGGAAATAATCAGGTTGCTTTCCTTTTCTCTTTTCAGAACGCAGAGAGTTCCTGCATCTTGGTTGTCCATTCACCGCTTGCAGGCCCCACAGTTCAATAGCTTGCGTCAAAGCCTAGCATTCCCCTTGTATAAGGTATTTGATATTAAAATGATGTACTTTTTTTTTTTTCATTATTTATTGCTAAAGGGGTAAAGGACATTTTATTTAGTCCTTTCGGAAGGATTTATTTTGATAATTGCTTCATAAGAGAAACTCTGTCTAATATGAAGCAGCAGCTTTCAAAGGAACTGGAAATAAGGCACACCCCCTCCCCCTTTGAAAAAAATAAATTTAAAAGGCTACTGTTTATTTTTAAGCATCCTTTTTTATTATGATGCAAAGCTCTGATAACCAAACTGTTGACAGGCTGTGTTACTTACTTACTGAAAAAAGGTGTTTACATGCAGTGGAGTGTGTCCAGAATTGAGCTGATGCTTATGTTTCTTATATATTTTAGTAGAATAATAGAAATTAAATTTATTATTTTGTTTAACCCATGAATACACAGCCTACCAATACCTACAGTCTTCCTTTGGTGGAGTTATTTTCATCAACCATTTTGCTGTGGGGAATTGTGCCAAGCAGATATATATTTTTTTTCCTCACAAGCCAATTTGCTAACTATAAAGTTTAGAGCTAAGGTCTGAATTGAATGCACTTTAGAGTTAGGGTGGTGTATGCAGTGGTAAAGGTCGGGTTTAGGCTTATTTTCAGGGTCAGGGCATAGAAAGGGTTTAAAGTGACTGAAAATTATTGAGAGTGAACACATGGTCCACATATAACAAAATGCAAATGTGTATGATTGGGTGTTTGTGTTGGACAACAATGCTTTGGGTTCAGTTGGCTAATATTGCTGTTGGCTAATATTGCTGTTAGCTACTGATTAGGGTTGTCACGATAATAAAATTTTCAACTCGATACCGATACTAAGGAAAATATTCGATACTCGATACCATTTTCGATACCACAAGGATAAAAACAAAGACTCCAAAATTCAACAGAAATATTTTCATTAATAAATAAAATACAATAAATAAACACAATAAAGGTTGTATGCTGTGCATAATATTATGCAAGCTTGATAAAAAACGTATAAAATTCAAATTAAGTGTTCCTTCCTTGGCTATGCTTTGCACACATAACAATGACGCTAGCCAAACCGGTTAAGAAACAAAAATAATTCTCAGCAGCTGCACCTCTTACAAAAAAAATGTCTGAAACTGAAAAGAGCACAGAATTATTCAATCACACAGTGTTCAGAAAGTGCATTTTCCTCTATTCTGCACTTTAGATGTATGTATCGATACTGTATCGATACTTTTAAAAACGAGTATTGTATCCGGATACAACATTTCAGTATCAATACTTTTTTGAGTTTCGATACTTTTGACAACCCTACTACTGATAGCTAACAATACTGTAATGCCTACCTAAATACAATACTGTTGGCCAACAGAAAAGTTGGCTAATCTGTTGATGGAAAAATAAGTTAATAAATGGAGATAATGATGTTGCTTTGTAAAAATTACCTACTGGGTGGTGAAATTGCTGACATCAGATCAGTAAGTTGGACAGTGTTGAAAGTTAAAGTTGCATCAGATGTGAGACAGACAGTGTCTAAAAATTAAAGGTTTGTTGAAAATTCCATACAAACAGCTTGGGGTCATTTTTGACCACACTTATGGAAGAGTGGGCAGTGATACAAAAACTAATTTACAACTAAACTAACTAATAAACAAAAATGCAAATGGCACAAGCATGTTTTATCAACTGCATTTTTGCACCATATATATTTGTCTTGGCAATGATCTGAACTTCCATACCAATGTGTGTTGCACTATGTTTTTTTTTTCTCCCACTCTGTTTACATTTGTTCACTACTGGACTTGGAATGTAAATGTTCATTTCACTGCTAAGTTGCTGCTCATTTACTGTCTGAAAGCTGTCAAAAATTATATTTCATTTTGTATACACTCTTAGTACACAAAATGACAAAAGTTGTCCAAATGTTTTTATTTGTTTTATTTGGCAAACCTAATTGAATTATACATTTTTATGTTAAAGATTCTAAAGAATTACAACACATTGGGTCATCTAAGGGTTTAAGTGTTGTGAGGTGTGTTTTTTTTACACTAATATTTGTTTTGATTTTGTGCTTAATTTTTTTAATACTAAGGATTTTCTCATCTGTCTATTAGCACCATTAATTACAGGTGCTGGTCATAAAATTAGAATATCATGAAAAAGTAGATTGATTTCAGTAATTCCATTTAAAAAGTGAAACTTGTATATTATATTCATACATTACATACAAACTCATATATTTCAGATGTTTATTTTGTTTAATTTTGATGATTACAAATGACAACAAATGAAAATCTCAAATTCATCATATCAGAAAATTAGAATATTGTGAAAAGGTTCAAAATTGATGGCCCCTGGTGCCACACTCTAATCAGCTAATTAACTCAAACCACCTGCTAAAGCCTTTAAATGGTCTTTCAGTCTAGTTCTATAGGCTACACAATCATGGGGAAGACTGCTGACTTGACAGTTGTCCAAAAGACGACCATCGACACCTTGCACAAGGAGGGCAAGACACAAAAGGTCATCGCTAAAGAGGCTGGCTGTTCACAGAGCTCAGTGTCCAAGCACATTAATAGAGAGGCGAAGGGAAGGAAAAGATGTGGTCGAAAAAAGTGTACAAGCAAGAGAGATAACCGCACCCTGGAGAGGATTGTGAAACAAAACCCATTCAAAAATGTGGGGGAGATTCACAAAGAGTGGACTGCAGCTGGAGTGAGTGCTTCAAGAACCACCACACACAGACGTATGAAAGACATGGGTTTCTGCTGTCGCATTCCTTGTGTCAAGCCACTCTTGAACCACAGACAGCGTCAGAAGCGTCTTGCCTGGGCTAAAGAGAAACAGGACTGGACTGCTGGTGAGTGGTCCAAAGTCATGTTCTCTGATGAAAGTAAATTTTGCATTTCCTTTGGAAATCAAGGTCCCAGAGTCTGGAGGAAAAGAAGAGAGGCACTTCATCCACGTTGCTTGAAGTCCAGTGTAAAGTTTCCACAGTCAGTGATGGTTTGGGGTGCCATGTCATCTGCTGGTGTTGGTCCATTGTGTTTTCTGAGGTCCAGGGTCAACGCAGCCACATACCAGGAAGTTTTAGAGCACTTCATGCTTCCTGCAGCTGACCAACTTTTTGGAGATGCAGATTTCATTTTCCAACAGGACTTGGCACCTGCACACAGTGCCAAAGCTACCAGTACCTGGTTGAAGGACCATGGTATACCTGTTCTTAATTGGCCAGCAAACTCTCCTGACCTTAACCCCATAGAAAATCTATGGGGTATTGTGAAGAAGAAGATGCAATACACCAGACCCAACAATTCAGAAGAGCTAAAAGCCACTATTAGAGCAACCTGGGCTATCATAACACCTGAGCAGTGCCACAGACTGATCGACTCCATGCCACGCCGCATTGCTGCAGTAATACAGGCCAAAGAAGGCCCAACTAAATACTGAGTGCTGTACATGCTCATACTTTTCATGTTCATACTTTTCAGTTGGCCAACATTTCTATAAATCCTTTGTTTTTATTGGTCTTCAGTAATATTCTAATTTTCTGATATGATGAATTTGAGATTTTCATTTGTTGTCATTTGTAATCATCAAAATTAAACAAAATAAACATCTGAAATATATGAGTTTGTATGTAATGTATGAATATAATATACAAGTTTCACTTTTTAAATGGAATTACTGAAATCAATCTACTTTTTCATGATATTCTAATTTTATGACCAGCACCTGTACATTTTGTATCTCATTTACTAACTGATGATTTAGAATAGAGTTTCATGATTATTGGCTATATATTTTTTGGTTAAATACACATTTTCCTCTCTCCACTCTCACAGTATGTGATGTGGACACTCACTCTCACCCCTAGTGTCTCAGACACTATAATCTGTCTGATGGTGACATTGAATAGCAGGATACCGCATTGGCATGCATAAATGTGCATTTGTAACCCCCCACAGTTATTGCATTCCATGTTGCCCAGTTCTTACTACAAAATTAGAGCCTTTAGTAGGTATTCCAAAAAGAAGAAAATTAAAAACCAGCGCATTAGTAGGTATGTAACTACTCAGGGTAGTTTTGAGGAGATAGAGTTTTTTTTTTTTTACATGGCTTCGGTGTCTACCATTTCTTTTTATGTTTGAGATTTTTCATAGCGACTTCTTTTCCATCCCTATGTTCCAGGCTCCAGAGGAGTTGTGTTCCCAGCTGCGAACCCAACAACTTGAGCTACGTTTTCTGAGGGAGTTGCTGCTGCTTTATTCAGCCACACTGCAGAAAGTGGAGAAGGACTCTGAACAACTACATGCACCTGATCAAAAAGGTATAAAAGTCAATTGAGGAAAAAGTGCTGTTCTTTGATTAAAAGCTATACTTGATGGAAAATTATATATTTAGCTGTATATAAAATGTCTTAACTGTTTTCCAGCTTTGCTGTCCAAAGTCAGGGATGAGGATCAAAAGCTTCTAAAATCTTTGCTACCAAGAGCCCGAGGTCTCACCCACCACTGTGCCCAGGGTCTTTCTTATGGTGCCCAAGTTAAGACCGCCATCTCTTACTGGTGAGGAAAACTTCTGAAACAGAAAACTGGCTTTAAATTGATTTATTAAAATTTGTACTTATAAAAGTAACTTTTTAAACCTGGTTATGCTTTTAAAAGGTTTTTGTTCCTCCAGTTATATTAAACCTCTTACATGAGATATCTTTTGCAGTATGCTTATTACTTAAACAGTACCTGCCAGGGAAACTGAAAGCATTAAGCTAATGATCCAATAGCATTTAATAAATAAGCTGTGGACAAAAAATTCAATACAAGGTAAAGTATTAGATTTCAAAGGCTTAAATGTTTACAAAGAGCCAGGCCTTCAGTCAGTTCCCTTCTTGACCAATTCATACCCACATTTTGCTCCCAACCATTGTCATCTCTATCCTTCATTTACTCATACTGTACTTGTAAACAAACTGAATTTGCTTTGTTGTACTTTGCTTTGTAATAACTATTTTCTCTTGGTAATTTGTGGATGTTGAATAACGACAAGAGAATGGACAGAAAAAAAATCGATGCTTACTTTCAAAAAACTTTCCTAAACCCAATCTTGACAATCAGTATTACAGCCTACTTTACTAATTTTGAAATATGCAAGATTATGTATCCTCTTTAACACATGAAGACTTTGCTACCTTTGGATAGATTGCTATAGAGGACATATAGTTGTACTGTAAATTTATTTCATTATTTGATCCTAAATTGCTGTTTTTACTTTCCCTTTTGTCACGAACTACAGACAGTCATAATAATCTGGTTTTGTTTGACATTTCCAAACATGTAGGTGGGACAAACCAGCCCAGCGTGTTCTTCCTGAGCTCAGAAAAGGAGGACTGACTTTCCAACAGTGGCTTCAGAGATGGAAACTTGCAGCGAAAGCTTCATAGTTTTATACCTTAGGGGTTTTTCATAAAAACCGCACTGCATTATTCACCTTTTCATATACATAATAACATTTTAAAATCAAACTGAAATGCAAATAAAGTTCATTTTCTTCTCCGTCTGTGTTTTGGATATTTGTTTATACCCATACCTGTCTGCATGTTTAAATCATACATTAAATTACCCATTTGATCCCCGTAGTGCTGGAATGTATGCGCACCGAATAGCCAATGATCGATACATGGTGATCATATACCTGTTCTGAATCGGTAAGGATTATATAAACATACTCTAGTATGCGAATACCTTGTATGCAGGGCTTTGTTTCTGCAGGTTTGTTTCCAGTAAGTGTCAGACAAACACGGGGCAACATTGTTCTTTTGTAGCAGTGAAGGGGGAGTGGAGCAATCTGATGCTTGTGAACTGATGCTCCTCCCATCGCTGCGGCTGCGCACTTCAATTTTTTACTCCGTTTTTTTTTTCTTATTTTTCACTCCTACTCTGGCTTCCGGACGCCAAGATAGACCGCTGCCGCCGAATTTAAAGAGACAGGCGATAGTTATTTTAAATCCGTAAAACGACAACCATTGTCTACGAGCTCCACACTCAGAGCCTTCGTGCTTTCGTTAGCTTTATCCAACCGTGATGTTGAGTCGGAGTCGCAGCGAGTAGTAGCTTGTCTGTCATCACTCTCCACTCTGCTGGGTTTCTCGTCTTTTTTTTTTTGCCTGCTTTCCCCCTCCCTCTCTCTTTCTCTCTCTGCTCGTCGAGACTGTCCAGCTAAGCAAAGTAGGGTTGCTCGCTGGCAGGCTGGCTTCCCCACCGACAGCACGGTTTGTCGCGTAGCCAACAACTGGAGGTAACGCCGAAGCTTCCCTCTCAAGTTGTGGTAGCGGCTCCCCAGCCTCCCTACGCCGGGGATATAATGGCGAAGATTCAGGCGCACAGCACCGCGAAGCAAATAAACCAAATCCAAGACAAGCCTTACGTGATAACACAAAAGCAAGTGCAGCAGCAGCACTTCCAGAAGCTCAAGGTAAGAAAGGGGACACGACGAGGGAGGAAAAAAGTGTCTCAACCATTTTGTTGCTCCGGGGTTACCGTCGAGAGTAGTGAAAGCAACGGTTGGCTAACAGGAGTTAGCTCGCTGGGCTAATAATAAAAGTAATTCATCGCTGACCAGCCCGACACTGACATAAAAGGTTATACGTGGAAGCTGTTATGCCTTTAACGAATGCGTAACTGACCGCAAGAAGGCTCAGTTTGGTCTACTTTTTCTATTTTTTGTGTAGTATTTACGCCATCAGCGGCAGCTGCTGTGAGCAAACAGTCTGAGCTCGGTTGTGGGAAGTTCCTTGTTGGATTTTTTTTCTCTTTTAGCCAGCTCGAACAAAGTGGAGGACATAAGCCAAGCTAGCTACGAAAATACGACTTCGGTTTATTTTTTTATAGCTTCGCTTTCTTCGTGTATTTGTGGCTGCGGTGTTTTATTAAAACGGGTCCCTCCTGCCGACACAATACAGTTGGCCAGGAACCAGCGGGGACTGAACGCATTGTGTAAATGTATGCGGGTGGATGGAGGTAGTGTTAGGGGACTTAAAACCGTCAGTTGGCTAAACCTAGCTACAATAACTCCCTTTAGCTTGTGTCTGACCAAGCTTTCCCCTTTTTATTTCGAAGTATTGTTTATAAATGTCAGAAAACACGGCTAGCGAGCATTTATGCTTTGTTAAGTAGTGGACTTATGGTCACTTTGACTTGATAATGATTATACTTCTCAACCAAACCATTTTATTTGCAAGCTGTAAATAACAATAAATAAGTCAGTTCTGTTAATGCAGCTTGTTAGATTGCGCAGCACAAACTGCACGCAAAAGAGCGTTATTATTGAGTTAAGACATTGAGTACGAGATAAAACACAATATGTTTCTTTGATCAATTTATAATGTTTATAAATGCATGGTGAATCGAGGTGTTTAGATTAGTGGTTCTCTAAATCTCTAGCAGAAGGGGCCACAAAATATATTAAAACAAATACATATAGGACCCATGCTATTGATTGACTGTACAGTAAGTTAAGCATGGATAAACATAAACACAGTGAGAAAACCTTATAATATAAATCAAGATATTCACTAAGTAGGCTTTTTTTTCATCAATGATTTAAAATGTAACTAATTCTGATGTTTAGATTCAATCACATTCAAATAAGAACACAGAAGAAAAATGTGTTGTGTGGTTTGAGTTTTATTTTGATGGGGAAATAAATGTATTAGGTTATCCCCACTGTAAAGGGAAAGCATGTATAACTATTTCAAGGTCTTGATCGATCCTAATTGATTTCAGACGGTGAGTTTGACTCGAAATGGTGACAGTCGAGTTTTTAAGGTTCTGTATTCTCGTTGGCCAGTGCCAGTCAGGGTAATTGTTCAATTGATGAATTATCTTTGGTGTGTTTGTATTTTCTTAAACCAAAATGTTGCATGATGACTTATTTTTGCAGATAGTGAAAATGCAAAACAATAACAAACCATGATATCTGTTGAAGAAAGTGCAAAACAGTCCTCTGTTATATTTTTGTCAAAGTAAAAATTGACACATAATACCTCAAGAGTGAAAAAGAAGGAAATTGTATTGGTCAAAGAAAAGCTGAATGGTGCATATGTAAGTGAGCCCACTGATTCGGCACAATTTGTTGTTCCAGAGATGAGAATATAAGCTACAAAAGAGAGCTGTGTCTTTGTATTAGTTTTGGCCTTGGGAATGTTGAGTAAATGTCTAATTACCCGATGAGTCTCTGCTCATACCTGACGATGTACTCATTTATAAAATGAAACTTATGATGTTAAAAGGCAAATCTAAATAGTAGATGTAGTATTAATTTTTACGTTTTTAGATCCATAGATTGTCTTGTTAGGTGTTTATTACTTCTCTACAGCATCTTCACTTCATCATGGACATGTTGTTACTCTGATTTACACATCCCGTTTGAAGCTAATTCTGTTTTTCTTTCTTCTCCATGCCTTCTCTCTGTTTAGGTTGAAGATGCCTTGTCATATCTGGACCAAGTCAAAATTCGCTTTGCCAATGACCCTGGCATATATAACAAGTTTTTGGACATCATGAAAGAGTTCAAGTCACAGAGGTATTGCTGATAATATATCTAAACTGGAAATTGTGCATTAATGTTTAAACTTTAGCTGTAATGTTTTTGATTTTATGTCCAACAAGTTTGTGCTCTTTTAATAGCTGAAAAAAAACACCAAATAAATTTGCAGTTTGGTCTTTATCTGATCTGCTGTAGATTACCAGTTAGTTCCTTGTTTTTTCTAAGAAGAAAAATCAGTATGTTGATACCACTAGTCTGTTTCTAAAGACTGCTTTCTATGTGAAACACAGAGCAGCTGTTCACAACTGTCTTTTCTAATAATGTTTTTAATTATGCTATTTTAAACAACTTGGAGTTGGAAATGACAGTAAAGGACTCTTTCATTTCTTAAAAAAAGAGTTTATGTATATTAAAATAATCAACAGATTTCATCAAGCCATCACAGGGTAGGAATGCAACCATGGACTTCTCCTGGCATCATCTACTATATTTTTGCACAAAATAAAATTGGGTTTTCATAATCCTTTATAAAGCCATAGTTTCAACGGCTGCCTAGGTTTCATATGAACTAAATGTATACAGAGCTTTTCTATAAGAAGCTTCGTCATAGAGTGACATTTTTTTTAACAGCATTCCCTTTAGCGTTGTCATCCTCCAAAGGGCTTTATACCATATCCACACCTACATTTGTGTAATGATATACAGATTTAAGCAACTTGGTGTTAAGTGCCTTACCCATAGGCACATTAAAATGTGAAGGGGAGCAGGAATGGAACCCCACAGCTTCTGATTGAAAAAAGGTTGCTCTACCCATTGAGCCAAATGTCCTGCCAAAAGTAAACAGAATGATTAACTTCTTTCCATTAACTGACCTTTGCTAAATGCAATGGGTTAATTTCTCAATAAGTACTGTGGTGCTTCTGTGCTTAACTCTAACAAACTTTGATTGTATGTTTAGTTGAGATCTATTTTCACATTACAATTACAAAGATTATAAAAACATTTCTAGGCAGACCTCCATTATATTCTTTTAATAGTATTTTTCTGTCTACTACCCTTAGACAAGTAGTAACGACGATCCAAATCGTGCTTGAATCCAGTAATGGCGCTTTAACAAATCATTTAAGACTTTTTTTTTGGTCTCGTGTATAAAGAAGTTTTAAACTTGGATTGTTTGATTACTTTGCATCATTAGAGCTGATCAGGGGATGTTTTGGAAACTTATCTAATCATGCAACAGCTCATCTCTTTAAACTATATAAACTTTTTAAAATAATTGATCTGGAATCTTTTTTTAGCTAAAAAAATTTTTGTTTTTGAATCATTTAGTATTTTCATGTGTAATAGCACTCTTGTGTCAGCCACATCATCTTGACCTCTATCTGGTTTTGTTAAATAGCATCGACACTCCAGGGGTTATAAACAGAGTGTCCCAACTATTTCACGGGCATCCTGACCTGGTTTTGGGCTTCAATGCCTTCCTGCCACCAGGCTATCGGATAGAGGTACCCAAAAATGGGGTGGCTTTCCTTCAATCGCCGTTCACTACACAGGTAAGACCTCCCCTTTCTCTGAACAACCCAAATATAAAATTAGATGGCGATTTTTTTTTCTCTCCCCCCCCCCCCATTTCCTGAAAAATGTTTGAAGGGACTTTTAAATTCTGCGTAGCTTCATTTAAGAAAACTTTTCAACCTAGAAATAACAATTAGCTACACCATAAACTTTCCTGTTTGAAATAAAACATGATTCAGAATGGAAGTGGCACTTCTTCCTATACCTTTTATGTAATAACAAAGTTAGACACATATCCTTAACCATAGGTAATTAGGTTATTTTGATGAGGTGGTTTATTGTTTTCATGAATACATACAAAATAGGTAAAGCAATCAAATTTTGCACATCATTTTATCCCAATACAGATTTAGGAAAGCTTTTTTTTCACAGCCACATAATCATATTGCTACACAGTAAAATTTCTTGAAAGGAATGCGTTCCCTTAACATTAAATTTTGATGCGACCAGGCCTTCCATAACGTCAGAGATAATTCAAGCAGTTGTTAAAAATTGCTCAGAGAAATGGAAAAATCACTTGAAAATCTTATACAGCTTCCAGCCAGGTTTTTAGATTTTAAAGGAATGCACAATATTCTTTATATGACTGGAATATTGGAATGCTGAAATCATTTAGTGAGTTGAATGGAATTGTTAAATGAAGATAAAAAAAAAGCCATTTGCTGAAAGAGTAACCAACTCAGAGAAGTAATTAAGCCAAAACTGAGCAAATTGTACATGCATCTCTCATTTAAGATTGCTGGATTGAACTTAATTGTTGCTTGTGTTATTGCAATGTAGTAATCAGAAAATTTTAACATTTGTGAGGGGATTTGCAAAAAACAATATTAGACTTTCCAAAGTCTCCACAACATCCATTGTATTTTAAATAGTGTTGATGATTTAAATGAAAATGTTAAAGTTTGAAACGCATGTTCTTTCTGTTCATATATTGATTTAAGTCTAAAGGTCAATATAGGGCTGATATTGTTTTCTCCTTTGAGTGTTGTACTTAAATATAAAGAAGATAAACAAATAACTTGAATTGCAGTGTCCTTTAAATAACAGGAAATTGCTGGAGTTTGTAAACATTATGGTTACGTTTTCATCTTTTGCAAAATTTTTGTCTTTTGGTTGTGTTGTGTGTCTGTGTGTGTGTGTATGTATGAATATGTTATTATTTCTTAGGGCACTACTGGTCTTAGTTACTTTTTAAAGTTTGCAGACAGGAAATGGGATTTGAGAAAAGTGGAAGAAATGCGGCAAAGGTCAACAGACCAGGAATCGAATCTGTGACGGCCTAGACGAGGACCAAAGCCTCGCTAAATGGGTCGTACGCTTAACCCCTGCTCCACTGCCGCTGCCCACAAATGAGGATGATTTCTTTAATTAATTAATTATAGGTTTCATATACACATTTAACAATACACTAGGGGGAGGGGTCCTGAATAGATGCTCTTATCATCATTTGAACCAGGTGAAGCTAAATCTATGCTACTGAAGGAGTTTTTAAGAGAATATTTACAGCAAAAATGTTTTTTCATCTTAATTACAAAATGAATACTGTATATATTTGTACAGCTCTAGCTTACTTTTTCATTATTTGGCAAATAAAATTTTTGAGTCTATAATCTAGTAGAGAATTATTTGAGTACTAAATTAAATCAGTTATTTCAATGATTAATTTCAAGTACTTTTTTTTTTTTATTACATTTTTTTTTATCAAGCAAAAAGGTTTTTTTTCTTCA
This sequence comes from Cyprinodon tularosa, assembly GCF_016077235.1. Classification (NCBI taxonomy): domain Eukaryota; kingdom Metazoa; phylum Chordata; class Actinopteri; order Cyprinodontiformes; family Cyprinodontidae; genus Cyprinodon; species Cyprinodon tularosa. The sequence continues at coordinate 537,587 of NW_024038958.1, forward strand.
GAATATTTGTAATGTACCAACATAGTTATTTTTTTTTTCCTATAACATGTATTCATCAAAACCAGTTAAAACTGCCTACTGTTGACGTCTATCGTAGTAGCAGTGAGTTTCATCGTCGATCTTCCTTGCAGGTGTCTATAGGACAGCCAGCAAAGAGTTTGACCACCCCTGCAGTAGCTGCCACCTCAGGTAGTGTCCTCGCTGTTCAATCACAAGCAGGACCTGCCCAAACCAGTGATGCCAAGGTGCCCTCTTCAGACAGCCCATCTTCAACCTCAGCAGCACCCCCAGAGCCTGCAAGCAAGCTTTCTCTTCCTCTGGCGAGCAAAGAAAGCCTAATTCAGGCTACCACATCATCTGTATCGCCTCCTGCTTCAGAGACAAGCCCCGTAGAGTTTGACAGTGCCATTAGCTATGTAAACAAGATTAAAAACCGTTTCCTGGACCACCCTGAGATTTATAGAGCCTTCCTAGAAATTCTTCATACGTATCAGGTAAAATATTTTAACAGGTTTTGTAATTGTCTTTTTAATACTCCACTATTCTACATCACATATTCTGACATGTTTTAGTTACTCCATCAAATCAAACCAAAGGGCAACATTATGAATTACCGACAAATCACTCCTTCAAATCTGCAGTAGCACTAACAAGTAGTAACAGCAATATATTTAACTGGATGAATATATTTCATGAAGCTCTGCTTCTGTTCACCTTTAACTCCTCAGAAGGAGCAGCTGGAGGTAAAGGAGAGTAGAGGTGGTCGAGGCAGCAGTGGAATGACTGAAGATGAGGTCTTTTCCAAGGTTGCCAGTCTCTTCAAGGGACAAGAGGACCTACTTGCTGAGTTTGGACAGTTTCTGCCTGATGCCAAGAGATCACTGGTAGGTCGCGGAAAAACGGGACATGGATAAACAATAATCCACTACCAGAGCTTGATTCATGCGCATGAATCCACCATCCACAAGGATGTCAACGACCATATCAGGAGCATCATCTAGCAATTTGCTCCTGATCAATTTTCATGCAAAAAAGCAAATTAAGTTAAAAAAACATTTTTTGACTGATCCACTCAACAGTTTTTTTTAAGAGAGTGTATACTGTGCTGGACAATTACTTGCATTTGCAATATAATTACAATTTAACAAAATGTTAATTTTCAAATCGCATAGTAAGTCATAGTATGTTTAACAAGGGTAAGAAGCTGTATTTCTCACTGCAGCCCTTTACGTGGCGGTAAAACATGTGAAGTGGGTTTGTCGGCACACAGAAAGGTAGAGACGGTTGCAGGTAGCATGCAAATCCATGCGTGCAAGTAGCAGCCTATTCCTGACTGCAGAAACAGGCTGCAGCTGCTGTGTCTGACTCCATTGACGTTAGGGAAGTCTAATTTTAATTTCAAATCATTCTGGCTTAAACATATTGTCCCAAAAGTTAAAAAGTTTCTATTTAAAAAAAAAAACAAAAAAAAAATGTCTTATTGTGGTATTTTATGCAGGCCAGTTAGTCATACGTCAGCTTGTACACCTAAATTCGGCCAATCATATATCAAAGATCTTCTGTCAACCTAATTTTTTCGGTCATAGCATCTTGATTCGGATGTCACAGCTATTATATGCATTGGTTGAAATTAGAAATAAGAACCATTTGTCTTACCGTTGAGTTACGTCCCAGTATTCACCGGAATGGACGTCTGTGTCTTCGGTAGGCATAGTGCTAACAGAACTGGCAGCGTTGCGAGGCAAGGGCTCAGACATGTACGTCTGTAAGCCTTGTACACCAAACGAAATGTGTGCCGCCCTGGCATCCTCTTCTATCCTCCTCTACATACAAAAAGATATGACAGAGGAGACTCATTCACGACCTCCGACACAAAACTCTCTTCCTCTTGCATGTTTCTGCTGTCGACAGCGTTCCTTGATAGTGTCGTTACTAAGTGCTACTTGGTCCCAATGTAATTTCCCATTAGGAACCTACAAGCACCAAGTTGCTAACTGGTTAGCAAGATGCTTCAGAGACACCGGCCACAGCCAAAATTGCTTGTGAATCTTCCACTCAGGAGAGTTTGGAACTGCAACCGTTGGAACAGCCGCTTCCTTACGACTTGACTAACATGTTTTGAAAAGCTTATTGTTAATGACAATCTGTATTGTTCATAAAAAGACTCATTAAACTTGTTAAATATACTAGACATGCATACCTCTCCGTTAATTATAGTTTTTCTTACCCATACTAAAATGCTATAAGGTATAAGTTCTAATTTTTTATTTCACCTCAATTGTACCAATAGTTGAAAAAATAAGAATATATCTCTTTCAAGAAATGAATAAATCATCTTCACTGACACAACAAGGTTAAATGACTTGAAGCTGGAAAAAAATTACAAAAGATGCTGAGTGGCCTACATAGAAAGACAATTTGCTTCTTAGGGACTGAAGTTGAAAGAAAATAATCTATAGCAACACTCAGATCATACACTTGTTAATTTCACAATGAATATCATATACTGAATATATACGCAAGAAAGTGTTATTACTGTGGAGCGTTTCAGGGATTAGGGAATGGGAGGACTTTAGATGTTAAGTCCAGTCTTTAAATACCACCATCAATCTATCTTAAATTTAAAAAGAAAATATAATAGGCTCTGTTAAAGTTTAAATGACAATTCTTTGAAAAGGTATTTTGAAAGTTTGAAATGTTTACTATGCTTATATAAAAAGGTATTGATATTTTGAATCCTTAACTACAAAAATGTCCTGGTGTTCATTATAATTTAAATAATAATTTTTGGTATGACAGGTGTGACATTTTTTACTTTTTTCCTGCATTTATACCAAATATGTAAATGAAAATGTTACTACAATAATTTTCGGATTATTAGCCGCACCTGAATATAAGCCGCAGAAGCTAAATTGCATGATTTGTACATATACAAGCCGCACCAGACTATAAGCCGCAGGTTTTTTATGTTTAGCAGAAACTGTCTTGCGCTCACAATGTCTGTCTTTCTCGCTTTCGTTATGCCTTGTACCACTCGCGGTAAAAGTCTGCTTCCAGAGGACCTCCGCATTCCCGGGCGCACGGCTACCATACTTGTGTGTTGAAGAAAATGTGACGTCAACATGATGGATGGTAAAATCCATAGATTTAGGTATTACCCTAGTGGCCGTTTGCTGTAAAAATCAATTGATAAGCCACATTGTTATATAAGCCGCAAGGTTGAAAAATGGGGGAAAAGTTGCGGCTTATAGTCCGAAAATTACGGTAGTTACTCCTAACGTCCCTTTAAGGAATACTGATCAAGCTCCTGGTTTTTGTTTATGCTTCCCTGTCATGTAGTTCACAGGAAGCTCGCTAACAGGAGGGAAGGAGCAGGTAAAAAAGTCAGAGGAGGAGGACACGATAACCAAACAAAACAAAAAGAGGCCCAGACCTTTGCTGATGCCCATGTCCCCACTGCTCAAGGTAAAGTTTCACACTTTTGCTACTTTGTGCATATTTCTACAACTTCCAAAAAAAAGTTGTGACAGTAAAGCTCTAAGTTGAACACTCTTTCCAAAGGGCTGTGCATCTTTTTATTATGGCAACAAGTCTGGGATAATATGATTACAGAGTCGCCTGTTTTGACTTTTAGTGTTAGTGTACTGTGATATGATAAAGAAAAGTTAACAATAAGTAGAAAACACTTATATTGAGTTTGTTTTTTGTGTTTTGTTTTTTTAAATATTAGAAAAAGATGAAGTATCCCTGCACCAAAGATCAGTCCTTTGCTTCCGTTGGGAAACATGGTGTCTTAAGAGAATTCTCCTTTTTTGATAAGGTAAGGTATCAGATTTGTGATTATTTTTATTGTTTTGTTTAGATTGGCTTAATGTGTTTTGTTGTTCTACTGGTTGATTTATTTTTTTTCCCCCTCTTGTTAAGGTTCGTCGGCTGTTTAAAAGCCAGGAAGTATATGAGAATTTCCTGCGCTGCATTGCCTTGTTTAACCAGGAGGTGGTTTCTGGAGCAGAGCTGCTACAACTAGTTACTCCATTCCTAGGGTGAGTGACTGAAAAGATAAATATGGAGAATGGATATGCTCATAAGACAAGTGTTGATGCATTTAAAAATCTGTTATTGATGCGACTAACTCTTATGGTATTTATAAATCAGTATAAAGTATTTCACATATACACCTTCATGGAAAACAAATAGATATGACACTTCGATACCAGCTAATCAATTTGATTTATAGCTTGTATTTCTGTATTAAATTTGCTGTCCCCTCAAAATAATGTGACACTCTGAGCTCTCAGTGTCCAAATGCTAGCAACCAAATAGAGTGCAGTTCAAATTGTTTCATGATTTCCCAGCATTACCTTTATTCTCTTGGTCCTGGAGTTCAATAGAGCTCCACAGGTCACCAATGGTGGCGTCTTCTACTCCTCTTATTGACATCACTGAGCTGGTGGATGTTGGAAATCCTGCGCTCCTCCACCTTCTGCTTTCGGATGCTCCACAGGCAGTTACTAGGGTTTAGTTTGGCATTTTAAATTTAGGTTAGTGTGAAATTTAGCAGTAATGTTCTGCCTTTGCATGTCACCCTACATGGTGGCATTTGTGGTTTCTCTAAGCAGCACTCGTCCCCCGGCAAGACGCACTAGTCTTTTTACTTCTCATCAGGTTGCTAACACACAAGCTTGACACTAAACGGGTTATCTTGGTTTCATCAGACCACAGAATGTGGTTCCAGTAATCACTGTCTTTACTCTGCTTGTCTTCAGTAAACTGTTAAAGGACATTCTATAGAGCAATCTATAGAAGCTGCTTCCTTCTGGGATGACAGCCATGCAGATGAGTTTAACGGAGTGTGCAGCAAACCCTGCTACATGAGTTTATGGATATGACAAAGTATGTGCACTAAACTCCTTTGGTTGACCATAGTGAAGCCATGGAATAGTTTGTGTTTAACCACTGCATGGTTGGGGTGCCGTGCTGTCACTCAGTTGGCAGTCTACTTGAAGGCTAGGTCATCTTTATGTAGAGTGTCTTTATTCTTTCAGTTCCTTATTAGTTGCCATGTTGGACATCCAGTGACCAGTATGAGAGAATACTAGCAATAAAACCAAATATAACACACTTCATGGCTTCCTATTCACACCTGAGACCTTGCAACACTAACAAGTCACATGACTCCAGGGAGGGGAAGTGGCTATTTACTTGCAGTTTGGACATTTCCACTGAGGTGTGCACTGTTTTACTGCAAGTGGTTCAGACATTAATGGCCTGTTGAGTTATGTAAAGGAGCAATATTTCAACACAGTTAAAGAAAACTATAAACCCAACTACTTTACTTTCTAAGAAAATGTAAAATTTTCAGTATTATCAAATGACGAGATTTGACTTTTAGATTCTGTATCGAACAGTATTACTCATTCAAATTGTCATTAAATTTGCAAGTGTTTAATTTTAGGAATGTTGCAACTAATATCTGCATATTTGAAATCTCATTATCTCCAGAATGTTTGTCATTCTTCACCTAAACTTCTCTCTCATACATTACATCCTGCATGTCCTTACAGGAAGTTTCCTGAGCTGTACACTCAGTTCAAGTCATTTCTCGGGGACAAAGAGCTCTCTCATGACGTATCGGGGCTCTCTGATCGTTACATGGAAGGAGGAGGGGGCAGAGAGGTGGATTATGCCTCTTGCAAACGCCTGGGGTCGAGCTACAGAGCACTGCCTAAGACCTATCAGCAGCCAAAATGCAGTGGGCGCACTGCCCTTTGCAAAGAGGTTTGTGTGCAGTGACGAACTCTAAGGATTGTTATATTTTGAAACATCCTCTCACTTCCTTTTCTTGTGCTGCATGCACTTTGTTCCACACTTTAAAGCTTTAGCTCAAACTTTAGCTTAATAAAACATTGTAAAGCATCAGTAGCACTTTTTGGAATTGCAGCTCTTATTTTCCAGATTAATAATGTTTTCAATCTGCATGTGAAGGTCCTAAATGACACCTGGGTCTCATTCCCTTCCTGGTCGGAGGACTCCACCTTTGTTAGCTCCAAGAAGACTCCATATGAAGAACAACTGCACCGCTGTGAGGATGAAAGATTTGAGGTAACCATAATAAAAATTTGGCATTTCTAGCTTTTCTAATAAATTGAGCATATGAGTTTCACCTTTGTCTATTAAGAATCACATATTGTTACACTCACATGGTTAATAAATATGCGAGTGCTTGACTAAATGATGTCTGTCATTTTAGTTGGATGTTGTGCTGGAGACAAATTTGGCCACCATCAGGGTGTTGGAGAGCGTCCAAAAGAAGCTGTCTCGCCTGTCACCAGAAGACCAGGAAAGATTCAGATTAGATGACTGCCTGGGTGGTACCTCTGAGGTCATTCAGCGCCGTGCTGTGTATCGTATATACGGCGACAAGGCCCCTGAGATCATCGAGGGACTGAAGAAGAGTCCCGCCACTGCTGTGCCTGTGGTGCTCAAGAGGTATGGATTGGATGTTAAAAAAGGGAGAAAAAAAAACTCACAACTTTTGAACTAACACTTTCCAAGTTTCTTTAGTGGTTTGGAGGGATGTTAAGAAATGCAAACATTCTGCGGTATTAACAATACATGTGTTCTGTACACCTGCAGGCTAAACTGCAAGAACCATTACTAAAACCTTCAATAATGCATTATTATAAGACTATACACTTCATTTCTATCACTTTATTTCATCAAATGTATCGCCTTTATGTTTTTAATGATTCAGGTTGAAAGCCAAGGAGGAGGAGTGGAGAGAGGCCCAGCAGGGCTTTAACAAGATTTGGAGAGAGCAGTATGAGAAAGCCTACCTAAAGTCCCTGGACCACCAAGGAGTCAACTTTAAACAGAATGACATGAAGGCGCTGCGGTCAAAAAGTCTCCTCAATGAGATTGAAAGCATCTATGATGAGGTGATACCTTTACGCCTCCACAAACCTGTAACCAAACTAGAAGCTATAGATCATTTCAGGATGATTCAGTTCTCATTGCTGTTATTGTAAAAGTAAAGATTTTAATTTTATTTTGTTTTTTATCAGATAAATATTAGAATTGAGGATTTATTTATCTATAAATAAATTGGCACTCTTATTAACCCTTTTTATTCTAAGGCTTTTGGGTCCAGATGATTATTTTAGTCATAAAACTTTAGTAAGTAAAGTAAAGTAAAGTAACTGAATTTGTTGAGGGTTTTACCATTTTCCTTTTATACTGTTAGTAAGAGTGGGTGTTTTAGGAAAAAGGGTAAAACCTTGTTGTCATTACAGCCCATCATTTTTATCTTCCTCAAAAAGTATAATTTATTGAAATCTTTCTCTTTGGTTTCAGCGTCAGGAGCAGAGTACTGAGGAAGGAGGAGTTGGCCATCAGAGCCGTAACGGTTTGGGCTCGGCGTCCTCCAGCGAGCCTCACATGATGTTCACATATGAAGACAAGCAGATACTGGAGGACGCTGCCTCTCTTATCATCTACCACGTGAAACGTCAGCCCACCATCCACAAGGATGACAAGGACCACATCAAGCGCATCATCCAGCACTTTGTTCCTGATCTGTTCTTCTCCCGCCGTGGCGAGCTTAGTGACACAGAAGAATGGACTGATGAGGAGGCGGAGCCTGAGGAAGGTGGAGAAAGAGGGGCTGGAACCTCTGGATCTACAGCAGCTGCCAGGGGAGGAGCAGGAGGTGGACATTCAAACAATGCATCTGGTGGAGCAGCAGCAGGGAGTCAACCTTCAGCCCAGCTGGTTCAGAACCAGTCCCAGCTGCAGCAGCAACTCAATGGTGAGTCCAGGAGGAGGCGCTGCAGCCCACCTCAGCCTACGGACACTGAGCCCTCAACCACTTCCAGTAGCATGAGCCAACCTGCAGTGGCAACTTCATCCACTTCTAGCTCAACTCCTATGGAGACGGGCTCTGGTGCTGTTGGAGAAAAGGTGGACCTCCGCGACCCTGAAGCAGAACACCAAAAGGAGCTGGATGGTGTCTACAACCTTTTCTTTGTGAACAACAACTGGTATTTCTTTCTGCGGCTGCACCAGACACTGTGTTCACGGCTGCTGAGGGTTTACCGACAAGCTGAGCGGCAGCTGCTGGAGCACCGAGCAGAGCAGAGCCGAGAGAGGCTGCTGATGGCAGAGGGGAGGAGGGAAAAGGCATGTGACCTGGCCATGGAGCTCCGCCTCAAACAGCCCAGTAAGTTAAACTGCTGTCCGTATTAATGTAGTTAAACTGCTGTCTGTATTAATGTGAATCACATCATGATTCAATTTAGAAAATTAATTTGAGGCAGACCGTAGCAAAAAAAGTAAAGCCTTATGGTGGAAAATCAGAAACCATCAGTCATTATGCTTGACTAAAAGTTAAGTTCTTTCAATGTATTCCTGTATACAAAAAGTTTATTATGCACTAAACGGTACATTTGAACTTAGTGGATTAGCTCTAATTTATGTTGCCATGATTGCCAGCAATGCAGTATTTTCCAGATCTGAATGTATCTGTCCAGATATTTTAAGCTTGGATATTGGTGTGTCTTGCATCTAGTTTTAGATTGACATTTCTATGTTTTATGTTTTGACGATTTGCTAAAAAGAATGGAAGGCTGTAGGAATTCAGCCTGAAAAGCTTTGGTTGTTGGATAGAAAAATATATGCAGATACTGATTAGTGATAGCTTTCAAGACTTCTTTTCCTACATACTTTATGTATTCAGCAGCTTACAGTCATACTGGAGCCAGTTGATATAATAGTCTGATATAATACACAATTCCAAACTGCTCAATATTGCAGAATAGTTGATCTTGGTATTTTTTAAAAGTATAGATCAAAACAACAAAGCATACCTATGACACTCTAGGTATTTGGTGACATTTAATCAGATAAGACTAATATTAAAGATATTTCACCTCCCAAATCAGTTATGATTTCGCATGATTGATAAATATTTAAAGGTATCATGGAGGATTTTTTTTTAAAGAAAAAAATGCACATGCAAGAACATGTATCAGCCCATTTCTCCTCTTGCAAGCCCTGTTTCAATGACTGTCTGAAACCGCTGCTCAACTCGCATAAGCGGCTGAAAGTGCGCAAAAACAGGGGTAAGCACGTAGGACGGCCTTATGTAAACATATCACCAGAATGATTGATTGACAACTAGGAGGACCACTTATTTAGATGATCCACCTGTTAATAAAAGATAATCCTCTATACCTTTTAGTCAATGGATAAAGATAAACTTAAGCTATATTTTATCATTCATTAGTGATGTAAAATTGTGCAGAACACTGGAGCAATATGTCTCTGGGAATATTCTTCACATAACATTATTTTCTTTCTTGTAACTTTCATTAGAGTAGTCTTTTTTTTTTTTTTTTTCTTCAAAAAATAAAGCTTATAGCTGCCTCTAAGTCAGAGCATCTAGCAAGTCTGGTGTCCAGCTCTATCTGAAAAAGCAAGGAGCAAAGAATTTTTGGTCCTTTCTGAAAAATTGGAAAGGACAATCATGATCAAGTTGGTGCAAAGAGATCTTACAGTTAATGGATTTACCTTTCATTTATAAAGCAGACAAAAATACTTGCTTTTTGATATCTTACAGTTTTTCTGTTAGATCACTCTACAAATTCACTCAGATGACTAAGCGATGACTAAGCAGTACTGTAAAAAAAATCCTAACATCCCCTTAACATCCGCAGGCGAGGTGGAGTTGGAGGAGTACTATCCAGCCTTTCTGGACATGGTGCGCAGCCTGCTAGATGGCAACTTAGACTCCACTCAGTATGAGGACACGCTGAGAGAGATGTTCACCATCCACGCGTACATCGGCTTTACCATCGACAAGGTCATCCACAACATCATCCGGCAGGTAACTATAGTTCACTTTCAAATTTTAGCTTGGTTTTGTTTGGCTCTGAAAATGTTGAATAGTAATCCATTCTCCTCTGCCCTCAGCTGCAGCACTTGGTGAGCGATGAAGTGTGTCTGCAGGTGGTTGATCTTTACCTGGCTGAGAGGAAGAGGGGGGCTGCAGGTGGGAACCTGTCCTCCCAGTGTGTTCGAGCAGCGTGGGAGACTAGCTACCAGTGGAAGGCTGAGAGAATCATGGCTGAAGAGAACTGCTTCAAGGTGAGCACAGTGCTGCTTTAGAGGACGTGAAGTCACTTGACTGCTGTCTGTTTATACCGCCAATATGGATGGCATAAAACACCCTGCATTCGCTGTAATAATACAGTTTACAACAGAGATGTAATAGAAAATGAGTGGGAATTTGCCAGCCAATATTGTCTAAATATGTTGAACATTCAGATGGGGAGTTAAAATGGCGCTACGGAGCAAAAAGCTCTCTATGGAGTAAAGCATGATGGGCCGCCAAGCCTATAACACGCTGGGGGAAATCATGCATGCTTGTTAAAAGAGGAAACTCTCGATTTGTTTTTGACTAGCATCAGAGGCAACGTCAACCTGTCTAAATGAAAACATCTTAACAACAATAGTATAACAACTAACCAGCTAAGAATTGATCCCTGGAAAGAAATAAATTGAGATCTTATCCTTTCTTTCTTGTTGGTTCTTAAAGGGGAACACCGTTTTTTTTTACATTGGCCCCTTGATTTCACGTGATTACATCATGTTCTGCTCACCCATATTAGGTTTGTGTCATTTATATTTTTTTAAAACAAAGCGGAGTGTGTATGACGTCATCCGCACGCCGGACTTGAGTTGTGACAGGCAGCCCGGGCCACAGGTGGCTACATTCTACCCCTTATATTCATTCGGCTAGCTAATCTGAATCGTTCTATTCCATTTTGCGAGCCAGAGATCATTTGTGGAAGTAGCACTAGACATCTTCCAGACATGCGAGTAAAACTAGCAGCAGTTCAGTGGACAGGATGAATGATACACACGCGGATGACGTCATACACACTCTGTTTTAAAAAAATAGAAATATAAAAAATATAACCTTCTGGGGGACAGTTATTCGTCTACATCTTATGAATGCTGGCGTACCATATATGATAAATTATGAACAGTTCAGTTTGTGCCTTTAACTTGTTGCCCATGGGAAGAGGTTACTTGGATATAACCTAACCGAATATCTTCAGAACAGCTCCAAATGACACAAAACTAATATGGGTGAGTAGAACATGATGCAATAACGTAAAATCAAGGGGCCAATGTAAAAAAAAAAAAAAAAAAAAAACGGTGTTCCCCTTTAAACCCTTATGCTGAGAACAACATTGCTACTTTTTTTGGCGTTTTCAATGTGATCTAGAGCAAAACTGCTATAGCTGCTGGTCATGTTCAGTGCATATGATGTTTGTTTTACCGCCCAAGGAGGAGTTGTCGCGAATAGGGCTGCAACTAATGATTATTTTGCAAATTGATTAATGTGTCGATTACATTTTTGATGAATGGATTAATAATCGGCCAGCCAGATTTTTTTTTTGACAAAGTTAAACCAGGTGAATCCTAAATTTCTCCACTTTTTCTCCCTTCCCATCAACCTCCACCAGCTTTCCTGTCTCTGCTGATGAAAAGCATCCTCTCAGCATGATCCTGCCACCACCTTTTTTAGCTTTAAAGACGCTCTGTTACGTGTTTGGTTTGGATTTGGACCTAAAAGGTTATTTTGAGCAAAGCCATTTCCTCCATATGCTTGTTTGTGTTGCTTTAACATAGATTCAGGCCAATTCCACATAGGATTTCTTTGTTTTCCTCAAGTTGCCTTCTTCTTTCAGTTGTGTGTTTTTAGGATTGCCTTTGTGACATAATTTTTTTGTAATTTTGGGATAGGTAGTTAAATAGAGATTCATAACATGTCTAATGCTTTAAATGAGAGCTTATTATCTTGCCTTGAATTAATAAACTTCTCTGTAACATCATCCCTGCGCTTTCTGCCATGGTCCTCGACTGAGATTGCATTGCACAAAGTTAGACTATAGAATTCAGTTATTGGCCTATGGATTTTATTGAAGGGTTTTAGACTCCTGCCAAGAGTGTGGTGCTCTCTTGGTTTCATTTTTGCTTTTGAAAGTTGAAAAGAAGACAATTTTTTCAATAATAGCAAAATTCATGTGATATTTTTTTGTATTACCTAAAAGCTGTAGTTGGTAGCCTTATAGTTTGTTAGGAAAGTTTAAACAGCTGAAAGATTGCTTCACAAACCAACCTAAGAACACCTGTTGTCATACTATCCTTGTAAGGACTTCCCATTCACTTCCATTCATATGGCATTTCTTTTCATGGCCTAACCATTATCTATCCCCCCATCCCAAAGAGAGAACATTTTTCTCATCTAAAGGGCTGGTTATACTCCCACAGCAGTGTGTCGCAGTGAACTTGTTGGAGGTATGATGCAGACATTTTTGATTTATGCTAAATATTGAAGCGAAGCGTGGTCTGTGCTAAGTTATTCCACACCACAAAGCAAAAGGGACAATCCCAAACTAGCTGTGGGTCTAGACACGGCCAAGGCAGTGAGGAAGTGGCGGCAAGTTTGACTGACAACGGAGGGACATGAGGGCCAAAAAGAGCGGGGATCCAGGTTTAAAAAGGGTCCCAGCGTTCTTGCGCTCCTCGTTCTTCCAGCTGGTCCATCTTCACGAGTCATTTTCCACAATTGCAGTCATACAAACAAAACAAGCCAGTAAAGTACCAAAAAGGAAATACATATGAGTAGAGCGGATGTAGATTTGACCAATCAGAGGCCTCCTGTTTGCGGTCACCTACAATTTGGGAGAGGTGCAGCAGAGTGTCTGTGGAGGGGGCGGGGGCGTCTCTGCGTTCACCGCGACACCTATGCAGACGACAGAGATTCCAAGTATATGTCAGCCTTAAGTCCTCAAAAAGTATCATATTCCTGGGAAATTGGCCTTAAACATGTCCCTACAAGTTCACAAATACATGGCCACACACACAGGCTACTCAGTGGCCCTGCACAAAAGCAGCAGTAATGTGCTGCACTGATAAAAACACACTTTGTTCAACACCAGCTCCACTAATCAGCCAAGACTAGCTGAGGAGAGCCATTTTTTTTTTGCTTTTTGTCTCTAATCTGCTGTGTAAGGCCCTCATGTATAAATATTGTTTGCTGATGAATTAAAATATTTTTTTACCTGTTTTCAGAAAATAAACATGCTCCAACTCAGATTTCTTTTTTTTCTTCTTCAGGTAATGTTTATCCAAAACAAAGGTCAAGTGACGATGACCCTGGAGCTGCTGGACACTGAGGAGGCTCAGGCTGATGATCCATTAGATGTTCAGGTAAATATGTTCATATATAAACCTGTTTACTTACAGGTAAACAAATCATCTGTTAATTAATTCAGTTAATGATTAAACCTTTCTGTTGTTTCTACCAGTGCCTGTCGAGCTACATGGAGCAGTTTGTTGGAACAGAGTCTAGTTTGTGCTCTCAGGCAGAAGGCTACTTCTTCAAACCTGTTTTTCTGCCCAGGTAGGCTATTTGGAAATTAAACCTTTTAATCAGGAAACAAAAAAACATTAAACTCTATAGATAAAGATGTAGATTTCCATTTGCAGACCCTGTGGCAATATAGACAAACCAAGAAAAATATTTCATGGGTCTCCAACATTTTCCTCTGTCATTTTTTGCAGTCGGTGATTTGTTTCATTCTTGTTAGAGAAAGCACATTTTCCAAGGACAGTTGAATGTATAGGGATGCCACATTCTCATCTGCTGGTCAATAGGGTTAATCTCCTGCTATGGTCTAAACAGCAAAAAACAAATGACTGAAGAGGTGGGGGTCGCAAATCATGGATATTGACAACTAAATGCACACGTTTTCAAAACTTAATGTCTTTTTTAGCTCAGTTTATGGCATTGGTGATAACATCATGACCTTTAGACCATGATTTGTTTGATTATATAAAGAATCAAGAAGTTTTAAGGTTTTCTTGTTTATGGGACCAGCAGCAGACAAAACCGCCATAGGTAAGAGATATGTGATGTGCTTATATGGTCTAATTGATCTTAAAGTGGCAAGATTATATTCAAGAGTCCATTTAAAACTGAACCCTGGGTCCAGTATACATCCATGTACTTAAAGCAGCTCTAAGTTGCACTTTTTACCATAATTTATCATCTGCTAAATCGCTATAATGGTACACTTTAGTGTTAATGAGATAAGTGAGAGGTCTGTCTTCTCCCCCTATTGTCTCTGGCTGGAAAAGCAACTTTCTGTGCCATTGACCTGGTGGCAGATCTGTTCTGGTTCTCATGGCAAGATGAGCAGCTTTATGGCAGCCTAATGTACGAACATTGGCATAAACAGCTGCACACTACTCACAGATGGAGCACTTTTAGACTGTGGAGGTTTATGATGAGGTGGACCCAGCAAAAAAACAAAACAAAGAAACCTCATTCTAAAGACAAAATGTGAATCAGGACAGGTGTGGATGCCAACTGATGTAGACATTAGGCTTCTCATTCGGCTTGTAATCGTTTACCCAAAATGCAGGCTTAGACTTCATTGGCTTGAATAAATGTAACAATGAGCTCGGTTGCTGTTGTATATGGATGGAACATGGAAGGCTATCAGTATTCATGTTGGGGCTGTTTTCATAAGGCCCAGTAGAGGGAGTCCAATCAGATCTGTGTATTACCTCCTGATGATAGTCAAGTTCTCCAGAGTCCTGCTATGATCTGATTACTTGACTCAGCGGTGTGAAGCAGAGGCACATTTTAAAGGTGCAGCACAACAGACCTCCAGGACTAGAATCAAGGAAAGTCCTAAAAGAAAGAACAGAACTACCAGAGACGCATCATTTCTTTTATCTTACAGTTCTGGTCAGCGAGCTTCAGTATCCTGACAGTGTATCTAGGAATTTAGCCTTAAGGTTTTTTTTTTGTGAACTTTTAAGCTGCCTAACTGCTGTTATGCATATGGTGAACAGTCGTTCTCTAAACCATATTTTAATTAAAGTCTTCATAATATTTTGTTGGAAAGGAATCTGCGGCGTTTCCGGCGCTGGCAGGTGCGGCAGGTGGAGGCGATGCGCTGCAGGAGAGAGTGGCAACGGCAGCTGGCTGTGGAGAACGCAGGCAGTCTGGAGTGTCGGTTTAAACTCAACACTCACAAAATGGTGTTTGTTATGAACTCTGAGGACTACATGTACCGCAGAGGTGCGCTGGTGAAGGCCCGGAAGGTATGCTTCCCATTAGCCTCATGTGGCATAAAGCTAGTTATTTTTTAAACTTCATTCCAAAGAAATAAGGTGAGCTGTGAAATGTTGACTTTTTTTTTTACCATGTCTTCCCCCCCACAGTCACAGCACAGAGTTGCAGCCTGCCAACATGAACGCTTTGACAAGTGGCACCAAAGCTGGCTGGCCAATCATGTCCCAGCCTCAGCCGAACGCTCAGTGCAGAACTGGCTAATGGGTGAGGAGGAGGAGGACTTCATACCCTGCAAGACCACCTGTCTGTCTACGGAATTGAAAGGACAAACTGTTAACAGATACCAGGTTCATTACAGCAGTAGCAAAGCCCCCTCCTCACCATAAGGATCAGCAGGTAGACAGACACACACTCATTGGTAAAATGCATGGACTTATAGGACATCTGCACACTAAACAGACATAACCAGCTACAGTCCCATACCTCCGCGTCCCTCCCACATGGTCACCATGGATGACTGAGCACAGCGTGCACAGCAAGGAAGAGGACCAACAGACTGATATAATCAAGGAAAGCGATCAGTTTGTGACTGATGGGATCAGTCGGACTCAACTGCACAAACGGTTCATCTGCAGCAGATCTATCATTCTGTCTTCTGGTGGCACTAAAGTTCATAGGAATTATGGAGACGGCTGATCAGCTCAGAGGTCACGGAATTTGTTTCAGAAATGTGAATGTCTTTTTTTTTTTTTTTTTTTCTAATGTGTAGTTTTTAGCTTCTGAAGCCAGAGAGCCTTCTTCCTGTTGGTTGATTCATGTGTGTTTATATGGAGAGATAATGGTAAATGTTTGTATGTGTATCCTGCTCTCTACATTTTGTTTGTGAGTCCAGAACAGGCTTTATAACTATAGTATCTACATTATTACTGTATGTGCATATATACAGGGATCCTGTATTTTTATATATGCATCTACACAGATCGAAACATAAGATGATTATGTGATTCCTTAAGGTATTTGTCAGCCAACTCTTGATGTTTGTGCTTTTTTTTTTCTTCAATTTTTGTATTTTCTTTCTTTTTTGTGTTGTAGCTAAACAAGTTATCACCAGGGCAACAAGGAGTGCTTAAAGTTAATTGGTTTAATATAAATAAAACAGTCTGAACATGTACCATTTATTAATTTACAAAACATTTCTTTTGCATACTGACTTTAAAAATAAAAGGAAATTATCATCAGTGTTAAAAAAGAATGTATAATGTTTATCTTGTATCAGTTATCAGATAATAAACAACCTAGTTGTGACCTTCTTAGACATTGACTGACAGCCTTTTGTTTATATATTCCTGCTTGACTAAAGGTTGCACGAACATCAGAGAATCACCCAAAGCTTCAACACAGGTTAGTTTTTTTTTTTTTTTTTCCCCAGATGAGCTCCTGGAGAAGAAAGTTAAACATTGGATGAAAATTCTCTTCCAGCGATGTTTAACGGCTGAGTTGAAACCTGTTCTACTGAGCAGACTGACATGGGTAAAAAAAATACTTTGGATGTTGTTGGATCTGTGAAGAACTTTATATCAGCAGTTCAATTTAAAAAGTGAGACATAGATTTATTTGATGTGATAAACAATTAAGGAGAACCCACAGTTTTCTTAAGAACTGCATATTATATAACAAAGGACTTAAAATTTGCTCACCAGATAGTTGGTGAAACCCACTAGCAGGAGAGCGATCCTAAAGGTGGGTTGTTCATTGTAGGGGAGAGAAACTGCCAGAGCCTGTGGATGCCCCATGTCTCCCTGTATGAATGCAGTAATTAAAAAAAAAAAAAAAGCAAAAAAACACTAGAGTTCTGGGTTCATACTCCATGTAGTGTTTGGCAGAAACACTACGTTTTTTTCTCCAGGTACTTTGTGAGACGGCTGTTATTAGCTTTAAGCTATAATGGCTAATAAGACCTACCATTTCCATGCTGTGACCCTCTAAACTTCCTTAACATCACACAGAGCGCTATAAATAACTATTGCATCCGTTGAGCCTTATATCAGCACGTATATTCCCAATTAATAACAAAATCAAACCTCCAGTTATTGTGTAAAGGGAGTGCTGGTAATAATGTCTTCCACTTAACTATTTTATTGTCCACCTGTAGGTGTGCTCTGCATTTGTTTTCCAAAGTGCATTTTTAAGTAAAAAAAGCCAGACTCAGAAGTAGGTTGTTACAAAAGGACAAAGGCTGCATAACAATAGTCTGTCTGTCATGGTGGGATAGTCCTGTCTGGGGAAGAGCTTAAAGGTTTGGTTTAAAATCCCCTCAGTTTGTCATCTCGGTATATTTATTCAAAATAATAAATATTAGATATTTTATGATAAAACAAACAAATTTTTGTCTTGAATAAATCTTGTATGCTTTTTTTTTTAACCTTTCAACGATATTCAAAATGATGAGGCTGCACCTGCATGCAGGTCTCCATGTCCTCAGCCTTAGAATATATGCCAGCTGTGTGATACCTGTCGAATCCCCAGTGAGACGTCTTAATGGGCTTATAATTAAATCCACCCTCAAAGGAAAAGTGCTATCTTTATGAAGGTAGAAATATATTTTTTAAAGCTCAATCAAGACTCTTCGTCATTATAGAGCTAATAAAATTTTGTCAGACTTGGATGCATGTATAAATATTACAGACAAAAAGAGAGAAACAGAAAGTTAAAGGGCATGTCAGGAAGAATATATCGTTAAGGACATGTATGCCCAAAGCCGGCCCTTGAGGGCCACTGTCCTGCAAGTTTTACAGGTTTCCTGCCCTAGCACAGCTGATTTGCATTAAATATTGATTGGCAGGCTTTGCTGAACTGCAATCATCAGAATCAGCTGTGCTAAAGCAGGGAAACCTCTAAAAGCTGCAGGAAAGCTGCCCTCGAGGACCACCCGAGAACTGTGATATATTTACATAAAGTGCAGCATGTGCTAGAGCATTCCTTGGAAGGTGATTACTTTCAGCTCGGGGGGAAGAAAAACATTTAAGCTGATTTGTTCTGGATGTAATGTTACTGAATTGTATTCCTGATGGAAGTGGCATGAACCCAAGGCCTGGGTGGCATCTGTAGAAATGTCTGTCCATTTTCTCATCTTTGAAAATCTGAAACTCGTGAAATGTATCAGAGTTTCAAAGGGCAATCTGCCTTATATGATAGAAACATCACAGGAGACACGTGAAAAGTTAATAAAAACTGAAATATCCTTTGCAAAAAAATAAAGGCTGTCCTTCAGAAACTCCTAATGGGATAACGGACTGGACACGGCACGGTCTAGGTTGAAAGTAGATCAGAAGCACATTACAATTGTGGACCACGTAATATTAATCATATTTTTCTTCACTACATGTTCTTGAGCAAAATTGGTCCCTAAAATTATTCAATCCATCATAGAATATTAGATTATTTCATTAAAATAGTTTAACTAAACTTTTCTTGTGAGTATTTCATTTCCCTGAATTCAGAAATCAATGATTGCATCAGTCTACAGGTGCTGGTCATAAAATTAGAATATCATGAAAAAGTGGATTGATTTCAGTAATTCCATTTAAAAAGTGAAACTTGTATATTATATTCATACATTACATACAAACTCATATATTTCAGATGTTTATTTTGTTTAATTTTGATGATTACAAATGACAACAAATGAAAATCTCAAATTCATCATATCAGAAAATTAGAATATTGTGAAAAGGTTCAAAATTGATGGCCCCTGGTGCCACACTCTAATCAGCTAATTAACTCAAACCACCTGCAAAAGCCTTTAAATGGTCTTTCAGTCTAGTTCTATAGGCTACACAATCATGGGGAAGACTGCTGACTTGACAGTTGTCCAAAAGACGACCATCGACACCTTGCACAAGGAGGGCAAGACACAAAAGGTCATCGCTAAAGAGGCTGGCTGTTCACAGAGCTCAGTGTCCAAGCACATTAATAGAGAGGCGAAGGGAAGGAAAAGATGTGGTCGAAAAAAGTGTACAAGCAAGAGAGATAACCGCACCCTGGAGAGGATTGTGAAACAAAACCCATTCAAAAATGTGGGGGAGATTCACAAAGAGTGGACTGCAGCTTGAGTGAGTGCTTCAAGAGCCACCACACACAGACGTATGAAAGACATGGGTTTCTGCTGTCGAATTCCTTGTGTCAAGCCACTCTTGAACCACAGACAGCGTCAGAAGCGTCTTGCCTGGGCTAAAGAGAAACAGGACTGGACTGCTGGTGAGTGGTCCAAAGTCATGTTCTCTGATGAAAGTAAATTTTGCATTTCCTTTGGAAATCAAGGTCCCAGAGTCTGGAGGAAAAGAAGAGAGGCACTTCATCCACGTTGCTTGAAGTCCAGTGTAAAGTTTCCACAGTCAGTGATGGTTTGGGGTGCCATGTCATCTGCTGGTGTTGGTCCATTGTGTTTTCTGAGGTCCAGGGTCAACGCAGCCACATACCAGGAAGTTTTAGAGCACTTCATGCTTCCTGCAGCTGACCACCTTTTGGAGATGCAGATTTCATTTGCCAACAGGACTTGGCACCTGCACACAGTGCCAAAGCTACCAGTACCTGGTTGAAGGACCATGGTATCCCTGTTCTTAATTGGCCAGCAAACTCTCCTGACCTTAACCCCATAGAAAATCTATGGGGTATTGTGAAGAAGAAGATGCAATACACCAGACCCAACAATTCAGAAGAGCTAAAAGCCACTATTAGAGCAACCTGGGCTATCATAACACCTGAGCAGTGCCACAGACTGATCGACTCCATGCCACGCCGCATTGCTGCAGTAATACAGGCCAAAGGAGGCCCAACTAAATACTGAGTGCTGTACATGCTCATACTTTTCATGTTCATACTTTTCAGTTGGCCAACATTTCTATAAATCCTTTGTTTTTATTGGTCTTCAGTAATATTCTAATTTTCTGATATGATGAATTTGAGATTTTCATTTGTTGTCATTTGTAATCATCAAAATTAAACAAAATAAACATCTGAAATATATGAGTTTGTATGTAATGTATGAATATAATATACAAGTTTCACTTTTTAAATGGAATTACTGAAATCAATCTACTTTTTCATGATATTCTAATTTTATGACCAGCACCTGTAAATGTAAACCACTTGAATAAACCTCATTGCACGGTAGATTGTGAATCAGAGGTGATTTTTAGGAACAAGTGATGCAACCAAAGGAAGGCTTTTCTTGGTGTTCATTGGCCAATGAACTCCATGATAAAAACCTGATTGGTGAAAGTCATGTTACATGTTAAATAATCCCTTGCAAATAATCCTTTGGATTAATAAACATGTTTAATGTAAAGCAAAAGGAAATACTCCAAAGTTTAGAGAGGAAACCAGTACCTTACTTTAAATGCTAGGTGGGAATGTTTTAGGCCAATTGATGGGTTGTATGTGTGGAAAATGTTAGAATAAAGTAGGAAAGATCACTATGCTTTCAGAGAAGCATGGTGGTGGACTTTGGGGTTGAAGGGAAGATGGATCTAATTAAGTAAGAGGTCATCCTGGGAGAGAGTATCACACTGTAAGGAACCTGAAGCCTGGAGGTCATTGGACGCTTTAACAGGACAAGGATCTTAACCACATCTCAGTGTCCACTTGAGTTTGGTTTCAAAGGATATGTGAGTCACCTGATTCAGCGTTATTTAAAAAATCTTTAATTGGGTTTAAAAAGTGTTTCTGCACACAAATCTCTGTAAAAATAAAAATGAACTGGAAAGCTTTGTCCATGACAAGTGGGTGTTGCTACATCTAGATTTCTGCAAGAAGTCAGTATGTAGCTGGAAGGCAAGAGGGAAACCATTACTAAAGATGCAGTAGACCATGGCATCCTGTGTTTAATTTGGAAATCTCTTTTATATAAAGCAGCTGTTTGTATACGTTGTCCATCTAATTTGCAGTGAGGGGTGAAACGAAGCTTGTGAATAAAGATGAAATGTAGCATCTATGTGGGATATTTCTTAGTGACCAAAATCAATATGCAGGCCAGAAAAAATGAATAGTATTTTCCACCTAAAAGGAATACATAAGTGGATCCTGCTGGTAAACTGAAAACATCTTCAGATAAATAATAAAGAAAACACATCATGGATGTGTAAACCCTGGCTAACATTCTGCTTAAAGGGCAGTATGTTGAAGAACTAGCTTTGAATTGGACTAAGAGCTAACACACATAGGTAAAAAAAAAATAAAAAAAGTAGGAAACGTACAAGCAAAAGGAAACCAACAAACTGAGGACCAAATAAGAACCTGTGAATTAGACAAAAGGGTCACACTGAAAACAGAAGGGGAAAGAAGGCTCAAGAGGCAGAGTGAGTTTTAAAAATAATCATGGTTTATAAAACCCAGATATGACAGGATCACCAAAGTGTATACAGAAATACAAATACCATGAAAGAATTGTTAAACACTCAACATGTACAAACTACTCTGTAAAAGTGACTTCGGGAGAAATGTTCAGACAACGAAACGTTTTCATTTCTCGTAAAAATCACATTTAGCCACAGTTTATTTACTGTTTCTTATTTTTCTAAAGTATCTTCTCAAAGCAGAACATCCACCTACCAAACTACAGTTACTATCACATTCAAATAGCTCAGAGAAATGCTACGAACAACATCAAGATAAGGGAGGAGGAATGCACACATTTGAGCACTTTTACATCATGAAGGTTTTAGCAAGCAGTGGACAACAGAAAATCAGAGAAACATGAGATGTTTTTCCCCATCATTTCATCAAACATCAACTGTACAAAATAACCCTGTTTTTCAGCGTAGATGAACAGACACAGGTCATCTAAACATTTCCTCGCAGGCAGAGATCTGGGATCACTTCACTATCTTCTTCTTGGACCACAGTCTGTTCCGGGGATGCACTGAAATGTGTCAAAGTGCTTCTGTCTGCAGGACAGTCACCAACAACAGATTTCACAACTATTTTCATGCACTTTCACGAATGTATTAACAGCTTAACAGCCTCAGGAATTCCCCCAACACGAGGCTTTGAAATTCAAAGAAACCACCAACAAGATACAGTAAAACATTGCTTCTTCCTTTTTATAAAAACACGTTTCAAAAGCTTTACACACGAAGAGATGAAAAAAAAAACAAAGATTGCAGGACTGTGAACAATGAACAAAAAGCTCCTCGTCACCTAAAAAATACTGCTTGTCCAGGAGCACAAATGGCTACCAAAACTAATTCATCATTGTCGGTGTGTGCAAAGACTACTAATATACACTATGTCGAATAAATTAAGAGCTATGTACAAAGTAAAAACTAGAGCAGCATGCAGGCAAGACGACACAACCTTTGTACAGCACTGCACTCCGACGAGAAAGAGGCAGTGTGGGCTGTCAGTGTGCGTGTGAATGTCTGTTATAGTGTATGTGCACAGTATCGATATGGACAGAGAGGTTTTCCCTCCTTTAAACTTTCCACTTCACATTAAGCCCAGATAGGAGTTCAAGCCCCATCTTTTCTTGTACAGCCAGGGTCTCTTTTCTAGAAGCAGGAACCAACTTACAGATATTTCAAACATATGTGAGCAAAGCCAGCATATGAGATATAAGTAGACATCAGTAGGTGTATCTGAAGCGACCACAACACCTGCAGTCAAACAGGCTACACTGAAGATTAGGAACATGAAGAAAGGCAGAATAGCTTTTTTTTCCTTACTAGAAATATAAAAGCTAAATTTCTCTATGTTTTTTAGCTGAATCCTAGCGCAAAATAAAAAACAAATTGGCCTTTCATGTCAGCATAAAGACTTTTTGTTATTTAGCTGGGGCTGTGATCCTGCATATCGAATATTTCCAGTAATGTTTTTTTTTTTAGCAGAACTGTTACAGAGACTTTATTCCTAAACTTAAACAATGATTTAATCTCTATCTGGACAGCAAGGATCCAAATATGAAGCTGTCTTTGTTTCTGTTTGTAGATGATCAGCATCATATCTAATCTTGATTTTTATTACAGGTGCATCTCAGTTGATTATATCAAAGAAGAAATGTTCATCTATGCCAGTACTTGACTTCAAAAAGTAAAACTAATTCATATTTATGACACACAGAGGGACAATTTAAAGTATTAGTTTCTGTTATTTTGATGATTATGGCTCACAGCTAACCAACAGTTTAGTTTAATCCCAGATGTGTTTAGTTAATGTGGTTTACACAATATAATCTACAAAAGACCTCTGTTAACGAAGAATGATATTGCCTTGAGCAGGCATACAGATGGAAAGTTGAGTGGAAGGAAAACAAAGGGTAGGAAAATAAAAAGAGTGTACAAGTAACAGGGATTAACTTAGTCTTGAAACCAAAGCCTATTCATGAGTTTGAGGGATTTTTATAAGACTTTAAAAGCAGCTGGAGTTAATAACAACTGGTCCATATTCGGATGTTAGGAGAAGAGCTAAAGGACGCTATTAAATCAGCCTGGGCTGGCATCACCACGGGTTGTTCTCCACCATTGAGACATTATTTGATGCAAAATTACATCCTTTAACTGGTCCACTCTTCTTTTTGTTGTCTTAAAAAATATTCAAATTCCTGGAGAAACTGAATATTTATTTTTCAGTTGCTGTTTGCCACAATCATAAGGGTAAACAGGGATAAACACTTCAAAATGTCCTTATGTGTGCAACAAATCTTTAGTGAGACACACCTATATAAAAAAAAACTTTTGTATATCATGGCACGTTATTTAACCAGATCTCCATTTGTGTGTCTAATAAGCCTCAAACAGCCTAAAAAAGCAGAGTTTGGGAAATAGAGCCGGTTTAGGGTTATGAAGAAAAAAACTCTCTGGCTATGTTATCTATTGACTTGTTCAGGCAGAATTAATGATCTAGTTTTTTCTTATTTGAGACACATTCATCGGAAGAAAACTTTGGTAACCGGTGTTAATTGCAATGCATGCACCTTAGCTGTAGTTAGTGTAAAAGAGCACCTTTAGACAACATCATAGATTTAAAATCCACTAATTAATGTTGGGGAGTAATGCAGGGCTCTGTGTTTTTCATAAAAACGTGGCACGTTTAACATTATAAAATACATCAACAGTCAAAGTGAGGAGGTTCAAACTAGTTTCATTAGTATAAACAACACATCTATAGTAGTAATACACTTGAAAACATACAGTAAAGAAATTTCAAACGGAAGTGTTTGAATAGAAAACATCTTTTTTTAACGAAATTTTTCCTTGTTTTATGTTGTAAACGCACTTTTCCTGCAAGCGCTTCAAGGGTTGTGATCGTTCGCTGACGTACTACAACTAAAGGAAAAAAGGAACTTAATAAAAGGAGTATAAAATGAATCAACAAGTTGAAACCAGTTGATTTGTTAGATAAGCTGTTCAGTCCGTAGATCTATAGGGTTTTAGTCTTTTACTGGCTTCTTCTTCTCCCTGTTGATCCTAGTGTGGTTAGAAAGGCATGTGAACAGTCGTCTGCAGCCTGTCCTGAAGAGAAACTAAAAAAGCCTGAAACATATCATAGTAAAAAAAAAGAAAAGTAGATACTAAAGAAGTCATTTTTATATAATAAAAGCATTAAATCATCCCAGGCAGTGTGTTCTGCTTCTGTAAGTTAAGTGAAGGTTTTTTTTTTGACACCAGTCCATCTGTGTGAATGTAGCTCTCTCCTCAACAGTACCAAGATGACACGTTGCTTGTGCTTCAGCAGGTTTGTCTTTGTGTTTCTGTGTCTCTGGATTGTGTAATGGGTTTGCTATACTTATAAAGACCAACTTTCAACACTTTAAAGGAGTTTAAAAGATGAGGTAAGTTCTGTAAAGCTGATGACTTTCCTCACTTATTGAATGTTATACAGTAATGTTTGAGCTAACATGTTATAATATGGAGGGGGAGAGGAAAGAAGGTCCTTATAAATATAGTGTGGTGCCTATGTGTGAATTATGTGCTCAGCTGAAGGCCTCGTCATCCATATCCTCAATCAGCACCTTTGTGTCCTTCTTGGATCTGGGGAGAAGAAGAAAATTGGATGTTTATTCAATAAATCCATTAATCCTTTCTGCTATTAAAAAAAAAATAAAAAATTCAAAATGTTGCTTCAAGGCTATTTTTCATATATTATTTCTCATGTTTTGTGGAAGTCAAACTACCTTTCATAAAAACCAGTCAAGTAACAGAAATGTGTCATTAGATACTTCAAAAACGTATTAAACAATGTAGAAGAAGTTATAGTTATGGACAAAAATGAACAGTGAAAATCACCCTTCTCTGTTCAGAATTCACTGTTGTGTTGTTACTGTTTATGTCAAGTAAGCATCAGTTTTTCTGGAAGAAACTCTGTTGCTGTACTGCTATGTTAACATAGAATATTTTTCATGTTCAAATAGATCTCAGTATTTTAATCTTTTTTTCACACCTCAGAGTTTCCCATTAATTTTCTCAATATTTTTTCAGAAAATTCCCCGTCCTACATCTCAATCCACTGAATATGGAAGCCAGTTTCTGCTCATGAAAGTAAAAAATGCCAGATAAATTATGAGATATTCAACTTTCAAACTTTGTATCTCACAATTAATTACTTTGAAAATTTAAATTGACGTTATTATAACTCATAATTATGACTTTTTATCTCATAATTATGACTTTCTATTTGGCATTTTTTTTATTTTCATGTGGCAGAAACGGGCTTCCATAACAAAGCTTTTTGGATGTGGTGGAAGTAAAACAGCAGTGAAATCTTATCAAGTTCATCTGAATCTGATCTTAAGTTACATAATGAAGAAGTGGGTGTGCTCACAAAAGAAGTATTTCTGCTTTCTTTTACTTTCTGTTTTACTATGAACACAACATTCATGTACAGATTATTTATTTACTCTCCTTTATTATTAAACTAGAACAAAAATGATTGCATAAAGCTAAGGAATCTTTGGTTACTTACTGCGAGGAGGACAGCAGGGGGCGTCGGAGAGACAGGCTGTAGGACCTCTTCCAGGCCTTTTTGCCTGAGCGGTTCTTGACACCGTCTTCCTGGTCCATCATCTGCTCCAGCAACGTCTGGTCATCAGCGTTGAGCGGCGCCACTGAGATATCTCTCACAGCACGAAACTCACCACAGTTATTCAGGTGTTCGTTCTCCAGACGGAAGAAGTTCCACACAAACCGCCTTATAGGAAGGTGGAAAGAGGAAGGTAGGTGACTGTGGGGGCCATGGAACCTTGTATAGCTTATGAGTTTTAGCTGAGGAATCCTGTCTGTCAGGGAACCAATGAGGAGTAAAACAAGAACAGAAGGAAACGCTGTTTCGACTCACCTGAAGACTTCAAGAGGAGCCAGGACGGTGGCCACGATGTCCCCTATAGAGTGAGTCTTGGTCATTGTTGAAAGGGAGATCTGGATCGTCCAGGCAAAACGCAAGATCACATCCTCTACTATGGCACAGTAGTAGTAGGCCTGGACAGATAAACAGAGTCATATACTGAATAATATGGACATAGCTACAAACAGCAGTGATCCATTTTAGTACATTCAGGACTAATTACTTTCATGAGAAAATCTAATCCATGTGAAGCTTTTGGGAATTAAGTCATGATAAAAAAAAGAAAAAACCTCGAAGGCCCGACCAAGAATCAGATAAGAATTGTTTTTATTGTAAAGGTATAAATTACAATTTTTATTTTGTCTTTTTTTCTGTAGAGATTGATTGTTGAGTCCAGCTGCAGTTAATGTGAGAAACCTTTTCCTGTTCTTTGTGAACATGATATTCAGGTGTTAAATGTTTGCTTAACTAGAGGAGGAACATTACTGGGCTGGCTCTTTAACAACAGTGCTGATTGATTCTCATCTGTCTGAACCTTCCAATGAAAGCTTATGCCAAAATGAGTCAGATTCATAGTGCTGTTTCTGAGCATGCCATTAGTAACCTAGGGTGTATTTCTACAGTTCTCTGATATTTAAGCTCAGAAGTTATGGGTCATTGAGTTTTCATTATTTTACATAGATTTGACCTTTGACCCTACCTTGTGTGGGTAGACAATTTCTTCTCTCAGGAAGGTGTTTTCTCCAGCTCCCCGATCGAACAGACCCCAGTCCATGCGCAGATCCCAGATCAGCGTGTAGAGGGAGCTGATGGTGGAGAACACGATCAAAAGGTACAAAAACATATCTGCATCTGTGTGTCCTTGTTCTGAAAAAAAGCACACAAAGACAACAGATGTGAAATTATTTCGGAGATAATTCCAAATAACCAATTTAACTTTATGTCCACAGGGGGGAGCTGTCCTACCATGAGCTCAACGATGGTTTTAACAGGCGATCTGAAGCATGCTTTTCATTTTTGTTCAAATTAGAAAGTGTATTAACAGTTGCATGAACATTCAGCTGATTTGCTTTGCATGTTTTCTAATGTTCTGATAATAAATATATCATAACATTATGCTTTCAATGACTAAACTATCACAGATATTAGTTTTTTTTATGTAAATGTTCAGGAGTTTAGTTAGTAGACTCGGAGGTTTGTACCTAGGACCTTCTTGCAGCAAGGCAACAGTACCACCAATGGCCCCCCCCTTTTTTTTTTATAAATTCATTAACTTTGATATCAATGAACCCTTATTAGGCAATTACAGATTATCACATCTACAATACCTGATGCAGAATAAAGTGTAAACAGACTCTAGACTTTATTATCTATAGTGTCTGAGTCTAGGGAAATCATTTAGAGTAATTAATACTATGTATCCCCATCAGTTTTGTAACTTTGGTCATTATTAAGCTTTATTACTGTATTATTTAACTGTTACTGAGAATACTCTATGCTCCATTTCTATTAATTCTAATTAATTACAGCTTTAGACCTCACAGCAGAATATTTGGATTAAATGGCAAAAATGATAGCAGTCCTTTCTGTTTATACATAAACTGTTAAATCAGCTTGCAGATAGCTGCTGCGTGTAATGTGGGTGTTTGTGATTAGCAGCACTACGTGGGAGCACTGTGGATGTGATCAGCTTGTTCCTCAGTAGGTGCTGATGGAAAAATCAGCACCCTGTGGCCTTTCTCTTTGAGTCACACAGCCACAGACAACAGCTACCAGACGGAGGCCAGGCTCACTCCAATTTATCATCGTCACTGTTTCTTCCTGCTACCAGCCAACAAGACGCCAGGGATTAGAGCGGGGACTTACTGCCGCACTGCTCTGCTAGCTGCTGCTGAGGAATCGGATGGAAGTTGTCCCTACGGCCACAAACGTCTCCCAGATGTAGATTAAACTTTGTCCCCAACAATAGACTCCTCAGTGGAAAATATCTTGTTGTGATTTCCTCAGTGTGTCATCATTTAGAGGTATTTAACCCCCAGTGTTTGTGGAGGCCGATGCTGTTTTTGATCAGGCTGGTTTTTCTCCTCAACCATTAGTAGGTTAAAATGGTGAGACGAGAATTGATTGGATGCTCATTTAGGGGCAAACAGTGGTCACTGCCTCCTGTCACGAACATTCAATCTAAGCTACACAGCCTGAAACACAGAATAGATCTGTCCAGAGCAGTTGAGGAGAAATAGATGGAGCCCTTCAAAGCCCATTTTATGGTACAGCTCACCGAAACAAGTTCAACACAAGAACAGTCAGTCCCTGCTCTTAAAATTATTTTTTAACTGTTCCCATGGGAACCCAATTCTCCTATAAGGTAATAGCTCAGTTTGACAGCAGTTTAGACGTGAAATGGTCAGATGAGAAGAGCCGCAATGCAGCTTGTAGATATTCTTATTATGTAAATTGTCTACTGAGAGTCAGCATGCAGACTCTGTTAATACACCTGTTCTAATCCTGTTATGGCAAATCCAGCAATTAGGAATAGAGGGCTGTCCTGGGATTAAAAACATTTTATGTTTGAAATTAGTTTGTTCTCTCTCCCAAAATCTGTTTGATCTGACCATACCTTTTATTGACCACATTGTGAACTCCATCTTAACATACCTGATGCAGCTAGGCTGCAAAAAGGAGACACTTCTCATAGACCTCTGGCCTGAATCTGAACCCACCCATGCAGTGATTGCTTTTGGCCGTGGGGTTGACAGAGTTCAAAAAGCCGTAGACTAACTAAACACCGCCTTTCAGTTTTATCGCTAAACCTGTGAATGTAGCAATTTTTCTCCTGAAAATAAATGAGCTGCCAGCCAATGAAATGAAGTTATAAAAGCTGTCAGTACTGGGCTTATCTCTACCCGAGCAGGATCCAACAAGGCTAAGCTCTCCATTTCTCTCTTCAGGCTTTACACATTTCAGGCCACAGTAAACCTCTCACATGGAGAGTAATAGATGCATTTTTATAAAGTTCTTTATTCATTCATTTATACATTTGATTTAGGACATTTGTTGTTGATTTCCCAGAAAAGCATGAGTCTAAAACACCCTCTGATAATCAGTGCCCCTAATGGAGAAGTGAAAAATGTTTTCTCACCTCTTATCCTATTGGCTGGTTTATACTCTAATATTGCTGATATCAAGTTATTTCAATAAAAAAAGGTCAAGTTTAAAAACTGTTAACACTTCTTATCATACTGTTTCCACAATTTTCAAATAAACTAGTAATAGATGAACCACAGTGCTGCCCCTGCCCCACGTGTTGCTTTGCATTCCAAACAGCTGGTTAGAAGAACGCTAAGACATGCTTCAACCGCTAACAAGAAGAAATCATTTCGGTTGCCAAGAAACTCAGAAAGTCACTATGTGGAAACTGAAGGACCTCCTACCATCACTCCAATTATTACAAGCTAGAGGACTGACTACATATCATCAGTTTGTTATAACTGGGTTAGTGTACAAAGATCAGTGCTCTGGAAAACAAATCCCAGAAAACTATATGACTGCTTAAACCCTACGTTATATCAAATCAAGATAATAAAAACATTTCTTCAAGGTGCCTCTGATTGTCTTAATTGAATTTTTAACTGAAATATTTGTTTTACCCTCTAGTATTTATGCCTTCCTGTATCATGGCACTGCAAGGTTCTTTTCAATGTTATTTCCCTTGTTTTATTTGAATTGTCTTGTAACAAAATATGCTTTACTGATAAAGCTGCCTTGACTGATTCCATTTTATCTACAAAATTAACTTGTAAAAAAGCAGAACTTACCCGTATGAAAGACTTGGGGTGAAAAAATATTTAAACACCAAACCCTTGATAAACTGTCCAAGGTGATCATGATCATTTTCAGTATAACTGAGGAGATCATCCTAAACTTTTAAACTGCTAGAAGAAATGTAGGGAGAAGGAATTCACAGTTCTATGGAACAACAACTTGGCGCAAAATAAATGGTTCAAATAGCTTTGCTATTTAAAGTTTACAAGTTTGAAATACATTTTTGTGACTAGTGCTACTTTCAATATGAATCAAATACAAATCTTTACATAACAATGCAAAAAATCGATATGTAAATGTGTTTGAAAGTACAGGCTGAATTTGTTTAAAAATTATGCTCACAATTAAAAACAAATCAATTATTTTTGCCATTGTCTCTGCCTTTTTTCTGAAGATCCAAGCATACAATCCATAACAATGTGACTGCATAGAGTTACCCTGTTATGTTTATGTAATGAAAGATGCACAGAATAAATTATTTCCCCCCAAGAACTTACTGTGGTTACTTTTTACACAGCTTTTGCTCTGAGAAGACTGTGGACTTCGCCTGAAAATTTGAACAAGCAGCACTTACAAATCCCTCCCACTTGCCCTCTGCTCCACAGCTCCTCCCCCACAGTGGAACCTCCCATGAACAGCATAGGGAGCAGGGCAACAGTGATGGGAGACAGGAGCATAACTGACACCTCTTAGTTATTCCTCCTGGCTTTGATTGGTTGTTTCTGATCAGGAGCAGCAAATTCAATTTCTCCAAATGCCAGTAAGACCACCAGTAGGAACTGAAGGATTTGTTTTTATGTTTTTTACAGATTATAATGATTTTGATTAAAAAAAGATGGCTACTGCACATTTAGGCATGGGAGGACAAATTGCAGCTCCAGGGGAAGAAGGGAAAAAACACAGGAAAAAAAGCTATGTATTGTAGCAACACATGGAGCCTAAACTTGACAACAAAACCAGGATTGTGCAGAGTGCTGGCTCCACTTCTTCATTCATATTTGAAGAATTTGTTTATTGGGGCTGTTAGGCACAGTTCCTAGCATCATTGAATTTAACAAGCATCTAAGTTTTTATTTTTTCAAGTAAATAAACCTTTTAAATAACATGTACGGACATTCGTAACTAAAAATCACTTCAATTTCAGCAAAAGCAGATTTTTTTTGTCACTTTTAGGGAGTTCTATGAATTTTAAATAAACATTATGCTCTTTCCAATAATAATTTAGGCCTATTCTTTAAACCATCATTTCACACTAGAGATTCAAATCATCAGCTGGTTGATAGTTTTAGCTGATATTAGCATTTTCATTTTCTTGTACCAGTATTGGCTAATAAGTACTGTACATGAACTCGCTGATTCATCAGTGCATTTAGCAGCCATGTCTTGAGATCCCGTAAAGCTCATGCATTGCTGCTCCATCCATGCTATCCTTTGGTAATGTTTTGTTTGATCTATTTTAAATTGAGGCTTGTGTAACATTTATTATCATTGTGTGATTCTTTCCATGTAAATGGAGGAAGAAAAAGCAATATTGACTTTGGGTATCAGTTAGACTGATATCAAAATAATCAGCATCAGCCTTAAAAAAAACTGTATCAGTCAATCTTTATTGACACAGATTATTAGTTCTATATTAAAGTAGCACTTCTGTGTATTTTACCAAATTAAAAACACCCCTCTCAGCAAGGCTAAATAGTATCCACCCCCCAGGTGGATATTATTTAGCCTTGTGATGACCATGACCATAAATCATCCAGGCATGAATCTGATCTTTGGTCTTTGGACCAGAGTCTTTGAAAAAGAAGCTGATTAGTCAGCCACTTCATTTGGATGGGATTCAATTGATCTCAGATAATAAAGTAAAAAAATGTTGGTGCTATTTTTGATCAGGAACTGACATTTGAATCCCATATGAAAGAGGTTTCTAGAATTTCCTTTTATTATCTGCAGAATATTTAAACAAATTAGATATATCCTTTCCAGGGTTGAAGCTGAGAAACTAGTTCAAACATTTGTTATTTCAAGGCTGGACTAAGTCTTTTTCGACAGTAGGTTGACAGGAAAGGGGGTATGAGAGAGGGAGAGAGACATGCGACAAAGGACCACAGGTCAGATTTGAACCCAGGTCGGTCACATTGAGGACTAAGGCCTTCTTACGGGGGTCATGCGTGCTAATCACTCCGCCACCTGCACGCCCCTGTGGCCAGACTTCTGATGAAAATTAAAAAGAGAGATCCTATCTCTCCTGTCCTAGCTTCTTATCATTGGCTTCCTGTTAAATCCAGAATTAAATTTAAAATCCTCCTTCTCACATATAAAGCCTTAAATGGCCAAGCTCCATTTTATATTAGAGATATGATTGTTCCTTATGTTCCCAACAGAACCCTTCGCTCTCAATCTGCAGGTTTACTAGTGGTTCCTAGAATTTCTAAAAGTAGGATGGAAGGCAGATCTTTTAGTTATCAGGCTCCTCTCCTGTGGAACCAACTACTGGTTTTAGTCTGTGAGGCAGACACTCTGTCTATTTTTAAGGTTAGGCTTAAAACTTTCCTTTTTGATAAAGCTTATAGTTAGAGTGACTCAGGTTATCCTGAGCTATCTCTAAAGTTATGCTGCTATAGGCTTAGACTGCTTGACAACATAGAGACCCCTTTTCATTTCTGCTTGATTCTATATCTATTCTCCCACTCTGTAGTATTTGTTAGTTCAATCTCTAATGTTATGCTCTTTTTGATAATTCTCATAGTAGCTTAATCTCGTCTGTTCATGTTGGACATTGACACCGTCCTGGAGAGAATTATCAGCTGTGCTGCTGTCATTAACGTCTTTGTTTGTGGATGTTGGAGCTTGGCCTGTTTTTCTATGTCTGCTTCTGTCTCCTTGAACCCCAGTCAGCCTCGGCAGATGGCCGCTCACACTGAGCCTGGTTCTGCTGAAGGTTTCTTCCTGTTAAAAGGGAGTTTTTTTCTCTCCACTGTTGCTACAAGCATGCTTGGTGTGAGGAATTGCCTTCGAGTCAATGAGTCGATGTGATCAACTGGTATTCCTTAGATAGAAAACTTTGAACCAATCTGACTGTATCTTGTCAAATTGTCTGATCTGGTTGAATTGTCTCTGTAAAGTGCCTTGAGGTGACATATGTTTTGAATTGGCTCACTATGAATGGAATGAATTGAATCCTATATTAATCCCAAATAGTTTTTCTACTTCAGTGTGAACCTCCAACAGTGTTTAGTAACATTTGGAATGGCTAATGAAACCATAGAATCCAAAATCCACTTTAATGTAACCTGAATTAATCACAATAGCAGATTTTAATAAGAGATAAGTATAGACCCAATAGGTTACTCAAAGCAGTGAAGAAACACGCTCCATAATGCTCATGCTTCAGGACTTCAGCTAAAATGATTCAATTCAAAAATGACAACACAGACAAAGTGTTTTGTGAGATGTACAGGTGCTGGTCATAAAATTAGAATATCATGAAAAAGTAGATTGATTTCAGTAATTCCATTTAAAAAGTGAAACTTGTATATTATATTCATACATTACATACAAACTCATATATTTCAGATGTTTATTTTGTTTAATTTTGATGATTACAAATGACAACAAATGAAAATCTCAAATTCATCATATCAGAAAATTAGAATATTACTGAAGACCAATAAAAACAAAGGATTTATAGAAATGTTGGCCAACTGAAAAGTATGAACATGAAAAGTATGAGCATGTACAGCACTCAGTATTTAGTTGGGCCTCCTTTGGCCTGTATTACTGCAGCAATGCGGCGTGGCATGGAGTCGATCAGTCTGTGGCACTGCTCAGGTGTTATGATAGCCCAGGTTGCTCTAATAGTGGCTTTTAGCTCTTCTGAATTGTTGGGTCTGGTGTATTGCATCTTCTTCTTCACAATACCCCATAGATTTTCTATGGGGTTAAGGTCAGGAGAGTTTGCTGGCCAATTAAGAACAGGGATACCATGGTCCTTCAACCAGGTACTGGTAGCTTTGGCACTGTGTGCAGGTGCCAAGTCCTGTTGGAAAATGAAATCTGCATCTCCAAAAAGTTGGTCAGCTGCAGGAAGCATGAAGTGCTCTAAAACTTCCTGGTATGTGGCTGCGTTGACCCTGGACCTCAGAAAACACAATGGACCAACACCAGCAGATGACATGGCACCCCAAACCATCACTGACTGTGGAAACTTTACACTGGACTTCAAGCAACGTGGATGAAGTGCCTCTCTTCTTTTCCTCCAGACTCTGGGACCTTGATTTCCAAAGGAAATGCAAAATTTACTTTCATCAGAGAACATGACTTTGGACCTCTCACCAGCAGTCCAGTCCTGTTTCTCTTTAGCCCAGGCAAGACGCTTCTGACGCTGTCTGTGGTTCAAGAGTGGCTTGACACAAGGAATGCGACAGCAGAAACCCATGTCTTTCATACGTCTGTGTGTGGTGGTTCTTGAAGCACTCACTCCAGCTGCAGTCCACTCTTTGTGAATCTCCCCCACATTTTTGAATGGGTTTTGTTTCACAATCCTCTCCAGGGTGCGGTTATCTCTCTTGCTTGTACACTTTTTTCGACCACATCTTTTCCTTCCCTTCGCCTCTCTATTAATGTGCTTGGACACTGAGCTCTGTGAACAGCCAGCCTCTTTAGCGATGACCTTTTGTGTCTTGCCCTCCTTGTGCAAGGTGTCGATGGTCGTCTTTTGGACAACTGTCAAGTCAGCAGTCTTCCCCATGATTGTGTAGCCTATAGAACTAGACTGAAAGACCATTTAAAGGCTTTTGCAGGTGGTTTGAGTTAATTAGCTGATTAGAGTGTGGCACCAGGGGCCATCAATTTTGAACCTTTTCACAATATTCTAATTTTCTGATATGATGAATTTGAGATTTTCATTTGTTGTCATTTGTAATCATCAAAATTAAACAAAATAAACATCTGAAATATATGAGTTTGTATGTAATGTATGAATATAATATACAAGTTTCACTTTTTAAATGGAATTACTGAAATCAATCTACTTTTTCATGATATTCTAATTTTATGACCAGCACCTGTATTGCGTCAGGATTCAGCCAATAGTCCACACACGAGATAAATACTCCTACGAGCAGCTTCATACTGAAGCTCATTAACTCTTTCTCACCCGCATGTTTAGCATGTTTCATGAGCAAATAGAGTACCACGGGGCCCCAATATATCACCCCCATGAGTGCTTTTTCCTTCACTGTGCACATGCGTTTTTTTCCACGCGTGCCCAGCCCCCCTCCTCCTTGCATGTGGACCTGTTTCTGTGCACTCATGTTAACTTTTGTCACTTTGAAAACATTACTCAACAGAGATAGCAACCTGCCTACAATTGACTATTTTTCAAGAAATCCCGCCTGAAAGGCGGTACTCTTCTTCCTAAAAGCAAAGCAACTTCAGGCTAAGTGCTTCTCTTCAAGAGTTGGAAGTTGCTAAGTAAAGTCATCATTAGATACAACATGGTCTGGATGACTACTGGATTCTGACTGGCTGTAGGGTGCACAGGTCCACATGTGAGGAGGAGGGAGGATAAGCGTTTGTGGAAATCAAACCACATGCCCACTGAGAAGGAACAAGGACTCATGTGGGTGATATATTGGGCGCCATGGTACTCTGTTTGCACATGTAACATGCTAAACATACATGTGATGAGTAGTTTATGAGCGTCTGTATGAAGTAAAGCTGCTAATTTATTTATTGCATGTGTGGACTTTTGCTATACTGACGCAATAGAGGTTCATTCTGAATAAACACACCTCTCTTATGCTGCAGCTTCAGATCCGTGTGACACTGCAGCAGAGAGCTATGAGATTTATTAGCATCAGAACGTATTTTCTCTTTCAGCTTCCCAGGATCTAAATGTGGGAAATGACTCACAGGAGTAAGTGAGGCAGTCTGACAGTAAGGAAACACTTAAACCATCTGGCTGGGATCAGGATAGCAGCGAAGGTGACACGAGACACCGGGATATTTGCCAGATAATGACTGGCATCTGAGGCACCTTCTACAGCTGGACCCGCTGGTGTGAACATGACACTGACCGGCCGTCAGTTCTGCCAGGTCTACAGAGTAACGCACGCAGACTTGGCGCCAGTTTACAAAAAAAAAATGTGCTTGATGTGTCTTCGAATCAAATCTAAGTTTGGATGCAGAATATTTTGATGCTGATCCTCTAAACAAGCTTTAAAATCCAAGTGAAGAGCTGTAATTGTACATGAGCCTTAATATATCTGAACAACAGGCAATTTCCTTAACCATCATTATCCATATGAGAGCGTCTTTCCAACCTCCTCTTTCACTTAACCAACATCAGCCTCAGTCTCCATTACATGCAGGATGAAAGAGAGCTTCATAGAGAATAACACATGAAGAGAGGCCATTAATGGAGGGTTGCACAGGCTTCAGACCAGAGGAGGAAGGAGGATATGGTTTAATGGACGATTTCCGACTGAGCAGTGGGTTTGAAAAAGAAAGGGAAAAAAAGGAGATATTTCTCTGTCTCAGTCTCCTTTACTTCAGTTTTTTCAATATAACTGGCGGTCAACATCTGAGGAAAATGTACCGATTCAAATTTAATCTGAAATGTTATAAAGTCAGAGCAAGGAATAACATTTAGCACTCTGAAAGCCTGAAGATTAGACTTCACAGCCGGCATTTTGGCAAAAAATAAATCTGTTTGCAGAGGAAATGCCAAAGGCTAAATACATGTTGGATGAAATAAATGCTTTGAACAACGTGGTCAAATCTCCAAGTCTTTGGTGAAGAAGGATCTAATAGTGATGTTTTTTTTTCTAATCTTTTAAAAAACATCAGGATAATTCTGAATCTAGGAGTGACTGGACTATTAATCTATCGTTTTTTCATACTCTTTATGCCATTTCCCATAGATTTCCAATGCAGCATTTCCCATTCTTTCCTGCTGTCCATCATTTATTTCTCTCGCTCTAACCCCCTGCCCTGAGAGTGAAACCACACTGTGAAAGCAGAATCTTGTTTATCAACAACTCGGTTTGAAAAACCTCTCCTGTTGCATTATAAAGCTCTGGGACCGGAGAAGGAAACCCACGCCAGCTTCCAGCAATTGCACTCAAGGTCACCTCTGCTTTCCGAAAACACACACACAAAAGACTCACATCGTTGTGTTACTGACATGCCCTTTTAAAACAGCAACAGAACACAACTGGTTTAAAGCTTGAGACAGTCTCACATCTCTCTTCACAGTGCTTGCAATGATTCAAAGCCAGGATCTATGGCACTACATTTGAGGAATGATGTATTATCATCTCTGCTCAGCACAAATAAATCGAGTACAAGAAGAGATGAGTCATAAACATCTTACTGTATTAATGTATAGTGTATCTTACCGTTGTGTGTGGCGTAGAGGGCTGCGAAGGTGACCACAAAGAAGGTGGTGGAGTATTTGCCGGCGTTGACCAGATGTGGGAAGGCCCTCTTGGTGTCGCGGTAACGCCTCAGGCATTGGATGAAACGAAGCCAGGCAGGCAGACACTGGATGATGGCACGCAGGCCGTACGAGTAGCTGTGGCAAATGTGCTCGTTGGTATCTAAGATAAAATTCAACAACATTACAGTTTCTTTCTCCTTACAGATTATGTCCTAGTCACGTTCCTCTCAGCACAGGAACACTCTTCATTACGATGGTCTGACATTGACCTCTTCGCAGCAAAACATTTACAATCCATTACCTCTGTGTTAACTGGCAGAATGAAACCAGGGGGAGCACATTGGTGAAAAGGGCAGCAATTAGCATCAATTCTGTCATATTTTCTGTCAGAAACGCCTGAACACCTTAGACCCATCGCATAAAGGTATTGCCTTAGTAGAGTATTAATATGCCTTTAAATGTCCTACCTGTTGTGTAAAGGTGTAATTATATGTAATTAATAAAGTAGTGGATAATTCTGGAGCGGACAAAAAGCAGCTCCTCCAAAGTTACCATGGCCTTCCTGGCTGCTTCTCTAAAATTTGCTCTTTTTGCATAAGCTGGCAATTTTTTATCTTTCAAGTTTTTTATATTGCATTGAACAGTGAATATATGAGGTTTACTTTACCTAAGTTGATGGGGTGTGAATACTTTTCAAAAACTGTGAATGATATTGTTTCAAAGATGAGTATCTCAGAGTGAAATGCACACCAACAGGCACCCACTCTGAATTTATTCACATATTATGCTTTTAATTTAAAAAAGCTATCCTTTTTTTTATTATATGAGCCCATTAAATATCAATTAACCAAAAGTTAATATTTTTCACATATATACATATTACCAGAGCTGTGATAAATTTTATTTCAAAACAAAATGTGAATAAAAATATTTAACTAAAAATAAACAACAAAAACCCAGCAAAAGTTAAACTTAACCAAGTGCAAATGTTGAGAGGATTATCACTGACAGGTTTCAAAATAATAACTTACATATACTAGTTTATATAGCCTAAGGAGTCACCATGTGAGTTTTTCAACCAAAAAAGGAAGTAAGCGTTTAAAAAGGAAACCCATGCATATAGACGGACAACATGCAGACTCCAAAAAAAAAGTCCTAGCCAGATTTCCGGCTTTTTAGATTTAGGTCAGTCTAGATCAACTCCTCACCTTTGGGTAGTAACCCCTTGCTGTTGCTCCACTGAAGCTCAAATATGTAGAAGCAGATGAGATACTCCAAATCCATGAGAACAAACACCAGAGAGTTGAGCTGATCTGCCAACCAGAAGTCTGCAAATTCCACACGATGAAACGGTGCAGTGAAAACACGAAACTGGAGGCAAACCAGAGAGGAATGACAGAAAGTAAGAAGAGGACATGCAAAGAACCTCTAAAATGGAAAATATCAAGTGCATTTCAGAAAATGTGTTATATGACCTTTTGAAAGAATGAAAGCATTAACTCAGTCAAAGCTGTTGCAACAGGAGGACAAAGTAAAGGAATAATTAGTGTGAAAAACTTTAGGAGGAAAATTAAGACAGGGAGAAGGTGCTGAATAATCTGAGAAACATAAAAGAATAAATCCTCCAGACTAGCTTATCAGCCCTGAACAGGATGCTGTGATGAGTCACGCTTTGTGTCGGTGTGCATGTTTTATTTGTGTTACGAATCAGAGGAGTAATGCATTCACCAGCCAGCCATTGCGTCTAGGAGCATGTTATTTGGGATATGACTTTGGCAGGAGCTTCAGCTATTGACCATGTTTGTAAAATGATACAACCATCTTCGACTTCTTCCATTAACCCCAAAGGCCTCATCTGACATTCAGCTAGTGACTGTGCTCTGCACCCCCCCGTTTACAGTCACTGAGAAAAACCTCATATACCTTCAATGTACTCCAAATGTCAGGAAAAAAAAGCTATGCTGTTCACACAAACATTTATCAGCCGCACAAATTTTTCTTAAAATGCCAATCAAAGTTTGTATTGATCAGCAGGACTTGTTTCCACTCTGTGTGGATGCCTCAAGGCTAATACTGCAGTGCTTGTTCAATGAATACACACTACTGTACGCTTTTTTTCTATTGTATCATTTTGGAAGTGGTTTCTGTAGGAGAATACGTAAGCCATTTTGCACAGTGTTACATTTTACTGAACAGTAAAGGGAAAGACCTATTAAAACGAAGAGAGATACAACATCACTCAGTGCTACCCTGCATGGAAATCATAAAAATCTGCTCTGAAAATCCCTTATGCAGTTGTGATGGTGCCAAATCAATCATTGCTGATTACAGCCTCATCACTGGGGGAGCGTATTGGGAACTGTGGGGCACAGTGAAGGAAAAGAGAAGAACACGGGGAGGGGGCCTGTAAGGAAAAGGAGGGGGTCTATATGGAGAAGGAGGAGGACGAGGGACAGAAGAGCTCAGGGCATCAGCATGTTGATAGATCTATGTCTGTAATGATTGCACAGTCACAGCCTCCATCTCCCCTGAGACACGCTTCGTTCTATTATTCCTCAACCCTTTGGCCTCTGCCTCACTCCAGCCGCCCCAAAAATCACAATCACACTCACACACACACACACACACACACCACCCTCTGTCCTGCAGTGATGTAGCACAGCTGAGACAAAGAGCTGGGTTTAATAAACATTCAGCTTGAGATGATATCTGGATTGTTGCTGCATTCATTGAAAAGATAAAGACACAAACACCCCTCACACCCTGTCAGTACATGTTTCAATTCCAGAAAACAACTACAGTAAAATAAACCAGTCTGGAAAAATGGACACAAGCTCCAGACAGATTAGATGATTCTTCAAGTCCAGAACCTGACAGAGTGCGAGATGAGCGATTTTTAAACAATTTTGGTAAACCTGCAAGATGATAACAAAACCATGCAATCTTCTCAGCTAAATTTGTGATATTTGCATTAAATGAAGCCCTACCTGTGGAGGATTTTTAATGCAAACCATAAACACACAGCTTCCTTGGCTGACATAAAAACAAAATAAAAGAAATTTCTCAAGATACTAGACAAAAAAGGAGAACCTTAAAATATAGAAATATAAACATCATGGGAATAATATAAATAATAATTATAATAAAACATCATGTAATGGCAGAGTCTGAGTGATAAAAAAGTAAGTCCACCAAAAGCAACAGATTACATTTTAGAAATGCAATCAAGGAAACAGACCTTTTATTCAAGGAGCAGCACACTAAGCTAAAACATCTACTTGTCTCAGTATTCAACCATACATTTCATCTCAAAATGTAAAAGCAAAAAACGTTTTGCACTTTTAGGTGCTGTAAAAATCCAGAGGTGTGCGGCGGATGAGGAGAGGGAGAATTGCTGGCCTTGAAAACAATCTAGTGGTTTAAAAAAAATACAATGGGCAAATTCTGGAAAAAAAAAGTGCCCTGCTAGCTAGAGCCTTTAAATGATGAGATGAGTGAGCCAAGAGAACTCACATGTGTTTCTGTACAAAGATGATGTACAGCTTCCTACTTGCATAATACAGTTTCAGGTTACTTCCCTGGATGCCATGGCACTACTACTGAGCCTCTGCGGCTCTATATTGATCCCAATGGCATGGCAGTTTCTAAAGAAGCACAGCTTAGACTTTGATATCGTGTGAATTCCGCCGTTTCTGACCTTGGCCTTCCTCCACAGAGCTTTATGCAGAAATGTTAAATCATTTCATAATATCAAATGGACTGG
The DNA here is from genome assembly GCF_016077235.1 of Cyprinodon tularosa. NCBI lineage: Eukaryota > Metazoa > Chordata > Actinopteri > Cyprinodontiformes > Cyprinodontidae > Cyprinodon > Cyprinodon tularosa. Next base: position 579,104 of record NW_024038958.1, read on the forward strand.
GAAGCTAGATGTTTGTCTCAGTGTCAAAAGTCTGACATAAGTGCAACCAGCGAGTGATAACAGCTCACTGAATAGAATGTGCTCAACCTAAAGCAGTGAATTAAAGCCAGTTGTTTTGTTATGTATTTGCAGAAGCATGAATTCAGTGCAGGACAGAGCAATGTATTTTGTTCGACAAAACATATGCAGCGTTATTCTACACAATCAGTCACTTATTAATCAGTTTATTGTAATTGGTTTCCATGTGATAAAGTCTGCTATGCAAGTGAAATCCTGCCACAGTTATGAACTTTTTTTTTTGCTTTGACTTTTAACAGTTTCTAGATGAAATCCACTGCACCCCCCCCCCCCCCCCCCCCCCCCAAAAAAAAAAAAAACACTAGTACTACAAAAAAGAGGTGTTTAGAAGATGACCAACCAGCAGTTTGAGGAGCCAGAAGCGGGACTTGTAGTAGCAAGTTTTCAACGGGTTGATGAGGAAGAGCAACATGAAGCCATAAAGAATGAGAGGGTTGATCTGCATGGGGAGGTAGGTGTATTCTGAGTATAGACATGAGAGTATGCTGAGGCACCATAGCACGCCCAGGAACCCAGCAATCTGCAGGAGAGACAGAAGGAGTGGCATTAAAGGAAAGCTCCTATAACATTTCAATACTATTAACAGGATGATCTAACTAATGCAAATAAGGAGTATGGATTGTATAATACTGTTGTATTGACCTGCTTTCTAAACACATATACAGGATGTCTTTCTGGCTAAGCATGAATAATTTCTTGAGAACATTGTAAAATATTGCTATCACTAATAAATTAATTTAAATTAAATTTCCGAAGATTCATCGCTTTCTTCTATTAACCGAGGTACTTCTATGCTTCTCAGACCTCAAACAGATGTTGGTGTGACAGGTTGTTTCGTGGATCAATCTCAAAGATGAGGACATGGTTGACTCCATTCTGTCTCCATCCGTAGGTGTTGATTCCCAGCAGGAAGAGGAACTGGATCAACAGGAAGCCACCGCGATAGATCCGCACCAGAGGCCAAATGTTCTCATAGCGGATGAAAACAGCACCTGAGAGGACCAGGGTGGAGATTAAAACTTAAAGTGTTGCTTGTAAATAAAGGTTAAACTTACAGTAATGGTCCCCTTTTGTGAAAATGAGGGGGAAAAAAGCCTTAAAATAAGTCAGAAAATCCAACATTTTATTTCAGTTCATTTACAATTCTGTAATGGATCCCGAGGAGGCCGATAAAAATAGAAATACCGAACTATGGAATGTTTGAGAATTTGTGGAAAAAAACATGATTCAAAATATCACTCACCAGTGAGAACAAAGGCGGCACCCAGAATGATGAAGAAGCCACAGAAGAGACCCACTCGAAAGGTCGTCCAGGCCATAGCAGGCTGAGCCAGGCAGTACACAGGAAAATTAGGTTGATTCCAAAACAAACAAAAATTGCTCAGGTTCTGTTAAGATATATTCTGGATTCTGGATATAGAATGAAAAACGTTCTAAGGCTGCCTTTTTCCCTAGTTGTAACACAACATGAATACAATACATACTTTTTAATGTGTATATAACTAATCAATGAGACAATAGCAATGAGGTTAAAAGGTCATTAAGTATTACATCAAATCCAAATCATATATTCTGTGTTGAACAGAACAAAGCCTTTATTAAAAAGGTATATGAGGCTGTAGGGGATGGTTTCTTCTTTGTCTTTTCTAATCTCCAGCCTTTGCTTCTACTCATAAAAACATTTTTACATTTCGTTAGTAAGGCTACGTAGAAATATTTCTCCATGTAGGTTATCTTACATAAAACAGCAAGAGCTGAGAAGCAAAGTAAACATGAAGTAAGCTGTCTGACCTGAGCTGCTCCCAGAGGAGGAACTCTCAACCTCTTCATGGCCCTCTGACGATCTCCTTCCTCCAGTTCTGTGGTGACCAGCGTCTAGTGACAGAAGAGTGTCATCAGTGCATAAAGGTTTTATCACGCTGAATGGTCTGATGTTTATTAAAAGGGTGAGCAGTCACCTCTGTCTCGGTGATGAGCTGGGTGATCTTCTTGCAGGTGTAAAAAGGAGCCACCTCCACGTGAGCCACACGCCAGTCAGCTCCACGACTCGTGTCCAGGATTTTGTCATGTTTTTTCAGGATCTTACGAAAACCTGTAAAATTCAGGTTCTGAGGATAAAAAAAAAACAGACCAACATGTTATTATAAAAAAAAAAAAACAAAAAAAAAAAAAACAACCAGACATACTGCTGTAGGACACGTGGGGGAACAACTGCTATCATAAAATAGGTCTGTGTATGTGCTTAAGGAGAACCTGGTAGTTCTGGAGAAGGATTAAGCTGAGGTAGAACTCGCTGAAGGCAAGCTTCAGGTCCTTGATGTTGTGGTGCTTGCAGCGCTCCTCCTGCGACAGGTGGAACATTGTCTTGCGTTTGCGCAGGCTGGGCGGAGCGCTGTTCTCTCGCTGGGCGTCCAATGATGATTGCAGTTCATTTTGCAGTGTTGCGAAGCGTCTCTGGGCTTCAGCAAGCTTTTCTACAGAGAGAATGAGGGAAAAAACACTTCAAGTTTCAGTCAGGTTTTAAAAGGATGCATCACATATAGCACTCTATCAATATTTAAGGGTAAAATGCACAGAAGATCTGATATATCTCCCAGTCTACAGAAATTGCATTATTCAGAAGCCAAGGCCAGCAGAAGTTACTTAATTAAATCAGTTGTGTAACCCGCTTTTCTCATCAGGAAATAAAAATACACGTAAATCTTTGAACAACAATAGAGAAATTCTGAAAAAATCTGATACTGATCATTATGCAAACATCTCAGCTGTTTAAATTCTTAAAGTAGTTTTCTTCAAAAAGCTAGAAGAACAGGCAAAGTAAAAATGTTAATCCTAAACCCCTCTTCCCTCCTGTTACCTTCCAGGAAACATTAGCACATGAGCTGAGATGGCATTTCAAAGCTTATGATCCAGTGAGGAACCACTCTCTGGGTCAAAGATAGTTCACACTTTCTCAGAGGAGTGGTCAAGTTGCTTTCAAGCTCTATGACTATGTCCAAATGTTTTGTGCATCCTTTCACAAGCTTATCACAATGGTGTTCTCCAGTTCTCCAGACAAAAACAGAACTGAGTCATTTGGTGGGAAAGTTAATGTGATTTGTACCAAATTGTGCCAAAAATCTACCATCCCAGGCTGACATACTGAGATGTTGTTCAAAGCTTCTATTGTGCTTTTCCTATATAGGAAATCACATTTTTGTAAAGAATTTATTTGTAAATTATCGCGGAAAAAGGCATTTGGTAAACTAAGGTTTCAAGGGGTCATAGAATGCAAAATCGAGTTTACATTGTCATAGATGATTAACAATAGTTCAGTGGGTGAAATGGATATACAGAGAAGTTCAAACCCCATTAAGACCTCCTTTTTCTGCAAATCTCACCATTCTAAACTTCCACCATAAAACAGGCGAATCATAACAAAGCCCCGAATTGATGTCAACTCGGGGATGTTGCCTTATTTGGTTCTGGCCTGTACTTTTGTTACGCCCCGAAATTTACATACAGACCAGCCCATTGGTTCACTGGCCCAAGAACATGAATAGAGGTAGATGTAAGCAGGGGCGTAGGTTTGCATAGGGACCAAAGGGACATGTCCCTACCAAAATTTTGGACCTACCTACTTGTCCCTACCAAAAATTAGATGTGAATAACATGTTCAGCCATTTTATATAATAACAGGCCATTTTCAGCCCAACCAATGTTCCACACCCTGTTCAGAGACCTTAAGGACCAGCACCAAATACCCTATATACACTATATTGCCAAAAGTATTTGCTCACCCATCCAAATTATTGGAATCAGGTGTTCCAATCACTTCCATGGCCACAGGTGTATAAATTCAAGCACCTAGGCATGCAGACTGTTTTTACAAACATTTGTGAAAGAATGGGTCGCTCTCAGGAGCTCAGTGAATTCCAGCGTGGAACTGTGATAGGATGCCACCTGTGCAACAAATCCAGTCGTGAAATTTCCTCGCTCCTAAATATTCCACAGTCAACTGTCAGCTGTATTATAAGAAAATGGAAGTGTTTGGGAACGACAGCAACTCAGCCACGAAGTGGTAGGCCACGTAAACTGACGGAGCGGGGTCAGCGGATGCTGACGCGCATAGTGCGAAGAGGTCGCCAACTTTCTGCAGAGTCAATCACTACAGACCTCCAAACTTCATGTGGCCTTCAGATTAGCTCAAGAACAGTGCGCAGAGAGCTTCATGGAATGGGTTTCCATGGTCGAGCAGCTGCATCCAAGCCATACATCACCAAGTGCAATGCAAAGCGTCGGATGCGGTGGTGTAAAGCACGCCGCCACTGGACTCTAGAGCAGTGGAGACGCGTTCTCTGGAGTGACGAATCGCGCTTCTCCATCTGGCAATCTGATGGACGGGGTCTGGGTTTGGCGGTTGCCAGGAGAACGGTACTTGTCTGACTGCATTGTGCCAAGTGTAAAGTTTGGTGGAGGGGGGATTATGGTGTGAGGTTGTTTTTCAGGAGCTGGGCTTGGCCCCTTAGTTCCAGTGAAAGGAACTCTGAATGCTTCAGCATACCAAGACATTTTGGACAATTCCATGCTCCCAACTTTGTGGGAACAGTTTGGAGCTGGCCCCTTCCTCTTCCAACATGACTGTGCACCAGTGCACAAAGCAAGGTCCATAAAGACATGGATGACAGAGTCTGGTGTGGATGAACTTGACTGGCCTGCACAGAGTCCTGACCTCAACCCGATAGAACACCTTTGGGATGAATTAGAGCGGAGACTGAGAGCCAGGCCTTCTCGTCCAACATCAGTGTGCGACCTCACAAATGCGCTTCTGGAAGAATGGTCAAAAATTCCCATAAACACACTCCTAAACCTTGTGGACAGCCTTCCCAGAAGAGTTGAAGCTGTTCTAGCTGCAAAGGGTGGACCGACGTCATATTGAACCCTATGGATTAGGAACGGGATGTCACTTAAGCTCATATGTGAGTCAAGGCAGGTGAGCAAATACTTTTGGCAATATAGTGTATATATATATATATATATATATATATATATATATATATATATATATATATATATATATATATATATATATATATATATATATATATATATATATATATATTAGTGCTGTCAAAATTATCGCGTTATTATCGCGTTAACGCGAGGCCATTTTAACGGCGATAATTTTTTTAACGTGAGATTAACGCTATGTGGTTTTATGGTACAATTTTCCAAGTACATCCCGCTGCAGCCTGCGGGAAGGCGGGGCTATTTTCCCCCAGTGTATGCATTTCTCATAGGCTTCGAGAGCGGAGCTCCTCAAGGGAAAAAGACGCTCATACACTGGGTGACGCTAGTGCCTTTTCTTTAAGCCCCACCACCAACAAACAAGTTGAGTGTCTGGTAACTAGTAGCAACCTGAAATACGCTGAGAAAACAGATTACTGAGGTGAAATGGAATCTGCTACGGCACTCTTGCTGTCACAGGTCGGTATCGTGTGTGTCTGTGTGTGGGTGGGTGGGTGTGTGTGTGTTCTCATTTTTGTTAAGAGTCTGAAAAGTAACTTTCATAGACTACCTCCATCTAGTGATGTCGGTCTATTGATTTTGATGTATTGATTGAAAATTGTTCATTATTATCTTGGTTAATTAACATCTAATGTTAACTGTACTACATTTTATAGCAGTAGGGTAAAATGCTTGTCTTTGTTCAAAAGACTGGATTAACTGTAAAGACTGTCTTTTACATCATCCTGTTTTCAGGGCCTTTTTTTTGGCTACATATTTGTTATTTTTTGCTACATGCCTCCCCATCTTCTTGCCATATGTTTCTATGGCATAAATCAGTATCTGTGACCTGTTCTCATTAAAAAAAAAAGAACATTGGCACAAACCTAGCCTGTATGTATTTTTTGTATGTCATCGAGAGTATTTAAATGATTTTCAATCAGAAAAAAAATTTGCGATTAAAATGCGATTAATCGCGAGTTAACTCAGGCATTGATGCGATTAATCGCGATTAAAAAAATTTAATCGATTGACAGCACTAATATATATATATATATATATATATATATATATATATATATATATATATATATATATATATATATATATATATATAATCATTCTATGACCCCTTTAACTCAGTACTTTAAAGCATAAACTGTTGCTGCCATTAACACAGGTCAAACATTTCCGGTAAACTTTCACCAGGTTTGCTTACTCTATCGCTGATATTTTGGCCTTTATCTTCAGGCAGATCTCCTCTAGAGTATTTATGTTTGGGGAAGGCAATGGGCATCACATACTTTATATTCCAACATTTTCTATGGGTTTTTTTTATCTTGTTTCAGTTGACCTCATGATATTCTCCCAACCATCTTGTGAATCATCCATATGCTCTCTGGTTGACTCTATATGCACCTGGACATTTCCTAGCTTAAGCAGGGCTCCTTTTTGGCATAGTGTGTTACCGAAGGTAGCCTTTGCCGTTTTCATGACCCTCAAGGTAGATAATCAATGGTCTTGTATGTCTTCCATTTTCTTACAATTGTTCCCATTGTTTACACCATCCTGCTTGCCTAATGTAGTCACTCTTTCCAGCCTGGTGCATGTCCATGGTTTAGTTTGGAGTCGGTGGACAGGTGTCACTTATATAGATAACGACTTTGGAACAGGGAGCGTTAATCCTGGTAATGTGTACTTGCTTGTGGTTGAACAAATACTTATTTCCAACCATGATTTATCAATATATTATATAAAAAAAAATTCTATTTTATTTTCTAATTTTCCCATTGTTGAAGGGCAACTATGATGGAAATAACAGACTTATCTTTCCAAGTAGAAGAATATGCATAATCCTACTAAATCATACTTAACCCCCCCCCTTATTTATTACAATATAAATGTATCCAACAGCAGTACAGTAATAGACAGAAATATAATGCTTTGATTAATGCAGTCAGCCTGACAGTATGAAATCAAGGCTACAGTGGCTTTCTACCCATCACTGATTTAATAAAGTAATACTGCTGATGTTGAGGGCTTGCTGGTGACTTTCACGCCTTGTTGCCTGAACTCACCCTGACACACATTCCCACTACCTCCCTCACAGGAATGCCAAGGCTCTTTATTGGCATCTGAATTCTCAGTAATCCTTCTGCTTGAACTGTGTTGTCTGTAATAACAATACTTGACAACAGCAGAGGTCTTGGAGAAGTCAGTACACTCAGTGCCCTCTCAAAGCAGGCTTATTAAACCTGGAGTCTGGAGTGAAGGAGGACAATGGAGGACATTTATCTGTATGACTAACAATCCTTAGACAAATTGGATGGTTTAAATTTCAACTAAAGGGACTTCAGTAAAGGCCTTTGTTCTACTTCAGCTCGGAGACAGAAGTAGAACAATAATATGGAAACACCCACAAATGTAGGCAAAACCTTCTCCTGTTGCTGGATTGTGTTTAAAATAAGAGAGTAAACCTGCATTAGGACTTTAGCGCAATGCAGCAGAATGGCTCTAAGAGGTCAAGGACCCCTTTCAGTTGAAGGTACAGACAGTGATGAGGAGGCAGGTTATAATATAAATTCAGCACACATTTATCTCCATGGTTCCTCAGTTCAAACAACCTTGGTGTCCTGTTTGAATAACCAGAAATACACTTAAATATAGATAAACACCCTGTTGGAAAAAAAAAATTTCATTCCTTCTTTCTCCTTTGTTTTAATGGTAAACAAACTGGATGAACTTAATGTTTTCATATTATGGCTCTATATACAGGGTTGAATTGTGTTGTGGTTCCACTGTTCGTTTAGCAAACAATGGCCTGATTTTTGAAAACTGTTTCCAGTGTGTAGGAATTCAAAATTGCCCAGAACATCATCTTTGTGTATACAAGAAAAAAAATAAACCTGCCTGTATGAGGATGTGCATAAAAATATTGAATGTCCACTAGTCTTAAAATAACATTTAAGGTTTTATAATTCAAGCACACTCAATGCAACCGTAATTACAGTAGACTGTTCCCTGCTACTGTGTTGGGCACAGAACAGTAATTAAAGGTCATACAGAAAAAAAGTCCACTAAAATAGACCTCCAGCATACTAGCCGGCTGCAGCTCTGTGAATCCCCACTGAAGGCTTTCCTAAGCAGCCAGCCTATAGGGACTTCCCGTTAGCGTTAGGCTGAAAGTGAATCTAACAAGTTTTTAAGGTTTGTGGTAAAAAAAAAAACTGCCAGCACCAGAATATACAATTTAATAATTTATTTCATCAGTAGATTTCAACATTTTTAGTTAATTTGAGTATTTATAAACTGTTTTGTCATAGTTCATATAAAATGTTTTAGTGCAGTAATAATAATAATCAGAGATCACTCTCTTTTCCTTGTACATAAAAATCCATTCTCGCAGCTGTTTTTTTTAAACCTTTGGAGTTTAACTCCTTTATGTTTCTTTATCTTTCATATACAGATAGCTCTGAAATGAGCTTATCTGACTGCTTGATGCTCTGCATCAAGCTGCAAAAGTTTCTAAACTCCAGCGTTGAACGTTGGGAAGCTCTTTCGCTGAGATGGCAGGATGTTCTGATGCTTGGATGCCCAGGCAATCGAATGCACCTTTCCTGATGCTCGGACGTGCCGCAGGGCCTCTCTACACTGCTTGACGTGGTCCTCCATAGACTTTGCATCTAAATCAGATGCTTTCACGCCCAGAACGGGTTTGCTGTGAACATACCTTATTTCAACTTTTCTCTGCAAGCATTTCTTTCAATGGAAGATGAAGAACCTTTTGTTGTAATAATCCACAGTAGTTAATCCAAGCCTCCCTACGCCACTCCAGGGGTTTATTGATACCTGGATTACTCTACTTTGCTAGAAAAAACCCTTTTATTACTACAGAAGTATGCATCCTTCTAACAGTGATCCCTTTGACTTTATACTCAGGTTTGCTGCCTTTGTCATCAGTCAACCTGTAATGTCTCATCATCATAAACTGGAACTATTTCCCAGTTAACCTTGTCCCTGCACTGACCCACCTCAGGATGCTGTTTCAATTATGGCCACAAGAGTAAGCAACGCCTGATTTCACTGAAGACACATTTCCATGAAGTGAAGTTCAAGAAGTACCCGTCTGGTACCAGAATACACTGAGGAGTACGTCTCAGGTTACACAGCACGTACATTCTTCATTGCTTCTTGAAATACATGCTAAGGTCTCAGTGCAGGACTGCTGCTGGTTAGTCCTGTCTAATGAACAAACTAAACCCAGGGTTATCTAGCACTGAAGTAGCTTTCATATATTTTTATCGCCTCCAAAGTAATGAAACTGATTAAAAACCCCTGTGCAATAGACCCCGTATTATTATGGGCTGCTCTACATCTTCCCCCTCCAAAGCATTTGAATGTTTATGTTATTTGCAGTTTTAAAGGACTTATATGCAATGTAACTGTTGTTGATTTGCATTTAGAAAATTTAATCTTATTTATTTATTTTATGTTGTCTTGCATTTGCAGCAGCATTTGCTATCAGTGTAAATTCAATTCATAATGCCCTTTATAAAACAAAGTTTATTAACAGCCCAATGATGTCACTCATCTGTTACGAAGACAAAGGGACAAGCAATAGAAAGCAGCAAAAACAAATTCAAAAAGTCGCTAGGCCATTTCACACTAAATACAAAAAAATATCAAACAATTAAAGGAGGGTATATAAACAATGCTTTAAGAGAAAGTGGGTGTTCCATGTTGCAGATTAAGCTGTTTTCCTAGGAACAACGACTCCTCTAACAACAAACCCCCCAAAATTACATGCACACTCTTGAACATTTGTACATGAGCAAAAATAAATGTACACATATGTGCCAATATATGAATGTGCACAAAGAACATTTAACTAATTTATTTGATCTTGACAGGTAAAATGGTCATATTCTTCATCAAAAACCATCAGCTAATTCGATTTTTCTTCCATTGATGTAAGAATCCAGCACCTGTCACAGATTGGCTTTTATATTTTAACAATGAGACAAACTGTTTTATGTACATAGAACATTATAACAAAATAAAAACTTGATATGTATCATTTTGCCCTTTAGTAATAAAAAATATTGTTTCTCTTTATTCTTCCGGGGTTATTTTTCATCACTCTAAATTTGCCGGATACATGTTAGTTTACAGCATCTGAGGATTTAAAAGTTTTATATGTCCTCAATGAAAGAGTTCTGTATAAACACAAAAAAACCTTAATTTCCAAATCAATGAAATTATTTCCCAAATCGTTATGCAAATCAGACAGGCAACCTGGGTCTCGCTCACTGGTATATATATGTTTCAAGCCTATACCATGAAATTGAATCTTGGAAATCTTTTTTTTCTTTCTCAGTAACAAATACAGGGTATGAGTCACAATTCATTTAATAACGTTAACTGACTTTAACAAGTTTGATAAATACTCTGCCCTGTCTGCTTTCAAGTCACTTAATACTTATTGTTCAATTGGAAATAAGATAATAAATAGCCACAGTAACAACAAAATGCACATGGAAACATTTTAACACCCCTATTTTAAATGATCTAAAGTATACAAATATACTTTTAGAAAAAAAGTTACAAATAAAGGCAGGGGCAGATGCAAACTAAATTTGATCTAGACTTCAGATTCTAATTGTTATTTTGTATATGCACAAAATATGGACAATTCTGAATTATTATTCCCTGCGATAACTGATGAGTTATTCCCATTTTTTTCCAATATCACAGCTGCAAACTTTACAAATAAGGTGTTTTCTGATTTCTGATTGAGAGTATTTATAACAACATTCTTTATAGCTACAGTCAAAGATTTATTAAGGTCAAACACATACTGAATCAACTTTAATGGATTAATTCAGATTTAGCCTATGCGTGTATAAAATAGCATCAGTGTAGGATATGAACATAGTAACACATACGTGAAATCAATTAATTCAAAATTACTTTTATTTGTGGTGCAAACTAATATGTGAACTTTGATGTAAAAGCAACAAAAAATGAATCACATTAGATCTCAAGTGGCATGAATAAGCAGCTCATCAGCTGAGCACAAGCAGGCTGCTCTATAAAGGTAGAAGCTTTGGAAGTTTGTCAGTGCTTAGCACTTAGAAGTCAAACTTTTCTTCTAATTTTAGACAACAGGACAAGGTTAACGGAGATCCCCTTTGTTTAAAGGATAAGTCTGTATTCGTTCTGCTCTCTGAATCTTTTCAGTGTAAACACTGACCTAAAAGATTTGAAAGCATCTGGTAACACCCTTCTTTACTGTATTTATTCATACAAGTAATTATCAATGTTTGTTTGTTGAACGCAATAATATACTGTAGGATAAATAAAACGATTTAAGTATAAAGTATTTTATCTAAAGTAGTGAACTGGGGGGGTGTTGGCCTAGTGGTTAGAGTAGTGCCCTTGTGCTCTGAGAAAGTTGCAAGTACCCGGTCAATCCCCACAGTCTCCACTCTGGGTCCCTGAACAAAACCTTTAACCCCACACTACTTCCCAGGCGCCGCACAATGGCAGCCCACTGCTCCCCAAAGGGGATGGGTTAAATGCAGAGGTGAATTTCTCCAGTGTAAGATCAATAAAGTTAAATTATTATTATTATGAACTGAAAAGTCAAAAGTCAAAGTCAAAAAGCCTTTATTGTCATTATATTCTGTGACAGATACAATGAGATTTGGGACTTCCATAACAGCTACCGTGAAATAAAAATAAAAATAAAAAAATATATAAAAAATATATAGATATATTAAAAGGAAAAGGAAAAGGAAAGTGAAATGAAGACTTGATCAAATCCATAGGCCTAAAAAGTGCTAATGTGATTTATCACACCATGTCTTATTAACTCAATGAGAATATCTGGAGTAAAATAATACCTGAATAGAATGTGTTGATTTTCAGGAGCTCCTTCTCGCAGGTCTGGAAAAACCTCTCTTCAAACTTAGCGTAGTATCTCTTTACTGTGTCTTCATCTGTAACTGGAACAAAAAGCAAAAAAAGAACAAACATGAGGTTATTAACTAATACCCAAGGAAGCAAGTAATTATAAAAGGATATAAAGTATCACTGCCTTTTGTCTATAGTTCTCATCTAACTATAGAATCCACAGACACTGGATATTTGAGTAAGCTTAGTTTATATCAAAGCCCAGACACTGAAGGATGAAACCACGTCACAACTTTTTGATGGAAATCACTAATTTATTAGAATCTTTTTTACTTATCCCTCTAAATAATAGGGTTCAGATTTTCAATAAACTGAAATCGCCATAATTGTATAACATTTAGCATTTTGTTATTCAAATTAATTTCATTGGCATAAACGTGCAGACTTTAGGCGGCCTTTTACTTATCTTTAAAAATATTTCAAGTGCTTCATGGAAAGGGTTTCCATCGGCAAGCACCTTCCAGTCCTTACAACACAAAATGCATTCTAAAATTTAAGATGTTCAGTAATGGCCCCAAGCTGTGGAGACTTCCTCTCTGGAGGAGTGAATGGTACTTTTCTGTCTGACATTATATTTACTTTTTTTCCAGGAGTTGAAAGCATCTCTATATTTTCAATCAAATGAGCTCTTAATGTTCCAGAGTGCCAACATGTTTTGATTCTATTTCATGCTCCAGTAGTTTGAGGGGGCAGTTTTGGGAGGCCCGACATGATTCATCTGTGCACAAAGCAAGGACCATAAACATATGGATAAAAGGAGTGGGTGAGAAAGGACTTCACTGTCTTGCTCAAGGTCCCAATCCCAACCTAACAGAAAACCTTTAAAATGGATTAGGGCTGAAACCATGAGAAAGGTCTTCTCATCTAACATCAGTCGCTGACCTTATGAATGCACTTTTGGAAAAATGAGAATTTCAACACACTCCTAAACCTTGTGAAAAAAAGCTTTCTATCAAGAGTTAAAACTACAAAGTTTTGGCTATCATCTTAACCCTATGAATTATAAATGGATAGTCACTCATGTTCACAAGTGAGTACAGCAAGAAGATCTAAAAACATTACCTTGTTATAAATTGCTGTATTCCAATTTTAGGACAAGTTCTGTTACTACATTTGTACATTTCTTAATGTCATCTGTATACCCATTTTCTTCAACATAAAAAAAATATTGTAAAGCAAGAAAGTGTTCAGCAATTTGAATGTGCAGTAACTCCTTTTGTCGTAGAGGTAATGATTAGGTGACCTAAATAGCTAATCCTTCTATAACTGTGTGTATTCCTTGAAGGATTCGGGAAACATCAGGCATGCAGACTTTCATTCAAAGACGGAATTAGATCAACAGCTTCCTGTCTCTCCACTGTCTGACTAAATCCTCCTTGTCTTTTTCAGGACATGCCAATTCAATCAGTATTGATGGTCTGTCTCAAACCATCATTTGCCTCATTCACAACAGGCTACCCAACACCTGACAGAGGTTAACATGCAGCCAGTGGAGAGTCAATGTATAACATTCACACATAGTAGCCCGTATACACATAAGGCGTCAGTGGAAAAATGATCCAGGCTGACGAACATAACCAAACTATTTGATCTAAAAAATGCATAGAGGGCTGATCTTCAAAAGGTTTGCTTGCTCACGGTTAGCTAAACTAAGGCTGCAACTAATGGTCATTTTGCTAATCTGCTGATAATTTCTTTAATCAGTTGATTAATAATCAAAAAGCATGCTCATTAAAGAACTTTGTTTTTATACAGAATACAAATCAAAAATGGTTCAGTTCAATTTATTTATATAGCGCCAATTCACAACAGACTTAATAGTCACTTTACACAGACAATTCCACCAGTTTATGCAGTCAGATTGGTTCAAAGTTTTCTAAGAAAACCAGCTGATTGCACCCACTCATTGACTCGAAGGCAATCCCTTACACCAAGCATTCTTGTAGCGACAGTGGAGAGGAAAAACTGCCTTTTAACAGGAAGAAACCTCCAGCAGACCCAGGTTCAGTGTGAGTGGCCATCTGCTGAGGCCGACTGGGGTTCAAGGAGATTCCACTTGAGGAGTTCTAAATAGAGCATATCGGCGGATAAAACCACTTTGTTTAATCTTAAATGCAAAATATTTTTTACACTTTTTTTTTTTTTTTTTTTTTTTTTTTTTTACAATTTATTTATTTGTTATACATGTACACAGGTGCTCTCATCGCTCTTCCACCCCAGGAGTTCAGGTGCCTCAGGATCTGCCATCGGCAATACTGAATGCCAGGCTACTTTAGGTGGGTGTACGGAGGGAAAAACACATTTATTTTTTAAACGATTGGCCAGTCAACATTAGCTGTTTAAAGGAAGTGATGGAGCACCGGGCCAGCCGGTGCACCCTGACAGTCTGACTGATGGGGTAATACACGGCTTTGACCAGACCTGTAGGCAGCAAGCGGAGGATGCTGTAATTCAAAGTAAAAGGTTACACAGTAAATAAAAATGACCAAACAGTCGAGCATTGATCATTCAATAACAAAATAACTGAGTTAGCTCAACAACACCACCATTCCACGCACTGACCATTATGCCAGCTTCTACATAATAGCAGGCATATGATTGATGCCAAGCTTAATAAGCAAAAATGTTTAAATCTGTGTCCCTAAACAGCAGCTTTAGTATTTTTATCTCAACTGATCAAATACTTAGTTTTTCCCCCAAAATAGACTACGTAAATAGAGCAGAGTACTTTACTGGTAAATCTATTCATACCCCTAGATTTATTTTTTAACATTCACTATACTAGAACTAGAAACAAAAATTAGTTTTATTAGGATTGTATTGAATATACTAATAGAAAATAGTGCAGGGTTATGGTCAATTAAAAGAAGAGAGTTCAGTCAAACTCACTTAGATTCTGGTCTGGGCTTTAACTAAACTAAAATGCTTTCAATGGGCAATGCTTTGATGTAAACTACTTAATTGAAGCCCTGACATCATGTTTAGGGAAGTTGTCCCATTGGAAGATGGACCTCTCTCCCAGTCAGAAGCTTAAGGATTGGGCTTAATTAACCTTTGTTATATTGAAATACTGACCAGCTTCCCAGTCTGTGACAAAAAAGTGGTCAATAGGAATATATGCATAATCGTTAGCTAATACCTGATCCCACCTCCCCTTTCTGATCTGGTAAATCCGAGGAAAACATTGATGTTTTTGTGTGCAACTTCAATATTTAAACACAGAATGTAATTACTTTATGAGTTGATAACAAAACAAGTTATTTGTGAAAACAAATTGATTTTAATGCTGCAACTTTTTATCAGTGAAACCTCACTAGCTACATGTATACATGCACAAAATGCCTGATTGAATGTGTTCAGATCAAGGAAAGAAATAATAAGGTCAATACAATGTTTTATATGGTTTCAAAATGATATCCTACAATATGGACATGCATTTACTTAGACCAGACTTTATTAAGAATAGAAGCACTCTGACATGCACAGTTTTCCTAAAACAACTGCAGAAGATGTATTTTATATCTGCCTGTGCACAAAAAACTGTGTTGACTCTGAATGTTGAAAAGGACCCACACCAGACCCTAAGTGCGGCTGACGATAAATACCTTTCAGAATTTGGATACATGCTCAGCAAGTCCATCATTTGCTGTTCCTGCATTATAGGCTGGAAGAGCTGGAGAAAATAAACATCACTGTAAAGTTTTCTGCTGCCTAGTGCTGATGCCCCATCCTCCACACACAAGTAGTAAGGTCAGTTTTCCCCAGTCCAAATGACACTGGTGTTGTAATTAACACAATATAATACGCAATAGACTGAATCTGATCGGAATTATCACATTAGTGTGTTTTACATCACAGATTTTTCTTCTGATTAGCTCTTTATCACAAATAGTTCAGTCAATGTAAACATTTCCACAGACAAATTGTTAGGGAAGCCAGGTATATATTTTACCTCTTCTAAATCCCACACTCAGTATTTATATTGCAGAAAATCCTATTGGTTTGATATAAATAAAATATGAAAAATAAAACATCTAAACCTCATTAACATAATATCTGTACATTTTGGATACAGAGGCAATGTTTTGATTTCCTTCAGAAAGTTAATTTGGCATATAGTCTTAGGAGGTAGAGATTCTGTCATTTCACACAGCACGGTTTCTCATTATGTGTTATCTAGAGAAAAGATGACAAAGGCAACTTTCAAGAGCTCAACAGCCACCAAAAAATTACCCTAGAGGCACGAAAGATTTAGACAATTAAAGCTGACAGAAACTGAAAACAATAAACATTGTATTTTGAGTTCTGCATGACACCATAAAGATTTCAAATCCTCTGATCTATTATTCTCAGATATAAATTACCTCCTTTACAAGATGTATCTTGTATTTCTGTAAAAGGATATCTTCCGTCAAGCTGACATACAGACAGCAGGGTACAAAGAGGAACCCTCCAGCTTATCCTCCAGCCAACGATTAACGGCTCCCCGCAGTAATGAAATCTCTAGCCTCCTATGTATGTGTGTGTGTGAGAGAAAGATTTAATAAAGCCTGTTCCTGTATGACTGGGTACTTCCAGCACCATAACTACTATATATTAAGAATTTATTTCATTCCGGATCAACAAAGAAAAAAAAAAAATCAATATGTCATAACTGTATTTACCAACATTTTTATATATAAATCTTATAGGCACACAACTTTAAACCTTTTTTTCTTATTTCAAAATGATCTAAATTGATATTTAAGGTTAAAAACCTTTATAGTTTAGAAGCAGATTTTTGAGAGGTGTTTATTTTTGCTCACACATAAGGTACTTAACTTAATTAAAAACAAACAAATTTAACTCATCATTACATATATAAATGGGATTAATATTGTTAATTTGAGTTAAGGCTCAAAACATTAAACAATGATTCCTATAGATCTTGATATGAAGATTCATATAAAACATAATAAAGCAGAACCTGATGTGCCATCAAGTGGGGCTAACCCTTCATCATAAAAACATATACAACCAGAGAGACGTTTGAAGGGAAAAAAAGCAACATAAACATTAGATCTAGTCTAGTGTACTTTTGTTATTTGTTAGTTCCACTTTTCTTTAGACAAAGAATTGTACTGGTAGCTAGAAAAACAACTCTTGACCTAAAGTATTCCCAGAGCGGCTTGTAGACGGCAGCCTCTCTCTCTACGCTAACCCCGTCTTCTGTAGACTGTATAAATAAATGATGAGAGAGCTTCCCAAGAACCCTACTGCATTCACCCCTGAAACAGTTCGCTAACATAAACACTCATACACACACTCCCCACCCCCAGCTTTTCTATTTTCTTACACAGGCATTCTGTGAAGTAACCCCATAAAAATCGCCACATAAATCCTTTATCGAGAGCCTTAAACCTAGTGACCAGGAAAAGGATTTGGGGACGTCGACAACACGACACAAACAGGCCAATTCCTACTTAAAATTGGAAACTCTTTATTGATAACTCTCCTGTGTTGTTTAAACATATTATCCTTACTATGGATAAAAAATGGTGTCAATTAAAAATGTGACAGCAAAGATAAAATAGACATTGTTACACTGGAGAGTGGAGGACACAGCAATTCTTCTTTTTCAGTCTGTTAAAACAATCCCACACATGATGACACCTAGCACAAATTGTATGTCCCTATTTTTAAGGCCTATTAATCCCATTTAACGACACCTCACTGATAACATTATTCTCAGGGGATGTGAGCAGGCCATTACATTATGATCGCTGCTGTAGAAGATTCTATTATCGCTCCGCTGCAAGCCCCACAGGTGTAAATCACAGAGAAAGACAAACTGAGCCATAAAAGAGAATAGGATTGACTTCATTCAGGCCTGATATTAATCTACTGGAACCAGAAAAAAAAGGTGGATGTATAAAAATAAACATGATATCATCCACTAGCAGGCTTTAAGGAAGCAAGTACAACATCAAGACCAGCCCCTAGCTGCCCCCTCTCCTCTACCCTGCCTTTTTTTCACAGTTATTCCCATTCAGCCCTCCAGCCACAATTAATTCTACCAATCATCTTGCTCATTGAGGCCAGGGGAGCATTAGGAATGCACACTCTCTGGCTAGGATGCCAGCCAGGGAGGACCGGAGGCTGGATAAAGAGCCACTGTTGATCCCAATACATTGTATGCTATGTTTACAACAGGAATGCCAACAAAGCACTTCCAAAATTTAATTTAAGAAGGGTGGATATTAAACATTGAACAGAATTGCTAACTCAACATAAGCAGGAGTTAAATATATTTACTTTCGTTTCTTGTAGCTGAAGGGAGAAAGAGTGATGGAGAAAGAATATAAGAGACACGTGGATGGGGGAAATTACCAGCAGCAGTTTGAATAAAAGAGTAGAGGCATGAGGCCAGATGGGATATGAGATGATCCTAGAAACCAGAGGGAAAAGACACAACACCC
The DNA here is from genome assembly GCF_016077235.1 of Cyprinodon tularosa. NCBI lineage: Eukaryota > Metazoa > Chordata > Actinopteri > Cyprinodontiformes > Cyprinodontidae > Cyprinodon > Cyprinodon tularosa. Next base: position 597,601 of record NW_024038958.1, read on the forward strand.
AAACAGCCCAACAGACAGACTGAGGCTGGAGAGTAAGTGGAAATATGATACAGGAAGAGGAAGAAAGAAAAGTTGTTAACTGTATAAAGAGTGTTTCCCATCACAGAACAACTTTATATGGAGGTAGACGTGGTGAAAGCCACAATGTTCAGGTAAGTGAAGGACAATCGAAGCTTTAGATTATATGATACTAGAGTAGATCAAAATCTAATTTTAACAAACTAATTCATGCAACTGAGTTTTTTTTTTTAGTTCTTACCTGGGGAGCCCTGAGGAGAAGTGTAGAAAAAATCGATTTGGTGATAAATCGTGATTTCTGATCACCCAACATAATATTGATCATTCAGTTCCTAATATATATAAAAAAAATTACCTAAAACAATGAGGGAAAATAGGCTACCACTGCACTGCCACTCTGATAGATAGTACCGTGGAGACATTTTTCTGCGCGCTGAAGCATCATTTCTGCAGTTGTGGCAGTCACAGTAGAAGACGTGGACTCAAACCTCACCAACATGGATTCTGATGAACATATACAGCACTTGCTTTTTTATCTATACATTTTGATAGCTGGGTAAAATATCGCAATTTATAGTGATATTGCAATATCGTGATAATATTGTATCGTGACCCAAGTATCTTGACACATATTGTATTGCAACATAGTCGTGACCAAACAAGCTTAAAAGCAGTAAATTAAAGAAGTAAGTGATTAGTTTGTCTCTTGTCAAAATGCAGACAGGGAAAAAGGTGGTTTGCTTTTGACATGGAGTCAATAAAAAAGTGACAGAGTCAAAGGCAAAGAAAAATACACTGAAGTTGTAGTATCGCATAAATGTCTCAGAAAGCAGCCCAGAAAACAGAAATCTCTCTGCTGAAACAACCAAAATAAGACATTAAACAAAGTGCAACCAATTACTTTAACAAGAAAACTTTCTGGGAGCAACATTAAAATAGGTTATGTTTTTCAAAGGCTTGTTTTCTCTACAACGTCTCTTGAAAAATAATACATTACATCTGATTTACTGACAGCATGCTGCCTGTGTCTCTTTTTTAAACCATCTATCTTAATAAGTTTTCCTGTATCCTCTATAAGCTTTGACATATCCACTCTAGTTAACCTCAGAAATGACATACATTATTGGTCGCAGGCTACTGAAACAAAAAGCACTGTGGTTAACCCCTAGTGAAAGCCCAAATGTACATGAGTTTAAAGAAGAGAGAAGGCTAAACAGATAAATACACTATATTGCCAAAAGTATTTGCTCACCTGCCTTGACTCACATATGAGCTTAAGTGACATCCCGTTCCTAATCCATAGGGTTCAATATGACGTCGGTCCACCCTTTGCAGCTAGAACAGCTTCAACTCTTCTGGGAAGGCTGTCCACAAGGTTTAGGAGTGTGTTTATGGGAATTTTTGACCATTCTTCCAGAAGCGCATTTGTGAGGTCGCACACTGATGTTGGACGAGAAGGCCTGGCTCTCAGTCTCCGCTCTAATTCATCCCAAAGGTGTTCTATCGGGTTGAGGTCAGGACTCTGTGCAGGCCAGTCAAGTTCATCCACACCAGACTCTGTCATCCATGTCTTTATGGACCTTGCTTTGTGCACTGGTGCACAGTCATGTTGGAAGAGGAAGGGGCCAGCTCCAAACTGTTCCCACAAAGTTGGGAGCATGGAATTGTCCAAAATGTCTTGGTATGCTGAAGCATTCAGAGTTCCTTTCACTGGAACTAAGGGGCCAAGCCCAGCTCCTGAAAAACAACCTCACACCATAATCCCCCCTCCACCAAACTTTACACTTGGCACAATGCAGTCAGACAAGTACCGTTCTCCTGGCAACCGCCAAACCCAGACCCGTCCATCAGATTGCCAGATGGAGAAGCGCGATTCGTCACTCCAGAGAACGCGTCTCCACTGCTCTAGAGTCCAGTGGCGGCGTGCTTTACACCACCGCATCCGACGCTTTGCATTGCACTTGGTGATGTATGGCTTGGATGCAGCTGCTCGACCATGGAAACCCATTCCATGAAGCTCTCTGCGCACTGTTCTTGAGCTAATCTGAAGGCCACATGAAGTTTGGAGGTCTGTAGTGATTGACTCTGCAGAAAGTTGGCGACCTCTTCGCACTATGCGCGTCAGCATCCGCTGACCCCGCTCCGTCAGTTTACGTGGCCTACCTCTTCGTGGCTGAGTTGCTGTCGTTCCCAAACACTTCCATTTTCTTATAATACAGCTGACAGTATACTGTGGAATATTTAGGAGCGAGGAAATTTCACGACTGGATTTGTTGCACAGGTGGCATCCTATCACAGTTCCACGCTGGAATTCACTGAGCTCCTGAGAGCGACCCATTCTTTCACAAATGTTTGTAAAAACAGTCTGCATGCCTAGGTGCT